>NC_081413.1:103767238-105001821 GCF_030272615.1 Cryptomeria japonica | reverse complement strand
TTACGAGATTGACTTTGACATCACACAACAACAAATTGATGCATTTCTTACATTACCAAGGCATGCTACCAAGCTGAGGTATGGAACCTATGAAGAAGTGAAGGGAAAAGTGAAATTGAGCATTGTAGTACCCAAAGCTACAAGAAAAGCAACAAAGATGATAAAGGTTTTAACGGAGAAATTTGGAGAAGATTCTTCCTCTACACCTATCAAAGGCACTCTTGCCATCACCGAAGAGGAATTAGAAGCTCAAGAAGTAGCTATAACACTGAGCACCGAATTGCCTAAGGGTAAAGTGTTAAAAAGGAAGAAACAGGACACTTCAAAGGCCCTACCGACTCCTCCAACAAAGAGACCTAATACAAGAGCATCTACAGCATCACCGAGTAAGAAACAAAAGAGTGTTATTGCTCCCAAGGTAACAAAGACATACAAGAAATCTACTCGAAGGCTCATTTTGGCAAAAGAGTCTAGTGATACAAAATCTGAGGATGCCAACAAATTCTAGATTGTCAAGAGCAAGAAGGTAAATATACATAGTCTTGAAAACTTTTGTGCCAATTTGAAAGAATTTGGCAGATTTGGTTCATTTAGATATGTCAAATATGAAACTAGAAATAATGATGAGAAGAGATAAATTGAAGAAGTTGTCATCTGCACACTTCTAAAGTTCTGGTTAGCTCCATTGGAACTAGTAAAGTCACTTCCAAATGAACTTTACTTGCATATTGATAATAGGTGGAAGTATGCAATGGACTCAGAGAAACAAATCAAAGAAAGAAGTCTAGTCCATCTATTTCTTGATATGTCAGTAGCTGAAATAAAGGAACTTCTAACAACCTACAATTCAAAATTTCTTGTCAAACAGAGAGCCTTAAAACTGATGAATGGGCTATATATTGACGTAGAAAATGAGACAAAAGAAAAATGGTAGGAAATTTTCAAAACTAAAGATGCCGGTGAACAATCTACAGTTGAAATCATTGATGTCATCGACCAAGGTCCTGATGTTACTGAACAAGACCTGGCTGACACTATTCAAATAGATGAAGATGTCATGGATACAAAGGAACCAAAGCAGGAAATGATAGAAGGCACTACATATGCAAAACTTGTATCTAGTGAATCCATTTTAGAACAAGTTCAGCCTTATCCACTGATCAATCCACCTATCTCTATCAAAGCTCCTCAAGATATAGTACAAGGCACCGAAGGTCACAAGTCTACAACAGGAGAAGATACTATTCTAGAACAAACCTCTCAAGCACCTTCGGGCACTGAAAATGTTGCAGCTGAGACACCCAGTACTGAGGCACCAAAAGACACCACATCGGCTATAGGAACCGACCAAAGTGTTGCCTCTACCGAGCAACCTATCGAGGGTCAGCAAGCCTCTCAAGCTATTGTCTTGGTCCAACTGACCAAAGGTAAAGAGAAGAAGGTGAAAAAGCATAGTTTCAAAGTTGATTTATCAAAACCGATAGTGTTGCCCAATATTATATCAAAATTAAAGGGGCAAGCACTCATTGATTTCGGTGAACTATGCAAAGCAAAGGCTGAACAAGAAAAATAGATGGCCATACAAAAGAAGAATAAAGTACTTCAGAAGGTGAAGACACTGCTATCAGATATGCTACCTATAGCTACAGTGTCAACCGATGCAGCCATCCACATTCAACTAGATGAACTCCTTAATCAAATAGAAACATCTAGAGTTGATGCATTTGAGTATTTGAGCAAGCTCAAAGACAAGGAGTTTAATGCAAAAATGATAGAAGAGGTACAGAAAGCTCTAGCTATTGGCAAAGTCAAACTTGTCAAATTCATTGCTGAGTTGTCCCCTCAACTCAAGCACATTCTTTATTTATTTCAGAAACTCTGTACATTTTCTATATTCATTAAAGACATTAAGAATAAAACTGATGCAATTGAGAAAGAGATCACCGATCTCTCAAATAAGTTGATCCCAGAGCCCAATTCAATTCAGAATTTTTATACCAAGCTTCAACAGCTCATGGCTCAACAATTGGAACTAAGAAATGAACAACACAAGATCAGGATGGATATAATGACACTCCAAACATTATTCCTTCCTCATCTCTCATCAATCCAAGAACAGATTAACCAAGCCACACGCCTATCTACTACACAAGAGGGAATCACTCTTGATGGCTTAATATCACTATTGGTTGATATTCAAGCACAAAATTCTTTAATGGAAAGTGTAAAGGATGCACTCTCTGTCGCTCTCACTGACACCCAGAAAAAGAACAAATCCATTTTTGACCAGTTACCGCCCCCAGATGGAAATTAAAGTTTTTGATGTTTGTCAAAAAGGGGGAGTAATATGATAGTCTTGAGTGTAATATAATATATTTGGGGAGTGATTCAGTTTTGATACATACAGTTTTGATACAGTATTAAGAATGATATAGTATTCGGAGTATTGTGTACAGGGGGAGTATACCGAGCAGAGTATGCAGAGTATCCAAGGATAGTAAGCAGAGCACACAAACACAAAACCGAGCATGCAAAATCAGAGTTATGTACAATATAATGATAAGGGGAGTATATCTGAATATACTATTTCATTGACTATTGTATATACTATCAAGTATAGTCATTTTGCAAAGTATATAGATTTTTGAGTTATGACTTTGAAAGTAGTTTTTGTCAAACATATCAACTAATGTCAAAAGGGGAGATTGTTACTACTTATCAAGTTGCCATTAGTTTTTATATTCAAAGTCATACTATATACTCTAGTCAGTTAACACTACCAAATCATGCAGTTGGTATACACAGAGAACTCGGTATGCACAGTCTAGTTGGTTACAAAAGAAAGCAGTCATAGAACACAGTATACACGGAGCTATCTACCGAGTATCTTTTTATGTCTATCAACCAACAAAGATGACACACCAAGTGAAATGTGTTGCCAGATACATTGAACCTAGACATGCATATGAAAACGTGTTACAAGATCGAGGCACATCTAACCATTATCACATTGGAAATTACACTAAAATATTGTGTATGATTTTGAGATCAATCTAACCAATGAAATATTTTGTATAGTTATTCATTCGAGGAATCATGTTTGTAAGATCGAAGAAATAAATTAGATCACCGTCTTAAGAGATCTATTTATACAACATGAGTCAAAGGTGTGTGCATGAGTGTAAGAAGACTGTTATAGAGACACAAAGGTCACCAAGAAGGTTTTCAGAGAACAATCAAAGAACAGAGTAAACAGAAGGGTTTACCGAGTTACTATATGGGTTACCGAGGTATGCTATAAGCTAGGTAATCTATTCTGAGCACATAGAATCTGCTATAACATTTCAGATGTAAAGTTGTAGATATTTGTAATGATTTTATTGTAATATTGTGAAGTTGTTAGAGAAACCTTTAACAGGGTAAAAGACTCTAATCAAGTCTATAAATTGTAAAGCCTCTAACTAGGTGCAACATTTAGATTAAATGTTGTAAAATCCTTTAGCAAGGTAGATCTAACAAATCTTGTTACTCCTAATAGGGTAAGCTATCAGAAATAGCTAATATGTAGCTCTAACCGAGCACTCTTTATTATTGCAGTAGTGAAGTTGTGGGTGCCATCCCCACCATAGTTTTTCTCTCTAACCAAGAGTTTCTACGTAACCAAAATATATGTGTTATGGAGTGAATCATGTATGATTGTTATCTATTTGTTTTAACTTTATTTTATGTTACTGCACTATTCTATTTATGCATAACAATAAAGTTATTATTCAAGAAAAGTTTTGGAGTATTGATTCACCACTCCCCTCTCAGTACATTAGCTTTCCATATTGGGCCTAACAATTTTAACCTTTTACCTTAGGCAGATTGAGAAATTGACATTTCAACTTGATTAGTGAAATTTTCCCCTTGAACAACTTGATTAGGAAATGATAAATTCTAAAGGTAAGCTAACTTAACTCATGGCACTGAGATGGTATCCTACCATGAAAGATGATAGTTCTAAGCAAAAGACTACCTAGTGATATGAAAGTTGATGCAAGATAGTAACGACAACAAGGAAATTTATTTTCAACTTTGACAAGATTGAATCTTTGGGTGGAAGTTTGAATGGATTGATAGCGAAAAGGCATGTGGATGCAGAGAATCCAATAAACTCAACCAGCAAGAGAGATATTTCTCCCAACTCACCTATTCAATTAGGTGTCAACCCTTCACTTACTCACAAGACCCCTCACAAGGACACAAGTCACTCAAAAGGATTCAATACCCCAAAACACACCCATACTCACCAACCCTCACCCAACCATTGAATCACACTCAAATAGGATAAATAAACATGTCTAAGTCACAATCCAACTCTCCAATATTCAATCACCACCAACACCCTCAACCCTTATTCAGACAAATCCTCCTTCAACTGGTTCCTCTAATTCCCCCTGGTACTCAAGTCACAAAATGTACTAGATATCCAAAAACCAATGTACTTTCAGATACTCTTACAAGAACCACAAAAACATATACCACCATGGGTCTTTACTCTCCCAACCACCCAAAGGTCAAAGGAAGATTCATTGTTGCAACACTCAATTTTTTTGATAGTATCAAGCACTTAGGATAGTCACTCCTTTTATGAAAGTATCAAGATCAAATTGATACTAGACTGGGTAATAACGGAACCGCCAACAATGAATTTCTCATCTCAAATAATAAAGAGAATATAGGGATGCATCTATGAAGAAAAAAAATGTTGGAAAAGACTATTTCCACCTACTTGGCCGTCAAAGTGGTTTTTGAGGTGTATTCAAAGCTTTTACTCCTTTTGTTGCATTTTCACTTGAAATATGGTTGAATTGGCTTTGTAAGCTCCTAGATAATTGGTACTTGTTCTAATCAAGCTAAAAGAGTCTCAAGACTACCCTATAGTAATTCTCTACCTTATCTAGCTACTCAATTAGCTTCCCAAACTTATAGGACATATGGTTTTATTCCTTACTTTGAGTTGAAATTGTCTTGGGTTAGATATAACTAAAATAAGCCATTCCTTCAACTACTTCAAAAATCATCAAAAAGACTTCATACTACTATCTACATGTGTTTCTATCCTTAAGATGTCTAATTTATGCAAGTGAAAAAACACCTAAGAGGTCATAGCTACTCCTTTTGACTTGGTAATATTCATGGTTTTTCTTTGTCTATTTAACTTCATTCCTTGCATCTTATCCACTATCTTGTAGCATAATTTGTGTTTCTTTTTTAGTGAATTGCATTTAGTGGACTATTGTGCATCTTTAAAATCATTTGACAACTTTAGGAAATGGTTTTCCTTCTTTATTACTTGACTATATCATTTAATATGCATGGATGGTGTTATCATTTAATTTTCAAGATGGACCTTATATGGATGGTCCTTGCACCTTTTCAAATTGAACTTTTTCAAAAGTCCAAATTTGGAGAGGAAATTCCTACTATTTACGAATCCACCATTCATATTTCAAATTTTAGGTCCAATTTCCATGAATAAGGGTTCCCAAGACCCTAGTCCTATAAAAATGAGCCATGAGGAACATCATGAATAAGGGAATGAACCAAATTTATGGAAACTTTGTCAAACCTAAGTACAATTAGGCATAAATAAGGCACAACCACTTAAATTGAGTCCAAACTTAGTGTATATTTTTAAAGAGATACAACTTATGATGCAATATTTAGTCCCCTCTTAACAAGAGTATGAAATTATGCTCATTTATTCTTTGAAAATATGGAGACACCAAATATTCTTTCACCAAGATATTGAAGAGTCAAGATGTCTACAAGTTTGGAAAGGTGGTAGCTACCAAGGCTTATGATATTGTCAATCTACAATATTGAGATAAAAGGGAAGTACAAAGTGAGTAATATGAGTAAAATTGGTGACACACATGGAGCATGTAAAACACAAAGTTATGACATTTAGAACTAGTAAGATTCGTATATTCTCACTAGGAACCATATCAAAAAGACAAGGCATAGATCTAGGACTAGTAAGATCCTTATATAGTTACTAGTAGTCATGTCAGAGACACATAGAAGCATGATACCCAAGTTATTAATATCCTCTATTACTTAGTCATAGATCGCATTCTAACAACAAATAGAGACCTAATTGTGAAAGTTTGAGGTCCATTGAGAAAAAAGTTGTCATATTGCCATGATAACTTTTGCATTTCTTGTAGAAACTTCTTAAAAATATGGTTGGAAAGTTAGTTTATGGTGGTTTTAGGTTATAACACACTTGGATGGGAATAAATAGGCCTTTTCCATGCCATCCAAGAGTTTTTTTTAATGAAATTGGGGGATTTATGTGCATTTTTTCATGCTATGTATCATATCATGCTTGATGATAGACCTTTTTTCATGCTATGTATCATATCAGGGAAGAATTTGGTGGGAAGACCAAGCGATTGGTATTTTGAAGTGGTTGATGATATAGAGAGGGGTGAGGGGACCCTATGCAACTTTTGGAAGGGTTTGTCGATCAAAACCAAAATAAATAGATTAAATTTCTATGACTGTCCTAAGGGTATTTGATTGTCACAGTCAAATCAATGTAGAATTGGTAGAGGTGTGGTGGTATAATACAATCCCCAAATAAGTATAGATGACTTTATAAAATATAAGGGAAATACAAGGTAGGAAATGATAGATCCCCTTAAGCCTACAAACACCCCAAATGGTTCAAATGGGCCAATTATGAAACAATACCTTCACAAATAAAAATTATGGTTTAGAAGGTGTAATTAGGTCTATTATGAAAGTTTAAAACTATTTTTGGCCATCTGGTCAATACCCAAATGCCCAAACCCCAATTTCCTCCTACTAGCCCTAGAGCCCCTATTAGCCCTACAACGAGAGAAATTTAATGATGACTCTACAAACTTCCAAGACACAAGAAAAATTAAATATATTTTTGGATACCCTTTTAGATTTTATATAACATATTCAAATAATTTAGCAAGTTGTTTTGGAAAGTATCTGTTGTTTTTAGACTGTCCTTCATTTTCAAGCAATTAGAACGGTGGATTAACAAAGCAACTACAAGAAATATTACTTCTGGATACTTCTAACCTTAAAATATTCCTTTTAAATATCAAATTTTGAAGGAATCCACAATCAATTTCAGTTTGTGAGTCCTCTAACCCCAAAAGCCCCAAATTTTCATCAAAAAGCCCTAAAATCTAGGGTTTCTCCAATCTCCTACGTCCACTCACTCCTCGATAAAATTGGTTGTTGATTCACCTTTAGATAGGTGTTTTACCCATTTCCAAATCATAAAAAATACCCCTCATGTAGGTAGATCTCTCCAACCTTCACCCTACCGAGCCTCTTCACTAGGCTTCTCACTCCTTCAAATGGTGATCACCTACACTAAACCCCTCAATTGTAAATTTTAGCTGTTAGAATGTATTATAAATGTTATAAAATAGTCATCCCATGATAAATAGGGTTCAACATTCATGGAATGACCCCATGATTGAATTTTTTCAAAGCTACCAAAGAAAAATACTCAAAAAGTTATAATAGTCAGCCCTATAACAGAATTTCAGAATGAATAATGAACTCAAATCATCCACAAAGGTGTATAATGTTGATAAAAGTTATTTAAAATGTTAAGGCATGAACAAATTTAAAGTAAACCTTCACAAAGAATTGAAAATATGAGAAATTACTCCAAAATTCTGAATTTTCATTGAGGTTCTACAACAGTCCGTACTCCTTGGCATTCAATCTGCCTTACAAAGCATGTCTATGACTTTAAATATCCTTTCAAATTTTTTTCAACCACCATATGGTTGTTTACAAAGTTTATTTAACACAAACAATTAAAACTTGATTTTCCCTCCTAATTCTTCCTAACCATTGGAACTTGAAAATTTGAATTTTACATTTTTTGCAAATGCTTGACAAATTTGTGAATAAAACCTACAATTATTGGATTTTCATCCTTATTGGAATATTTGATGAATATAAACCCTCCTAAATCCATTTTTGGGTGTTTTGACCCAATATCCAACATTTGACAACATTTTACAACTTTTAGGACAATTTGATAACTTTTGCATTTTTTTAGTTTCAAAAGCCATTATTGGCTTTAGGATCTCATGATTGATTTTATTGAATTGGTTTGATTTTGGACACTCCTCCTTGGTCTCAAAGGTCTTCAAATTTGAATTTTTTTTCCTTGGTGCACCTGCACCACAAATACCTTGTTGTAGTTTCAAAGGGTGGAAAAATAATAAGCATTTTATTCACCGTCCTAATAGACCATCCACCATAACAATTATTACCAATATTGATGTGTGCATTGAAAAAAGTGTTCTAGAGGAAGGCTCTTTCTATTGTAATACCAAGTGAGTGTTCATAGACCTTCTGTAGATTCCTCCTAGCCTAGAGTTAGGAGTTCGAAGCCTACATACATTGATTTCGCCTTGTGGCCATCAATGAGTGCTCACCCAATAGGACAAGTCTTGAGACTGACAATTTTGGAAGTGTGGAATTGTTGAGAGCCAACACTTATGTGTGAACCCCATCTTCACGTATTATGATTAGTTTCCATATTGATATTTGACCCTATCCTCATGGTGTTGGCTCAATTCATATTAGTGTGTTTTGTTGAAGAAACATGATGTGAGAAGTTTGATGCAGAGGCAAGGGTAGAACTCAATATTTCATATTAGGACAACAAGCACATTGATTAGGAAAGTCAGATAAGGTCTCTCCAATGTTTAGGATACTTAATTCACATTGCACACTCATGGATTACCCCAATTAGACATCAGTCAACTTAATATCTTATACAAGGATTGCATACCACAAAGCCATTAGATATGTTTTGAGATGAAAAAGAAGAGTTAAATGGTTTTGGTTCAATGATGATAATTTCTATTTTCAAGTAATTTGATTCGGTATATTATACTGAAACGTGATTTCATAACTAACATTTCAACTTCTATATAACTAGTTCTATAGTTCGATTTTCTTGCTTGTGAAGAAAGACCATGTCAGACAATATCAACGAACAACAAAATAAGGAGACAATTGCTAGATTGTGGTCTAACTTGAAAATAAAAGGTGATGGAAAATGTTATTGTCCATGCAAAATTTGTAAGGGGTTAAATACTAGAAGACTTCTAATTAAAACAATGAAGAAACATTGTAGGCTGCATGGTCACATTGAAGGTGAACATGATTATCATCCATTGGTATGTTTTTCATTATATCATTTTAACAATTTATATACATAGTAAACCATGTGATGATGAGATCATGATCGTGGTTTATTTATGTTTATCAATTTTATATAGGTTGAGCACCCCAGAGCACATGGTATGGATCAACACAACATGAAGAATATGGTTTTCAAAGTGGATGAACATGGAGGTGTGAATATCGAAGGTGAAGATAATGATCCCATGGAAGATGACAATCATGAGCCAAAAAACACAATTGAAGATGACAGTACAAATACATTGATCCATGACTCATTTAGTACTCGCGCAGCTGATCATGATGATTAAGATGACCTTGGTGTTGTTCATGATGTCCCTCTACTTGAGAAGGCATCTAAGGCCCTTTACGAAGGCTTGCAGGCAACTCTTCTCTCTATTGTATTGTTGTTGGTGAACTTGAAGGTTATGAATGGTTTATCCAACATAAAAATTTCATGTATATCATATATGTCATAATAAACTATGAATCATGTTGTACTATTAATATTCTTTATATTAACAAGTTATATTTTTTTGTTGTAGATTGATAGGTGAGTTTTTGTTACCACCATCAAATATTCTACCTCGCTCATACCGAGAATTATCCGCCGTTATGAAAGATATTGGAATAGAGTATCAAGCAATAGATGCTTGTCCCATTGATCATATTATATATCCCAAACAACATGAATTTCAAACTGAATTCCTTGAATGTCATTTCAGTAGATATCGAATAGATCAAATAACAAAAAGGGTTCCTCGTAAGGTTCTTCGCTATATTCCCATTATTCCATGTATGCAACGATTATTCAAGTGCACTAGCTTGGCACAATTTATGGATTACCATGCATGCAATAGAAGTCAACATGACATTATTTGAATGCCTATGGATGGTTCAACATTTATGGACATAGAGGAAAAGTGGCCACACTTTAAAGAAGAACCTTGTAATCTCAGGCTTTCATTGGCAGCAGACAGTGTCAATCCATTTGGAGAGATGAGATCTGTTTACTTAGTGTGGCATGTTTTTGTTATCAACAATAACATTCCTCTATGGATGTCAATAAAGAGGGAGCACAAAATGTTGGCAATGATTGTTCTAGGTATTTTATCATATAAAAATAGTCATCTAAATTTAATTATAAATATTACAGTAAAATGGTCATAATAATTATGTAATGTTTTTGTTCATTCAATTAGGTAAGTACCAAGTTAAAGATATGAATGTATATATCGAGCCTCTTATCAACGAGTTGTTGGAGTTATGGAATGGTGTCACTATGTATGACGTCTCTAGACCAATAGGAAAAAGACAATTTCAATTCCATGAGATGCTTCTATGGACATTACACGATGCTCCGGGGTAACACATTTTTGTGGTATGTTATAGTGTTTAAGTTGTGCATGAACATTATAATTCAAAAAATTATCATATTTAATCCAATTATACATTATCTTGTAGGTCTTCAAACAAAGGGAAAATTTGCACTTTCTCCACAAAAATCATAAGTATCAAAATACTAAAAAACATATTTTCAATGGGAAAGAAGAGAGTACATCAAAGCCATGAAGAATGATACCTCAGCTATGGAAGCTAGAATATAATATAATTAATTGTCAAGGTAATGCCATTCCATCTATTGGTTTGTCATAAAACATCTTTTCTATTTTGTTTTGTTTACTGATGATGTGATTGATGATCATGAAGGTCGTGAAGGCATAAATGACCACCTTCCTAAGGGAATAAAAAGTTATCCCTGACAATTTAGTAGGTTGTCCTACTATGAGCAGTTACAAATTATTCATTTGTTTGATAGTATGGATATTAGAAAGAATATAACAAAGACAATATGGAAAATATTGGATGGAAAGCATGACAAAGAAAAAATTGTCAAAATATGTAGTGACATTCAGGATTCCAATCATGCAATGATAAATGTCATTCAATCAACTAGCCATGGAGACTAGATTAATATAAAATATTGGAAGAGAAAAATTCCTCATTTAATGTGTGAAATGCAAAAGTGTCTACCTCCAGGTTTTTTCAGTGCACAAGAACACTACCTCATACACCAAGTTGAGGAGATTTAATTGTGTGGACCTATACACACTAGGTCAATGTGGATGGTTGAGAGGCACTTGAAATTTTTGAAGGCTTTGGTTTGACAAAGAGCACATCCTAAGGGTTCAATGGTGGAGGGATATATGGTGTACCAGACTATGGTGTACATTTCTGAATATCTTCCTAAGTTTGCAGCAAATATCCACATGGATCGCATTTGGGATCCCAACACCATTAACAAATTCAAAGGGGAGTACTTGATGGGGAAAGATAGATTGAGGAAAGTGAGAGGTAATTATAAGATGTTATTGTAGTTAATTAATTCTTAATCTTCAAAATAAATCGATTGTAAGACCTCTATTTATTTTTTGTACAGTTGGTCGAGAGTAAGATGCACTACATTTGTATATTGCAAACAATCTTGATTGGATGATGGTATGGATTGAACGTTCTCAACATTCTAGATGCACGTTAACATGGGAAGGTGTGGCTTCATTGGTTAAAGAAGCTCATCGTAATGGAGATTCCAATGTTACGCAAAGGGAAATTGATTTAGCATATGGTTTAAGAGATAAACAGGTATGTATAAATTTATTAATCACCGATATGTTTATCAACTCACAATAGAATAAATTTTACATGTTGACATATCGTAGGTCAAACACCACAACGCTATGTGCTGCAATGGTCATAAATTTTGCATAAAAAGTTGGATGACACAAAGAAAACTTTTGATTCTGGCATCACTACAGTCTTTGAGGTGACAAATATTTCATCGAGAAATGACATAAATCCTCAATAGTCTCAAAATCGATACTATGGCATTTTGGCTGATATACTTGAGTGTGACTTTAATTCCTTCAAACTAGTTTTGTTCATCGTCAAATGGTATAGGCTATGATTGAATAAAAATGATCCTCATAGAACTGTTATTGAACATGATAATAGTTTTATAATGCTAAATACAAGGTCTACAATAGGGAGATCAACAAGAGGTCAAAATATTAGAATAAAATTTAATAAACGCGTGAAATTTTTCCTTGCTCAAGGGGGGTCATGTTCTTATGATGATGAGACCAAAGGCAACATTGACGTGCCACTGAGGTACAAACATCTATAGAAACAATGGATGCCCAAGGAACTTTCTCCAATAAACATTGATTTTTGTGTTAACGATAGGATATATCACATAGCACCTTCGACGTTACATGGTTTAGGCTTATTTTCAATGGACAGCATAAAGGTCTGTTACAATAGAGCTGCTGAATTGATGGAGTTTGTTGGACCTTGTTACAATTACAATAATTGGATGCAGATTGTTAAATATAAAAAAAAGTATGCGTAGGTATGCACTGTCAGCAAATTATATACAACAGAAAGATAATGATCAAAGTAAATGAGTGGTTGTATACATTGATGGTCGGCCAAAAGCAACGGGGAATGTTGCAGGTTTTATAAATAGTACGCGACCTGGGTCAACTAATAAACAACCCAATTGCATATTTGAGGCGCATGAGGGAAATTGTGTATTTGTATGTGCGATAAAATCAATAAGTGCAGGCAAAGAGCTTCTAATCGATTACAGTTTGAATCATATAGATACAAATAAAGTTAATATCATGGGGGTGGTACATACTATATACCATTTAAATTAACCAACCTCCAATTAATGAATCCAATATACCATTTATTATGAAGTTTTTTTCCTAAGTCTGATGGTTTAATTTTGCTAATGTTTTTTATATTTTTTCTTTGTCATAGGCCGACATGGATGCATCACATATCGTAGACAGGGATGTAGCTTGTGACACTTCTACTGAGCAGGTAAACCTCATTGTAATTGAACAAATTAGATAGAAGCAAACTGTTACATTATTATGTTCTTTTGTTTAGTGATTTATACTAATTTTGTAATTGTTAATGATATTGTTGACACAAACGGATGTTTGGGGAAAGGGAAAGGGAGTTGAAGTACTTGAGCACCTTTCTAGGGATGTGGAATCATTAGGGTTAAGCGATGATGACCCTGAAGATTCCACACACCTTATGAAATTCTTTAAAATGCCTCTTATAAAAATTAGAAAAGAGATTGTTGCTTTGGCAGCCATGCATCCTATTACTGATGAGATATGAGAGAGGGTGGAATTATTGCTTCAGATAGCAGAAAACTTGCAAGTAAGCAGTAATGAAAGCTTTAATTATAGTAAAAGTTCAATAATGGTTTATTTTTTATTCTCTTTTATGTCATTAACTAAAATATGTACGTATTGTTTTTACAACAATTTATCTGCCCTCATGAAAGTCATTCCCATGATCAGGGTGTTGTAGGATCTTCAGGTGATGACGATTTTCTTGTATTATTACTTGCTTGGATTATCACCCTGAGTACCCAAAACACATCATACTTGATAGTGTCAATTTTCAAAATAAAGGTTCATCCTTGTTTACAATTCTTGCACTTTTCATATATTTAATGTTTGATATATTTAATGTATTATTCTTTAGGTGCTGTCAATGTTACTATGCAAATGTCGCCGCCGCCTCATTAGAGGTTACCCTCACATGTATTGCCGACTGCAATGTTGGCAACATGTAGCATGCAGACATCCTCTACTGCATGTCATATTGGCCCGTCCACTGTTGGTAGATCCCTCTTTTGCTCTATCTTTTGTCATGTGTTTATTTCCCTTCAAGCGTTCTTTCTTGAATTCTAATGCCATTTCATAGTGGATTCATTTTTTGCAAGAGGAGATGCACATGAGGATGTGCCAGAGGTGACTACTTTTGATAACATACCATCATTCCCTGGATCTTCTCATATTTCTAGTACGGGAATGTTGCAGGTCACATTGGTGGTGAGTGATGAAGAAATGATTCCCTTAAAGATACAAAAGGTTCCAAGTACTTTAAAATTATTATTATATATACTCTAATTGTAAGTTACTTTATGATCACTCCTTTTGGACTAATGATCCCATGAATTTTTTGCAAGCAATGATATTTTCTATAAACATCTTAGTGACATTGCATTGCAGATATTTGGGCCCACCATACATAAAAGGTGGTACATCATATGTGGACTAACCCTAATCCACTATTTTGATTTCATATCATTGCTAGAATAGTTTTTCTTTGATCCATTTCTTGAAGTGTAATAAATGTAGCTTCAGTTTATTTCTGAATCTAATAGGTTTGTTTTTGCTTTAAAAGGTGGAATGCCCAAGAAAAAAGGTTAAAAGATGAATTGACAAACCAAATGGTTGAGTGGTTTGGAAATGACACCTTTGACAAAACCAAGCTCTTTGAAAAAGCTGGCACATATCTAAAGTATGTGAGGGACCAATACAGGACCCATTTAGAGAGGAACCTAAAGTACAAGCACTCCCCCATGATTCCAGAGAGGGAGTGGAAGGACCTAATTTTGGATGCCAAGGAGAGAATTGAAAGGAAAAAATGAAGTACACCACTAGACACCAGAAGAAGGTACGGGATACTATTAAGAATGTAATTATGTACTAATTAATTACTCTTTATATTTATATAATCTAACATATTTCAAACTTTTTATAGACCGAGTGACACGTCAAAGGCAACCAAGGCAAGGCAATAAAAGTACGGGAAACACAAACTCGACTCTGGTGGTTACATGAAACTTGCTGCACGAATTGTAAGTATCTCATGTAAACGAAATATTGCATCAAAATATTAATAAATTGCAAACGATTTTTTTTTATCAAACAATGCAAGCAAAATTCACGGTACCAAGCAAAAATGTAGGGCTCTGAATTCAATAGAGCACCCACAGAAGATGACAAGAGAATTGCCTACCAGCAAGGCTATTTAGCCGTGGCTGATCAGCTATGAGAATTGAGTGGGCATACACAACATTCGAGTGCATCCATCACACAGGTAAATATGCTAAATGGAAATTGTTTCAAATTGAATACTTTACCAATAATCTAATTGATGTTGAGTTCCAACATAAAGTGACTATATTTGTTTTTATTAAGCAAGCAATGATAACAATGTGCATGTCATTGGAATGCAACCTGCTAATCGTGAAACACCACCTACACATGAAAGTCTGGATGTGCATCCTAGTAGTGGAGGTATTCATTTGCTATTCAAATTTATTTATTTAGCTATTAATACAATTAAACATCTTAATTTGTAATTAGAGTAGTAATTAATGTAACCTTTTTTGTTAATATTTTAGAGCATGTAGTCCGTGGTGAGCAAGTGGAGCATGATCTTGGTACACAACATCAGGAACGTGATGTTCCCCACTCAGGTAAAGAGGACCACTGTTATTGCTTTAAACAAATATAATTGCAATTGGTGTTCAACATTAATGTAACCTTTAGTATTTCAACTCTAGATGATCTAGAGGGTGTTCAGCATGTTGAGGTTGAGGCTAAACAAAATGATGTGGCCCCATTAGGTAAAGAGCACAACAATTATGTTCTCTAAATTAATGAAATACTTGTAACAATAATTTTTTTTTTTTTAATTTAACCCATTTCTTTGTTATTGCAGAGGACCCCCCTTCACTTCAGTATCCTCGTCCTCAGTATAGGACTAGGCATACATCGAGATCATGAGCAGTTGGTGGAACATCTGCAGAGGGGGGAAATGATGAAGAAACTGATGTTCCACTTAGTCTTTTCATAGCTTTAAAGAAAAAACAAAAAAAGAAATGATAGTAATCTAACTTATTTGATAATGACTAATTTTTATGTGTTAGTGAATGTAATTATGTGCTAATTAATGGTTATGGATGATATGTGTTAATTAATATTGGTGAATGTTGCGTGTTAATTAATGTTAATCAATGTTATGTGCTAATGAACGTTATGTGATATTAATGAATGAATGCTATATTTTATTAATGGTAGAAAGAATGAATGAATGAATGTTATAAGATGTTAATGGGGAATTTAGAGTGATGTTGCGGGGGGGGGGAGGGGTGAAATGAGCTTCCACCTTCATGTGGTTGGCCCTATTAAGTAGAGAATATTAAACTATTCTCAAAACCAAGCGAAGCTCAACAAGATAACATACTTTTCAATATTTCATTATGTTGCACAATTAATCTTATTGAATCTTAATTGCAGGGTCCAGTAGAGCCAACACAAACAACAACACCACAAGTTGGTGGGTATAATGAACTCCCATATTGTCTTGTCTGTACACGAACAATATTATTTGCTTCTAGTGTTGATATCCAAGGCGGGACTGCAAAATTTATGAATATGCCTCATCCTTGTAAGTTTTTTTATTACTTGTAAGTCATGAATATTGCTCTTTAGTTGATTAAAATCATTCCAGTAAATGCAAATCTTGATTATTATAAAGTGATATCTGCACTATCAATTCCAAATTGAAACCCTTTCAATGTATGCATATTGTTTACCAAAATGCCATCTCAAAAGTATCAGCAAACAAACATTGGCATTCACAAAATCAAGAAAGACAAACTGAAAATTAGCAGTAGAGCATTCAAGTAAACTATTTGTCAAGAAGCATAGTAGAAAAGGTGCAAAAGAAATTGGTTTCAAAATAGGGGTAGACCATTACAAATTGGCAACTTGGCATCACTTCTCTTCTTACTTCTCCTCAATCCTCTTTCTCTGCACTCTCACTTTTTCACTTGGCACCTGCAACTCTCACTCTCACATTCACAGATGTCAGCTTCTTGCTCTTTGTTTTTGTGAGTTGAAACAAAAATAGGAGGCAGTTTTATAAAGTTGGTGGGGTTTGGGTGGGGCCCATAGGCTGTGACGGTTTGACCTTGGGCATGGAGTTTGAAAAAAAGTTCTGATTTTTTTAAAATCACTTATGGGCTATTGGGATGGTCAGGAGGCTCTTGGGAGTCCCTCAAACGTCTCAAGGATGTCCTAGAGATGTCTCAAAGATGATGACATTGGATTGCACTGGGGCAGCAGGGGGACGTCCCATCCAAGTCCATGTATTATGAAGGTGTCCCCATTTAAAAAACAAATAGTTTTGGGGGAGGAAATGTCCTTGTAGAACACTAGCTCCAATACATACGTCTTGGTATGATTTTTTAAATAAGACACTAGAATTCATAAAATAGTATCTTTAGAATCTATATTAATCAACAAAAGATGTTTCTAATTCAATGTATGTACCAAACCCTATTACCAACAATATAACAACCCCAGCCTACAAATTGGACTGGTTAATTTTCTCCAATCAAAAAAACATGTAATCACTCCATAAACTAGGTACATTAAGCACACATCGAATTATAAAATAACTAACTATGATACATCAATATGTGAAAGTTTAATGACCTAGATATTAGGACTGTAAAATACTATATCGTATCCTAATTCCTAAAATAACCCTTTTTGTGTGATGTGTGAAGTACAATACACAACTAGGAATTATGTTGAGTCAAATGCAAAATAGGTACTAACCATGGAAGCTGAGGATAAATCATGAACAACATATCTGAAGCAAAATAGGAATGACTCAAGTGCAAATGAATGCTAGGAAATAAAGTAGAAAACAATGCAAAATTAGGTAAGAAACTAGATGAAAATAAATCATGAACAACTTGAAATAATCTATAATTAATGATCTATGTGATCCATCAACCTGTGACTATGAAACGTAATCTGCAAATTGTAAACTTGTGGACCATTAAGAATAAGAAGAAACCTATTAGTAGATCTGCCATTTTTTGTCAATCAATCATCAAAGAACTTGTGATCTGCCATGCACCATGTATGTCGTATACCATATCTATATACAAACATTTTGTATCAAGTAAACTACATTTATTGATTCATTGAACTTGTTTTGCTTGGATCCATACACCATGGAAACATAACCATTAATCCTAATAACCTGTGAACCATGGAGTGCAAACTAAATGGAATCATGTCCAAAATTTTGGTTAAAACAATCTAGGGAAAATAGTGGGATCCCAATTATCCATCTCAAAACACCGTCATTGAAACTTCCATGTTCAATATATAGAAAAAACTCTATTTTTTAAACCATTTTACTCATGAATATATTTTTTTGCTAAATAAAAGTTGGATTTATATTAAAAGAGCTAAATATTACAAAACCATTTCAGCACAGTTTATATCCCTATCATTTATCACTATTTCTTTTTGACAGATTGCTGCCCTTTTCCAATGGCAGTGTTGTAGTATTGATTAATGTGATACATCATAATGTGATCAACTTAAAAGAAGTACTAAATTTTACCTGATATTTCTTTTAAATTGAGGGGTGAATTAGCTATATCCTCTAAACCAAGCATTATTTTATCATATTTATTGTCAGCATTCCTTCAATACCTGTTTGTGAATATTTAGGGTGACATGATTAGCATCTTCCCCTTTGTACAAAATTATTGATTGCATGAAATGAATTTTTTATGTCATTTTGCAATATACCATGGCTATATATGTTTATACGTAAAGTTATGAATCCAAAATTGTCAAATAGATGTTACATAGATAACAGTCTTTCCTTCTTGCTATCTATTACAGACAATGGAGAAGTTTTCATTGTCCTTTAATTCTCATATACATTACTTGAACCCAGTCTATGTGTCTTTATGGTCGAAGTCATGAAATTTCAGCAATTTAATTCTTAGTACATAGCAATAGCTTATTAGCAAGCTCACTCTAGCGAAGACAAATTTGAAAGAATTCATAAAACAGGAGTTTTCAATGACATATACTGACGCTTGAGTTTTATGTTTATTTTGTTATAGGCTCATTTGGTGTAAGGGATAAAGAGGATTGATGGATACAAAGATAGGTTAAGAAAGGGGATATGATTATCCTCCCAGGAGGAATCTATCATTGATTTACCCTTGACACAAACAACTACATTAATGTAAATGCTCTTTTATCTCAAGAACACTCACTATAAATCATTTCTTATATGAACTAGATGCTATTATTATTGTTTCTTTGACTTTTATCATAGATCCTAAGGCTTTTCCAGGGTGAGCCAGTCTAGACAACATACAATCGTCCTTGTGAAAAGCATCCTGCTAGGTAAGAACCCTAATACTTGTAAGACCAAGATGAGAATTTTAATTTGATTGTTTTGAAGAAAACCTGAACATTCTAGTTTTACATATAAAAATGACATATTTTTGTGATGGCATGTTCCAATATGTATTTTCTTTTGATAGATGGGTTGTAGGTTCTAGAGAGGACCCACTTCTAAATAGATAAAGTTGTTATAAATAGGCTATTGGTGAAGAATAACTGAAGAAAACCAATAAAAAACCACATCAACAATAACCAACACAGTCAAAAACATTAATCTAAAGATTCTTTTTAGCCCTCACCTTTCTTGACAACTTATTTATCTTTCGACATCATCAAATTTCTTGAGAAGTATCTTCTTACTCAAAGAAAAAATGTGATAAAAAACAATTGTCCAATCACTCACATCAACATTAACCATGCCAAAATTTGATGTTGCAAGATCCAAGATGGATATTGCATAACATAGAGAAGCCATCATTTGAAGGAAACAAGAACCTAGTGAAGACATTAAGAGGGCATGAAGGCACAACCAAGGGCTATTGAGTAGAAGGCAAAGGAAAAATATTGGAAACAAGAGGAGGAGCACTTGGAGAAGAAGGTAGGGAAAATAGTAGTCCGACCAATAGAGAAGTTGAACTTTGAGGGCAAACTACCAGAGATAGCAAGAAACTCTCTAGCCAAAGTAGGGGAGACAAAACCAACAATCTCTGCTTAGGGAGGAGCTCTAGACCCTAAATCTGAAGAAAGAAACAGAGCTAAAGTAAGTGAATTGGATAACAATAAGAATGTAAAGTGCACCCCTGATTTGCTAACCAAAATGCTCAAAATTAAATGAAAATCTTTAATGAATACACAAAACTATATACATATGCAGATGCACCATGGTTGAGATGGTCCAACTCCCTAGTCTCACTCTATGACTAAGCTCATGCCATATCTAAATTAAAGACATCCCAAATACATCATCAGTGGAAAGCTACAAAATGCCATTTTCATACATAAGCAAGACATACACAATTGGGCACAATCACCAAGAGAATGGTAAAAAGTGTGTTTGAGATCATTGTCCTAATTGTGGTATGATCACGAAGACATCACCATAAATTTGTCAACCTTTCCTTCATTTAAATACTATTGATCATATCATGGAAAATTATTGTCATAGCTCTTTGATAAGTTGCTCCTACATCCTTAAGCCCAAATGGCAAAACATTCCAACAATAAGTACCCAATGCACAGGTGAATGTTGTCATTTCTTGATCATCAGGGGCGATTCTTATTTGATTGTATCCTAAGAATCCATCCATTAATGAAAACATCTCATGCTCAGCTGATAAGTCCACAATTATATCAATATTGTGTAGTGGGAAATCATCTTTGGAACATGCTTTGTTCAAATCTCTGAAATCAGTGCAGACTCTTATGCTTTTATTTGGCTTTGACACTGGCACAATGCTTGAAACCCATTCTAGATAGGCAACATGTCTTATGAAACCTACATCTAATAGTTTCTTTAGCTCGACTTTTACAAGAAGAGTGATGTGTGGATGCATCTTCCTTAGCTCTTGTTTAACTGGTTTTTCTTTTAAATCCACATTGAGATGATGCATTATAAGATCTTGATTAAGTGTTGGCATGTCTACATAGGACCAAGGTTTTTTTTTTTGTCTTTGTCTAAAGAATTCTATGTATTCTTTCCTCTCTTTATCTGATAATGAGGCAGCAAAATGAAGTATCTTGGGATCCTTTGATGTGCCAATGTCTATTGCTTTTGTTGGTTCTATTATAATAATAGCTCTCTCCTGAAAATATGTAGGGAGGATGTAAAAATTTCCATCTTCTGGTGCCTCAAAGAGGTTTTCACCATCAAATGCGTCCTTTATTTTTCCTCTTGATTGATCTAGTGTTGCCATGAAATGGTTTTCAACACTAGGTCTGTTTCCTTGTTTTATTTCAATTTTATGACTGGAACGTTTGGCATTCTCCAGACTGCAAGAAACGTTACTTGATTCTGCAATGAAAGATATCTTATGTGTTATGGGTTCAACAACATTAAGATACACAACTAAATCATGGTCATTGGAAAAGACATCCAATTCAAGGTTTTCTAGGTTATCCCAATCAATTAGTTCTAGATGAAGAAGGGGTAAGTCATAGTCATCGTTATTGTTAGGTGCTTTGAAGTTCATGACATAATAATCATAATTTGGCATAGAGTAGGTAATGTCATAGATAGAATGATGTTGCGGATAGTCTCTCCCAAGTGTTCTCCAATCAGTCCTAATAAAATCAGTGGGGGTATTTTGTAGTTCACACTCAAGTGGCTCTTCATTTGATGTTTGTGATACATAAATTCTTGTTGTAGATCCTAATCACCTAGTTGTCTTGGTTGCTCTCATCAACCCTCTAGCTCCTCAAGCCCATCCAATGGTACCTGGTAGGGGTTTTTCTAGTTAGAAATTCGAGGCCTAACTCATTTTGGCTTTCCTCCAAGGTATAGCCATTAATCTTTAACAACCAACTCTTCCTATTGAGGATTCCACATTAATCCCTAACACACTCCCAAGGCTCCAACAACCTCTGCAAAGGATCTTACTTCTCCAACCCATTCTATGTGAGTAACATGAACTTATTTAGTGTCTTTGATGTCTTTTAGGGGTTTGAGAACCTTAAATCCCATCACCAAGCTTTCCCAACCTCACTTTGTCTCTATCGGCTCCAAATAGGCCTAATACAATTAGCCCTCCTATGATGGTTTTCAAGGCTTAGTTTGAAATATTCCCACACAAGGCCACAAATAAATTACAGATTCGTGTACCCTTTTCATAGTTACAAACAATATTGCAAAGTGACATCTGGGTTCTCTGTAAAAATGGGGTAACCAAAACTGCCCTATTTTCAAGGGTTTTAGGGCTACCCGGGTGACTTGCAAAGAGGACTTTGGAAAACTTCACCAGTCAAAAATATGCCTAAACTAATCATGGATTATTTAAGGGCACTCATAGGGGTCTATTGGGACTATTTAAAATTGAGTCAATTTTAGAGGCCCATTTCAAAATTTTGCTCTGCATGTCAGAAAAGTACCTAAATGAGTTAGTTTGAATGACCTAGTTTGCGAGAGGGCAAAATGGAGCTGGTTGATTTTCAGAGGGTAAATCTTTGAGACATGTCCTAAACCTTTCATTTGGCCTATTCAGTGATGTGCAACTTTTAGAATTCAGTTTGGATAAGTTTTTGAGGTACCCATTTTGAGGGGTGAGCTCAAAGTGCATTTTAGGCACAAATGCAGATTTTATTGAGTAGCCTACTTTGAGCGATTATATCTTTTGCCCTATTGATCATCATGAAGAATTTAAAAATGGATTCAATTCTATGCATAAATGTGAGTCAGCCTACAAAGTTTCAAGTCTTAACAAATCCATTTGCCCATTTTTTGAAGATCAATCCATTTGTAGTTTCTATGTTTTGGCAAGTCCCTGTTTCGACACCTAGTTGGAGCCCTGTTTCACATAAGTGTAAAAGTTGCCTCAGTGAGTGTCATGCCAAAATGTTTCTTCTGGGATAATTTTGGTATAAATGAGCAGCTATATTTCAAATTTCAATCCTCTATCAATCCGTTTGATCGGTTTTCAAAAGAGCTCATTTAGCCATTGTTTTCAGTTATCCGTACTTTCAATGCTACATCAGTTAAAGTAGTTGTCTTTATGAACGCGCCATTTGCATCCATTTAGGCTTTTGGTCGAACTGAGAGTTTAAATATTTAGTATGTACTTCAAGGTACTTGTTTTTCAAATTTGAGAGCCTACGGAGGTCGTTTGATATTTTTGAGAAAGGCATCATGTGTTGCGAGAACATTGACTGCATCAGGTCCGTAGTGTCGACAAAGCTAGTTGGTCATTTTCGTTGATTAATAACTCTTTGCTAGGGACTTGTCTTGAGAAACCATTTGGTAGAGGTCATGCTTGTATATCATAGTACATGCCTGTCAGATGGCGAGCTCCAAAAAGGTGTTTTGACCAACTTGAAAAATACGTCTTCGCGATTAAATGCAAAAATGTGGCGCAAGTGCCTGAAAGTTGAGAAACTCAGTCTAATGATTCGAAGACGATGTTGATTGCTTCCAGAGGTGTGTTTGAGGTTCTTGAGGTGTTTTCAGAGGTCAGTTGCATGAAAACGATTTTTTTTTAAGTCGGACCCACTTTGGGGCCTGACCTGGCTTATGCTTGTGCACTAATGAATGTGGCGAATTAGAGAATTTTAACATCAAGGATGATACTGAAAAGAATATTAAGGTTGTAAAAGAAAGGCTTCTTGTTGGGCAGATGCAATATGGTCTACAGTAAGAAATCTTATGGTTGGTGATGCTTCACGGTGCCTAAATCTGGTGGAGTGGACTGCTGTGGTTAAAGATCCAAATGAAAGGGTTGTTAAAGGTCTTGGAATGGGTGAGATTTGTGTGCATTTCCAGGAAGATGGAAAGATCAATTGTATCTTGGTTAATGAAGGAGATTATACAATATTGATATTGAGAATGGTTGAGAGGAAAAGTCAGCTATCTGATACAAATTTGAGTTTTAAGGTCCAAGCTTTAATGCAGTTAAATAAGTACAAGGGATGGGAAGTGTTTAGAGAAACCATCATACAAACTTCAGAAGAATTGTATTGTGCCTCTCTCAAGTGTTCCCTGTTATGTATCGGTGTCCTTTGGCATTAAATTATAGGTTTCAAACCTTTCAAATTTCTAGTAAATCCAGACAGTAGTCCATATTTCCTTCTACGTGGGTCTCTGTGTGGTTTTAACTGCAAGTGTGTGTGGTTGAAAAGAAGCAATGAAACATATCAAGTTCCTCTCCCTGCCATGGATTTCATGTGGTGTTGAACAAACAAGTTTAAAAAGAAACCATTCAAGGCAAATGCATTATGGCAGGTAACATGGCTTTGGAAACAATAAAAGTTTCATGCAAGTGCAAACAAACTTCTTCCTCACGTGCCCCCCTTTATCCCTCCAGCCTTCACGTGTTGTTGAGAGGGTTTTCCTTCAACAAAGAAAAAATATTATCTTCTTCTCCTCACATGCTCTCCCTCTAGCAGCAACAACAACTTCCTTCCTACGTGGAAGCCAGTGCAAGGTGGAGAGATTTTAAACCATTTGGAATTTCAAACAGCACTTGGGCATCGACTTATCAGGAAAGAGTTTGGAAAGGTTCCTCGCATAGGATGGTAGATTGTTCCCTTTGGGCATTCTGTTGTTCAAGCTTAACTTCTCAGTGCTGAGGTTGGTTTCGATGCATTGTTCTTTGCAAGAGCTGACTATGAAGACATTACGAAATGAAGAGAAGACCACAGTATGGAGATGATATGTCATGCTTCTAAGTCACCTGGATTTGCTGCACAGGTTTTCACTAGAATTCTTTCATATCACTGTGATCCTCCTCCTGAGTTTCGTTACGATATTAAGACAACAGAAACAACTATTCAGTACGATCCTTTTCTATATGATTATAATGTTGAGGAATGGGTTGATCTTTTTGTCTAGCTTGCTGAGGAGTAGGCCAAACCATTTTGTACAAATCATAGAATGTGGAGTGTGGCGTTTCTCCTTTGCATTGAAAAGGGCATTTAGCAGGTTTTCAGCAAATGCTCTTGACAAATTGTCATGCATCCCTTCCTCTCACATGGTCTATGAACCTCAAGACAGGCTCGAAAGAAAATAGCCCCCATCGTGGTATGTTAAGAGGGGTTTGAGAGAAATAAACTCCAACAAATACTCAGGTGCCATTAAAGCTTAGGCAAAGCTTCAAAAATGAAGTTCTAGGCTAAAACTTTTTATACCACATTGGCTGGGCGAGCATGTTTTTTGATATTTATAACCAAAGCCCTACTAATGTAATATGTCAAAGCCATCAAGGCTTTTGATGGACGGTACCTGATGAGCGCCCAAGGCAAAACCCACACGTGTGGGCACAAATCCCAAGGTGACTGGAGGAGGTGATAGACGGTGACAGGTGGACCCCACTTAGGCACACTTCTCGAGGAAAATGGGCAAATTTTGCAGAGGAGGACTGGCTTAACAAGTGGGCAAGTCTGAGATGATCTGACAAAGCGCATTGATTCATAGGCCGAAGGTGCTCACCCGTTAGAGGCTACGAAATGGCAAAAAGCATTTCCGAAAAGCTCAGCGAGGTAAAGATCATGCATGTTTCAGGAGATCGGATGATTCGCGCTGCTTCGTGAAGGTGAGATGCTCACTTGTTAGAGGCCACAAAATGGTGAAAGGTGAAATGCAAAATGGCAAAAGCCAAGTGGCGATGATGTGGTAGGTACAGTCAGATGTCCAGCAGGTAGGTCCTGTCCCGGTGGTGATGATGTGGTGCAAAGGTGGCACCTAGGTGGATGACAAGCAAGCAAACATGTGGCAAAGTGATGAGGTGTCATCCCAGGTGGCGTCTAGTCGGCCCTATCAACCAATCGGAGGTTGCCACGTGGAAAAGCATCAAGGCACAATCAGAGCAAAAATCAAAGTTAAATGCATGTTAATTATATAGTTTAGACTATATAAAAAAATGGAAAATTTAAATGATGTGCACACATGAGGAATTAATTCCCCTAGGGCTCCATTTTTGGCCAAAATATGAAGTATTTTATGTTTCCGGAAAGCTCCCGGAATGAGGAATCTAATTATGGAGTTTGTTTCAACAAAGATCAGATTTTTTCAGAGCAGTTTCCACGGGAGTAAAATTCAGTTAGAGAGGAGACACTTGGTAATTTTAGTTGCAGATTTGATTTTCTTCCCTCTCCTTCTTATTCCCAATTCTTCTCAGTTGTAAGGGTTCTATAATTCTATGAGAGTGGCTCCAATTTTCATGGCTTCCAATTCTGAGTTCTCTTCAAAATTGTACAAGGCAATGTCCTTTTCCATAGAATAGAGTTTTTTCTTGTTGTAAATGCTTTTGTTGCAGGTCATGTATGTGTAAGGCATATACATAGTTTATTGGATTGTCTCCAAGCATTCTCTATCTTCAATAAATCCAGTCTTCAAGGGAGTTTGGGTTTGTCCTCTCAAGTGGGACTGTAAGGGTTGTTTTCAGGTACTCTTCAAGGAAGAGTTTAAATTCTGTGAGTAATCATTTTGGATTCAAGATAATGTTTAGATATGTATGATCCTTTGTCTGAATTTAGAATGTATTAATGTCAGGCATTAATACAGGGATATCTTTCTTAATAAATTGGATTTGCAACAGAGTGTGTTCATTTTCAGTTTGATGTATGACTCTATTGCTCTTGGCTAAGGCACTGATCTTACAGATCTTGGGGTTTCTCAGGGATTTAAAATAAAAAATTAGAATATTTACCTTTAATTTTATGTTTGTAATGTTCAGTTTGTTCCATCCATCTCATGATTCAAAAATGTTGAGTTGCAAGTGTGGATCTAGCCCATCTGCAGTAACCTCCTAGTTTTTGAACCTTTTGAGATCCATCTATTTTTTATTGATGCAGTCTTGTGTGTAATAGGTCTGATTAAATGCATCATAGGTACACCCACCTACGTTTTGCAGAGCTTGAAGAGTAGAAGGATTTATGCCCTTGTTATGTTGTCCAAGCCCTGAAGTGTTTCATTGATTGAGATTGGCTATCTCATAGATAGATTTCCAGGTGTTCTTGGGTTATCACTTTTGGTGAATAACAAAAATGGTGACTTTGCTAGGGAATTAAATGGATTCAAATGCTTGATTGATATGGTTAGAAGTGGAATGTATTCTTCATCTTGTCAATTTCATATCTAGTTAGTCAGTCCGTTGTATATGCACAGAGTTGAAAGTGGTTTTATGGTGAAGAAAATGCTCCTTGTTCTGGATCTGCAAAATGATATGTGTTTCATGTCATATTTTATGAAGGAGTAACAGTGAATTTATATTGTTGAGAGTTGTACGAAGTTCTTGCAGTAGTGTGCGAATTTTTCCCCAATTCCTTATTGGGTGGCAACTCTGTGGTTCATACCAGTGTTAAATAGCCTAGAAGAGTGTTGATTGCACTAAGATTAAAAGAGAAACAAAGAATTAAATAAGTGTTGAATGGCGTTCTGCTGTTCAAAATATCCTCTGTGCAAGAGCTGGCGACTTTGATGTAAAAGACCATGCTAAAAGTGAAGTAAATCTCCAGATCTACAAGTCTTACAGCTGCAAATCTCTAGGTATTTTTCAGAGGTTTCAAATGCAAAGATATGTGTTCTAAAAATTAGAATGTGTAATGTCATTTTCCCATTTAGTGAACAACACTAGTAAAGAGGGAAAGAGAAGTTTTCAAATTAGTTTGCATATCTATGCTGCTAAAATATTCAGTGTATGTTATCTTTCGTAGTATGAAAATTTAGGAAGAGCTTTGTGTCAAGAAATGTTGTGAAATAGTTTCAGTATAAGGATACTTGCTTGAAGTTTTTATCCAAAGTTATATAATCATTTGTGGAAGTAAGGAAGAAATGTGTAGTGAAGTTTTTCAGCCTTGTGTATTTCCACATATGACCATGTCCAGTGAAATAGAACAACCATGTAATAGAAAGAGTTTCAGTATGAAGTATTATGTTGCTTTAAACTTTGAAGGTATTCCGGGTTACCCAAATCCCATACCCACATAAATCAAAAAGTATTTGCCCATATTCAGTGGGAAGAAATTAGAATTAGCATGTCAACACATGGAAAGAGTTTCAAATTTGATAGGAGAATTTGAAATTTGTCAGGAAGATATATGCATGAAATTGTTTGTTCAGTCACTGAAAGAGGATGCAAGAGATTGAATTTCTTTTTTGCCAGTGAATTCTATTACCTCATGGAAAGAATTAGTTTCAGATTTCATGGATCAATTTGATGAGAAGGTGAGTGATTATGACTTGTTGAAAGAATTCACCTATATACAAATTAGGGAAGATGAATTGGTACCAACATTTAATATCAGATTTTCACAAGCTTTGTCCAAAATTTCCAAAAAGTATAAACTTGATGATAAAGTATGTCTGGATGTTTATATGAGTGCATTTGATGAAAAGATGAGCTTCTTATTGAGAAACAAAGAACCCAAGACTTTGCATGAAGCTTTTAACACAGCTAGGGACATGGAAAATAATTTGAAATTTGGATAGCCAAGAGATTTGTGTCTGTTGTAGTTTCTTATCAAAGCACCTTCAATGGTGAAATACCATGTGAGACTCAACAAATCATTCTGTGTCTAGGTGCATCAAGCTTTGCAGTTCCAAATGGTTTTATTGATGCATGTGTTTCAAATTTAAATGAGAGTCAAGAACCTCTGCTGTTAATGCCAGTTGTCTCTCACAGTAAGGATGGAATGATCAATGGGAAGTGTTGTGAAAATGTTGATACAGAGATAGATATATACAAGGGGTATGTACCATTTGACTTGTATGCCGGTTATGCTGATTATGTGGCTGCCAATTACCAAGTGAATCTTGCATTTCTCCAGGATAATATTAATGAAAATAATGATGGTGATGACCATCGATCTTTACATGTTGCTGATGTATTTGATGTTGAAATACCAAATATAGAGGGATTACTAAGTGTTGTTGTTTGTGCAAGTGAAAATGTGCAATATGATGAAAATCAGAATTGTTTGGTGCAAACAATGGTTGATCCTCACTTAAATATTGATAATGTCAATCGTGTTGAGGATGAAGTAAATCTATTTTCAGATTTCACTTCAGATTTCACTTCTTATAATCATGTTGATGATCTTTCTAATTTGAAATTTATGCACAATGTTAATTCAGAAAATTTCAAGGGTACACATGATTGCAATGAAAATATAGCACACACGAATGGACAAATTTTTACGGAATCTCACATGAAACAGCAAAGTGCAATGCAAGTCCAGAAGATTGTAGAACTTAAGAAAGCTCTTGAGGTTGTGGATAAGAAAGTTTAGATATTGGAGAGCCTTCGAGTTGTTGATGAAGACCTTCTGCAATATGGTGAAGAGAATTCTTCGGAAAAGGACTGTGAATTGAATGCTTGTACACTTGATGAACATGATAATCTAACAGATGGTTTTATGACAGAAAATTTTAGTGAACATGCTGAAAACTCATCCGATGAAGTAAATGGAAGCGATCTTCATTTTCATTCTTTGGCTGATGACGAGTGTTCTATTGGTGAAGAAGACCAATTGTGGCAAGATAAGCATGATTATCTTGATTTTTAGAATGATGGTCAAAGGATGAAATCTTATGAATGTGAAACATGGAACACTGAGGATTGTTCCAGCCAAGTTTTGATTTCTTCTTTGTCCAATGAAGATGATTATGATGATCGAATAGATGGTATCTTTAGTAATTTTTCTAATGCTTTATTCAATGTTGATTTAGATATGGACCAACCACTTTATTGCCATAATGTTCATAAAGGGATTGTCCATTTGGTTTCTAACCCTTTGTATGAAGAAATAACTGATCAGCTAGATGTTGTAAATGATGAACCAGTCCATAATACTGATGAAATTCCAAACAGCACTAGCATGGGTTGTAAAAATTTACTTCATGATGAAGATAAGAAGCATAGGTTGTGTGGTGATTACTTAAAACCACAAATGAAAGTGTTTCAGGTGGATGTAAGATTGAATGAGAAAGATTCAGCTGAGGATTTGCTTTAGCCAGAGGTATGCATTCTTTTCCATGAATGGGATGTTGAGAATGTAGAGGTTTTGAGTTTGATAAACAAGGATAGTATGGGGTGTGATCAGCATACTGAACTGTCATGTCCATATTGTAACATGTATGTTCCTTGTTTGCATCAGTTGATTAGTAATGCCCCTCATTCTATGAATTTAATTGATAACAAGGTGAGTGCTGATAGGAATTGCAATGTTGAAAATGAGTGTTTTATTTTTCAAGTTCAGCATGATGATGCCTTTGCAAATGGCAGAATTGATTAGGATAGTGAAATGTATGGTGTCTTGTGGGAAGGCCTCTATGGTGAATTGTCTCATGTTTTTACTTGTGTTGAAGTAGTGTGTGATTACAAAGTTCAAAATCAGATGAATGGCATGCACACCAGCTGTTTCAGTAGTATGATGGTAAGGTTTGATTATAATGATTATGCTCAGTTGTTACTGGAAGGTGCCTTTGTTTCGATCATGATATCAAGAGATGAGAATCAGATTTTTGATACAGGTAAATGTTTGTAAGTGGAGCAGTTATAATCAGTTGTGAGTTTTTTTGTATATATTGTACAGTCACTTTGCTTTCAGTTGTGTGGTTTTTCAATAAAGTGCCCTATTTTTTGAAATGAGATGAGAAGAGAAGAATGATCCATTTTTTAGTGGTCTACTTAACCAAAGATATCTGGATTCTTGTGTTGATCTTGCAATCAACCATCCCCAGTCAGAGCCACTGTTGGGACTATTTAAAATTGAGTCAATTTTAGAGGCCCATTTCAAAATTTTGCTCTGCATGTCAGAAAAGTACCTAAATGAGTCAGTTTGAATGGCCTAGTTTGCGAGAGGGCAAAATGGAGCCGGTTGATTTTCAGAGGGTAAATCTTTGAGACATGTCCTACACCTTTCATTTGGCCTATTCAGTGATTTGCAACTTTCAAAATTTAGTTTGGATAAGTTTTTGAGGTACCCATTTTGAGGGGTGAGCTGGAAGTGCATTTTAGGCACAAATGCAGATTTTATTAAGTAGCCTACTTTGAGCGATTATATCTTTTTCCCTGTTGATCCTCATGAATAATTTCAAAATGGATTAAATTCTATGTATAAATGTGAGTCAACCTGAAAAGTTTCAAGTCTTAACGAATCCATTTGCCCAGTTTTTGAAGATCAATCCGTTTGCAGTTTCTATGTTTTGGCAAGTCCCTATTTCGACACCTAGTTGGAGCCCTGTTTCGCATAAGTGTAAAATTTGCCTCAGTGAGTGTCATGCCAAAATGTTTCTTTGGGGCTAATTTTGGTATAAATGATGAGCTATATTTCAAATTTCAAGCCTTTGTCAATCCATTTGATCGGTTTTCAAAAGAGCTCATTTAGCCATCATTTTCAGTTATCCGTACTTACAGTGCTACATCATTTAAAGTAGCTGTTTTTATGAGTGTGCCATTTGCATCTAGTCAGGATTTTGGTCGAACTGAGAGTTTAGAGATTTAGTATGTACTTCAAGGTACCTGTGTTTCAAATTTGAGAGCCTAAGGAGGTCATTTGATATTTTTGAGAAAGGCATCATGTGTTGCGAGAACATTGACTGCATCAGGTCCGTAGTGTCGACAAAGCTAGTTGGTCATTTTCGTTGATTAATAACTCTTTGCTAGGGACTTGTCTTGAGAAACCATTTGGTAGAGGTCATGCTTGTATATCATAGTACATGCCTGTCAGATGGCGAGCTCCAAAAAGGTGTTTTGACCAACTTGAAAAATACGTCTTCGCGATTAAATGCAAAAATGTGGCGCAAGTGCCTGAAAGTTGAGAAACTCAGTCTAATGATTCGAAGACGATGTTGATTGCTTCCAGAGGTGTGTTTGAGGTTCTTGAGGTGTTTTCAGAGGTCAGTTGCATGAAAACGATTTTTTTTTAAGTCGGACCCACTTTGGGGCCTGACCTGGCTTATGCTTGTGCACTAATGAATGTGGCGAATTAGAGAATTTTAACATCAAGGATGATACTGAAAAGCATATTAAGGTTGTAAAAGAAAGGCTTATTGTTGGGTAGATGGAATATGGTCTACAGTAAGAAATCTTATGGTTGGTGATGTTTCATGGTGCCTAAATCTGGTGGAGTGGACTACTATGGTTAAAGATCCAAATGAAAGGGTTGTTAAAGGTCTTGGAATGGGTGAGATTTGTGTGCATTTCCACGAAGATGGAAAGATAAATTGTATCTTGGTTAATGCAGGAGATTATACAATATCGATATTGAGAATGGTTGATAGGAAAAGTCAGCTATTTGATACAAATCTGAGTTTTAAGGTCCAAGCTTTAATGCAGTTAAATAAGTACAAGGGATGGGAAGCGTTTAGAGAAACCATCATACAAACTTCAGAAGAATTGCATTGTGCCTCTCAAGTGTTCCCTGTTATGTATCGGTGTCCTTTGGCATTAAATTTTTAGTTTCAAACCTTTCAAATTTCTGGTAAATCCAGACAACAGTCCATATTTCCTTCTACGTGGGTCTTTGTGTGGTGGAAAAGAAGCAATGAAATATATCAAGTTCCTCTCCCTACCAGTGGCCTCCTCTCTGCAATGATGTCATCTCTCCCTGTCATGGATTTCATGTGGTGTTGAACAAACAAGTTTTAAAAGAAACCATTCAAGGCAAATGCATTATGGCAGGTAACATGGCTTTGGTAACGATAAAAGTTTCATGCAAGTGCAAACAAACTTCTTCCTCATGTGCTCCCCTTTATCCCTCCAGTCTTCACGTGCTATTGAGAGGTTTTTCCTTTAGCAAAGAAAAAACGTTATCTTCTTCTCCTCACATGCTCTCCCTCTAGCAGCAACAACAACTTCCTCCCTGTGTGGAAGCCAGTGGAGGGTGGAGAGATTTTAAACCATTTGGAATTTCAAATAGCACTTGGGAATCGATTTATTAGGAAAGAGTTTGGAAAGTTTCCTTGCATAGGATGGTAGATTGTTCCCTTTGGGCACTTGTTGTTCAAGCTTATCTTCTCAGTGCTGAGGTTGGTTTCGATGCATTGTTCTTTGCAAGAGCTGACTATGAAGACATTACCAAGTGAAGAGAAGACCACACTATGGAGATGATATGTCGTGCTTCTAAGTCACCTGGATTTACTGCACAGGTTTTCACTGGAATTCTTTCATATCACTATGATCCTCCTCCTAAGTTTTGTTATGATATTAAGACAACAGAAACAACTATTCAGTATGATCCTTTGCTATATGATTATAATGTTGAGGAACGGGTTGATCTTTTTGTCCAGCTTGCTAAGGAGCAGGCCAAACAATTTTGTACAAATCACAGAATGTGGAGTGTGGCATTTCTCCTTTGCATTGAAAAGGGTGTTTAGCAAGTTTTCAGTGAATGCTCTTCATAGATTGTCATGCATCCGTTCCTCTCACATGGTCTATGAACCTCCAAATAGGCTTGAAAGAAAATAGCCCCCATCGTGGTATGTTAAGAGGGGTTCGAGAGAAATAAACTCCAACAAACACTCAGGCACCATTAAAGCTCAGGCAAAGCTTCAAAAATGAAGTTCCAGGCTAAAACTTTTTATCCCACATTGGCTGGGTGAGCATGTTTTTTGATATTTATAACCAAAGCCCTACTAATGTAATATGTCAAAGCCATCAAGGCTTTTGATAGATGGTGCCTGATGAGCACCCAAGGTAGACCCCACATGCATGGGCATGGATCCCAAGGCAACCAGAGGAGGTGATAGACAGTGACAGGTGGACCCCATGCAGGCATGCTTCTCAAGGCAAATGGGCAAATTTTGCAGAGGAGGGTCAGCTTAACCAATGAGAAAGTTTGAGATGATCTGACGAAGCGCATTGATTCATAGGCCAAAGGTGCTCACCCATTAGAGGCTGTGAAATGGTGAAAAGCATTTCCGAAAAGCTCAACGAGGTAAAGATCGTGCATGTTTTAGGAGATTAGATGATCCACGCTGCTTCGCGAAGGTGAGATGCTCACTCATTAGAGGCCGCGAAGTGGTGAAAGGTGAAATGTAAAATGGTGAAAGCCAGGTGGCGATGATGTGGTAGGTACAGTCAGATGTCCAGTAGGTAGGTCTCATCCCGGTGGTGATGATGTGGCACAGAGGTGGTGCTTAGGTGGATGACAAGCAAGCAAACATGTGGCAGAGTGATGAGGTGTCATCCCAGGTGGTGTCCAATCGGCCCTATCAACCAATCAGAGGTTGCCACGTGGCAAAGCGTCAAGGCACAATCAGAGAAAAAATAAAAGTTAAATGCATGTTAATTATATAGTTCCGACTATATAAAAAAATGGAAAATTTAAATGATGTGCACACATGAGGAATTAATTCGCCCAGCGCTCCATTTTTGGCCAAAATATGAAGTATTTTATGTTTCTAGAAAGCTCTTGGAATTAGGAATCTAATTATGGAGTTTGTTTCAACAAAGATCAGATTTTTTGAGAGTAGTTTCCACGGGAGTAAAATTCAGTTAGAGAGGAGACACTTGGCAATTTCAGTTGCAGATTTGATTTTCTTCCCTCTCCTTATTCCAAATTCTTCTCAGTTGTAAGGGTTCCAGAATTCTATGGGAGTGGCTCCAGTTTTCATGGCTTCCAATTTTAAGTTCTCTTCAAAATTCTACAGGACAATGTCCTTTTCCATAGAATAGAGTTTCTTCTTGCTGTAAATGTTTTTGTTGCAGGTCATGTATGTGTAAGGCATATACACAGTTTATTGGATTGTCTCCAAGCATTCTCTGTCTTCAATAAATCCAGTCTTCAAGGGAGTTTGGGTTTCTCCTCTCAAGTGGGAGTGTAAGGGTTGTTTTTAGGTACTCTTCAAGGAAGAGTTTAAATTCTGTGAGTAATCATTTTGGATTCAGGATAATGTTTAGATATGTATGATCCTCTGTCTAAATTTAGAATGTATTAATGTCAGGCATTAATACAGGGATATCTTTCTTAATAAATTGGATTTGCAATAGAGTGCGTTCATTTTCAGTTTGATGTATGACTCTATTGCCCTTGGATAAGGCATTGATCTTAAAGATCTTGGGGTTTTCTCAGGGATTTAAAATAAAAAAATTAGAATATTTACCTTTAATTTTATGTTTGTAATGTTTAGTTTGTTCCATCCATCTCATGATTCAAAAATGTTGAGTTGCAAGTGTGGATCTAGCCCATCTGCAGTAACCTCCTAGTTTTTTAACCTTTTGAGATCCATCTATTTTTGATTGATGCAATCTTGTGTGTAATAGGTCTGATTAAATGCATCATAGGTACACCCACCTAGGTTTTGCAGATCCTGAAGAGTAGAAGGATTTAGGTCCTTGTTATGTTGTCCAAGCCCTGAAGTGTTTCATTGATTGAGATTGGCTATCTCATAGATAGATTTGCAGGTGTTCTTGGGTTATCACTTTTGGTGAACAACAGTGTCTCCAACCATGTCTCAACTTTCCTTCTACCAATCCACATGTTCTCTAAAATCGCACATCTTCTGTTGTCCTAGTCTCACCAACTCCTAGTTGTGAGCCTAGGGTATCATTGTAACTCATCTAAAAAGGTCTACAAAATCACACAACCTACTCTAAACATATTTACAGATGCTAACCTAGAATTCCACTTGATTTCAACTATTTTCATCAATGGATGCTCAGGTTAGAGCCATTTCTTGCTTAAACCCTAGTTGTCAGGGGTTTGACACCTAGTCACAGAGAATGGATTAGATCTCTGCAACCGAACACAATCAAACTTTCTGATCTACCTTGTTGGAAATATTATTCAAAAAAATATTATACCCTGCAATGATATTCTTCTGACAAGTCCATACTTGACCATACAATGCAATAAAAATAAAGAAAACTATCAAAATGGTGTCATGGCAAGATTTCATTTCAACTCAAAAACTTGATTTTGCATTCCAGATCTTCTCACTCATACAATGAAGTTGTTTTTGGCTTTAAAAACCTGATTTTGTTGGTTGAACCAACTTTTCAATGCCAATCAACCAAAATGCAACTTTTTGTAAATGTTGCAAAATATTGCTCAACAACTTTTATATCTTTTCATCCTGAGAATGCAACTTTGCACTCAAGTGCATTTCAAGGCTCAAAAGGCCCTCAATGCAATCTATGAGACTTAAAAACAATATATTGCACCCTATTACATAATGACTGTGTTCTAGAGTAGTGCACCTACGACCATCATCAATATTACAACTTCTAGGATATCAGCATCCTGAACACAACAAAATTTCGGACAACTCAACCATGGCTTCATTGAGTCCCAAATGGTTGGTCCATTATTACAACTTGAAAGACAACACAAAAGAATTAGAACAAACCAAAAATTTCATAGAGTAGTAGGTTCCCTACACCATACTTCCCTTGGACAAAGAAATCAAGTCCCCTGAGTTAAGAGGTCTGCAATTTCCACTCCATGTTGTAGTATATCTCATTCTGACATCCACATAGCATCTGATTCAGGTAACCCTACCTATTTTACAAGATAATATTTGTATACTCCTTTCCTTGTCTTCTTTACTATTTTTGTGTCCAATATACTTTCTAACTTGACCGGTTGGCATGGTGGCAAATCTCTCACACAATCTTCATTACCCTGTGATGAAGTGTCCAACCGATATGTTTGTGACTCTCCCTTGTATGGATAGAGATCACATACATTAAAGATAGGAGGAATACCGAAGGTGGGGGGGAGTTCAACTTTATATGCATTTTGTCCATATTTGTGCACCACCTTGAGAGGCCCAATTTCTTCATCAATAGCTTAGTAGGTTTCCCTTTTGGAAGTCTCTCCTTCCTTAGGTATGCTATGACCAAATCTCCAATCTTAAATTTCACATTCCTTCTTGTTTTAACAACATTCATCTTATATTGCTCAAAAATTTGTTGTAAGGTCCGCCTTACCTTATCATGCACTTCTTTGATACCTTTTGCAAAATTCTCACCTTGTGCACTTTTAGGTGTCATAGAACTAAGATCTCTGAGATCTAGTATGCCCCTAGGATGAAATCCATACACTATCTCAAAGGGATGTTTACCTATGCTTCGGTTAACTGAATCATTGTATGCATATTCTGCCTAGCCGAGTACCAAATCCCAAGTCTGCCCATGTTGTTTGGTAAGGCATCTTAGTCGATTACCCAAGGATTTGTTGACTACCTCTATCTGACCATCTGATTGAGGATGATAGGCAGATGAAAAGGATAATTTTTTGCCCAACTTTCTCCAAAGTGTCCTCCGAAAGTGGCTTAAGAACTTCACATCCCTATCACTGACTATGTTGATTGGAAAGCCATGAATTATAACTATCTCCTTGAAGAAGAGTCGTAGAATATAGGTGGAAAAATTGGTGTTCTTGCAAGGTATAAAATGTGTCATTTTTCTCAACCTATCAACCACTACATACACACTGTCAAATTGCCTTGGAGTTCTTGGTAAGCCTAACACAATATCCATGCTCAAACATTCCCAAGGCTTCTGAGGTATGACCAAAGGTTTGTATAGACCTGCATTACTTGATGAACCTTTTTCTCTTTGACAGATTGCACATCATTCTACAAACCTTCCCACTTCTGATTGTAACTTGGATGAATGGTAAAACCTACTAACCTACTCCAAAGTTTATCTATGCCAAAATGACCTCCTAGACCTCCTTGATGCTTCTCTTGGATAATATTTTATCTCATAGAACATTGGGGAATGCAAAGAAGGTGTCCCTTGAACAACAAACCCTCTCATATCATATACTTTGAATAAGAGACATGTGAGGTGTTAGAAAAATCAGTACAAATAACATATATCTCTGCAAAATCTTTATCATCCTTGTAGAGGTCTTTTAACTTAGTCAATCCCATACTTTGCAATTGTATCTTCTACATAGTCATGACTCTCCTACTTAATGCATTAGCTACCTTGTTTGCAGTGCCCTTTTTGTGCTTGATAAAGAAGGTATAGGATTGTAGGTACTCAACCCACTTTAGGTGTCTTCAATTCAATTTCTCTTGCTCATTAAGGAAACTAAGGGCATGGTTGTTAGTGTAAACTTCAAACTCTTTGGGCAGAAAGTGATGACACCACTTCTTCAATGCTTGCACCATAGCATACAACTCGAAGTCATATGTGGAGTATATTTTCTTGGCTTCATTCAATTTCTTTGAAAAGAATGCTAGAGGATGACCTTCTTGACTTAAAACAACCCCTATTGCCCTTTGTCTAGCATCACATTCTATTGTAAACAACTGACTAAAATCAGACAATCTAAGGGTTGACAACTTTACTATCTTAGATTTCAACAATTCAAATCCCTTATTTGTTTCCTCTATCTACTTAAATTGACACTTAATCCCTCCTTTAATGGTGTTAAGGATAGGAGCACATGTTGGCATATGATGAAGTGGTGATAATATATGTTGTCATTGATGCAATAAGTGAACCAATATATGATGCTCAAGCAGGTGAACTAGTATGAACCACTGTGAAGATTGGAAGCAGCTATAGTCAACTAGGATGGTGTGAACTGGTGTTGGGGTTCATAGTGTGACTACCAGTTTGTAGTCTCAGTTCAGCTCGAGGGTTTCTGGTTTGGCAATCTGACTTGTGTGGTACAACCGATGACATATTGTGATGATTTAGTTAAGAGATAAGGATGAGATTGAGGTGCCATGTCAGTTATGTGCATGTGAAGAATCTCTTTGAGGATCTTGTGTGTGAAGATCGAATGCATTGATCGTCTACCTCAAGAATGTGCATTTTTCTTAGAGGTATGAGAAAAGCACGTGATGGGTTACTATTTTCTAGATGCGGTGAAGATCAGACTATGCAGAATGACTTGAGATATATTTTAGATCATTTCACTCTATGCAATATGTTTGGATGGTCAAGATTGGATCGCTTGTAATTGTAAACCTAAAATGTTTAGGGTTTAGGGTTTATGCTACCAACCTAATTGTTGTCTATAAGGTCAATGATGTTTGTTATTGTTTGTGTTGGAAAAAGATGTGTTTGTGTCTGTGTGTTGAGATACTTTCCAAACCAGAGTGTCAAATCTGCAGAGTGTGATTGTAGAGGAGAGGAGCTCAAAAGGATCTACCTTAGCAAGTAGTAATGTTATCATATCAGAGCTTTACTTGTTGACTTCTAACCATCGCAATAGAAGGAAAATCCCTTGACCAAGTAGCTTTAATAGGATTGTTTCAAATCCTCTAACCAGGTGACTCAAGTTCATTGAGTTCTTTAAATTCTCTAGTGAGGTAACCTTTAATAGGGTTTATAGCCATCCCTTAGCCGGGTGATCCCTAACAGGATCAGTTCCCTATTGTAAAGTCTTTAATTGGACTAGGCTCCTAACAGAGTGGACTTCAAAAAAGTTCAAAACAATCTTGTGGGTATTCATCCCCACTGTGGTTTTTCCCATTTGGGTTTCCACGTGAAAAATTTGTGTGTCATGGGTTGTGTATTTTTCATGTGATGATTGAGTAGTTTTTGTTTAGAATATGCATGCAAAGCTAATGGTGGTGGTATTACTAATGCAACTCATGCATGATCAAACTTGTAAAATAGCTATCTAGATTTGAGACTTGTTGTATGCTATTTGAAGTACTCTTGTTTAACCGGTTTAGCTATCTAAAGTACTCTTGTTTAACCGGTTTAGCTATCTGAAGTATTTCTGTTAACTAGCATTGCTATAGTTAAGTATAGTGGTATAATAAACTGGTTATCAATATTCTAAACTGTCAGGGCATTGAAGTGAGTTTTTTGTGTGTACTGATTCACCCCCCCCCCCCCTCTCAGTACCCATTAGGATCTTAGAGATTCATCATTATTCATTAGCACAAACATGGCTAAAGTTTCTCATAAACTTCCTATAAAAAGATGTTATTCCATGAAAAATTCTAACATCACTTATACCCCTAGGTATAGGCCAATTAAGTATTGCTTCTAATTTACTTGGATCCATCTTTAAACAACCTTGTGTAATAACCAAACTAAGGTAAAATAACTTTGTTTTCAAGAACTCACATTTTTCAAGGTTGATTTTGATTTGATCCTCCTTCAACTTCTTCAAGACCATCTCTAGATGCTTAAGGTGTTCCTCCTTGGATGTGCTGAAGACCAAAATGTCATCAAGATACACAATAACAAATTTACCAATAAACTCAAGTAAGACCTCATTCATGAGCCTTTGGAAGGTACTAGATGCATTGGTGAGGCCAAAAGGCATCACCAACCACTCATATAGGCCTACATTATTTCTAAATGATGTTTTCCATTCATCACCAGGTCTGATTCTTATCTAATGATAACCAGACTTCAAGTCCACCTTTGTGAAGTAGCATGCTCCACCTAGATTCTACAATAGATCCTCTATCCTTGGCATGGGAAACCAATATCTTATAGTGATCTATTGATTTCCCTTGAGTTAGTGCACATCCTCCATTTTCCTCCTTTTTTAGGCACTAAAACTATAGGAACAACACAAGGACTCAAGCTCTTTGTAATAAACCCTTTGTCTAAGAGTTCTTGCACTTGTTTGGTGATCTCTTCATTTTGACTACGTTTCATTTTATAAGCATCTTTGTTAGGCAAATTTGTCCCTGGTATCAAATCTTTTTGGTGATTAACATCCCTCATTGGAGGCAAATAATTAGGCATATCATCTCCTATGACTTCTGGATATTTCTTTAGTAGACCTTGCACTTCTTGAGGCACTTCACTCATTGGATCTACCTTAGCTTCATCTTTAGGCTTTAGCACTATAGCTTGACCTTGATTACCTTCTTGTTTTAATACTTTAAGGAACTCTTTAAAACTCAGCAACATAACACTTGACCCTACTTGTTTTTCCTCCTTTGGATTAGGTAATTAGCATTGTTCTTCTCATCATTAAATTTTCTCCATTTGTCAGTAGCCCTACCTTGCTAATTTGAGAGGTCTTACTTTGAGTATCCTCCTCTTGCACTAACTGAGTCCTTTCACCCATGTATGAGCTTTTTGAACTTGGGGCTTTTCCCGAGCACCTACTCATGGTATGTCCAACTTGGTTGTAGTGGTAACACCTACTTGTGAAGAATGTATTTCCTCTCCCTGAGCTTCCAAACCTGCCCCTAAAGTTGCTTCTCCCTCTAAAGGATCATCTATATGTTCCTCTTTTTAAGTCCCCACTTCCTTCTTGGTTTTGATGTTCTTCATTTCTTGTAGCATTTTGCCCTCTGCCAAAGGTTCCTCTACCTCTAAAGTTCTTACCACCCTTGTGCTTCTGGTTTTGCTCACATCTCCTTTTGATCTTTTCCTATGTCCTTAATGCCAATTGAAAATACTCATGAACAGTGTCTAGTGTGAGGATGCTTATTTCTTCTTGTATGTTTTGCCTAAGGCCATTCATGTATCTATCCAACTTCTCCACTTCATTCTCATTCTTCCTAGCCCTCAAACTTAGCTCATGGAATTCCTCAGTGTATGTATTGACATATAGTTCCCTTTGTTTCAGATTTTGTAGTCTCTTGTGGATTTGGACTTCATAATCTCCTGGTAGGAATTAAGCTTTCATCCTTATCTTCATACACTCCCATGAAGTTATCTTTTTCTTACCTACCTACACCATTTTTTCTTGCATCATGTTCCACCAAACCAAGGTTGATCCCTCAATCTTGACTTGGCTACATTTACTCTTTTCTTCTCTGCTACCTCCTTATAATCAAAATGGTTATTTAATGCTTCTATCCAATCTAGTAACTCCTCTCCATTGAGAATTCCTCCATGTGTGGGTAATCCATCCAAATTATCCTTGGAAATGGATTTGACTACATCCAAGAATATTTTTTGGTCTTGAGGTATTTCTACAGTTGTCTAGTCCTCCTCATCTTCCACTTCTTCATCTGTCTCATCTCCCCATTCTGTCTTAACCTTCCCCTTCTCCTTCTTGACATCTCGGGTCCCCTTAGTTCCGTCTTGATCCTTCAATCCTTCTAACATCTCTATCACCATCTGTCAGATGGATTCTGGATTCATTTCCCTTGGAGGCATTGAACTTGATTCTGATTCCTCACAGTCTAACATACACCAATGTTTCAAAGGGTGGCTCTGATACCACTCTGATGCAGACATTCTTGGAGTAGATCCTAATCACCTAGTTGTCTTGGTTGCTCTCATCAACCTTATAACTCCTCAATCCCATCCAATGGTACTTGGTAGGGGCTTTTCTAGTTATACCTTCAAGGTCTAATTCATTTTGGCTTGCCTCCAAGGTATAGCCAATAATATTTAACAACCAACTCTTCCTATTGAGGATTTCACCTCAATCCCTAACACACTCCCAAGGCTCCAACAACCTCTGCAAAGGATCTTACTTCTCCAACCTATTCTATATGAGTAACATGAACTTACTTAGTTTATTTGATGTCTTTTATGGGTTTGAACACCTTCAATCCCATCGCCAAGCTTTCCAAACCTCACTTTGTCTCTACCGACACCAAATAGGCCTAATACAATTAGCACTCCTATGACGGTTTTCAGGGCTTAGTTTAGAATCTTCCCACACAAGCCCATAAATAAATTATAGATTCCTGTACCCTTTTCAGAGTTACAAGCAATATTGAAAAAATCCATATGGGTTCTCCATACACATGGGGTAACCAAAACTATCCTATTTTCAAGGGTTTTAGGCCTACCTGGGTGACTTGCAAAGAGGACTTTGGAAAACTTCACCAGTGAAAAAATATATCAAAAATAATCATGGATTCTTTACGGGCACTCATAGGGGTCTCCAACCATGTCTCAAATTTCCTTCTACCAATCCACATGTGCTCTAAAATCGCACATCTTCTGCTGTCCTAGTCTCACCAACTTCTAGCTGTGAGCCTAGGGTATCATTGTAACTCCTCCAAAAAGGTCTACAAAATCACACAAAATACTCTATACATATTTATAGACCCTAACCTATCATTCCACATGATTACAACCGGTGCCATCAATGGATGCTCAAGTTAGAGCCATTTCTTGCTTAAACCCTAGTTGTCAAGGGTTTTACACCTAGTCATAGAGAATGGACTAGATCTCTGCAACTGAACAAAGTCAAACTTTCTAATCTACCTTTCTGGAAAGAATATTCAACAAAATCTCATTCCCTACAATGAGATTCTTCTGACAAGTCCATATTAGACCGTACAATGCAACAAAAACAAAGAAAACTATCAAAATGGTGTCAAGACAAGATTTCCTTTCAACTCAAAAAGTTGCTTTTGTATTCTAGATATTCTCACTCATATAATGAAGTTGTTTTTGGCTTTAAAAACCTTATTTTGTTGGTTGAACCAACTTTTCAACACCAATCAACCAAAATGCAACCTTTTGCAAATGTTGCAAAATGTTGCTCAACAACTTTTACATCTTTTCATCCTGGGAATGCAACTTTGCACTCAAGTGCATTGCAAGGCTCAACAAGGCACTCAATCCATTATAGGAGACTTAAAAACAATCTATTTCACCTTATTAGATAATGACCCTATTCTAGAGTAGTGCACCTATGACCATCATCAACAGTACAACTTCTAGGATATCAGCATTCTGAACACAACAAAAGTTTGGACAACTCAACCATGGTTTCATTGAGTCCCAAATGGTTGGTCCATTATTACAACTTGAAATACAACACAAAATGTTGGCAAATGCACACTCCAATGAGAAATTGTATTTTATTTAAGGTATTGTCATTGATGGCAACCTTGTAATCATATGATATCGGCAGATTGTACACTGGCACACAAAACACCGGCAGCGAAAAGGAAGAATACCGACATTCTGGTCGACAACAATTTTGTATTAATGTATTTTGTATTTAATTGTAAAATCTTTTGTAAGCTGACATGGTGGATTTTAATATGACTCATATATGTATGAGTTCATTGTAGATCATTTTTGTAGAAGAGAAAGGATGCGAAGTATGGAAAAGTAATAGCAGACCTAATATACGAATTATTGGTTAAAGGTTTATGTTGTGGTAGTGCTTAAACCAGTACTGAATCTGGCATAGCAGATGCTAATCTGAAGAATTACAAGACTTTGGATTAGTATAATCCATTTTTGTAAGTCAGTGTGACTTTGTTTGTAATTGAGCAGTGAGCTCTAGGCACTTGGCCTTCCTGTAGGTGTAGGCCCCTATTGTAAGAGTAATATTCCCTTATTGGCCAATAAGAAAATATTGAGGGTCACAAATCCCATCGAGGTTTTTTACACACCAGGTTTCCTCATTAAAACACCATGTTATGGTGTGCTTCTCATGTTATTGTTGTTGTTCTTATTTACTGCATTACTTCTGGTTTACCGGTACTTAGTTTTAATATGCTTTTCATGTTTTAAAACAAGTAATTTGATATACCAATTAGATATTGATTCATCCCCCCTCTCACTATCTTTGGGAATCCTAACATTTGGTATCAGAGCTTGGTCCTCTATTTCCAAGATCCTAATAGCTTGAGGAAGATCTTGTCATCGATGGAGATGGAAAATTTGAGAAAGCAATTGGAAACAACTCTTTCAGACTATGATGCAGAAAAGGTGAAGAATATCAAACTTGAAGATGATCTTAAGGCTTCTCAGGATATCATTCAAGCACTTCAAGAGAATTTTACTATTGCAAGGAACAAGAGGAGAGAACTTTGTGAAAATATGAAAAATGAGGAAAATGAAAAGGAAACTCTTAATGATTTGGTAAACAAGCTAAGACAAGAAATTAGTAAAACAAAGAATGAGATGCGGGATATGACTATGAGGTTCTGTAAAGAAATTGAAGATAGAAAGAAGAATGAAGAAGACTTGGTTAGAAGACTAAATGATGTAGGAAATGAAAACACAAGACTTAATCATGAAAATGATATGTTGAAGATAGATATGATGCATACACAAAATGACTGAACTGAACTCATGAGACATAAAGGAATCTTGGAGAACGAACTGACTGCTACAATTCAACACAAGGAGAAATTAAAGAAAAGTTCAGAAGAACTTGGTGACATACTGAAGAATCAAAAACCTAATGGTGATACAAATGGCCTTGGCTTTGAAGTTGGTGAAAGTTCTGGTACTACAGATAATCACAATCATAGAAAACTGGTAAGGCAACCTACTGCTTACAAATTTAATGGCAAATTCTTTAACTGTAACAAGTATGGTGATAGAGAAAATCAATGTAGATCTAGAAATTATCAGAACACTAATACACCCACTGGTCAATGTTCTAAATGCAACAAAGTTGGTCATAATTTAGAAAATTTCAGAATGAATGTAAGATGTTATGTTTGTGGAAGATCTGGACACTTATCTAATCAATGCAGAACACATACCAGCATAGGGTATGAGAAAGCTATTCAGAAAAACAATGTGACTTCTTATGCCTATAACAAGATTGGACATATTGCTAAATTTTGTACAAGTAAGGAATCACCGACAAATACCAAAGGTCCTAGTTTGAAAGGTAAAGAAAATGTTTAAGAGGTAAAGCAAGAATTCTCAAAACCATGGATCAGAAAGTCAGATCAGATTATTGATGGAAATACTCCTCCACCGATAGAATAGAGTAACACTCCACCGACAGGAGACTCTTCATCTAACTAAAGCAAAATCCTTTGGGGGTTTAGCAACAAAATGAAAAACATGCTATTATTCCCTCAGTTGATGGTGAGAAGTTGAAATTACTTCTATACTGGCAAATGAGTTAAGTTGTGACTTAACCGGCAAGCATTAAATGTGGTAGTTGGAGAAAATAACATTACAAAGCAAGTGTTTTGGCTCCTTTTTCATTCACTGAGCATTCAAATCTTTGAGAGTGTGAAATTTCCCAAGTGAAGGCATTCTAAGTGAAGAAGTGAAGCAATCCATCAAAGCATTCATCCTTAAGGTAGATTGAGGTATTTATAGCTATGGCATCTTCATCCACTCCTGACTTTATTACAAACCCTATTGTTGTTGACGTTGTTAAGAGCCCTAGACCCATATTCCAACTGGTTCCCGAAATTGCAAAGAAAGATGATAGCATAGGTGCTTTTTCTCAAATTCCTAAGGGAGTAGTATATGTTGAAGACCCTAGGATGTATATACATTGTCATATTGAGAAATTAGGTGATGATGAGATTAAGAATATGTATAGGACTATGATTTGTGATGAGTCTGGAAATGTCAAGCCAGAACATAAAATAGTGGAAACCCTAGGTTTTACTGAAATCCTTACTATCCCAGATTTTCCCAAGGATATCATAAGGATTGTGTTAAGCAGAGTACATGGTGAATTTTTCTGGTTAGATTCAATTCATAAAATAACAAAAGAAGTGGTAAAAGTTGTAACAGGGTTACCTTCCACTGGTAACAGACCTGACAAAACAAAGAAGGTCTCAAATGACACAGTGATAAACCTAACTGGTGCAACATTTGATAAAAGGTCTGTAAGGGTAAATGATGTAAGACATAAATGTCAGATTTATCAGTATGATCTTAGATTATAAGGCTACACATGCAAATAGGTTGAACTCGGTTTCTAGCCTATGTATCAAAAGTGCCTATGATATGGTTAATGATAATGCAAGAATAGATTTATGTGAATGGCTCAAAGATGAGTTGATAGACAATCTAGGAAAGATTAAAAGAGATAAGAAAGGAACATTCAGATTAGGAAATTTGCTTGTTTGTCTGATGTTGTAGATAAGAAAATAAGTGCTTGGTATTGGTGCAAGAGATTTTGGTTTTGACATTCTGGTAGGAAAACAACTATTGGATCTATTGAACAATATGAGAGAAAACCGAGAGAAAAACCTAAATGAACATTTTCAAGGATTGAAGGCATGAATGAAAACTAGAGTAGGACTGTCACAAGCTATTCTAGATAAATATCAGATGAAAATTTGTTTTGTAATCAAGAAAGATGAATTCTGGATGGAGGCAGTTGTCCCTAGAACTATCTGGGTAACTAAAATGGGCTATGAAACAGATGACAATATCATTGAAACTTATGCAAAAGCCCTTCTTGAAGCACCCAAGGAACCTACTGAGGAAGTTTTTGGAAATGCTGAAACAATAGAAAGTGGAATTCAATCAAAGAAAAGGGTTAAGAAAGTTGAAGCAACCATAAGGAAAGGAACCTGACAGGCTAAAGCAATCAAGGAAGATGTTTTGAGACAAATTGGTATAAGTGAGAGTGAGTTAGAAGCACCTCAACCGGAAACTCATCTTTCATCGGTTGGAACATCTTCTGAGAGTGATATACCGGTAGTATTTAAAAGGGTAGAAAGGAAAAGAAAACCCACATCAGGACCCTCTCCTACACCAAAAAGAAGCAGACAAAAACAATAGGCAGTAAGGCCTCCAGTAAAGAAAATGACTCCTAAGAAGAAGATGGAAATACTCCTCCACCGATAGAATAGAGTAACACTCCACCGGCAGGAGACTCTTCATCTAACTAAAGAAAAATCCTTTGGGGGTTTAGCAACAAAATGAAAAACATGCTATTATTCCCTCGGTTGATGGTGAGAAGTTGAAATTACTTCTATACCGGCAAATGAGTTAAGTTGTGACTTAACCGGCAAGCATTAAATGTGGTAGTTGGAGAAAATAACATTACAAAGCAAGTGTTTTGGCTCCTTTTTCATTCACTGAGCATTCAAATCTTTGAGAGTGTGAAATTTCCCAAGTGAAGGCATTCTAAGCGAAGAAGTGAAGCAATCCATCAAAGCATTCATCCTTAAGGTAGATTGAGGTATTTATAGCTATGGCATCTTCATCCACTCCTGAATTTATTACAAACCCTATTGTTGTTGACGTTGTTAAGAGCCCTAGACCCGTATTCCAACTGGTTCCTGAAATTGCAAAGAAAGATGATAGCATAGGTGCTTTTTCTCAAATTCCTAAGGGAGTAGTATATGTTGAAGACCCTAGGATGTATATACATTATCATATTGAGGAATTAGGTGATGATGAGATTAAGAATATGTATAGGACTATGATTTGTGATGAGTCTGGAAATGTCAAGCCAGAACATAAAATAGTGGAAACCCTAGGTTTTACTGAAATCCTTACTATCCCGGATTTTCCCAAGGATATCATAAGGATTGTGTTAAGCAGAGTACATGGTGAATTTTTCTGGTTAAATTCAATTCATAAAATAACAAAAGAAGTGTTAAAAGTTGTAACAGGGTTACCTTCCACTGGTAACAGACCTGACAAAACAAAGAAGGTCTCAAATGACACAGTGATAAACCTAACCGGTTCAACATTTGATAAAAGGTCTGTAAGGGTAAATGATGTAAGACATAAATGTCAGATTTATCAGTATGATCTTAGATTATAAGGCTACACATGCAAATAGGTTGAACTCGGTTTCTAGCCTATGTATCAAAAGTGCCTATGATATGGTTAATGATAATGCAAGGATAGATTTATGTGAATGGCTCAAAGATGAGTTGATAGACAATCTAGGAAAGATTAAAAGAGATAAGAAAGGAACATTCAGATTAGGAAATTTGCTTGTTTTTCTGATGTTGTACATAAGAAAATAAGTGCTTGGTATTGGTGCAAGAGATTTTGGTTTTGACATTCTGGTAGGAAAACAACTATTGGATCTATTGAACAATATGAGAGAAAACTGAGAGAAAAACCTAAATGAACATTTTCAAGCATTGAAGGCACGAATGAAAACTAGAGTAAGACTATCACAAGCTATTCTAGATAAATATCAGATGAAAATTTGTTTTGTAATCAAGAAAGATGAATTCTAGATGGAGGAAGTTGTCCGTAGAACTATTTGGGTAACTAAAATGGGCTATGAAACAGATGACAATATCATTGAAACTTATGCAAAAGCCCTTCTTGAAGCACCCAAGGAACCTACTGAGGAAGTTTTTGGAAATGCTGAAACAATAGAAAGTGGAATTCAATCAAAGAAAAGGGTTAAGAAAGTTGAAGCAACCGTAAGGAAAGGAACCTGACAGGCTAAAGCAATCAAGGAAGATGTTTTGAGACAAATTGGTATAAGTGAGAGTGAGTTAGAAGCACCTCAACCGGAAACTCATCTTTCATTGGTTGGAACATCTTCTGAGAGTGATATACCGACAATATTTAAAAGGGTAGAAAGGAAAAGAAAACCCACATCAGGACCCTCTCCTACATCAAAAAGAAGCAGACAAAAACAATAGGCAGTAAGGCCTCCAGTAAAGAAAATGACTCCTAAGAAGAAGAAGGTAAAACAAGATATCACTCCAATAGACAAACTTCTTAGTGAAATTACAGAGGATGGTAAGCTGAAGAACATCAACAAAATATACAACACACTATCTATAGATGATAAGGAAAGCATAGAGAAGAGTGTAATCTTACACTTAGATATTTATAAGAAATTTTTTTATGGAAGTTGTTGATGAAATTCCAAATGATCTGTATAGGAGACTTGAAGCTAGAAAGTTAGCCATCGTTGAGTTGGACAAGAAAATTAAGATTGAAAAATTACTTGCAGTACATCTTGTCAACTCAACTAATGAAATAGATAAACTAATCAGTGAAGCAAACCAAACAATATTCTCCATTTCTCACTAGCATGTAGCATTGATGGCAGGTAGAGTAAAGGAAGTCTCTGAGGAAACAACAGATGCATGGGATATATTCTTTGTGGAAAAAGAAAAAAAGGAAGAATTACTCAGACCAAAGACTATTAAAGTATATCAAAAGGACAAAGATAAGGGGAAAGGTAAGGTAGGTGGTCCTCCAAGCCTTAAAATAACTGATAATGTGCCCCCACCTCTTTTAGATACTCCACCAGTAGATACTACTGACAGTCAACCGGCCACAGAGAGTATGGAGACTCCACTAGAGGATACAAATCCTAAGTCTGAAATTTTGTATACTGTGAATGTAGACACAAAGGAAGTAAATATTGTGGTTGACAGAGAAACCACTGAAGATAAGGAGAAAGATGTGACTACTGAGTCACCGGCTACAAAAGTTGAGATAAGCATTGAAAAACCTAGACCTACAGAAAAACCAACTAAGGATACCACTGAGAAACCAGTAGAAATAATTGAAAAACCATCTAAAGAACCACAAAAAGAGAGTTTAGAGGTACAAACTGAGACTACATCTGAGAAACCAGAAGTTGAACCTTAGAGAAACCTTTTGAGATACAGATAGAGAAAATGAAACTGGTACAGGTTGAAGCATAGGTTCAGACAGAGATAGTGCCACCGACCCAAACTGAAAAGCCCAAACCCCTACTTATTGAAATGCAAACACAGACTGACCTACCAAAGGTCGAATCAAGCAAGGTAATTACCACAACTCCTAGCATGGCTATTGTGAGAACTATTGGACAAACATCTGATACTTCTATGGCAGAATTCAGACGTACAAATGTAACAGAGGTCTTATTGGATTCAATAAAGAAGATCACAGAATCTAATGCACAAGCCTATAAGGATATTGATGATACAATTCCAATTCTTAAATTGATAGCACCAAAGTGCATTGTTGATAATAAGGATTCTTTAGGTCAACTAGACACATTATCTAAGTTCATCACCGACAACATATTGACTCTTGATCAAATAAATGAGGATACATTTAAGGAAAGAATCATTAAAGAAAAAGAAATTATTTGAGGATATTGTGAAGAAGAACAAGGAGAAAATGGATACCCTATTACCGGAACTTGGAGAAATAATTCTTGACTTCAAGAAATTATACAGAGACACTTGTAAAATAAACATTCTAACAAAGAATCTAGACAAGGAAATCAACAAAGCACAAGATAAGATTAACAATATTGTTGACAATCTGATAAGATCATCAGATTCAGTTTTTAAGATATAAAAGAAGATTGCAGAGCTAGAAGAGAAAATCAAGAAGTTAGAGAATGACAAATAGAGAATAAAGGATGAAGCAAAGGACTTGAAATGCAGACTTGGTCCAAGACTAGAATACCTCATTTCTTTGAGATAAGAAATATATGAGGCCCTGGTTCCTGGACTAAAGACACCAGAAGAGAAAATGCACATACTCACTAGTACAGTGCAAAGAACACAAGAGGCAATAAAGACAACAAAACATTCAGTAATGGTATAAATTTGATTTTGACAAATATCTTTCAGATTGTAACTCATCGGTTACAAGAATCCAAGCAGGACTCCACTGACAATGAATGACAACCTTTGTCATTGATGTGAAAGGGGGATTAGTGTGATGAGAAAAATGGTCAGAAGGAAGTAGAGATTATCTGCTCAGGGCAGCATACATTTTTGGACATACAGTTTTTGGAAAAGTTTTTTTTGGACTTCAGTTTTCGGATGCATTCTTGAATTTTTCTCATGAGTGTTACCATCAATGCCAAAGGGGGAGATTTTTGGAAAATGCACACTCCAATGAGAAATTTTAAGTGATTTAAGGTATTCTCATTGATGGCAACCTTGCAATCATATGATACCGGCAGACTCTACACCGACACACATAACACCGATAGCGAAAAGGAAGAATATCGACATCCTAGCCGACAACAATTTTGTATTAATTTATTTTGTAATTAATTATAAAATCTTTTGTAAGACAACATGGTAGATTGTAATATGACTCGTATATTTATGAGATCATTGTAGATCATTTTTGTAGAAGAGAAAGAATGTGAAGTATGGAAAAGTAATAGCAGACCTAATATGCGAATTATTGGTTAAAGGTTTATGTTGTAGCAGAGCTTAAACCAGTACTGAATCTGGCATAGCAGATGCTAATCTGAAGCAATACAAGACATTGGATTAGTATAATCCATTTTTGTAAGTCAGTGTGACTTCTTTTGTAATTGAACAGTGAGCTCTAGGCACTTGGCCTTCTTGCATGTGCAGGCGCCTATTGTAAGAGTAATATTCCCTTATTGGCTAGTAAGTGAATATTGTGGGTCACAAATCCCACCGAGGTTTTTCCCACACCGGGTTTCCTCATTAAAACACTATGTTATGGTGTGCTTCTCATTTTGTTGTTGTTGTTGTTGTTATTTACTACATTACTTCTGGTTTACCGGTACTCAGTTTTAATATGCTTTTCATGTTTTAAATCAAGTAATTTGATATACCGGTTAGATATTGATTCACCCCCCCCCCCCCCCTCTCAATATCTTTGGGAATCCTAACACAAAAGACTTAGAACAAACCAAAAATTGCATGGAGTAGTAGGTCCCCTGCACCAGTTTGTCCCTTAAATGAATGGATTATATCAACACACACATCTTTAGTACTGCAAGTTCCTTTTTGATTAATTTCAATAGATTCAATTGTATTTTGAAGTTGACATACTTGTGTACATGATATAGAGGATTCTTCTGCTATATTTTTTCTTCTTTCAAACTAAGCTTCTTCTAGACTAATAGTCAATCCTACTTGACTATCTCTTAGTTCTTCTATGGTTCTGGCATACCTTGGTACATCTCACTCCTCATTTGATAGAAATATGATATTTCCCGATGCTTGATCCATAAATGTTTGTGCTTCTTGTGACATTACTACTTGGTCTTTTTCATCCCCTTTCTTTTGTTGTCTTGTATATGCCTCTTTTCTCTGGATTTTGAGTTCTTCTTGTCTTCTTTCTAACTCTATCTTTTATTTTGTAAAAGACAAGTCTTCAATTGTGATACCTTCTTTCACTTCATTTTTTTCTTCACTTGATATACTAGATGAGACATCTAGACCCCATTCATATTCATTTGAATTTGTCTCTGAACCATTCTCAAGGACTACACCACTATACCACACACGAATGTTGTATGGTGCAAAGAGTTCCCTGATTTATGCCATCTCTACTTTTACTGCTTCTGAAATATCTTGTTCAGATTTTGCATTTGCTCGTATTCCTTGAACTCGTTGACAAGATTCTTCTTCTCTTTTGATTGCAATCTCCTCTTCTTGTTTCTCATGTTCTTATTGTCTCTTCTTATTGGCTACTATTTCTACTGCTTGATGTAGCTTTTCTTGCCATTGTTCTTCTTTAGAGACTGATTTCTTTCTCCACTCTGGCTGTTGATAATTATGTTGCTTTTGATTTGGTTTTGAATATCCAAGTCCTGATATCTTCTTTAGATTGTGAGTGAGGACAAATAGGTTCTGAAATACCTTGATGTCGCTTATCAATTGATCCTTTTCCTTCATATCACATTTTTTGCATGATCTTATAACCATTGACATATTGTTCTATGGAAATATTGACTTTTGCAGCTATTGTTATAGTTTTATTTTCATCTTTGTACAACCAACCAAGAATGTCCTTGTCTTTAGTTTCTTCTACAAGTGTTCCAGCTCTAACAAATGTTCCATTAAACATGTCTTTTGATTTATTTGAGGTCCGTGATTGGATATTTGTAAGCTTTCCATATTCTTTAGGTGAAAGTGGAAAATTATGCAAAGAATATTTTCCCATTCCTTCATCATTTAATTTGAATTTTTTCTCGAGTTTCCCATAACTTTTCTTGAATTTCTTTGGTAGAATATATTGATTCTCTATTATGTGGAACTCTTGTATCTTGTGTTGGCTTTAGATTATTGCAATATTGGCTAGAGTCTTCAATTATAGTGACCTCTTGTCCTTCATGAGGAAACTTTACACATTGGTGATATGTAGAAGGAACTGCTTGCATGTTGTGAATCCATGGCCTTCCCAGAAGACTGTTGTAGTCACACAAATCTGTCCAGCTTAATTAAATAAATATTTGCTATTTATTTGATTAAAAATCCAATAGCCATCAATTAATTAAATTAATATTTAATTAATTCATCCCCAAACATTCTTCTATTAATTAAATAAATTATTCAATTTATTTTAATTCATTCATTAAATCAAATACAAATCAATTAAATAAATAAAATCTATTTATTTAATTAAAATCCCTTTTTCCTCTTTTAAATAAATTAAATAAAACATTTATTTAAATCATTATCCCCCCCCACTTGCATTTTCCTACAAATGCAACTTGCACACATTTATTGAAATAAATGAATTTTTATTTTAATAAAATCCTATTTTCCCTCACCCTCCAAATCCACTTGCAAAATCTAATCCCCTTCTAGATTCTTCTAACCTCTTCCTAATTAGCCTAATCCATCTCCTAATTATTGTCACATTTCTAAGCAAAATGGAGTCACTTCTCAAAGACTCCAAAGTCTTTGAAAAGCATTTAATGCTTTGTGTGTTCAACAAATTAACCCCCAAAGTCTTCCAAGACCACTAATGGCTCTTACATGACCATTTATGGCTCTTACATATCCATTTATGGTTATTTCAAACTTGTCCCCCCAAACATTTATTGTTTTGACCATATTCATCCATTTCACATTTGCACAAGAGTTTATCCATTGGATAAAAGCTTTATTCTTTGAATAAAGAGTTTATTCATTCAACTAACCTTGACTCTAAATCTCAAAGTCATATCAAGCATACCAGAAAATACCAAAAACATTCAGAAAAATGTCCTGAAGAAAATACAAAAACACCAAAAAAGAGTAAGAGAAAAATCATGCATCCAAATGGTGAACAACCACTCTGGTGGCACCTTGGGTAAGTACGATGGTGAAAACCTGGCAAACAGGCGCCACTCATAAAGGCTATGGCTCCATTGTCTTTTAGACTTGTTGCGATCACATCTACTTCATACACACATCCATCCATCCGAACCCATGGCTTGTTATTCATCTGCAATTAAGATAGTACTCCATGCATCTTGCATCCCACTTTTTCATAGTCATGTCTAAAACTGGGGGCAATGCTCTTAACCTATTGATGGAAGTGGATTCTACATTGTCTTATGATTCATTAAGGTCTTCATTCCAAACAATCATCAAAATACCAAAAACATTGGAAAATAACTCACAAAAATCCAAAAACATTCAAAAACAATACAAAGTCCAAAAACATCAAAAAACCATTGAAAAATCACACAAAAACATGGCAACACCTTGTACATACTCATCCATGTAGATACCAAAACAAACATTGACAAAATACTCACATGATGACCATTTACCAATCGACCACACAATCACCATCAACACTCAAAACTGTCTTTAACAAGGATGCATCCCTCCTTACCAAAACAAAGACACAAGTGATGTTTTCTTTGACAAGAAAATTATGTTAAGCTATCAAATACTTGGTTGATTTATGAGTACAATCATTCATTTATCTGTATCGGGATCTTGCAGCATTGTTTTGTATCGTTTGCGCGTTATTTCCGATGAAGTTCTGGGGCATGTACTAATGGTGTCTACATGGGAAGTTCACCAAGCTACGTGATCTTATGCCAAATGCAGACATAGATCACTATGGCTTGCTGACTACAGTGTATACCTTGACCATATGGGCATGAACCATTACCAAGGATCCTTATTCTTTATTCTTTCTGTATATACTATTTTGTTTGCAGGAACATTGCTCTTCCTTTGGTTCCTCCTACCTCATCCAACTGGATAAAGGTTTTATCTCTTATTACGGTATACACTTGTCTCAGGATATGATCAGCCTAAGATCAAGGAGGACGATCCAAGTCATGCATGAACGGAGATAATCCTTGTCTGTTCCGCAAGCAATACTCTGGTCAACTTGACCCTTTTATCAAGTCATTTGTATTAACTTGCTATATAAAAATCCATGTAAGGAATACTCAGGTCATCTTGAATCATTATGTCAAGATGCTTGTATTCTCTTCCAACATTTTAAAGCTCAATGATGAAAATAAGAGCACTATGGATCGTCATTTCATCTCATCTGATTATATATTGCATTCCATTGCATATCACCCATCCATTCATTTATTCATATATGGGCTTTTTATGCAAAAAGTAACCATTAAAACTGGTCTTGGATACAATCACGACCGAGTACTCTGATACATCATCAATGCATCATGCAAAGTCTTACAAACCTTGCATTCCTCATGGTCATCTTATCATCGCATTTAGTTGCATCTTGCATTAAGAACATTCATGTCATTTTAAAAAAAAACTTAACATTGCATATAGTTCATTTTGGACATTAGTTTTCATTAATCATTTGCATCATTGCATCAATCATAAACTAATTAGATTCATTTGTGGGATCGAATTATCTTTGATTGTTTTAAAATCATTTACTAGGCATTCATATAGTGTCGATTATCCATCATAATTTTATAATCCTTTATCATTTATTATTGCATACATTCATTTATAGTTAAAAAGTGCATTCATTCATTACTAAGTATCTTATTATGCTCATTTTAGGATTCATTCACATTGCATTCATTATCCTCTTTTTAAATTGCATTAAGGTGCAGTTATTAAAACCATAAGTTATAGTATCATCACATTATCATTTTTTACTTAAATCATATTTAAGCATTTAGAATCATAAATCCATTTGTTTCCAAACATTGATTCATAAACATTTTATAAACATTTTACATATGCATTCATTTAGACATTATCATAAAAACATTTGTACTTTACATTTTTGTTTATCCATATTACATTCATCTAAAAACATCTAGATGCATATCCATACATAATATCATTCATTCAACCATTACATTAACATCATCACATCAAATCATCTCATCATTATCATTACATAAAAAACAACACCATCCTATTCATAAATCATCATAAACATACCTCATCATTATCATAGCATCACATACATAAAGCATTACATCAAAAATCAAACAAATCATACATATATAAACCTCCATTCATATGTCAGTATCCCAGCATCATACATCATCATAAAAACATGCATAAAAGAAACATCTCATCAATGCATACATGTACACATATCCATCTAAGCAATAAACTCATCATCCTGCATAAACATCCATACATAATCAACTGCATATCATCAAAATATGGGATCTCCTCATATATCTCATCTCATATATTAGAGTACAATGAAGTTTAAAAAATCGGCTACCAAGAGCCATCCAAGATACAGTCTAAAGAATAAAAACAATGATACAATACATATATGAATGCAAAAATGCTCTCTCAAATGCCACTCTGGCCAGATTCTATCCCAACACCTCCACCTGCTCCACCACTGGTACCTGCACCCCCTGATCCATCTCTTCGTGGAGGCCTCATCGAACCACCACTCCCTCCTGCATCCCCTGATCTCTCCCTCCGCAGCGGACCCATCACACCCCCACTGCTCTGCACCCTCTGCGATCGCTCTAATCTAGCCTACCACATCTGAGAATAGCTGAGAGCTCACTGACTAACTGGCACCACCTACTCATATAAACCCCGCTAGTAGTCTATCTCCGCCTATGCTCATCTCATCTCCCTCATCACCTCCCCGTAGGCCCCTGTGCTCCTACTCCAACCTGCACTCTCTCCTGCAGCTCTGCCAATCTCTCCACTGCACTATCCCTCTCCCGCAGCACCACCGCCAGCTCTGACTCCTGTGCAAATAGCTGCACATCTCTAGCTACCACCTCCACCTCTAGGTCCTCTATCCGAGTCTGCAAACATACTATCATATGATCTCGCAAATCTCCAGTGGCTCCCTCCCCGGTATCCATAGCCGCCGTACCTGCACCACCCTCTCTAGTAGTCCCCTCCCCTCTATCCATCGGGATCTCCCTCTCCATCCCCCTCCCACTCAGCTAAAATCCTCCCTGTATCAATGGTCCCTGTGATATCTATATAGGTAGTCCACCTCTCCCTCTCCACTGACTCCGCATCCCCAACCCTCCTCCCCCACCTCCTCCACCTCCTCCTCCTCCGTCTCCTCCACCTACCCTCGGTCCTCGACCTCCTGCCCTCCTCCGTCTCCGTCCCCTCTCATCCTCAAAATCCAAGATCGGCTCTACTGGATCAGAGATCCATAAGATTGGGTGCGCTGCCCGGTACTACGTGTACTCATCTGTAACACCTGCATCCACAACCCTCAGTTGTATATCCCACGGTCTTGCCTGCAGTGTACGGAACTCTGCCAATGCCTGATCATATGGTAGTACTGGCCTCCATGTGTACCTCTCCCAAATAACTTGAGCATACTCTCCTGATCCACTGGCCAGTCCCTGCTGTCGTCCAAACTGTCTCAGCACTCTCCCAGGCACCTGTCTCTCCATATGGTATGAATTCCTCCCAATGAGGAATCGGGTCATAAAAACATACGGCAGGGCCTCTGCATCATCATCCCATGGCTTACACTCCAAGTATGGTCACCATATCACTGCATCCAGATCATCCAGCACCCGTCACCACCACTCTAACTTCCCCAGATGGGGCTGACTCATCATGCCGCTATACATGAACATGTACGGCTGATCCACTGCCCGAAATCTCAAACTCACCGGTCGAGTCACTGGTAGGTGCTACCAAGCCCAAATATGTAGCAGCATCATGCCCACTGCTAAGGAACCCCTCTCCCGGTACACCACCTCATGGAGCTCCTGGTACAGGTGCGCCAGCACACACGACCCCCATGCAAATCGAGTCCCCTCGGTCATCATCATCTCTATCACCTATCCCCATCCGACAGCTAGACCATGCGAGTGCCTATCAGGACACAGTAATCCTCCCACAATGCCAGACAAAACTGCTGAAGAGGCTCATATAATGCCGCTATCTCCTCCCAGGCAATAGAGCCATCATCAATGAAAACGTCCTCATCAAAGATCCTCTGCACTGCAAGAGTCCCCCAGGATCTGTCATATGTGACCAGCTCCCCCCGAATCGAAATCCGAAGGATGCGCCACACATCCTCTAGGGTCACTGTCATCTCCCCCTATGCGAGATGGAAGGTGCACGTCTCACTGTGCCACCGCTCTGCTAACGCTGTGATCAATCTGTGATTCATACGAATCACGGGCATGTGCATCACCTCATATAGTCCAGTCATGGCAATGCAATCGATCTCCGCCTCTGTCAATCGATCCCGCAACCCCTGTGTCGCAAGATGTCGCTTGCGTAACTGCAACACGCCCAGCTCCTCCTGCACATGGACATTCATCACTCACTATCAGTTGTTTTATTTTCAAACTTTCTTAAGTTTAAACCTAGACTATCAACAGATACTTTGATCAAGTATCTTTGGGTCTCAATAGGTAAGCAATCATGGCCCCTAGACTTCAATGGGCACTTCTCCTAACAAATGACCTAAGTCTCATCAGGATGTTATGGTTCAAAACAACTCCCACTTCACATTGCCATCCATCCACCATTGGCATCAGGAGATTTTTCTTCATCCAAACTGGGGCATCTCTTTATCTTAAAACAAAAGCGTTATTTTACCAACCAAAGCACTAGTTTCTCAACAATAGCGCTATAACCCTAACAAAAGTGCTTAATTAGCTATCCAACAGTGCTCAAACTACAAATGCGCTAAAACAACTACACAGTAGCGCTAATAAACTTCAATAGCGCTTAATCATGCCCTCAATAGCGCTTCTTCATCAATAGCGCCTAAACTTGCATACAATAGCGCTACAACAAAACAAACGCGCTCAAACAATGGGGCAATAGCGCCATTGCGGCACAGTAGTGCTTGTTTATGGAGCAAAAGCGCCAAAACCGTAGTTCCAGTGCTCTTGCTTCGACTCGACTTGGACTCAGCTAAAAACGTATCCAAAATGCATTCAAATTAAAATTTTGAATTTGCGTACCTCTGGTCCATAGTCATCTGGGCGATGGAACCGTCGGACTCGCTCAAATCTGTGCTCTGCAATCGGTATCGGCATCCTGACTGCTGCTCGCTTCTCCAAATGTCACTCTCAGAGCTCTGGTTTCACACTGGTCGCGGTCACAAATGATCCTATTTTCATCCCTTTCACCCCATTTATACCCTTCGCCATCACCATACCTTCCACCCGCTCACCGTCGTGGTCCCCATGAACTTCCTGAGCCCCCCATTTCTCCATTTTTCCCCCGTTTTCTTCTATTTTCCCCCCGTATGGCTAACTTTTTCTCTTCTAACACCCTGCCAATTTTCATTCTTTTTTTAGAGATCGGCCGATTTTTCAAAAAATTTCGACCCATCTCTCGAGGGGGCATACCACCCTTTAAATTAACATTTTATGGGGCATTTTCTTCACACCAGTTTTTCTTTCTTTGAAACGACGCGATAAACCGCACCGTCTCAAAGAGGGGCAAATGTAGTCACACCAATCTGTCCAGCTTAATTAAATAAATATTTGCTATTTATTTGATTAAAAATCCACTAGCCATCAATTAATTAAATTAATATTTAATTAATTCATCCCCAAACATTCTTCTATTAATTAAATAAATTATTCAATTTATTTTAATTCATTCATTAAATCAAATACAAATCAATTAAATAAATAAAATCTATTTATTTAATTAAAATCCCTTTTTCCTCTTTTAAATAAATTAAATAAAACATTTATTTAAATCATTATCCCCCCCCACTTGCATTTTCCTACAAATGCAACTTGCACACATTTATTGAAATAAATGAATTTTTATTTTAAGAAAATCCTATTTTCCCTCACCCTCCAAATCCACTTGCAAAATCTAATCCCCTTCTAGATTCTTCTAACCTCTTCCTAATTAGCCTAATTCATCTCCTAATTATTGTCACATTCCTAAGCAAAATGGAGTCACTTCTCAAAGACTCCAAAGTCTTTGAAAAGCATTTAATGCTTTGTGTGTTCAACAAATTAACCCCCAAAGTCTTCCAAGACCACTAATGGCTCTTACATGACCATTTATGGCTCTTACATAACCATTTATGGTTATTTCAAACTTGTCCCCCCAAGCATTTATTGTTTTGACCATATTCATCCATTTCACATTTGCACAAGAGTTTATCCATTGGATAAAAGTTTTATTCTTTGAATAAAGAGTTTATTCAGTCAACTAACCTTGACTCTAAATCTCAAAGTCATATCAAGCATTTAATGCTTATCCCCTCCCCTCTCAACCTATCTCACATTGACACTTGTCATCCTGGGATTGGGTTGAAAGCCCTCACATGGATTTGAAATCATTCAATCCTGACCCTTGTTGAGATTGCTCAATCTCAACCATCCATTGCTCCATTTTTCCTATAAATAGAGCCCATTTCTTCATAATCCAGATCCTGAAAACTTGTATGCATTTAACCTATAGGCATTTTAGAGAGCATTTTAGCATAATTAACTAATATCTTATCATTTTGGATAAAATCAATCATTTTAGTATCAATAGCTTAATATTAGCTTCTTTATTAACATTTAGAGCAATATTTCAATCTCAATCCTCCATAAGCATCCATAGTGCAAAAAGTTGCTGAGAGCTACACTATTTTGGAACTTGGAGAGGAGAGGAACAAGGGAGAAGGAGCTAAGAGCATGCTAAGAGGCATTTGGAGATGCCTCATTATCTTTGTTTCATTAGTTAGATATATTAGCATGATTTTAGTGTCTCTCTTGATATGCCTGTTTAGATTAGTTTTTGATTGAATAACACTAACGATGTTCTTGTGTGTCTTGTGTTGTTTATCTTAGACTAACCTTGTCCATTTTGCAGGGCATCAACTGCTATAAGAGAGGTTGAAATATTAAACTTGACATAATGTATTCCTTTTCATAGGTCCTATTTTATTTGGTAACACCATAGTTCCTTTAGAAGAACACTCTCCTTCATCATAAGCCTTAATGGTTATTTTCTTCTTTGGATCTACTGCATTTTCTGAATATCCCAAAGCTTTTATTAAATTTAATGCACAAATATTTAAGCCTGCTCCACCATCTATGAGTAGGTGTTTGACACGATTTTTATTAATGGTGACTTCAACATGTAAGGGAGTGTTGTGAGGATGTTGCAAGGACGTGTCATCATTTTTAGAAAATGATAAGCAATTAGGGGCTATAAGGTGTCCCACCATGTTTTGGAATTGATCCACATCCAAGTCTTTTGAAATTGTTGTTTCTACTAAATCTTTGTCCAAAATTTCCTTATGCATAGGTGAAACTTTGAGAAGTTCCAAAATTGATATTTGAGCAGGTATTCTTTGTAATTGCTCTACTAAATTTTATTGTTGTGAAGTGGATATTGATTCTTTTGTTATACCCGTAAAGGTGACCTTCGCTTTGCTTCTCATAATGAAATTGATTGGTTCTAAAGGTGTGTTATTTTTAACAATTATGACATCTACCACATCATCATATGCATAAGTGTATTTCATTTTGGCTTTTCCTTTGTCATCTTTTAATTGGGATTGTTCACCTTTTTCATAATTTGGAAGTGGAGTTTTGAAGGCTAGGTGTGATTCATTTGTCTTATGGCTATCCACTATGATAGTTCTATTATTGATTAAATCTTGGATAAGGTGTTTCAATCTTTGACAATCATTAGTTTAGTGTCCTTTATTCCGAGGATAATTACAAAAATGATTGTCATTCCACCAATTAGGCTTGACTTTGTGTTCATAACTTCTTTCTTCTGGTAAAACAATCAGTTTGTTTGCAAGAAGAGTTTTTAGAGATGATTCCAAGGGTTCTCCAATGTTTGTGAATTTCTTGTGAGGATTGGAGAAAAAATACTTGGATTTATTTCTTTCTTTATTGTTATTGTTTGGGATCTGACTTGATAAAAGATTGGTTGCTATTTCATAGCACTATTGTCGTCATTTCCTCCATTGATGACATTCCTATTCTTTGACCAGAACTTGGGTTTGTCATTGTTGTTGTTGTTGTTGTTGTAAGAATTATTGTAAAGTTTTAGCTCTCCTTTCTTTACCATCGTGTCTTCTATTTTCAGACCATTCTCAATAATCCTAGCGAAAGAGGGAGGATATTGCATTTTTAGTCGATAACTCATTTCACTAATAAGATTATCAATGAATATGTCCATCTTTTCTTGATCAGGTACATCTCTTGGATACCTATTAAACATTCATTTCCATCACTGCAAGAAGATCATAAAAGATTCACCATTCTTTTATTTAACATTGCATAAATTCAACATTGTTATCTCATTCCTTACATTGTAGGAGTATTGTAAAATAAATCTATTCATGAGTTCTTCAAAAGATTTGATTCCAGATGGTGATCTTGAAAACCATTCCATTGATTGTCCATTTAAACTTCTAGGGAAAAGACGCATCAGGTAAGTTTCATCATGCACAAATTCCATACTCATAGTACAAAGCTCCCTAATGTGATCCCGAGGATCAGATTTTCCATTGTATTTGTCATATTTAGGGATCTCACAATGCTATCGGAATGGTATCATATTCAGACTTTTATCAAAAGGATACAGGCATATATCTTCCAATGAATATTTCTTGGAGCTTGTTCCATTCTACATATCTTGTATCTATTGTTTTAGAGTTTCCATTTTCTGAGTGAGATTTAACAACGGATTATCCATACAGTTTCTCTTTATCTCTTCGTAAGTTATTTTATCACTACGCTCTCTTCTTGTGTCATCGCGTTCTTTTCTTGTCTCTTCATGACTTTTTTTACATCTTCATTATTTGGATCATCTATGTTTTAGGTGTTACTTGCCTCCACATCTTGTTTCAAGCTTTCTATGTTAAAGCCTTGTGGAAATTTAGCTCCTGATTTTGCCAACATCAAAAGATATTTCTTTTTTTTCTTTGCCAATAATTTTTCCATTAGTCTATCAAATTTGAAATCTTTCTTAAGGTCTCTAATGGTGTTATTGACCGCTTTTTCATCAATATCCATATACCCAAAAGTTTGGAACATCAAATTATCTTCTTCCTCCATTTGTTTTTGTTATTTTCTAAGTTGTTCATATTGAACTCTAGTCCAAACTAGCATGTGATTGTTTCAAAAATTTTGATGTTTCTAAAAGACAACTCAATAGGTGATTATTGGTTTAGGAAGATGTGCTTTGTTTATTTTACCACTATTGTTTGTTTGTTGTGATAAAGCACCTCTTTGTTGAAAAGCACTTCCTTGCAAAATTTCTTCATAAAATTCTATCCCACAACCACGTAAATAGTGACAAAAACGATGTAGGAATGTCCTATGTTTTAATAAGATCTTGCGCTTGATATACAAGAATCTTATTCTTTTCTGAGTAGCTTTATAACTAGGTTTTCTTTTCTTAAAATGATACTTAAAAGTCATATAAGCATATGATAGTTTACAAGTTTATTTGATTCTAATGTTGGTGCAATTGTGATTTTGATATAACCTAGGTTCAAAATAGGAAAGATATATCCAAGATAATGAACAAACGATGGATTGATCAAGCTTCATGATAGAGGATTTGATATATCTTGATGAGAAACTTGAAAATGATGTTGATTTTTGCACTTAAAATGTTTGAATCAATAGCTTGTTGAATGTTTTATGCTTATGGAAACCTTTTTCGAAATAACCTGTTGAATTAGTGACCCAGTTATTGAACTAGTTTGAAAATGTGTCATAGTTTAGAGACAAATCTACTCAAGAAGTGTTTTGATACTAATTCTGAAATTTTGGTTTGATATGCTTCATTTTAGATGTGAAAAATCCTTTGTGCTAACTCTTATGGTAAAGAGTGTTAACTTGTGGGATAAAAGCACTATTTTGTTGCTCGAAAATGCTATTTTGACTATGTTTCAAGGATTCTTTTCAACTATTTCAGCAAGTTGTTGGATTTTTGCTCATTTTTAGATGATGATTTTCTTCAATTTTTGACCATTTTGAACATGTCATAGACATACAAGACACAATGTTTGAAAAAACAAAATGCATAAGCAAGTACAAATCTTATGGCAGGCTGAGACAATAATTGTTGAATCTCACATGGGGTTCCCCCCAAGGCTACGCTATTCAAAGCGGATATTTAGATGCTTGACCCCACTGGCTGCACCCTCGGCACTCATTTCTCCGAGGCAACCAAGCACCAGTTTCCATGAAAAATCCTCATGGCAAACTTTATATCTCTACTAAGAACCATATGTGTGTGAGCCGCTTCAGAGGTCCAACCTCCTGCACCAATAATTAGAAGGATTTTGGCAACTAGTACAATTGGTTTTTAGTAAAGGTTTCCAGTCATGTGGCCATACATGCGGCACTTTCATCTCTGTAAATACAAAAGGTTACTAGCCTATAGAGGTTACACTCCATAGGGTTTATGGGGAAACATAGTGTCAGTATGAACTTATCAGCACATGTTTCTTGTGACTTTTGTCACAAACATGATTTATTTAGAGTGGATTGGAAGGACTCGGTATTAGCCCATTTCCCCTTTGGGTCATTCCCTTCTCACTGGCTCCCTCAAGGCAACTCGGGAAGGCAGGCCCTCTAAAGGTTATACATAAAAGAAAGTAGGTCTGGTTTTCTAATCACCATATGAGGGTGAGAGCATACTTACCTACTACTTCATCAAGCACGAAAAAATACAAGTTTATTTTAGCCTTCTAAAATCTATGTGCAACTACTTTAAAGAAGTCACTAAAAATGCAAGTTGCATCCTGTCAATTTATCCTCTTAGTTAAGCTAAATGAGCAAGATATGATGTTTTACTTTCCAAAATAGAGCTCTTAATTAACTAGGTGAAGAAATGCATGAAATTTTCTTAAAAAGAATCCTGCACATAGACATGTTAGTAGTTTAAAAATTTTAGTTCTTGGACATTCAGACTTGCTAGAAAATTTTGTCAATTGCAAATAAAAGCGCTATCCTAACAATTGCGTTGTCTTTCACCTCTAAAGCTCTAACCTAAACAACAAAAGTGTTAAACTGCAATACAAAAGTGCTGCTCTGTGGACTAAGAAGCGAGAAATCACTGACAAAAGCGCTAACCAAAATGACAAATGCGTTAACCTACAGGAAAAAAGTGTTGATCTGAAGATTGAATGTGTTGATTTACAAACAAAAGCGCTAACCTAAATGACAAATGCGCTAACCTGAAGGGAAAAAGTGCTAACCTATCAAGTAAAAGCGTTGTCAGAACTCACACAAGTGTGAATCTAGATTACAAATGCATTAAATTTTTTCTTAGGATATTAGAAAGATATATGCGAGGCTTGAGCCCCACGATGGGGGCCAAAATGTGTTGACTTGAATTTCATTATCAGAATACTACCTGCAGCATATTAGTTTCACAAAATACAAAGGAAATGCTACAGGAAATCCAAACTCAACCATTGAAACTACATGAAATTGATATAAAATAAAAAAACTATTTTTACCTTCATAATTTAAGTCTCATTGTGTCCTAGCTCCACTATTCCTGGTTGTAGATGGTTTGCTCTCAGATAAGCAATGGTAGCTTCCAAGATGACATATAAAGAATGGACTGATAACTGGTAGTTAAGTAATACTATGATATGCAATTCTAAGTTGCTTCAAGATTAAAACTCACGGATGCATAAGTTTTCACAAATGATTAACTTGAAAATTCGCATGAAGACTAACTCTTTCTCAACTCAAACTCTTGATTTTATAGACTTTAAGAGGATAAGATGATGGCTTGGATCAATGGTCATGATCAAATCTGTAGATTTGGATGGTTCTGAGCAAAGGTGAAGGTTGAAAGAAAGAGGGAAGGAGAAGACAAGTTTCACTCATCTCATCTTGATTGGGTTGTTGACTGAGGGAATCTAGGGATGGTTGGAGGAGATTTATGCATGAGAGAACAAGTGGACTCAAGTCCTTCCTAAGATGTAGGGATGTTAAAGAGAATATAGAATAATGTTTAAGAAATATGTGTACATACACAATATTTCATTAAATTTGGAAGTTGGAGATAAAAGATGAATTAATATTTAAGAAATATTAATATCTTTAGCCACATGATTGATGAGTTGGAAAAGGGAAGATGAAGTGGAGATAGAAGAATGAGTTGGAAAAGAGATTAAATAATTCATAATTATTTAATATTTGAGACTATAGGATAGAAGAATAACCATTAGATATTAGATACATTCAAATGATTGGAGGAAATAATTAAATATTATATATTTAATTAATTTAGAGGAATATGATAGATGAATTAATTAATAAAATATTTCAATTAAATTAATTAATAGAAAGACATGAAATGAATTAAATAAATTAATATTTTTAAATTAACTATTTAATAGAAGAATAAACATTAAATAAATATAAAATATTTATTTAATCGCTCATAGACATTTTTATGTGTATACAGGATCCGTTCTTAACATGACTTATTGTAAAGCTTTAACAGGCTTGGCTCCTAACATGGTGAACTTTAGAAGAGTTAAGAATACTTGTGGGTATTCATCCCCGCCATGGGTTTTCCCATTTGGATTTCCACGTCAAAATCATTGTGTCAAGTGGTGAATAGTTTTGTGCTGATACTTGCTATGGTTAATTTTCTTAACTACTAAATTCACTTAGTTATGATATGATGACCAACAACAATTTGAAATGTGTTACTTTTGTCAGTAAAGTATTTGGATGTTTTGGTTAAAAGGTTTTGAGAGTTTAAGAGTTGTTTTAGTGTTATTCTATTATGACACTCAACCAGTATACTTGACAGTGATACTGCATTTGTTAGTTCAGTGTTTGAACCAGTCAGTTTTGAGTTTGACTTGAGAGGTTGTTTTTGTTTGGTGAAAAGTTTATGTGAGTTTTCTATCTACTGATTCACCCCCCTCCCAGTAGTTGACTGGATCCTTATTGATTCATCATACCATCAATTAGTACCTAATATAACCAACAATCATAGTATCATTTCTAACAAAGAACTCATCATATCGACTATTAGCAACATATCTCAATTTTTTTTTGAAATATTGAAAGAATAAGATAACATTAAAGGCACATGGAAAGATCAAATTATTTTAATACATTAAAAGCCAATAGTTTCAATTTCACATTTTTTTAAACTTGAGCACATAAGTTTATAAAACAAGTGTAGCTATTAAAGTATGCATTATCCTTAATTAAAAATTAAAATCTCTTGAAAGGTAATTTGTAACTCGACATAAAGAAGTTGTGTATCATCTTATCATACATTTACTTGAATTTAATCACCTAATAACTCATTCATCCAATCTACCCTTCTACATAGTCAAAAAAAATTAAAAAAATTATGGTCTTTATACCTATATTCACACAAAATTGATTAAATAAATTTATGAATGACTAATCAAAAGTATGAATTGACCAAATAGACAAAGAGAAAGAAACAATGAATAGTATGTTACCTCAAAGTGTATTGAAACATCTCAGGTAGCAACTTATCATCATATGCACAATATATAAACATGTAATAAGAAATTCTTAAAATTATGTATTTGGTTCAATTTTATCATTGTACAACTCAAAATAAAATTCCATAAACCTATTTGGTAATGATCATATCTCAACCTATTTTTTTGACAAGTGTGATGTGATAAATTATCAATTATTATATCCTATCCACTAGGCATGTGATCCACTTTACACTCAACTCTATCTAGATTTTTGTATAATCCATCAAGTTTGGATGTAGTAATGCTAGTGTTAGAAAGATAGGAAATAATGGATGGGTTATGAAGAATAAGAGGAATAGGGTTTAAGGATGTAACACTTAGAGTGGAAGCAACACTATAAATAATAGAGAAAGGTAGATAATTAATAGAATAGAAGGAAGGAGTGTGACTTGTGAGGTAAGAAATAGGTGGAACACTACTAGGATGAGAAGGGGTGATGGCATCAAGAATATTGTAATGGTATGGACATTAGTGGAAAATTGGATAGACATAACAATTTCAAATATCAAAGGGGCAAAAAAATATGAAAAGAAATTAAAGAATTAATTTTAGTACCAATACCTTAAACAATCTTAAGATAAAATTGTGTAACTTGATCATTTTTAAAAATAAATTCACCCAAATGTTTAAGAAAGTCCACACTATAAATCTCATGGAAAAATTGTTGTCTAGTAATAAAACTATTATTGATTTACACAAGACCACGTTATCAAATTTAGGTTTTTAATTCTGATAAGAATCCATGAAACCAATAAGAATCTCATGATTGGCTAAATGAGATAATATAGGATGATTTAAATGAGCACTCCACAAAGGGGAGTTATAAAAATAATGATTCTTTGTCATACTTACAACATATAGATCCTAAACAAGGAAGGAAATACAACAAGGTAAGCTTGGGTAATATCATCTTAAAAATTTCCAAAATCTAAAAATTAAAAATAATAAAACAAAACTTAAGTTGATAAAAAAAATATAGGTTATCAAAAATGAAAAGAAAAATATAAATGATATTTTAATAAATAACTAGGTTAAATAAATGATTAATATAATCATGTGAGTAAATGTCATAAATGCAATCATATGAATGTCTTCAGACAGGTCTTCGGGCAGGTCCCCACGCGGTTGCTTAGCTTCTTTTGGCTAGCAACCACTACTCAAGATTTTAAGGAGCAATTTGTGGAACTCGAGGCAAAGAAATTTGTGCAGCCATGTGGCATTTCTTTTAATATGTAATTGTTTCTTATTTCCACCTCTCCTCTTTTTTCTATGGTTTTTTTTAATTATCCTTCTCCCATTATTAAAAATTTGTATGGGGATACTCCAACGACTTATTTTTAAGCAAAAATGGACCTAAGCAAACACATGTCGACATGAGATTAGATTTTTTAAAATGATCATATGTCTATTAGGTTTAATTTAAAATATATATTAAAAAATATCTAGGTTAAATAAATGATTAATATAATAATATGAATGAATGTCCCAAATAAATGAGCTAGGATTGGAACTATATATAATAAATGCACTATAATTAAAGGGGAGTATATGTAATACAAGAAAGGTATTTAAATAGAATTGAAAGATTTAATATATAGTGCAAGACATCCATAATGATTTACTTGGGTGCAAAAAATAAATTATATCATATAAATGCATTAGAATTTTAAAAAGGATTATATGTCTATTAAGTTTAATTTTATAATTATAGAAGCAGTTTGTGTAGCTATAGATCTAAACTTAGTTGAGAGATCTAAACTATATCATTTCCAATATTTCATTTTGGTTGAGCAAGATGTCAATTTAAAAACTTTTGTAAATGATATAAAGATAAATAATCATGGACAAACACATAGATGTTGATATATGTAGATGATGCAATAATGATGTTATTAAAATGCTCTTTGAATGAAGATCCTCGTAAGGATGTTTCTTAGATTCCTTCTTAGAAAATAAAAGTAAATTGCTGTTACTTCTTTAATGATCATTTAGGAAAGGTCAGCTCAAGACTATTTTTATATTTGATATTTGGAATAGTTAGGATCATTTTCATAAATCATGGAGATGAAATAGTTTAGTTATGCAATTACACATATAAACGTATATGATGGATGAATAAACATAAAGTTAGGACCAATCCCAAGGAATGAGTATAAATGAAATTAGACTATATCTAAATTATGTATAAATTTTATATCTAAATCTTACCACTTGTAAACTAAACATTATATAAGAAACAATAAAAAAAATTAAAATCAAATATATTAAAAATATAACATTACATATACTATAAATACAATCTTTAAAAATTAACTTAAAAGAAAAGTGACTTGACATATTATTAAATTACATATAAAATATTTAGAAAAGAATCCCTTATTACTGCTAAAAGGTAAAATAGCAGAGTAAAAATAGATCTAAACCTAATACCAAATGTAAATGAAAAAAAAATGTTGATCTTTTGAGCTTCCCAAAAGAATCTACACCTGGCAATTGACCCACTCTACTGTTTGCCCTCAGACCATGGATGAAAAGTCTCCATTCACTTCTATGATTTAACTGATGAATACCTTCAAAAGGCAGACTTGCTCTAGCTTATTCATGGAGAAATTTGACTCCCTTCTCATGGGAAATGAGTACGAAGCAAAATCATTACCAATTCACTTCATTTATCAAAAACTTACCATTTCTCTTGAACAAGTACGTGGTACAAGACATTATGAATTTGTCAAATTCCTAGTCTATGATCGAATCATTTGGACTAATCTTAGTTCCAAGGAAAACAGTAACAAACTGCACTAGGGAACACAGAAAGAAGGAAAACAAATTAGGGTTTGGGAGCTACTTTTTTTTTAGCAGGAATGGTTTTTACGTTTGATTATTTACCTCTTCTTTCTAGGTTTAGTTTGTTAGGAGAGGTGATGTTTGATGTGACACTGAATGTTTTAATTATTCATGCCCTCGTTGGGAAGACCTAAAAATTCATGTTTCTGGCCTTAAATTATGTAATGGAATACGTGGTGGAGATGTCACATCCAAGTCATTGACGACCATGGTTAAATTACAGTTTCAGAAGCTTTTCTTATTTTAAAACCTTATTTTGGAGATTATTAGCTAGGCATAAATTCTAGGTCAAGAAAGACAAGCAGAAGAACACAAGAGTATTTCACTGACTGGATTCAGCTAGATAAATTTAATGGATAGGACACCACTAACCAGTCACCACCACTTGTGTTATTAGAATCCATTGATCCTTTCAAGTGGTTAGGCTTAAGCAAGGGTATCAGTAGGTATTACCTACTAGATTTTGAAGATTTTTTTTCTCTGTCTTTATTTGCGACTTAAGTTGTTGTAGTGATTATTTTGGCTTCTGGATAGTTACGAAGAAGCTGTGGGATCTGTTATGGGCACAAAGATGGTTTCTGGATAGTTACAAAGAAGCTGTGGGATTTATTATGTGCACAAAGATCAAAAAGTGGTTAACTTGAATTAAAGTTACATTCATTTTCACCACCACAATCACTAACTTCTTTTCCAGCTATTGGAAATATCAATGGACAGCTATTGGCTTACTATATTATTTTTTAATGAGCTTTTAATAATTGAAGCGCAACGAATGGCAATTGAACATAGACAATGACTGGCCCCTTCCTTTAATAAACCGACACAATATGAACTGTGTGTCGAGTTATAGATTATACGGATCAGTTAAAAATCGAATCTAGAACCTTCCATTTGCTGCAGTAGTACTCGATAAATTGAGTTACTCACCCTTTTTTGAGTAGTCTATCATTGATCTGAATGTAGCTTATTTCCAACACTTTATTAACTGGGTGCCCTCTATTTCCTTTATCAGACCAGCTTACATGGGATATACAGTAAAAGGAGGCAGGTGCAACAAAGGAAATTTGAGTCATTTGTCCACCATTCAGATCAATGAACCATTTTCCCACTTGGTTTAAGATTTGGTTTTAGGCACTGGTTGTAGGTACAGTTAGGTCAATAAACAAAATATACTTATGAAAAAAAAGCTGTGAGACGAGGATAAGGAAGAAAAGACAGGAGAAAGGGCCGTGCAATGGAAACCTAGGATGTAGGAAGATTTATTCTTAGTGGGTATCTTTTGACTTAAGTAATCTACCAAGCGCGGATCTGGGTGTCCATCTCTTACCTAATCTGAATCAAAAGGTGAGAGGCTGTGCATCAATACTTATAATCAATTGAAAAATATTGTTGTAAGGATGGGCCATACACGTTGCTGTGACGAAGCCACCAGGAAGAAAGGACATTGGTCTCCTGAAGAAGATTCTCTGATCAAGGAGTATATAGAACAGCATGGCACTGTAAGCAATTGGCGTGCTCTCCCGAAGGAAATTGGTATGTAATCTTTGTCTTGACTACATGAAACCAAACTAGCCAGCCTGTTATTTTGATCTTTTTCAGGGTTTCTTTCTAGAGTTTTTAGAATCCTAAAGGTATCATAAAATTGAGTACTCATTTCTTTTCTCTATCTATTGTGCACTTCCAAATTATTATCTGTTTTCTTGGTTTTTAGGTGTATAGTTTGAGGATTTGCTCATGTGATAGGATTTATGAGCTACATATCAAATGTAGGTTGTAATGTGGAAATTAATGTGCAAATTGAATTCTTCTTTCGTGGAAACCATATGATTGTTTTTTAACCTGTTTGGTTTCATAGGCCTATTCATTAGGTACCATTTGCCTGTTGTGGGAGTATTTGGATAGAACTATATATAGATAGATAAATATATTATACATGTCAACTGTGCATTGTTGTTTTTAAACTGTTTGGTATCATAGGCCTATTCATTGGGTACCACTTTAGAGTTGTATGAGAGGTTTGATATATATATATATATATATATATATATATATATATATATATATATATTAATGTTAAAAAGGAGTGCTATAGAGGGTTTGTTGTGCTGATTTATATGGTGTTTGGGCAGGCTTGAATAGGTGCGGCAAGAGCTGCAGGTTAAGATGGTGTAATTACTTGAGGCCTCATATTAGGAATGGGGGTTTCACTGAAGAAGAGGATAGGCTCATCTGTAAGCTCTATATCACTTTAGGAAACAAGTATGTATCAATGAACCTCTTTAAATTTATGAGCAAAATCAAGAAAACCCCACAAAACCCTATCTTTACTTCTTCATTATCTTTCCTCCAACAAATTTAACTAAGAAATTAAACATGCTTTCCATACAGGTGGTCTTACATTGCAACTCAATTGCCGGGAAGAACCGACAATGACATAAAGAACCACTGGAACAGCGTACTGAAGAAGAAAATGATAGAAAAACGCAAGGATCAAAACAACGGTCATCTTGAAGCAGCAACAGCCATGGCAGAATCACCAACAATGAACATCAATATGAATATGGAAAGCCCTTGTCCAAATTTGGGTTCTGAAATAATCCCCCACCAACAAACCAATCCTGCCAATGTACCCGGAAATGCTGACGTCAGCCCTAGCACACAATCGCCCACGTCTCAGCAAAATCTTCAGCATGCCATTGTTGAGCAAACGCTTGTGCAAGATCGTTACCCTAGTTCTACACAGGCGATGGAGAGTTTTGAGGCTAATCTCAATATGAACATGATGGAAATCTCTCACATGGAGCCATCCAACTGCAATTTTGGTACTAACAATTACAGCTCCTCCCAAATACCACATTCTGCAATGGAAATAGCAGACCAAGATTCATATCAGAGAGGAACTTCCCCTCAAGTTGATTATACAACAAGCATTGAAGATTATTTAAGGCTAGAAAGCCCTGCAGAATTTGATGCACTGCTGTCTGAGAATAATAACTCGGTTATGTTCCCTCCAACGCCTTCTATTACTTATGACAGTTATGCTAATGGAAGCTTCCAAACAGCATGGACTGATACTTTTATTGGTGAGAATAATAGCAACTTGAACATGATGGGAATCTCTCATATGAAGCCATTCAACTGCAATTTTGCTACTAGCAATTACAGGTCCTCCCAGATACCACATTCTACAATGGAAATAGCAGACTACGATTCATATCAGGCAGGAACTTCCTCTCAAGTTGATTATACAACAAGTACTGAAGATTATGCAATGCTAGAAAGCCCTACACCATTGGGTGCACTGCAAATTGACAATGATAAACCAGATACAGCATTCGATGCACTGCTACCTGTGAATGATAACTCAGATAAAACATGGGATTCACTGCTATCTGTGAATGATAAGTCAGATACAGCATTGTATGCACTGCCACCTGTGAATGATAACTCAGATACAGCATTGGATGCACTGCCATCTGTGAATGATAACTCAGTTACAGTATTGGATGCACTACCGTCTGAGAATGGTAACTTCGTTACAACATTGGAGCAGGCACTGCTATCTGAGAATGATGGCTCGTTTATGTTCTCTCCAACGCCTTCTATTAATTTTGATAGTTATGCTAATGGAAGCTTCCAAACAGCATGGGCTGATACTTTTACTGAGGAGAATAATAGCAACATGAACATTGACGCTCAATTGGCAATGGATTGGGAAGATATACTAAACTATACTTAAACAAGATCTCAGTAATTCTAGAGCAGAGAGATGGCAATTATGGATGTGGACAATAATTTTGTAAGTCGTCCTCTACCTACTGAAGCTCTCCAATTATCCATTGTCAATCTTTCTATTTTGAGAAAAGATTAAAAAACGAAAAACTATGCATGTTTGCACAATGAGAGATCTCTTGCTCATCACTGTAAAAAAGAACATTTGGGCATTAATATGAAAATCAGCTCCAACGTTCTCTTCTGTATTCAAAGCAATATATAATAGAAATCTGGAAATGACAGCTTTTTGCAGTGAGTCGATGTATAAGTTTTATTCTGTTTTTTATATGTAGTAAGCATTGGTTAAAGCAAGTAGAAGAATTAAACTTCGTGTATAGTAAGTAAACACCCCATTCTCTAAGCAATAGAAATTTACAAATAGAACGAATGAGCAACATTGTGATGCTTACTGTTGAAGAAGATAAACCTTTAAAGATAAGGAAAATTACACATGCATGGAAGTTAAAACAGACAAACAACAGCTATTAAACGATTGCAACACAAGGTTTATATATACATGATGAAATACAAAATACTTACCTGTAACGCATTCATTCCCACAATGAAGGTGTGGAGCATCCCAGTTGGTAAGTCACACTCTCGCTGGATACTAGCATATTTCCTCTTTTCTTTCTTTATTTAATGTGGGATTTCTTTTCCGTGGATAGAACATTCTTGTAAAATATTTAAGATTCATGGGAAAAAATAAACAAATGATATTTTTAAATGTTTTGAACTTTTTTATGAAAGATTTTATATTATTAAAGTTTGAGAGTGTGAGTTCATGATGATCCATTTTTTTATTTTGATTGAGAATTCAGCAGTAAGTTATTAAATTTGTAAGAGACAACGATTCTACCTTTATCTTTTATATCATTTTTTTCAATATCTGAATTTTGGTGGATGGCATAATCAAAGAACATGCTATTACTTTCATCAATTGTGCTCAGTCAATTGAATTATCACCCTTCCATAAATGTTTTAATATTAATAATACAATTTATTTTATTTTATTTGAAAGATTAAACAAAACTGAATTTTACATTATTTAATTGAAGAATTGCTATAATATTTGGACATTACTATAGATTAAAAATATTCAAAGTTTAATATTTTAAGTAAAAATAAGCAATATATTTTTGGGTTAGAGAAAGATTATCTGTGAATCTGACTCACAAATTATGATCTGACTCACAAATTATGATTGGCATGCAACTATCTTAGTGACCAATCAAATTGTGAGAATTTGTAGATCTTTTGCCTCTATTACCTTCTGTCATGGAATGAAATAAAGTAGTAGATTGTTTGAAAAAATGTACCTTCTATCATGGAATGAAATAAAGTAGTAGATTGTTTGAAAAAATGGGCTTCTAGCATATGAGGTTGTGGAATGTTATTGATTGGGACACTTGTCCATAAAGTATTCTCAGATTTTAGAAGAGCTTGTTAAAAAGGACATGAGGAATTATTTGGGGGTTTAGAGTGTGTCTTGATTGGGAGGGTGTTTTCTCTTTGTTGTTTGGTTTCTTTTTGGGTCAACTAAAAAAATTAAAATAAAAGAATAAATACAAAATTATAGAAAATAAACAAAGAAACAAAATTTAAGTCAAAATTATACCCTTTTACAAAATAAAAGGGTATGTTGGAAATACTTGTATAAGTGATCAATTGCCCTTCTCCATGTCAAACAGAAATACTAGTAAAGTTTTAATAGATAAGAGGATATGTTGGAAATATTTTTATTGATGAAACATTTTAGTAAAACATCATTTTTCACTACTTTCTTATAATTTAATTTATAATTAACTTTTTCTTAAATGTTATAATAAATTTAGTTTTAGTATTATCTTTTATATTTTTAATTTATATTAAGAATTTTAAAATTTTTGTTAAGATAAATATGAGAAAGTGTTTGAATCTATTATAAATCAATGGTTAATGAAGCGAGTCTGATTAGAGTGGGATTGAAGCAAAACAAAGACTAAAGTAGAAATACGAGAATCAACAACAAAAACTAGAACTAGAACTAACAGATGACTAAAAGAAGAAAAATATGAATCAACAAGTAGTTCCAGGCTTTTGATGGCTTTCCATTTCTAATTGATGAACCCCAACCTCTCCTCAAAAAAAAGAAATAGCCATAATTTTTGTCACCTTTTTATTATGGGATCTATTAGTAGTGTATAAAAAGATAGTTTGGGCAGTTGAATCTTCCACCTTGAGTTTGATTTTCATTTTCTCCAACTCAATTAGGAAAACCTAAGTGTGGTGGCAATGTTTCTCATCATGTTTTTGCAACAAGTGTAGGTGGGAGTGCACAGGAAAGGGTAGAAGTTTGTACAAGTGACGTGGTTGCTGGTTCTCCCTACTTAACCAATGGTGAGGGAAGCTCTAATGATGAAGATACAAGAGGTTCTAGTGGTGGCCTCTTTGTTGGTGTCTCTATTTCTAATGAGCGCTCCTTGAGCAGGCATGGTTATGTTGTAGGGGATCCTTTTTGTTCTGTCTCCTCATTTTCTCAGAGATCTGATTCATTCCTAGGGTGTGAAAAGATAATGATCATGTTGAGGCATTAGTTCAGGGTTTGGTTGAGGGGGTTCCCAAGGGTTTTCTTGTGAAAAATATGATTGTTGGCTCCTCTTTGTTTGAGGGGGTTTCTAAATATTTGGAGGCCCTATGGGAGTCTTCTTAGAGCAAGGAGGTTCTTGATTTGGTGGAAGAAGAAGATCTCTCTTCCCCTTTGTCTACTCCTAATTTCTCCCATTTTGATGGGGTTGATGTGTCTGACAAGGAGGATGAGCTTCTTTTGAACATTTATTGGAAGCTCATTTAAAGAAAAGGAGGTCTTTGAGTTCAAATATGTAAGCCTTTGATGGTGGTAAGTTTTTGGGGTTTAAAAAAGGGTTTCTCTCACCTTCCTTGGGAGATACATCCTCCAAGTGAAATCATAGATTGATAGGTACGTTTAGTCCCTCCCATTATTATATGAAAGGAAATGGGTCTCTATCTGAGATAATAGAGGATGAGGTAGTTTGTTTTCCTCCTTAAACCCCAATTTTTTTGGAGAATGCTTTAAAGAACAGTGTGTAGGCTGATTTTGGGGATTTTGTTTCCTCTCCTAGCAAAGATGAATTGAACATTGCTAGTCCTAAGGATTTTTCTCCTCCTTTGTGTTTGGAGAAATTTTCTACTCTTGAAGATGAATGGATGGTGGATAGTTCCCCTTCTATTTCTATTTTCATCCCTTCCCCAAAGATTTTAAAGGAACCCTATGTTAAGGTGACTCAAGTAGTTTCTGCAAATCATGCTCTATCCCCTAGGCTTTCTTTGGGACATTTTTTCTATTCTAGTTTCAGTTAACCTTATGAGGTTATGAAGGACAAATTGAATTCATTATTCTTCATTCTCTTCTAGAGAAGTCGATGACCTAGTTGTGGAGCTATCTTTTAGGGATATTTTGTGGTATTTATCCCAATATCTATACTCTAGGTAAATGGATCCTTCTAATATAGAAGCTTAGTGGATAGGTTAGTAAATACAATGTTGAATGGTTACTTTCATATTTCCATTTCTTCTGTGGAACATTGTTTTAGTATTCTACACAATGGCCCTTGGTTTTTGGCATGAATGACCTTTATATTCAAATTTTCTATCTTAGTTTTAACCCTCCAAAGGAAACTCTCAAGTTTCCAATTGGTTCTTTTATCAGGTCTTCCTTTGGAATTTTAGAACAAAAAAAAATGTATGATTGTTTCCAACTCTTTTGGGCAATATTGTGCTTTGTATAAGTTCTCCAAACTCATGAAACAATTTTTGTTTGCTAGATTTTGTGTTTATGTGGAGAAAAAACAATTTCTCCCTTCTCATATTACCATAGCCTCTAAAATTGGTAGTGGGTGTAGTAGATTGAGTTTTAGGACTCTTAGATTATGTTTAGATCTTATGGTAAAGCGGGGCATGCCTCCATCTTTTTATTTAAATATAAGAAAAAATACTTTCTTTGTAAAATGAAGGATCAAATCCATGTTTCTATGGAGTCTTCTTTTCCCTCTATTCAAGAGGTTCATAAATTTGATATTCAAAGGAAAACCCCTATGGACTATTCTATGAAGGAGTTGGAGGAAGGCCTTTGCAAATGATGTTATGACGCCTCTATCTCAAAAAATAATGGAGTGCAAATCCTACCGTTGTTACAATAAGAGATTGAACAAGATAGCGGAGATCACACATGTGAAAGTATGTGAAGCATGGGATTAGACTGCCCCTGAACCTATACAGGAGACTAAATTTGAGATTATTCCTATTGTAGAAGAAGAAAAGATGGATCTAGAAGACAACAATGAGAAAGAGACATATGAAATTGAAGAGGAAGAAGAAGAACCTGAACAAGTGATTAAGACACCAGTAATATATGTGCAAAAGAATCATTCAGAAGATCAGATACTTGGACACAAAAACAAAGGAGTTCAGACAAGAAGTGTTATTTTATTGTTTTAGTGGAACCTAAATCATATGAGGAAGAAATAAAAGAATAAATTTGGGTAAAAGAAATGGAAGAAGAACTAAATCGGATATAGAAGAATCAAACTTGGGAGCTGGTACCCAGACCAGTGGACAAAAATGTGATATGAACTAAGTGGGTGTTTTGAAACAAGCTAAATGAACAAGGATAGGTTACAAGGAACAAAGCGAGATCGGTATGTAAAGGATATTCACAATTTGAAGGTAAGGATTTTCAGGAAACTTTTACTCTAGTAGCTAGGATGGAAGTTATAAGAGTATTCCTTGTTTTTTCTACTTATAAGAATTTCAAGGTATATCTGTAGACACCTAAAATTGTCCTGTCTAATTAAATAAATATATTTATTTATTTAATTATCTTTATCCTAATTCTTTTATTAATTGAATAAATCTTTATTTATTTAATTAATTCATTTATCCTCTTCTAGCCTTATTTCTTATTTAAATAAATACATTTATTTATTTAAATAATCTTTTTCCTAAATTAAATAAACATCTTATTTATTTAATTGATCCCACTTCTTCTATTAATTAAATAAATCTTTATTTATTTAATTAATTCATTAACCTTTTCTACCTATGACACATGTCATTCATCTCTTAATTCCTACACTACCTACCCTCTTATTAATTTCTTATTTTCTCTACCTACCCTCTAATCATAGCCGACCATTTATCTTTTACACCTCTCAATCTTATCCCTCCATTTCTTATGGTGTTTTCTATATAAGGAGATGCTTCCTTCATTATCAAACCCTAACTAACTCAATTACACACTCGACTACACTACGCCTTTGCACTTTCATATGTGATCCTACTTGCAACGACATTTCCATTCTTCGTTGAGCTCTTGTGCACACATAAAATCTAAGAGAAAATATATCAAGTAAGATCAATGGAGATAGGAAGAATGGATATCCAAACCCTATTGGACATGTGATGGTATAATCTTTGTGATTTCATTTGATTTGCATTGTCTTAGGTAATCTTCATATGTTATGGTGGATCTTTGTTGTTGTTAGGCTAGGGTTTTGTGGTTGAATTCATTTAGTCTTTCAACATTATTGTTGTATCCATTTTCACCATATACATATCAAAGAGCCGCAACTACTATCTTTCATGATCTCATGCACGTGACTGTGGAAGATTATGTTGATGACCTCTTGGGTAAATCAATAGATAGAGATACACATTTGGACATACTTTCAGTCATCTTTGATCAGTTGGAAAAGTATAAAGTAAGATTAAACCCCAAGAAATGTGTCTTTGGAGTAACCTCTGGGAAGCTCCTAGGATTCATTATATCAAAAAGAGGAATCGAAGCCGATCCAGCAAAAGTCAAGGCCATCCTAGAGATGCAACCACCAAGAAATATCAGTCAACTTTGATCTTTGCAAGGGAGACTTTAGTCCATACGAAGATTCATAGCACAACTTTCAGATAAGTGTAACCCTTTTCAGCAATTGCTACATAAAAACATCAAATTCAAATGGGATGATAACTAACAACAGGCTTTCCAGATACTCAAAGATTATCTGCTGAATCCCCCAGTTTTGATGCCACCAGTTCCAGATCAATGTCTATTACTATACATATCAGCTACTTCAACAGCATTGGGGGAACTCTTAGCACAACAAGTTACTGAGGGCAAAGAAAAGGCAGTCTACTACATCAGTCACACATTGGTGGGATATGAGCTAAATTACACACCAATTGAGTGTGCATGTCTCGCCGTGGTCTTTGCTTCACAGAAATTACGACATTACATGCTAACTCATAAGACTAAGTTGGTTGCAAGGATCGATCCATTGAAATACCTTCTCAATAAAGCAACACTTAGTGGGCAACTAGCCAAATGGGTGATGCTCCTGAGTGAATTCGACATGGAGTATGTGGATAGAAAAGCAATAAAAAGACAAGCTATCACAGATTAGTTAGCATATGCTCCCATGTTAGATGATGTTCCTCTAATTTCAGAATTTCCAGATGAATCCATTTTAATAGTGTCACATGCAAAGTCTTGGCAACTATACTTTGACAGCTCATACACACAGCATGGGGCAGGAGTTGGCATCCTCTTTATAACTCCTCAAGGGGATTCTATACCAAAATCATATCGATTATCATTTCCCTGCACTAATAACATAGCAAAATATGAGGCATTAACAACTGGATTACAGATTTCAGTTCAGTGGAAGATCCAGAAACTTCATGTTTTTGGGGACTCTCAACTTGTAATTCATCAGGCAACCAATGACTACCAAACAAAGGATGATAAATTAATGCCTTACAAAAGAATGGTGGATGACTTGAAACAACATTTCATGAAGATAGACTTTGAGCAGATACCTAGAGAGTTGAATCGAGATGCGGATGCCATGGCTATAATTGCTTCACTAATTGATCTACCACCGAATGAGACCCGCTATGAGTTCTTGGTGGATAACCTTTTGGTTCCCTCGTATGAAATCACTCCTACTGAGATTATATGTGTTGTTGGTCCTGAGTCCCAGTTATACGGTTCCATTTTCGCATACCTTCATGACAATATCCTACCTCCTGAACTATCCAATAACCAACGTCGCACTTTCATTTGCCAATCTTCTCGATACGTCATTTTAGCTGATATCCTATACCGTCGAGGTCTATACGGCACTCTTCTTAGATGTTTAGAAAGCAACAAAGCTCAGATTGCGTTATGTCAAGTACATGAAGGGATATGTGGTCCACATTCTAGTGGTCCTACCTTAGCCAAAGAACTCATCAGGACTAGATATTACTGGCCCAATATGGAAAAAGATTCATATCAGTTCGTCAAGAAATGTAAGTAGTGTCAACTTCATGGAGACCTCATCCATGCACCAGCACAAGAACTTCAACCAATTGCGACTCCTTGGCCCTTTTGTTAGTGGGGACTCGATCTCATAGGAAAGATTCAACCTCCTTCTTCCAACGGTCATAAATTCATCATCACTGCCATAGATTATTTCACAAAATGGATCAAAGCCGTGCCTCTCACGCATGTCACTGGAAAACAAATTGCTACATTCATTCTCAACTATATCATTTGTCAATATGGTATTCCTATTTCCATCATCACTGATAATGGGTGTCCCTTCAAAAATTAGGATGTTCGTGAACTCTGTGACTGCTTCCTTATTACCCATCATTTTTAGACACCATATTACCCCCAAGGTAATGGTCAAGCTGAGGTGTCTAATAAAACAATCCTTAAAATCTTGAAAAGGACAGTCGACGCCGCTAGCCGTAATTGGCATATCCAACTTAATCCTGCACTTTGGGCTTATCGCACAAGTGTTCGCACACCTACAGGAGCTACACCCTATTCACTTGTCTACGACACTGAAGCTATCTTTCTTATTGAGGTCGATTTACCATCTTTATGGGTCTCTTTGCAAAACATTATCAGTGATGAAGACTACAAGGTCTTTCGCTTACAAGAACTTGAACTATTGGATGAACGAAGACAAACTGCTTTTAATCATCTCAAGTCTTATCAACAACGAATGAGTTGCAACTACAATCATAAAGTGAAGCCTCACACATTTGAGGTAGGTGACTTGGTTCTTAGAGAAAATCCTAAAAATCAGCAAGACAAAGAGAAGAAGGGCAAGTTTGAACCGAACTGACTTGGTCCCTACATTATTACAATAGTCTATGGATCCAGTGCATATCAGCTCTCAACCACAGAGGGAGAACCTTTGGAGGATCCTATCAACAGCATGCACCTTCACAAATTTTACATATAGCTCTTCGGAGTATCCTAATTCAAAAATACAAAGAAAAAAAAAATTCAAAATACAAAAAAAAAAATCATAAACATAAAAAATCGTTACTTGGTGAAAACCCGGCAAATAGGCGCCTTGTGACAAAAAAATTGAAAAATAAAAAAAGTATAGAAATAACCATTTTGTCCAATGGTGAAAACCACTTCAGTGGCACCCTAGGCAAGTGCCATGGTGAAAAATGGGTCACCAACACCATGTGTAGATACATTGCTCCTCTCTCCTTCAAGATTCCATCTCATCCTTTCACTTTGCATACACTCACAACCTCTCCATCCATAATAAACTTACCCACTCCCATCATGGCTTGTTATTGATCTACCCAAGATTGGTTCACCATTCATAATAAACATTCCTTTTCATCCCTTTCCATCCATAATAAATCAGCTCCTATCTGTGGCTAAGGCTAATCCTAAGTCTAGTAATGGGTGTGGAACTGAGAGCATCACATGTTTCGAGGAGTGCAGTTTCTTCCACTTTTCTGTAGTCTATCCGTGCACAATCCACAATAAAGCAACATCTGCATCGCCGCAATAAAGTTTCTCTTTCTACGCAATAAAGTATCAGTTGCATGGATTCAGTCAGTTTCAAATGAGACATAGCAGCAACAATGGACTTTCAACAAATCAAATCTTTCAACAAACTCAGACAACATTATGGTTCAGTGCTATCTATCCTTTTTGTGAAAGTAAACATTGTGACCACAATCAAAAAATAAGACTTATACAAGTGACAAGAGACACTAAACTTGAGGACTACAGTGGATGTTGGTGTCGAGTCTTGGTTTTCTTTTGATATTTATCTTTTGGTGACATGTCTTTTAGCTTTTCCAGGATGTCTCTAACTAGAGATTCTATCTCTAGGATGTCTTTGACTAGAAAGGCGAGGATGGGGTATCGTCACCTATTTTCTTTGTTGTCTATGGATTGTCTCTTAGTAATGCTATGACTTGTCCAAGGATATGAGGACACTATGAGTCTAGTGTGAACTAGGGCATTCCTTGTTTGCAACTATCTTATCTCCATGCAAATAGGTACAATGACTTTCTGGGTCAAATATATGCCTTGATTTTCATAACCTACCTGCCATAATAAATCTCAATGATGATAATGCACAAGAATCTCTTTCACTTTCATGTCTTCTATCTTCCATCCCCTGTTCTGGATTGACTTCCATCATCCTTCTTGAGTCTGTGTAGCCTGCTATCACATGACTGAGTATAATGACACACTAAAAACATTTGCATTTCATGTAGTTGCACTTGCATTATCACATATTAGTATTTCATACATACATATAGATATCACAATTGCATCACATCATGCACACAACACATATTAGCACATTTTACATTTTCATTATGGAAATAATCATTTGCATTATCATATTCATTAGCACTTCATACATTTACATTCACATATGCATAACATATTAAAAACATAAAAGAAAAAAATATTGCATTTCATCATGTACATATTTGCATCCATATCATAAGCATCATATAGAAACATACATCATGAAACATCTCATCACATAGAAACAAACATCATAGGAACATAAGCATCACATAGGTACACATGCATATAGCTACCGCAAAGATGAATCATCTCATATATATAATCAAAAGTGTCATGATACAATGATGTCAAAATCATATGGCTACAACCACCTGAAGGTGTCTACATCATAATACAAAATGGTACAAAACTGATACATAGGGAGCCCTCTATGGCTATGATGAACTCCCTCCCTCGGAGCCACCTATCTTCGACAGAGTCTGAGCCCTAGAAGGACCCACCCCAGGATCATCTCTCCTGTCCCCACTATTTGGTGGTGGTGGAGGACCCATAACCCCACCATTGGACGCCTATCTCCTCTGACTCCCTCTAGTAGCTGTCATTGTCCGCAATGGTTTGAGGAAGCTCCTCGCCCACTGCTCTGGTGGCACTGCCCCATAGTATAGGTCTCGCTAGTAACCTATCTCCTCCCCTGCCCATAGAACATAGGTGTATCTAGCCCCTATGTCCTCTGTCGCCTGCCTCCTAGCCCTCAGTGTTGTCTCAGCCTCAATGTAGCACTGGAGAGCCTGATCTTGCTCTTGCTCGGTATCCCTCAGCTGTCTCCTGAGCCTAGCTGTCTCCCTCTCCAGATCCTGGATCTCATCTTCTTGTCCCTGGTAGATCTCCCTTAGCTCAAATAGCTCATCCTCCTCCTCCTCGGCCCCCTTTTCCTGTGGCTCCCCCTGTATTGGTGGCTGTGCCTATGCCTCTGCCTGTACCTATACCTGCCTTTGTCCCTATCCCTGCACCTGTCTAGGATCCTGTGCTACTGGCACCTGTAGTGGCAATCCACCATGACCCCTCACCACCTGAGCCTGCCTCTCCTCTCCACCCTCTCTCCATCTGCACCTCGCCTCCTCTGTTGGCCTCTCCCCCGACCGTCTCCATCAACATCCTCATCCCCCCCACCATCTCCATCTATCTACTCCCCTGGGTCTGTCAGTCATGGAAATGGATGCTCAGCCCAATATGCAGTGTACTCTGCATCCATACGTACATCCTCAATCTCAGGCCACATATCCTATGGCATGGGCACCATCTCTACCAGCTGCATCACGACCTGATCATATGATAACAGTGGCCCATAGTGTGCCTGGTCTCACACTGTCCGCGTATACATACCAGAACCCCATAGCATCCACTAGATCCTGCCAAACTGCCTGCATACCCTATCCACTAACTACCTCTCCAGGACATAGGGTGTCTGCCCAATCAGATATCTACTCCAGAAGGTATAGGGTAGATCCACTGCATCATCCTCCCATTGCTCTCACTTGTGGTATGGCCTCCATATCACAGTGTCAATCTCATTGATCACTCAATGCTAGTGCTCCAACCTGCCAATCCGTGGCTGTGAGGTAATCATATCATATAGATGAACAAAACTGCATCCATGACCCCAGCCTCTAAAATGTATTAGTCATGTGATTGGAAGATTCTCATATGCCCATACTTGTAACAATGTAACTCCGCAGCCCAATCCTACGTATCCATGATAAACAAACTAATGAAGCTCATAGTACAAGTGTGCTAGCATGCACAATCCCCAAGCATATCTGGTATGCTATGTAACCAGTGTCTCTAAGGTGCTCCCCCAGCCCATAGCCAACCCTCGTGTCACCCTGTCTGGACACAGAAACCCACTGATCACTCCTCCTAACACTGCTGGTAGTGCTAGTCCTGTCACTATCATCGTGTCCCATGCCACGTGTCCAGCCCTCATATCCAGTCCTAGATCCTGAAACACTTGTCTCAGTGCATCCCTGTCTCCATCTCGATTGTAAGGAGCCAACTCCCCATCGATCGATATCCTCAAAATCCTGTAAACATCCTCTAAGGTGGCTGTCATCTCACCCATCGACAAATGGAAAGTGAACTGCTTCGAGTGCCATCTCTCAGCTAACGTAGTCAGCAACCCCATGTTCACCCGAAACTTAGGCACATACAAAATATATCACAAACCCATAACCTCAATCACGACTTTGTCCTCAAATGTTAGCTCTGCTCGCAAGCTTTGCATCAATGGGAATCTCTCCCGTGACTCCAGCATAGGTAGGTACTCCTACAATCAAGCAAGTCAATCATGTCAGTCAAAGTGACACTCACTGTTCATCACAAAGTGTTGCTATTTATCCTAGTGACACTCACTATTCATCACAATGTGTTGATATTTATGCTAGTGGTACTCCCTATTCATCACAAAGTATTGCGTTTTAGCACTCCCTGTTCATCACAAAGTGCTACTCATATTTGCACTCACTATTCATCACAAAGTGCTGCTCATATTTGCACTCACTATTCATCACAAAGTGCTGCTCCTATTGGTACTCCCTATTCATCACAAAGTACTATGTCTTGGTACTCACTGTTCATCACAAAGTGCCTTGATCTATCCTATCCTAGGGCTATACTTGAGTGTATCCTCTTGAGTAGTTTCCTAATTGGCAACGTATGTTCTATCACAGAATTGTCAATCCTAGCCCTATCTGCTATCCTAGTCTTCCCTAGAAGACCTGCTTGAGTGTATCCTCTTAGCAGCTTATCCAATCGATAGTGTATGTTCATCACAGAACTACTGATTTGACCTTGAAGATATAAATGCACCTTCATGACATAAACGTGCTTACAGACTGCAAAAATGCACCTGCTCTGCACAGACGTGCCTATGCTCTGCACAGACGCGCCTGTCCTGCATAGATGTACCCACATTTCACAAACGTGCCTGCGTAACGCAAACATGCTTGCATCTGGCACAGACGCGTCTGGCACAAACACAGACATGCCTAGCCAACCTAGATGCACCTGGTACCAACACAGATGCACCTCGATATTTTTGACATTTTTTGACATTATCCTAAAGTGCATTTATTGCACTACCTAGCATGCATTAATGACAACATTTATTGCAACAAAGTACAAGGAGGTTTTGTGGTACTTACCGGCTCTCCTACATCTATTGGCCTCTGATATTGATGAACGCAATCAAATCTATGCACCAATGCCATCGCTACTGACTGCTGCTGCTCTATTCTCTCTCTGCACTCTGATCTCTTGGATGTGTGGATGACAATGAGGATGTGTTCCCTTGTGGTCTATCTTATAGGCTACCCTAGCCCTAGCCCTCGCCCGAGTTAGTCTTCATTATCCCGTGACTCTGTCACTCTATCCTATTCGGTCAGTCCATTCTAGCCTTCCTTTTTTATCGAGAGATTGTCTGTGATCATTTCAGACATTTTCATCCAATTTCTCGAGGGGGCATATCATTCCCATCTTGGGGCAACTTTGTATCAGTTCATCTTATCTTCTTTGAAACAACGCGACAAGTTGCATTGTCTCAAAGAGGGGAAAAATGTAGACACCTAAAATTGTCCTGTCTAATTAAATAAATATCTTTATTTATTTAATTATCTTTAGCCTAATTCTTCTATTAATTGAATAAATCTTTATTTATTTAAATAATTCATTTATCCTCTTCTAGCCTTATTTCTCACTTAAATAAATACATTTATTTATTTAAATAATCTTTTTCCTAAATTAAATAAATATCTTATTTATTTAATTGATCCCACTTCTTCTATTAATTAAATAAATCTTTATTTTTTTAATTAATTCATTAACCTTTTCTACCTATGACACATGTCATTCATCTCTTAATTCCTACACTACCTACCCTCTTATTATTTTCTTATTTTCTCTACCTACCCTCTAATCATAGCCGACCATTTATCTTTTACACCTCTCAATTTTATCCCTCCATTTCTTATGGTGTCTTCTATGTAAGGATATGCTTCCTTCATTATCAAACCCTAACTAACTCAATTACACACTCAACTACACTATGCCTTTGCACTGTCATATGTGATCCTACTTGCGACCACATTTCCGTTCTTTGTTGAGCTCTTGTGCACACATAAAATCTGAGAGCAAATATATCAAGCAAGATCAATGGAGATAGGAAGAATGGAGATCCAAACCCTATTGGACATGTGATGGTATAATCTTTGTGATTTCATTTGATTTTCATTGTCTTAGGTAGTCTTCATATGTTATGGTGGATCTTTGTTGTTGTTAGGCTAGGGTTTTGTGGTTGAATTCATTTAGTCTTTCAACATTATTGTTGTATCCATTTTCACCATATACAATATCAAATCGATGTTAAGTTAGCATTTCTAAATGGAGAATTGGAAGAAGAGGTATATACTGAGAAACTAGATGGATTCATATTGTTAGAAGATCTATATATGGTTGTAGGTGAAAGAAGGCATTGTATGGACTCAAACAAGAACCTATAGCCTGGTATGCTATATTGGATAGATATTTATTAGAGAAAAACTTTAGGAAAGGTACTATAGGCAATAATCTTTATTTCAAGGTTGAAGGTAACATGTTGTTGATTGTGGTTGTTTGTGTTTGTGATATTATATTTGGAGGAAGCAACGATTTATGCAAAGAATTCGTAAAACAGATGCATAAGGAATTTGAAATGTCAATGATTGGTGATATTTCATTCTTTCTCGGTCTTCAAGTTACTCAGTTAGAAGATGAAATCTTTATTTTTCAAGATAAATATGTCAAAGAGATGTGAAAGAAGTTTGATATGGAGAATTGTAAACTAGTTACTACCTCTTTAACTATTGGTTGTAATTTGGGTGAAGATGATGCATCTCTGGATGTTGATTAGAAGAAGTATAGATCTATGATTGGAAAACTATTATATCTAACTACCTCTAGACCATAAATTATGCAAAATCTATGTTTAGTTGTAGGATTTTAGGCTAATCCAAAGCAATTACGTGAAAAGGAAGTTAAGAGGATTTTTCAAGTACTTGAAAGGGACTTAGGATTTTGGTCTTTGGTACAAGAAGCATGGAGATTTTATTTTAACATAATGTAAGGATGATTGGGTTGGAAGCATTGACAAAACAAGTACTAGTGGTGGTGCATTCTTTTTGGGAGACAAATTGGTTTCATGGTTAAGTAAGAAGCAAGACTCAATGTCATTATCTACTACAAAAGCATAATACATTGCGGAAACATCCTTTTGTACTCAAGTTAAGTGGATGAAACAATCTCTTAAAGAAATAAAAGTGGTGTATGATGAAGCTATTCCTATTATGTGTGATAATAATAGTGTTATAAATATTTCAAAGCATCCAGTAATGAATTAAATAAAAAAACATATCTCAACCCATTATCTTTTCTTAAGGGAGTAGGTTGCAAACAAGGAAATCAAATTGCAATGCATTTCTACAAAAGATAGGTAGCAAACATTTTTTCTATGGCATTGGCAAAGGATGCTTTTGAGTATCTCAAGAAGAAAATAGGAGTTATTGCTGAACCTTTTTCTAACTAGATGCATTATAGTAGTGCATCTTTCTAGGGAGAGATTCAATGCTTATCCTTTATCTCCTAGATTAATGTTGTTACTGCTCTTAGGGGGAGTAGTGACGTGCATTGGTTAGTATGTCATGCAATTCCCTTTGTCTTTGATGTCAAAGGGGGAGAGAGAGCTGTGAAATTGGGAGAGAGTGTTGTTGTGAGATTGAGAGAGTTGTGAGATTTATGCAAGTATTGTTCAAGTGTTTCCATCTATAATGGGGTTGTAAAATTAGGAATTAGGGTTTCAATAAGTAAAACCACTAACTAGCTTAACCAAATTACATTGAAAGAAGGGGATAAATCCAATAGATCTAGTCACAATTTGATTAGAAAAAGGGTTGAGAATGTTGATCAGATTTATCCAATGGTAGGTGATGTAGTTTCCTTCTTTCTAAGCTGAATTGTAAGGTAATTTATGAAATAAGTGTAAAATAAGGGATTATTAAAGTGATCTGATAGAAACAGTAAGCTACAAATTTCCCATAAAGCCACCAACCTGGATCTGGGAAAAATGAGATGTTTCAAACGTGTCCTTCAAAGTTGAGCCAAATTTTTCAAGACCAGGTAGCACATATGCGCATTGGTCCTTCAATTTTTTTATTGTCAAAATCTGACTTGTTCGTCATTGTTGACTTTGCCAAATTTCTTAAGTAAAGCTCTACACCTATTTCTTGTAGATAGAAAGAAAGGGAAATATGTGGGGAATAGGGGTTTTCCTTAGGTCAAACCTTAGTTTTGGAATGAATCATGAATGAAATAATGCAAATATTGAAATAAATGTTAACGAGATATACCCCAAATCTGCAATTTTTGATAATGATGCAGTGCTCTTTTAATATAATCACAAGTGTTAAATGTAATGTCATAACAAACATGTCAAAATCAAAAACCCTAGTCACACACACATTCTTGTGTTAGGTTCTGGAGACAACTAAGAGGAGGGGGGTGAATCAGTTGTCAAATAAATTTAAACCAAAAACAACTTAATCAACTTTCTGCTTACTACTGGTGAAGCAGTCTGTTATACCGGTGGATAGTTTCATCGGATAATTGCAGTACCGGTAAAGATTAATGCATGAAACAAAAGGACAAGGTCAACCACAACACACAACACCAATATTTATATGTGGAAACCCTGTAAGGGGAAAAACCACGGTGGGAAACCTTACCCATAATCAGATGATACTACTATAGATAATAAGTGTATACAAATGGGGTCTGCACATGCAGAAAGGCCAAGCGCCTAGAGCTTGCTACTCAAACACAAAATGGGAGTCACACTGACTATAATTGGATGGTTAAATCCAATAAGAATGTACTGCTCAAAATAACATCTTCATATGCTGGATTGAGTATCAGTGTAGTTCTGATTGTCTTCACAAAAACCCTCCTTCAACTTCAAATGATGTCTGTGTGTATAGCTCTGCTTATTCTTGCACATACCTTCACATAATCCTTTTTCACATTTTCACATTCGATCTTACAAATAAGATCTTACATTTATACCATACCCTAAGACCAATTTTAGTAGGTCAGCTCTAAAGGATAATACAATAAAATCAATTTACAAATAAATTAATGCCCAATGCAATAACCGATTCAACATGTCATCTTAATGCATTTACAACAATAATAAGTCATCTCCATAGCGTGCCATGCTGATCTGGAGAAGATAAACCTCCCGGTGTAACCTGGACCTATTTGCCAGTAATAACAAATATGCAAATACAAATATGCCAATTAACAAACCTTCAATACAAAGTGTCCAAACGATGTCTTTGACATAATCATGTGATTTCCATATCATTCCAAGTGCCAGTGACCATTATATCCTGCCGGTGTACCAGATACCAGTGATTGTTCATAAGTCATTTGCTTGTCGGTGAATGTTGTTGATTCTCCAAAGTGCCAAAGTTGATAAGTGTTTAGTAGGTATTGACATCAATAAAAAAAACCATACCAAAATACCAAAAATCTCCCCCTTTGGCATTGATGGCAACACAAGATGGAAAAACCATCAAAATGCCAAAATAGAAATGCCAAATACCAAAAAACAATAATCTCCCAAAAGATCATAACCAGAAATCAAAATACAGATACAGAGAGTAATAATAGCTCCCAAATAACAATCTCAAAGTAACAATCTCTCCCCCTGAGAGTAACATGTGTGTTCCATGTTTTTTCATATGTTTTTCCATACCAATCTCTCCCCCTTTGACATCAAATGCCAAAGTTATTACCAAGCCAATTTCATATACAAAATACCAATCAATTTAGTATACCAACTACTCCCACTGAGAAGTAGCTTCCTCATCAAAGTCGGAGTAAAATATTTCTCTGTTAATTCTGTCGGTTGATGACAAACATCAACTTCCTATGACTCTACCGGTGGGGGTATGATCCCAAGCTGGTCTTTGAGATATTCAAAAGTCTCCTTAGGCAGAGGTTTGGTGAAGATATCTGCAATCTGCTCTTTAGTATTCACATAAACCAGTTTTATCTCTTTTGCTTCAACATTTTCCCTTAGAAAATTCAGTTTGATAAAAACATGTTTGGTTTAAGAATGTAATACCGGATTCTTAGATATATCAATTGCTGCAGTGTTATCACAATAGATAGTAATAGGTTCCTTGCATTTTACCTTTATGTCTTTCAACATTTTCTTAAGCCATAATACCTGTGTACAGACAACATATTCTGATTTTGCTGTTGATAAGGATGTACAACTTTGTTTCTTACTCAACCAAGAAACTAGTCTGCTTCCAAGAAAAAATGCTCCGTTGGTGGTGCTTTTTCTATCATTCACATATCCTGCCCAATTTGCATCTGTGTATGCACATAATTCAAAGTTTTCATCTCTAGGATACCATAATCCAAGATTTATAGTGCCTTGTAAGTACCAGAAAATCCTTTTTACTATTGATTCATTATTTTCTCTAGGATTACTCTGAAATCTTGAAACAATGCATACTACATTCATAATATCAGGTCTAGTTTGTGCCAAATACAGTAAACCTCTTATCATATATTTGTATCTAGTTGGATTAACAGGTGTAGATCCATCCCTTAGTGATAGTTTGTCATTTGTAGTCATAGGTGTGCTTACTGGTTTAGAGTTCTCCATCCCAAATTTCTTTAGTAACTCTTTTAAGTACTTGGATTGACTCAAGAATATACCTTTATCAGTCTGAGAAATCTGCAATCCTAAAAATAATTTTATTTCTCCAATCATAGACATTTCAAATTCTTGCTGCATTTCAATAGAAAAGTCTTTACATGATCCATCTTCTCCTCCAAAGATTATATCATCAACAAAAACTTCTATAACCAAGATGTCATCATTAGTCACTTATAATATAAATTACTATCTGCATTACCTTTAGAAAAAACAATTTTCAAAAGATACTTATCTAACCTTGCATACCAAGCTCTTGGAGCTTGTTTCAACCCATACAATGATTTCCTTAAACTGCAAACCATATCTTTGTTGTCTGTCAAAGAAAATCCATCAGGTTGTTCAATGAAAACTTCTTCTTCAAGATCTCCATTCATAAATGCACATTTAATATCCATTTGATATACTTTGTAGTTTTTGTGTGTTGCAAAAGCCAAAAATAATCTGACTGCCTCAATTCTAGCTATTGGTGCAAAGGTTTCATTGTAATCAATTCCTTCTTTTTGAGAATATCCCTTACACACTAGTCTTGCTTTATTTCTAATAACCTTACCATCTTCATTAAGTTTGTTTTTGAATACCCATTTGGTTCCAATTACATTTTTATCTTTGGGTTGGGGAACTAATGTCCAAGTGTTATTCTTCTCAATTTGTTCTAATTCTTCTTCCATAGCTTTAGTCCAATATTTATCTTCACATGCCTCATTAACAGATGATGGTTCAATTTGAGAAATAAGACATACCTCTTCATTTGCCAATCTTCCTCTTGTCATAACTCCTTTGTACTTGTTTCCAATTATCTGATCTTCAGAATGATTCAGTCTTACATACCGAGGTGTCTTTGTTTGTTGTTGTACTTCCTCAGTTACTGTGGAATTTTCAAATGATACTGGTGTAAGTGTATCTTCATTTTGTACCGGTGGATTTGATGTAGGTTCATTTGTCAAGATTTATGTTGCCGGTTCAGAGTCTATATACCTTGAAGTTCCTTTGAATTGTTCATCAATCTTTACATTTGTACTCTCAACAATTTTCTACAATCTTTTGTTAAAACATCTATATGCTTTTCTCTTAGATGAATAACTAAGAAATATTCCTTCATCACTTCTAGGATCAAATTTTCCAATATACTCATCTCTTCTGATATAACATTTGCTTCCAAATATTCTGAAATATTTAAGAGTAGGAGTAATACCAAACCATAGTTCATGAGGGGTCTTACCGGTTTCACCTTTGATGTGAACTTTGTTGAATGTATAGACCATTGTACTTATTGCCTCTAGCAAATATGCATGTGGTAGGTTTTCTTCTGATAGCATACTTCTAGCTGCATCCAGGATAGTTTTGTTTTTTCTTTCAACAACTCCATTCTGCTGTGGTGTCTGAGGTCCTGATAGTTGTCTTCTGATTCCATTCACTTCATGGAATGTATTAAATTCCTTAGATGTAAATTCTCCTCCTTGATCTGATCTTAAACATTTAATTTTCTTACCGATTCCATTTTCTACCATTGCTTTGAACAGTTTGAACTTTCCAAGTGCTTCTGATTTTTCTCTAAGAAAAGTAACCCAACATATTCTAGAATAGTCATCAATGATTAACATGAAATATCTATCACCTTGTAAGTTTTTAGTTCTAGCTGGACCACATAAATCAGTGTGAATTAAATCAAGAGCATTATTGGATTTTTCTTGAATACTTTTGAAACTATCTCTAACTTGTTTTCCAAATTGACATTCCTTACATACTGTATTGTGAGGTTTGACAATTTTAGGTAAAGCTCTAACTACCTTAGTAGTACTGATTTTTACTATCCAATCAAAGTTTACATGACAAAGCCTCTTATGCCATAGCCAACTTTCATCAACATGTGCAATCAAGCATGTCTTTTCACTATTATTCAAATGAAAGATATTACCTCTAGTCTTATTATCGGTTGCAATTTCCAAACCAGTTCTATTCATGATTTTGCATTCTCCATTTTTGAATTGTAACTGAAATCCTTTCTCAACTAATTGACCAACACTCAAAAGATTATGCTTTAAACCTTCAACATAGTAAACATTGTCAGTATTATGCTTACCATCAAGAGATATTTTACCCTTACCTTTCATCAAACAAGCTTTATCATCTCCAAATCTTACTAAGCCTCCATTGTATTCTTGAAAGTTCAAGAATTTACCTTTATCTCCTATCATATGATGTGAGCATCTTGAATCAATGATCCACTCATCCTTTACTTCAACTTTAGCTTCCAAGGCCTGTTCTACCAGTTGAGCAGTAAGTGTTTGTTGATCTTCTGTTATAGAAACAAAAACCCATCCATTGTCTGTCAGATCCTCATCAAAATCATCAGTCAAACCTTCATCAGCAATGTAACAAGATTTGTCTTTATTCTTCTTAAATCTGTATCTTTGATAATTAGGGTGAGGCTTGTATGTTCTTCTAGCTTCTTCTCTTAGTCTAGCATGTCTATCAGGGCATCTTGAAGCCATATGACCAATCTTATTGCAGTTGAAACATTTAAAGGGTGCTTTACCTTCATACTTACTTCCAACTGGACCTTTAGGCATTTTCCTTACAAATAGTGCATCAAGTTCTTCATTTTCTTTCCTGCTTTCTTCAAGTTCTCTTGCATAAAAGGATTTCCATTTAGATTTGTCAAATGATGATGTAGATGATGTTGATGCTTTAAAAGCTAAATCTGTCTTTATAGTAGCAACAAGACCAAATTCCTCAATTTCAAAAGCTGAAAGTTTTCCAATCAATGTATCCATAGTTACTGATGTATTAGGCATTGTTCTTAACTCATTTATAGCAATAAACTTCATTTTATATGCCAGTGGAAATCCTCTTAAAACTTTTGAAACAATTTCATCTTCACTTAAAGTTCCTCTACAACATTTAGTACCCAAAACAATTTCATTTACTCTTTCCATAAAAGCAGAAATCATTTCATCTTCTTCCATTTTCATATGTTCATACCTGACTCGGAAGCATTCAAGTTTTGCAATCTCGACTGTGGAATCTCCTTCATTCAGTGTTTCCAAATGATCCCAAATAGCTTTAGCAGTAGACCTATCTGATAGTCCCATGATTTGCTGATTTATTAATGCACTCAAAAGTGCTTCTCTTGCTTTGCAATCATTTTCTTCATCTTTTCCCAATGTAGGTGGATTAGGCTGACCAGAAGTAGGAGCAGTATAACCATTCTTTGTAACATCCCAGATGTCCTTTCCAATGCAGTTTAAATGTGTCTCCATTCTGATCTTCCATATGCCATAGTTGGTTCCATCAAGCTTAGGACTGTCCTTCCTGAAATAGTTAGTAGACATTGGATCTCCTCAAGCTTTTAAACTTCTGCAAAAAGAGGACTAGGCTTTGATACCAATTGTTAGGTCCCAGAGACAACTAAGAGGCGGGTGGGGGGTGAATCATTTGTCAAATAAATTTAAACCAAAAACAACTTAATCAACTTTCTGCTTACTACTGGTGAAATAGTTTGTTATATTGGTGGATAGTTTTATTAGATGATTGCAATACCGGTAAAGATTAATGCATGAAACAAAAGGACAAGGTCAACCACAACACACAACACCAATATTTTTACGTGGAAACCCTTTAAGGGGAAAAACCATGGTGGGAAACCTTACCCACAATAAAATGATACTACTACATATAGTAAGTGTATACAAATGGGGTCTGTACATGTAGAAAGGCCAAGCGCCTAGAGCTCACTGCTCAAACACAAAATGGGAGTCACACTAACTACAATTGGATGGTTAAATCCAATAAGAATGTACTACTCAAAATAGCATCTTCATATGCTAGATTCAGTACCGGTGTAGTTCTGATTGTCTTCACAAAAACCCTCCTTCAACTTCAAATGATGTCTATGTGTATAGCTCCACTTATTCTTGCATATACCTTCACACAATCCTTTTTCACATTTTCACATTTGATCTTACAAATAAGATCTTACATTTATACCAAACCCTAAGACCAATTTTAGTAGGTCGGCTCTAAAGGATAATACAATAAAATCAATTTACAAATAAATTAATGCCCAATGCAATAACTGATTCAACATGTCGGCTTAATCCATTTACAACAATAATAAGTCATCTCCATAGCGTGCCATGCTGATATAGAGAAGATAAACCTGTCGGTGTAACCTAGACCTATTTGCCGGTAACAGCAAATATGCAAATACGAATATGCCAATTGACAAATCTTCAATACAAAGTGTCCAAACGATGTCTTTGACATAATCATGTGATTTCCATATCATTCCAAGTGTCGGTGATCATTATATCCTACCGGTGTACCAGATACCAGTGACTGTTCATAAGTCATTTTCTTGCCAGTGAATGTTGTCGATTCTCCAAAGTGCCAAAGTTGATAAGTGTTTAGTAGGTGTTGACATCAATAAAAAAACCATACCAAAATACCAACATCTTGCATCAACATTGATGTAGCGTTGCTCCATAATGTTTGAGTGATGAATATATGCAGCCTTGAATCTCTTAATATGCTTGATAGTGAATGCATGAATGATCTCAATGATTTTCTTATAGGTCTAAATAAATTGATAGGATGCCTTTATATAGGGTTCCCTCAGTAATTTACCAATTAGGCCAACCTTCATTGGTTATGTGTAGCCCTAGGGGTCAAATTTTGTTGGGGAGATATAGCGCCTGCCACATTTCAAATTGGGGCCCCTTTTAGAGGTACAAAGGCATTTTGGGGTGCCCTGGTCTAAACTAGTCCTTCTACAAACAACCAAGGGGGTGGGAATCTCATAGTACGACCCACCAAAGGGTATACATGACATCAAATCTAGATAATCAGGCTTGAATGGATCTAGAGAGAGGATGAGGATAGGACATGCTAAAGGGGGAGAACAAATATGAGGTGTAAATTCGATCGGTGATAATTAATGACATTAAATTTAGCTATCACTTTAATGGGAGTATGAGCTTATGCAAATACTCAATTTAAAATAGAATGATTAGAGAGAGAGGAACAATTAGGAGAGAGATCACAAGGAGATAAGATATCACTAATATCGAGAAAACAAAGCCCCCAATCTTAGGATATTACTTCACATAATCTTATGAAAGGACACACATCATAAAAGCTAAAAACCAAAACAAGACCTCATGTCAACTACCTAAAGAGACCTTGATAATCAAAATGTCTCAATCACTAATATCATTCTTGAAATGTCATCACAAGGACACAAGTGATCACATAAAAAGAGCAAGAGCATGCATCAAACCATGAACCACAAATAGAAAAGTCATGAGCTCATGGGGAGAAGAAAGGGGGAAACATGGATGTCATGGGCTAGTAAGCTATGTTATGCTAGGTGATTCATGAGAGGGAGAGAAAGATAGGGACATGGATACCATAGGCTATTTTTTTTCTAGTTGATCCATGTTGGGGAGAGTCGAAATAGTCTCATTGTGTTTTTCTAGTTCCACTCATCCGACATATGAAATTGTTTGGTTTGAGGAGTTAATCATCTCGTATAAGACTTTGTTTTGTCTGGTTTCAAGCATGCAATAACCTGAAAAAGACATTAAATGAAAATGAAAATTTGTCTAGTTTTAGGAATAATTTGCACCATGTGTAAGAATAATATGCTTGGTTTCGATAATGTCTCATGTAAGACTTTGTTTTGTCTAGTTTCAAGAATGTGTAACCCCGTATAATACATATATAAATTTTGTGTGTGGTTTTGGGCATGAAGCATCTCGTGTAAGACTTTGTTTTACTAATTTTGAGAATGAACACTTCATATAAGACATGTAAAAATATAGTACAATATAGTACAAAGAGGATGATATGCAATGCCCCCCCCCCTAAGAAAGTCAACATAGCCCTATGTTTATGTCGTAAGGAAGCTAGAAACAAGGATACACACCTTCAACACCAAGGAGATATCCTTTTAGGCAATAATGTTCATAAATCCAAGATAAAGAGGTAATACTCTTATAAGAAAGAATAAGATAGTTGAAAAAGAGATATCTTGCTAGGTAAGTGCACCAAGATAGTGAACAAAAAAGTGGCCACACGCCAAAAAAAGCCAAATTTTTCATAACCCATGCGGGTTCTGAAAATTCACACCAAGCCTAGCTAAAAACAATTTAAAAAAAAAAATTAAAAGTTTCTCAAAACTCGTACGGGTTTTGAGAAACATTATTTTTTTGTGTAGGCCATAGGTTTTGGCCATTTTTAACACCAAAACTTGTGGAACAACAGCAAGAGAAAGCCAAAAATCCATAGAACCCACACGGGTTTGTAATTATTTTGGATTTTCCCAACATTGAGAGCAATTTTCAACAATGGCACCTCGTTAAACAGGTAAGATTTGATTTGTTTGATTATTTTTGTTTTCATTTTAATTGATGTAGGATTTTTTAATTGATTTAAGAATTTTTTTATTAATTTGATGTCAGATTCTTCAAGCAATCCCCAAAAATGAAATAGACAACTAAGACCTCCTCCTACACAAACAACACAAGCAAACCTTGTAAACATTGCACTTGAGCAACAAGAAAACCCTCAAGACGTTTCTCCACAACCACAAAATCCTCAAAATGTTGCTCCTCAACAACCACCGCCACCCCGAAACCCTCCACGTCCTCCATTAGATCATGCATATGCCACACAAGAGGATCTCATCAATCGCCTTACACAAAATAGTGCCCAAATTTCTATATTGGTGAATATGTTGAGGTCCTCTAGGATTGAGCACCACTCAACCCTCGCCAGAACACTAGAAACAATGGCTAGTAGTGAAAATAAGGTATCTAGGGAGGTTATGAAATGGGGTTCATGGAGGGATAGATGTCGAACATTTTATGCAGATGGGTTGTCATATGATCAAGTGAAAAAAAAGGGCATAGGTAAAGCTAACATATGTGCTCTTTTCACCGATCCTGTTACCGTTAACAACCTCGAACTAAATACAACTCAGTTTCCTATAAATTGGTGTGTTCATACTAGGCTGAAAGAAGCTTTTTGGGATAGGTGGTATATAGTATTTGACCAACCACCTTGTAATAATTTGGAGGTGCCTCTATATTGTTTGAGAAAGTTGTATTGTGAGTTTATCCTTAGCGAGAAGCTAAATTACTTTGACATTCGACAATTTTAGGGTAGAGGGAGAGGCTCTATGTAGGATAGACCTGGGGCCCATAGGGTGGTAGAGCCACAACATAGGAGATGTACAACTCCTAAACCCATGGTTCATTTCACTGTCCCTATATCCTTGAAGGAGTCTATGGCATTACAAACTCTTCAGGTAGCTGCATCATTGACTGATGTCATTGTTCAACATGGCACATAGTTGGTCGGAGTAGAGGATGTACCAAAATCTGTGACACCTCCTTCATCAGCAGCACATCCTTCATCAATGGCACCTCCTTCATTAGCAACACCTCCTTCATCAATGACACCTCCTTCATCAAAGTCACCTCATGAATCATTTGGCACGAGCCAGCCCATTCAGCATATGTACCCCACTTGCCAGGGTGTATGTTTTGGTGTAGACACTGACACAGATGAGGATGGTTCAACATCTCATTCCTGTACATGTTGCAAGAGTTGATGCCATGCTTCCACTATAGAGGATGTGGCCCTCATTGACGAACTGATCAATATGTTGTACCCTCTCTATCAGACATAGGTGTGTTTAATTCTATTTATGAAATGTTGTCAATTAAGTGACTAAATCTTATAACAATTTAAAGTGACATATAAATAAAATGTATTGCAGGGTGCAGCAGGTGGTGGGAGTACACCACATACTTTTCAGTCAACTCCACGGTTATGAGTAGTTTCGCCACCAAAGTTAAAGATTTGTAAATTTGTTAAAAATATAATAATACATTGGTTTCCAAATATCTTTTGTTAATTATATGTATCATTACTTGGTGTTTTATAGGGCTTATCAAGGGCTGAGATGTCCCAACTTGATGATATCATGCTTTCGGCCATTGACTTTGGCCAAGATAGCTATGCAGTACCATTTAGATTTATATATTTTTTACTTAAGTGATATATTAAATACATGCTCTTTTCCCTTATGTTACTTTTTTCTATTAGTTTACCCCACTTGCCTCGAGGACATCTCATGTGAGAAAGCCATCCTCTAGCACTATGAGGTAGAAAAAGATATCCTCTCAGACACCCAAATGACAGAAGGTAATTGAGTATAATTTATTTATTTAATTATTTTATCCTAAGTCTTCTATTAATTAAATAAATTCTTATTTATTTAATTAATTCATTAATCCTCTTCTAAGCCTTTCCTCATTTAAATAAATACTTTTATTTATTTAAATTATCCTTTTTCCTAAATTAAAAAAATATTTTGTTTATTTAATTGATCCTTCCTCTATTATTTAAATAAATATTTATTTATTTAATTAATTCATTAGCCTTTTCTACCCATGACACATGTCATTCATCTCTTAATTCCTACATCACCTACCCTCTCATTATTTTATTATTTCCTCTACCTTCCATTTAATCCTAGTTGACCATTTATCTTTACACCTCTGAATCTTATCCCTTCATTTCTTACAGTGTCTTCTATATAAGAGGATACTCCCTATTCAGTATCAACCCTAGTTGATCTTATGCAATCAAGCCTTCTTATGATAAAGCTATCATCCATATTTTCATTATTTGTTGAGCTCTTGTGCACATATAAAATTTGAGAGCAAATATATCAAACAAGATCAATGCAGATAGGAAGAAATAGAGAATGAAACCCTACTAGACATGTGAATGGTATATTTGGTTTATTTTGTTTATTTGCATGGTCTTAGGTGTAGACGTATAAATCTGACCATCTAGTTAAATAAATATTTAATATTTATTTAATTCATCAAAACCACATTCCTCTATTAATTAAATTATATTTAATTAATTCATCTATTTGGTTAAATAAATTATTTAATTTATTTAATTATATCCATCTAGCCACTTTCTAGCTTTTAATTAAATAAATCACTTTATTTAATTAAAATCCCTTTCCCCTTTTAATTAAATTCACATTTAATTAAATATCTCCTTCCAATTTAATAAATCAAATTTATTTAAATATCCCACAAATTGCAAGTTATCATCCACCTTTTTGGAATATATTGAACCAAGGGAAAAATTTCATGCAAGGTTGAGTAGGTTAGTTAAATCCAAATAAGCACAAAAGCTAAATGAAAACAATAAGCTAACTAGATTATGTGTGTGTAAAATTTGGATTGTATTTGCAAACTGGAATACACAACTCTTCAATAAGTCATTAGATGCATGGTTAGTAAATCAATCAACAATGAACAATAAACCATCAAAAAGTGACCTATTGCCTTCTAGTAGATGTTGTTAGGAACTGGAAGGACAACTGAGAGGGGGGGGGAGTGAATCAGTTGCCAATTAATTTTAATTCAATTATAACTTAATTAAACTTAATACTTAATACCGGTAAACCAAAGTTGATGTCGGTTAACAGATTAGCAGTTATTAACATTACCGGTGAAATTTAATGAATGAAACAAAAAGAGAAACAACATCCACAACACCTAACACAAAGATTTTGATGTGGAAACCCTATAAGGGGAAAAACCATGGTGGGAAACCTTACCCACAATCAGATGATACTACTGCAGATAGTATGTGTATACAAATGGGGCCTGCACATGTAGAAATGCCAACCAGCTAGAGCACACTGCTCAAATGAGAGTCACAATGACTAAAGTTGGATGGTTAAATCCTAGAATAATGTACTGCTCAAAGTAGCATCTCTAATGCTGGATTCAGTACCGGTTAAGCTCTGATAAACACCTTCAAACCTTCCTTGAACCTTCAAATGATGTTTTCTTGATTCGCTCTATGCTCTGCTCATATAGTTCCTCAATACCATAACCATACCATATAATATCTCACAAATGAGATCTTACATATATACAAAACCTAAGACCAAATGTGTAGGTCGGCTCACTAAGAATATTACAAATAAATCAATTACAGATAAGTCTTGATACAATACAACTTGTCAGCTCAATACATTTATAACAATATCCAATCAATAAATCATCTCCATAACGCGTTGTGCTGATCTGGAATAGATAACGTATACCAATCCATAGCCTACACCAATCTATCGATAACAACAAATATGTCAACCCAATTAGACCAATAGCCAAAATACCAAAACCAAGTATCCAAACCATGTCTTTGACATAATCAAGTGATGTCCAGGTGATAACAAGTCATTATCAGTGTCGGTGAACCATATAACTTGCCAGTGAGCATATACCGGTGACTGTGCATAAGTCATCGACTTTGCCGGTGAACATAATGTGTTGGTTCATCAGTAAACCAATATAACCATAGACCAAATCAATAATGTAAATCTCCAGAAGGATAAGTGTTATCATCAATGACAAAATTAATGCAACACATCCATAATACCAACAAATGCGAGTTTAGTCTTGCTCTCAGATTTTTATATGCAATACCAGTGACTAGACAACACCTAAACAAAGGATTTAATCTATATGAGTATGAAATTGAGCTAAATGGATGCAAGATTAAGCTAGATAAATACAAGATATGCAAGATTAATGAATATTAGGATAACATGATTAAGCTATGAATAAATATTAAGCTAAATGATTTAACAAATATGCAATAACAAATATGAAAATATTCTTAATACAAAATCTTAATGAACCTAGAGAAAAAACAACATAATAACAATACAGTCTCCAAGATCCTTGATTAGGAGATGAGAGCCTAAATTTATAGAAAATTTAGAAAGAAACCGACGGCCGAGATCAAATGATGATGAGCGGTCAAGATTTTTCAAGAAGAAGCACAACCCAGATGAATTGATGTGATTGGCTTCTTTTCTCAGTTTTAAAGGAAATTGAACTAAAATTAAGATAAAATGAAAAAAAATTGATTTATTCTCTATTGTATTCAATTTTGAGATTTAATTGTTTTAATTGCTTTTCTGAGATTTTTTTAATTTTTAATTTGATTTTCAAGATTATCTCCATTTGGTTTTTTTTCTCAATTTTTAATTCTTTTTTCCCAATTAATTCCTTTTTTGATGATTTAATGGCAAATTGGTGTATTTAATTAAATATACTAGGATATTTAATAAAATAAATAGGATAATTGTTTAAAAATGATTTACTTGAAATGATCAATTAATTAAATAATTATTTAATTAATTCAAGGTAATTAATTTTCCATGTGACATTGATGATTTAAGAAATTAATTGTGTGCTCAAGATTAATTTTAATTGCCTTTGGTTGGGACCTTGGTGATGAAATCAAGACTAGGGGGCCTATGGTTTTAGATGACCTTTTTTAAGGTATTACAGATTATACCTTGCAAGAGAGGAGTCTCTCTTGTTCCTCCGATTGAGCTTGATGAAGTAGAGGTGCCCTTTTGCTCCACTTGTTTGGATGTGATCTTCTTTGGGATGTGGATTGCTCTGCATACACAACAAGATTTAAATGATTTGATAGGATTTAGATTTGGATTTGATGAAGGATCATGAGGACATGATAAGGATATGATAGAAGAAGATAGAGGAAGAAAGGGGCAACATAAGATTGGAGGAAGATTCCATGTAGTCCTTTGTGAGGAAATGAGACTCCAATTTATTGATTGGAGGAGGCCAATGGAGGGCCGAGATCGATTTTGGTAAGAAGGGTTGAGATTGATTTTGGATGGAAGACATGTCTCAAGGTGTATTGGGAGAATAAAAGGGAATATAAAATTCCTTAGGGAAAGGAGAGAGGAATTAAAAATTCCAAAATAAATAATGCATGGGGGGATTCAAAGAAATTTGAATTTCCTTGAAAGTCTCAATGTTGATGTGACATGGATGGAGGAATATAAAATTGGAGAATAATGATAAATATTATTAAGGAAGAATTAATTAAGGTGAGTGGGGATTAGGAAAAGTGATTTGTAGGAATCACATGATTTGAGTTAATTAACTAGAATTAATTAACTAAGAGGAATTTAGAAGACTTAATGGTTTGGTTGACTTTAGAAGAATAGGGAAATAATTAATTTATTTGATAAATTAATTATTAGATTATAGTGACAAGATTGATTAAATTTGATTTAATTAACCTTAAGAAGAAGGGAATTAACACAATTAAATTGGTTAATTATGTTGACAGGCTTAAATTAATTAAATATTAATTTAATTAATTTTAGGTGTCTACATATATCACTTTATTTCAAAAATAAATCAGAAAATACTTCCCACTTGCATGCATAAACCCCTTCTAGACTCTTCTAGATTCTTCTAATCCTCCTATTTAGCCTAATCCATCCCCTTAAACATTTGCACATTCCCAAACAAGGGTCACTTCTCAAAAATGCCTCAAAGTCTTTGAAATGCATTGAAAGCTTTGTGTCCTCAACAAGTTAACCCTCAAATTCTTCCTAACCATTAATGGTTAATCCAACCTCAACTCATGGTTAGAGACTTTCTCTCTAACATGACCCTCATTTAACCCATGGGTCTCATCAAGCACTCATTGCTCTGACCCTAGTTATCTTATTAACCCTTACACAAGAGTTTACCCTTTAGGTAAAAGCTTTATCCACTGGTTAACCCTAACCACACCTTCCTAGGGTGACCCCATGTCTTCTCAGGCATTTAATGTCTCTTACATCCTCTCTCAAGCCACCTCTTGTTAACAATTGTCACCATTTCATTGGTGAAAATTGTAAACATGGATTGAATAACTTTCAATCCTAGCCCTTGTTAAGATTATTAAATCTTAACCATCAATTTCCCTATTTTCTCTATAAATAGAGCTCATTTCCTTTATAATCCATAATCCAAGTTTTTAAGCATCTACATTATAGTCTAATTATATCAAGAACTTTACGTCTCTTTGGTTATCATAGCATTTTAATCATTTAGGAACATAATAGCATAGCTTTTAAATCATGAATCATGTTAGTATAGTTTGTTAATATCTTTATCATAGCTTAGTATCATATCTTTATCTTAATAATCATATCATATAGATATTAGATGCATTCATGCACATAGATCATTTTATCACTCGTTCTTGGAGTTGTCATTCCTAAGTCATTTTCTCAATGATCTGAGAGAAATCATTGACTTGAGGGATCTTGTGAGATAGAGAACAATGAGACATATCTTGGGAAATTAACTTGTTTATATTAGTTTAAACTTATTCAATCTTTGTATTCAAAAGTTTCATTGGTATGTTAGCTTTTGATCTTGATTTTTCATATTTTGATCACACTAAATCTAGGCATACATTTTTGGCACCCATCGTGGGGCCTATCCCCAAATCTAATATCATTTTTCTTGTAGGTTGAACACAAAAATCACATCAAAACACCAGAATAGCGCTTCTATGGGATTCCCTAGCGCATCCATAGAATTGTTCAGCACATATAGCTCATTGTTTAGTGCATAGAAAGCATTCCATAGCGCATAACAACTGTATTTTAGGGCCTGGTTTGCTTCGATCTTTTAGCACATTAGGGTACCAGTCTAGCACATATAATCATCAGTATAGCGTATTTTTGTTGTCTTTTAGTGCTTCTGCTGCATTTTGTAGCACATCTAATCTCTGTTTTAGCGCATTTAAAACAAAGAACAAGAAATCGTGTAACTAATCACAGATTAGGCTTGTGAAGCCCACCATCAAAATTGGATTTTGCTAACTGATTGTTTGTAGGTTCTGATAGTTGTTTGCATGGTCAAGAGGAGCTAGATTAGTTTTATTTGCTTTACTTTTATTAAAAAGTTGGTAAAAAGAACTCATTTTTCTTTTCTTGCAAAATGGCTTAAAACGAACTTCATATTCATTTTAGTGCTTAAAACAAACTTCACACTTTTTTTTAGTGCTTAAAACGAACTTCATTTTGCTTTCTTGCAAGGATAAAACGAACAACAAATTGAACTTTCTTTTTTGCAAGAATAGGTCATACTTCTTTTTGGGCTCTTAAAAAGAACAAAACAAACTTTCAGTCCTGCAAGGTAAAAAGAACAAGCCATTTGTGATTTTGGTAACAAAAGAACAAACCTCAAGGCTAACCAAATAGCCCGCCCATGGCCCTTTATTTCTGAGTCTGAGGGGGATGGGTCAAACTCTGTTTTTTCTTTGGATGAGGGTTCTGACAGTGATCCAATGAGCGATTTTGAGGAGAGCACGGATGACTCAGAAGTTCAAGTAGGCAAGAAGAGGAAACATTTGAAAACCAGGCCTTCCTCCTCAAAGGGCAAGAAATCTAGAGGCAAAATTCTGTAGATAAGCTCCTCCTCAGAGGAGGAGAAACCCCAGGGTTCTCGGAAAAAAAAAACCAAAGCCTATACTCAAACTAGAAATGAACAAAAGAGAAAGGATGAGAATGTGAAGGAGCTGGAGGAACATAAATAGAAAAAGATTTTGGATGTTGATCAGAACTTGGAGGAGGTGACCACTGGAGAAGTTCATAGGGTTGAAGATAAAGCTATTGTTGGTTACACCCCAAATAAGGAACATGACAACTCTGGTAAGATAGATCCCCCCTCAAACTCTCCTCCTAAGGGTTTGAAAGGTTTTATGGATACCATGGAATGGTTAATCACCACTTACAAGAAAGCTGTGGATGACAATAAGAAACTCAGCCACAAAATCCAGATTTTGGAAACTATCAACACTGGTGAAGGAAAGACAATGGTAGATTATATGGAGGATTTGACAAATACAGTTGCTAAAGCTGAAAATATAAGAGACTCCTTCAACCCCAAATTCAAGCAAAACAAGAAAGACTTGCTGGAGAGGAAAGGGAATGCTAATGTTATGAATCAAACTATGTCGGGAACTGTCAGTAAAGTTAGTAAAATTGAGAAATGTCTCAAAAGCATCGCAGAGAAAAGCTTAAACATTCTGAAGGTCTTTGCTGGTAATACCAAAACTCTCATCAACAAATTGGATGAGGAGAAGGACATCCTGGAAATTGACCCTAACACTAAAGGTATAGGAGATGTTCAAGGACCCAGAAAAAGAACTAGAGGTAAAAAGAAGGAGAAGAAGCCTAATAAGGACCTGGATGATCTCAAAGTTGTTGTGGCCACCTATGACCAGTTGGTGATTAAGGCAGAGGACCTTTTGAAGACTCTTTAATTGTGCAGTGTTTTCCTGGTTTCTTTTGTTTTGTTGTTTATCTTTTGTTGTCCTTTTTGTTTACTGGCCTTTTTGCTAGTCATTTTGTAAGCAGTGTTTTTGGTCCGGATACTCTATGATGATACTTCTTAATCTCTGTTGTTAAAGGTTTTGGGTCCTGAAAACCTATTTTTCTTATTAATCAGAACAAAAGAACAAACCACTTCAAAGTTAAAGTATTCCTTTCCAAGTTGAAATAGTTGTTATCAATTTGATGATTTCCTTTTGTTGACAAGGATTTACTTTCAAAATTTCAAGTTTTACTCTCTTTTCACACATTGCTATCTTGGTTTAAAAATAACCACATGTCTTATAGAGCAACATCTCCAAGGTAGCTTTTAGAAAATAATTGCGATATTGGATAAAAAGAAAGTGTGTATTCTATGTTTTGAGGGTGTTAGGTATATGATCTCCCCTTAATTGGGTGATAAAAAATCCAAACACACCATTTTCAATCTTTCTTTCAATTTAGCATTAAGATCAATCCTTTAGCAGGTTTGCCCTCTCGAGGTGCCTATAAGGTTGGTGAGAGGGGAATGACCTATGTGGGGAATGAATTTTAGCCAAGTATTCCAACCCACTATAATCAGATGTGGAGGCTGATGAAAATCCCCTCCAATGGTTTTTCTTAGTGATTAGCCTTCCCCTTATCCTTGAGATACATAAAGCCTTTGTTCTAAAGGTTGGGAAGCCTCATGAGGGATTTTATCACTGAAGACTGAATGGAAGCCTGATTACAAAATTTAGAAATAGAAGTTTTGCCGAGTTAGTAACCAGACATTAATAATATCATAGTGCAAGGGTGCGAAAGAATCCACCCCCAAGACACTTACTATGCATCTCCCAGGATAACGATTCAATTGAGAAGCAATACCCTTTGAATTAATTTTTGGACAAAGGGAAAAAAGTGGGTGCCCTTTTGATAGTTCTAATACTTAAAGATAAGTACAGATGCCAAGCTAATAAGATGAGAGGGGGGGGTGAATCATACAAACTTAATCTTCCATTAAAATATCAGATTCAACCTCGATAACATATGCTTTAGTAATATAACCAAAACTGCTAAACATGCAAACTCAAAAGCATATAAACATCATAATACTCATAACACCAGATTTAATGTGGAAGCCCAAATAGGGAAAAACCACTGTGGGATTTTGGACCCACTAAGAAATATACTCTTCTAGAGTATGCTCGGTTAAAAGAAAATCTTGTTAAAGATTACAAACACATTGCTAGATGTGACCCGATTAAGGGATTTCCCTCAGATCTATTAGGATCTTCACCTTGTTAGAAGTGACCTTGTTAAAGGATTTCAAACACTCAATCAGAATGTCACCTTGCAAGAGGGTTTTGCAAATAAGACTATTAAGTCCACTTGGTTAAGAGATTTTTTGTCACTTCACAAAATAACAATAATAAAAATCTATCTGCAACTTCACATCTAAAATGCTAAAGCAGATTCTTATTTGCTCAATACAATTTAGGACTTATCTTGTCCATCTATTGGGCTCTATACTCTATTATTCCAACAGGTCTTCAAGCTTTTGTGCTCAGTAATCACTATGTAGCATCCCTGTGCATACACTTGCCCGCATACATTGTTTATCAACAGTTCCTTATTTATAAACAATAGCTAACCGCTTAATCTCCTTAATCACATTTCCCATGATCAATCATAGCCATCAAATCTTCAAACTTTTTCCATGTTCAATGTATTCATCGATCTAAAAACATGTTACCCCACCTTGGAACTTGCATACATTTCTTGGAACTTGTGCTAGGGTATTGCGGTTCAATCTGAGCTGTAGATCTTCTTGCCGATTTTCCTTTGCCATAGATTCTTTAACAAACTTCATTCACGGCATACCAATCATTTAATCATAGCCAGCTCATCAGCTTCCTTCATTAAATAATGCATGTAATCATTTAATGCATTCTATTATTACTCAGTTGCAACTCGGAAAATACAAAACTTCACTCGGTAGACATTCTGCCTTCATTAACTGATAGTGATAACCTTAGGGTTTACCGACTAGGTTCTTTGCTCAATAACATAGTATAGTATTAACCTTACAATCAATAACATATGTATGATATCAAAACAATCTAAACATCGTGATCTCATCATTCTCTAACTCGGTAATAGTTTCCTATTGAATAACTTATTCCTCCCCTTATTCATCATATTCTTTTTGTGTCTTTTACCGACATCTTTATACTCATCAAATCATACTTCTCAAGATATGGCAACATCGTACTGAATTAGAAAATCAATTTCTTGACATCAATGACAAAATAATAATATTAAGACAGTAAAACATCCTTAATCAGTTATATCCATAATCATCAACAACCTTCTCAATATCCTTATTGAAATGCCAACAATCTCCCCTTATCTGTTATAATGCCAAATGCCAACAATCTCCCCTTTTGGCATTGATGGAAAAACCAATTGATTTGACCTAATTGATTCAGATTGCTGTGAGATTCTGAAATGCTAAAATGCTCTCCTTCTATCATCAGAATTCTCCCCCATACATTAGTCTTCTCTTCTTTTCTCTTGAGTCTTTCCTTTTCCTTAGTCTTCTCCCCCTTTGACAACAATGCCAAAAAGTAAAGAACTAAAACATAATTTCTTCCTGTATGAAGTGATTTCCTACTGTTATGTATCAACTTAGTCTCAGTCAGAGAATTTATGTCTTCAATTCCTATTCCCTGTATTGTTTGCTGCACACCTTTAGAAAACATCCTAAAGTGTGTAAATCAGCATCAATTCCTAAAAGATATTCTGTAGAGTCATCGAATTGATGCCTTCACCAAACTCGGTCAATGAGTAGAAGATAGGGGTAGAACCCCTAACTTACTTCTGAGATACTCAAAAATGTCCCTTGGTAGTGGCTTGGTGAATATATTTGCTATTTTTTCCTTTTTGCTAACATACTCCAACACCACTTTCTTCTCTTGAGATTCTTCTCTAAGATAATGATATTTGATAGAGATGTGCTTTGTCTTAGAGTGCATAACAGGATTCTTTGAAATGTTAATGGCACTAGTATTATCACAAAATATAGTTACTAGCTCAGTAACTTTCTCATTTATACCTTCCAACAGTTGTTTGATCCATGCTATGTTGGTATAATTCAATGTTGCAGCAATGTATTCATCTTCTGTTGTTGACTGTGAAACACATCCTTGTTTCTTGCTAAGCCAACTCACTAGTCTTTCTCCTAAAAAGAAAGCTCCTCCACTTGTGCTTTTTCTGTCATCAATGTTGCCTGCCCAATCAGCATTAGCATAAACTTTTAAATCAAAATCATTTCTTTTCTAATATACTAAGTCATAATCTTTAGTGCCTTTCAAGTATCTGAAAATTCTCTTGATTGTTGTCATGTGTGTTTCCTTAGGATCTGCAAAGAATCTTGTAACTATACCTACTGCATGTGCTATGTCTGGCCTGTTGTGAACAACATATTGTAACTTTCCAATCATGGATCGGTAAAGTGTCTCATCAACAGATGCAGATTCATCATTCTTTGATAGTTTACAGTTGGTAGTCATAGGAGTACTTACTGGTTTTGAATCCTTCATTCCAAATTTCTTCAAGATTTCCTTTATGTACTTGGATTGAGTAATGAAAATCTCATCTTTCATTTGCAGTATTTGTAAACCTATAAAATACTTTATCTCACCAATTAATGACATCTCAAATTCTTTTCTCATTTCATTTCCAAAGTTCTTACATAGAGATTCATTTCCACAAAATATAACGTCATCAACAAATATGGCTAAGATCAGTATTCCATTTTCATCATTCTTCATGTACATATTGTTGTTTTCACTTGTTCTTATAAAACCAATCTTGATTAAATAAGAGTGCAATCTTTCATACCATGCTCTAGCTGCTTGTTTCAAACCATATAAAGCTTTGTTCAATTTACATACCTGATCTTTATGTTGGCAATATTGCATTATAACAGACAATGAAATATTGTTGGCATTTCATAAGGATATTGAAAAGGTTGTTGATGATTATGGATATAACTAATTAAGGATGTTTATTGTCTTGATATTATTATTTTGTCATTGGTGTCAAAAAATTGATTTTCTAATTCAGTATGATGTTGCCATATCTTGAGAAGTATGATTTGAAGATTATATAGATGTCGGTAAAAGACACAGGAAAGGATATGATGAATAAAGGGATGAATAAGGTATTCAATGGGCAACTATTACTGAGTCAGACAATGATGAGATCATGATGTTTTAGATTGTTTTAACATCATACATATTTTGTAAAATGTAAAGGTTAATACTATACAATGTTATCAAGCAAAGAACCTAGTCGGTAAACCCTAAGGTTATTGCTATTGGTTAATGAAGGCAGAATGTCTACCAAGTGAAGTTTAGTATTCACCAAGTTGTTACCGAGTTATAACTGAGCTATAACAGAATGCATTAAATGTTTACATGTGATATTTAATGAAGGAAGTTGATGAGCTAGAGCTGATTAAATGATTGGTGAGCCATGCATGAAGTTTGTTAATGAATCTAAGGCAAAGGAAAGTCGGCATGAAGATCTACAGCTCAGATTGAACTGCAATACCCTTGCACAAGTTCCAAGAAATGTATGCAAGTTCCAAGGCGGGGTAAAATGTTTTCAAATCGAAAGATGCATTGAACCTGGACAAGATCAAAGATCTGATGGCTATGATTGATCATGGGAAATGTGATCAAGGAGATTAAGCGGTTACCTAATTGTTTATAAATAGGAAACTATTGATAAACAATGTATGCGGGCAAGTGTATACACAAGGATGCTACATGGTGATTACCGAGCATAAAAGGTTGAAGACCTATTTGAATAACAGAGTATAGAAGCCTAGTAGATAGACAAGATTAGTTCTATGTTTAGATTGTATTGAAGAAATAGGAATCTAATTTAGCATTTTAGATGTGAAGTTGCGGATAGATTTTATTACTGTTATTTTGTGAAAGTGACAGAAAATCTCTTAACCGAGTGGACTTAATAGTCTTATTTGTAAAACCCTCTAGCAAGGTGACATTCTGATTGAGTGTTTGAACTCCTTTAACAAGGTCACTTCTAACAAAGTGAAGATCCTAATAGATCTAAGGGAAATCCCTTAACCAGGTCACATCTAGCAATGTGTTTATAATCTTTAACATGATTTGCTTTTAACTGAGCATACTCTAGAAGAGTATATTTCTTGGTGGGTCTGAAATCCCACAGTGGTTTTTCCCTATTTGGGTTTCCACGTTAAATCTGGTGTTATGAGGTTTATGATGTTTATATGCTTTTGAGTTTGCATGTTTAATAGTTCTGGTTATATTACTGAAATATATGTTACCGAGGTTGAATCTGATGTTTTTATGGATGATTAAGTTTGTATGATTCACCCCCCCCACTCTCATCTTGTTGGCTATTCGATCTGTACTTATATTAAGTATCAGAACTATCAATTGGTATCAAAGCTTTGGACTCCAGAAGGAAAGTTCAAAGGCACTTGAGTTAAAGATCCAAAGATGTATAAGAGGGATGCACCGAAGCTGAACAAGTCAAGTTTCTCTACATGGCAGAAAAGGATGAAGCTACATCTATCAGGAGTTAGAGAATATGCTGTATACTATCCGGAGAATGATTTTGTCACACCAAGCACCTATCCATTGACTATGGAAGAGATAAAGGCAAAGCACGAACATATTCAAGCAATGATTGAAATAACATCTGCGTTGACCGATTCAGAGTTTAATGATCTAGAAGGCTGCAATGATGCAAAGGCTATGTGGGATAAGCTCATATCAGTATATGGAGGAGATGAACATGTTCAAAGAGAAAAAGTAGATAGTCTAAGAGGAAAAATTGAATCTATGAGGATGAATGAAGGTGAGAACATAACTCAGTACAATACAAGACTAAAGGAGATTGTCAATCAAATCAAAGGAGCAGGTGGAACTATTGAGGAAAAGGATATAACAAGTAAGTTGTTAAGAACCCTTCTACCAGCTTATGCAATTCGAGGCTCTACAATCAATGACTTGAGGTCTGTACCTAATATGCCATTTTCTTTAGATGCTACTATTGGTAAGCTACATGCATTTGAAGTAAGTAACTTTGATAACAGTGGATCTTCAATAAATAAAGTTGAATCTGCATTTAGTTCTTTTCATCTTGATGAATCTAATGATTTCAATGAAAGAAATTATAAGTACTCTGAAGGAGATAATAGTGGAGCAAGTGAAAGATTTCGTAAGAACATGGAGGTAGTACACAAACTGTATAAGGAAATTAGAAAGCAAGAAGAGTTTGAAGCACTATTAGCGAAAAGGTTACCGAGAGGCAAAGGTAAGTATAAAGGAAAACTACCTTTGAAATGTTTCAATTGTGATAAGATAGGACATATGGCTTCTAACTATCTTGACAAAGATTCTACTGAAAAAGAGAGATTACTGAGATGACAGACAGAAAGATAATCATTATAGAGGACACCGAGACTTCAGAAGAAGAGATAGAAAGACATGCCTAATCGCTGATGAGGAATCTAACAATGATAAATCAGATGAGACTGATACAGAGGAAGTAGTTTATGTGGCTATCAAAGATGGATCAGATGAAGAAAGGTATGAAGAAAAAGCCCTAATATCTCACATAAACACTAATGATTTTTGGATTATAGATAGTGGATGCTCACATCATATGACAGGAGATAAACACAAGTTTGTTATATTAGAAGATTATGATGGAGGCTATGTTAGATTTGGTAATGACACACCATGTCCGGTGAAAAGTAAAGGATCTATAACACTTCTTGATAATGCAAGATGCAATGATGTTTATTGGGTTGAAGGTTTGAAATACAATTTGTTAAGTGTAGCACAGCTAAACAACACAGGTTACCAAATAGAATTTCAAAAAGGAATTGTCAAAGTTCATGACAAGAATGGAAAGTTAGATGCTACCGGGACACAAACAAAAGGTAACACATTTCACCTTGATTCAACTCGTAACAAGTGTTTGTATGCAAAGATTGATGATACCTGGTTATGGCATAAAAGGTTTTGTCATGTAAATTTTGGTAATATGATCAAAATAAGTAAGAAGCATCGAGTAAGAGGTCTACAGAGTCTTGAAAAACCTAAGAATGCTATGTGCCGAGGATGCCAGATGGGTAAGATGACAAGATAGATCTTTACAAGTAAGTCTTACACTTCTAAGGGAATTTTAGATCTAGTGCACACTGATCTTTGTGGTCCTATGAAAGTTCAAAGCTATTATGGTGATAAATATTTCATATTATTTGTGGATGACTATTCAAGGATGATGTCAGTAATGTTTCTAAAAGAAAAATCAGAAGCTTTTCAAATGTTTAAATGGTACAAGGCAAGAGTTGAAAATGAAACAGGAAGACAACTGAAATGTCTTAGATCAGATAGAGGAGGAGAGTTCACATCTGATGAGTTCAACTTATTCTACAATGATCATGGTATTAAAAGACAAGTGTCTGCATCGAGAACTCCACAACAGAATGGAATAGCTGAGAGAAGAAACAGATCTATTGTGGATTGTGCTAGAACACTAATGATTGAAAAGAGGGTGCCACAAACATTTTGGAGAGAAGCAATAAGCACAACAGTTTACACCTTGAACTGAGTTCAATTGAAGAAAGGTACTTTTAAGACACCATATGAAATCTGGTATGATAAGAAACCTAATGTTAGTTATTTTAAAATCTTTGGAAGTAGATGCTATGTTCACAAAGATGATAGAAATGGCAAGTTTGATCAGAAGAGTGAAGAAGGAACATTTCTAGGTTATTCTTCTAGAAGCAAAGCATTTAAATGTCTAATCAAATCATCTAACAAAATAGTAGAAAGTGCAAATGTGAAAATTGATGAATTTGCAGAAAGAAATGATGAAGGAAATTCCAAGGAACCAGAAGACTATGATGAATTTGTCTATGTTCAACTGAGAAGTCTTACCAAGAAGACAGTTGAAGAAAATGAAGAGAATATCTAGTTACCGAGTGATGAAGAAGATCATACAGAGCCTACCAAGCCTATATTAGCCAAGTATGTTAGAAGACATCATGCACCAAGTCAGATTCTAGGAGATAACTATGATCCAGTGATGACAAGGAACAAACTGAGATAGAACACATGTTTGATATCTGAATTTGAACCGAGAATAGTGAAAGAGGCATTTAGCAGTGAGGATTGGATAAATGCTCTGACAAAAGAGATTGATCAAATCAAGAAGAATGACACATGGACACTAATCCCAAGACCAAAGGACAAAAATGTAATCAGTACAAAGTGGATTTTCAGAAACAAGCTAAATGAAAAAGGAGAGGTCATTTGAAACAAAGCAAGACTAGTTTGCAAAGGTTATGCTCAAGAAGAAGGAATTGATTATGGTGAAACTTTTGCACCTGTTGCTAGACTTGAAGGAGTAAGAACATTGTTGGCCTATGCTGCTTTCAAGAATTTCAAGGTATATCAAATGGATGTCAAATCTACATTTCTGAATGGAATATTAGAAGAAGTTTTTATTGAACAACCTGAAGGATTTTTTGAAGACAACAATAAAGATCAGGTATGTAAATTGAACAAAGCTTTATATGGTTTGAAACAAGCACCTAGAGCATGGTATGAAAGATTTCACTCTTATTTGATTAAGATTGGTTTTATAAGGACAAGTGAGAACAACAATATGTATATGAAGAATGATGAAAATGGAATACTCATCTCAGCCATATTTTTTGATGATATTATATTTTGTGGAAATGACTCTCTATACAAGAACTTTGGAAATGAAATGAACAAAGAATTTGAGATGTCATTAATCGGTGAGATAAAGTATTTTATAGGTTTACAGATACTGCAAATGAAAAATGAGATTTTCATTACTCAATCCAAATACATAAAGGAAATCTTGAAGAAATTTGGAATGGAGGATTCAAAACCAGTAAGTACTCCTATGACTACCAACTGTAAATTGTCAAAGAATGATGAATCTGCATTTGTTGATGAGACACTTTACCGATCGATGATTGGAAAGTTACAATATGTTGTTCACAGTAGACCAGATATAGCACATGCAATAGGTATAGTTGCAAGATTCTTTGCAGATCCTAAGGAAACACACATGACAGCAATCAAAAGAATTTTTAGATACTTGAAAGGCAATGAGGATTATGGCTTAGTATATCAGAAAGGCAATCATTTTGATTTAAAAGTTTATACTGATGCTGATTGGGCAGGCAACATTGATGACAGAAAAAGCACAAGTGGGGGAGCTTTCTTTTTAGGAGAAAGACTAGTGAGTTGGCTTAGCAAGAAACAAGGATGTGTTTCATAGTCAACAGTAGAAGCTGAATACGTTGTTGCAACACTGAATTGTACTAACATTTCATGGATCAAACAATTGTTGGAAGGTATAAATGAAAAAGTTACCGAGCTAGTAACTATATTCTGTGACAATACTAGTGCCATTAATATTTCAAAGAATCTTGTTATGCACTCTAAGACAAAGCACATCTCTATCAAATATCATTATCTTAGAGAAGAAGCTCAAGAGAAAAAAGTGGTGTAGGAGTATATTAGCACAAAGGAACAAATAGCAGATATCTTCACCAAGCCACTACCAAGGGACACTTTTGAATATCTCAAAAGTAAGTTAGGGGTCCTACCCCTATCTTCTACTCACTGACCGAGTTCGGTGAAAGCATCAATCCGATGAATCTATCGAATATCTTTTGGGAGTTGATGCTAATTTATACACTTTAGGATGTTTTCTAAAGGTGTACAAGAATTATTACAGGAAATATTACAGGAAACAAGAATTGAAGACAAAATGCTCTGACCGAGACTAAATTGATACACAACAGCAGGAATTCACTTCATACATAAAGTAATTATGTTTTAGTTCTTTATTTTTTGGCATTGTTGTCAGAGGGGGAGAAGACTAATATCAGGGGAGAAGACTAAGGAGAAGACTAAAAGAAGACTGAGAAGACTACAGATTGAAAACAAGAATGAAGAAAATAGGAGAAGTCTAATGTATGGGGGAGAGCATTTAAGCATTTCAGAATCATAGCAATCCAAATATTTTAAGGTCAAATCAATTGGTTTTGCCATCAATGCTAAAGGGGGAGATTGTTGGCAATATTGCATTATAATAGACAATGAAAGATTGTTGGCATTTCATAAGGATATTGCGAAGGTTATTGATGATTATGGATATAACTGATTAAGGATGTTTACTGTCTTGATATTATTATTTTGTCATTGATATCAAGAAATTGATTTTCTAATTCAGTATGATGTTGTCATATCTTGAGAAGTATGATTTGAAGATTATATAGATGTCGGTAAAAGACACAGGAAAGGATATGATGAATAAAGGGATGAATAAGGTATTCAATCGGAAACTATTACCAAGTCAAACAATGATGAGATCATGATGTTTTAGATTGTTTTAACACCATACATATGTTGTAAAATGTAAAGGTTAATACTATACTATGTTATCAAGCAAAGAGCCTAGTCAATAAACCCTAAGGAACCTAGTCGGCAAACCCTAAGGTTATCGCTATCGGTTAGTGAAGGTGGAATGTCTACCGAGTGAAGTTTAGTATTCACCGAGTTGTTACCGAGTTATAACCAAGCTATAACAGAATGCATTAAATGTTTACATGCGATATTTAATGAAGGAAGCTGATGAGCTAGAACTGATTAAATGATTGGTGAGCCATGCATGAAGTTTGTTAATGAATCTAAGGAAAAGGAAAGTCGACATGAAGATCTACAGCTTAGATTGAATCGCAATATCCTAGCACAAGTTCCAAGAAATGTATGCAAGTTCCAAGGTGGGGTAAAACATTTTCAGATTGAAAGATGCATTGAACATGGACAAGATCGAAGATCTGATGACTATGATTGATCATGGTAAATGTGATCAAGGAGATTAAGTGGCTACCTAATTGTTTATAAATAGGAAACTATTGATAAACAATGTATGCGGGCAAGTGTATGCATAGGGATGCTACATAGTGATTACAGAGCATAAAAGCTTGAAGAGCTGTTTGAATAATAGAGTCTAGAAGCCCAACAGATAGACAAGATTAGTTCTATGTCTAGATTGTATTGAACAAATAGGAATCTGCTTTAGCATTTTAGATGTGAAGTTGTAGATAGATTTTATTACTGTTATTTTGTGAAAGTGACAAAAAATATCTTAATCGAGTGGACTTAACAGTCTTATTTGTAAAACCCTCTAACAAGGTGACATTCTGATTGAGTGTTTGAAATCCTTTAACAAGGTCACTTCTAACAAGGTGAAGATCTTAACAGATCTGAGGGAAATCCCTTAACCGGGTCACATCTAGCAATGTGTTTGTAATATTTAACAGGATTTGCTTTTAACCGAGCATACTCTAGAAGAGTATATTTCTTAGTGGGTCTGAAATCCCACAGTGGTTTTTCCCTATTTGGGTTTCCACGTTAAATCTGGTGTTATGAGGCTTATGATGTTTATATACTTTTGAGTTTGCATGTTTAACAGTTTTGGTTATATTACTAAAATATATGTTACCGAGGTTGAATCTGATGTTTTTATGGATGATTAAGTTTGTATGATTCACCCCCCCCCTCTCATCTTGTTGGCTATTAGATCTGTACTTATATTAAGTATCAGAACTATCACTTTATTCTTGTCTTCAACAAATCCTTCAGGTTATTCAATAAAAACTTATTCTTCTAATATACCATTCAGAAATGTAGATTTGACATCCATTTGATATACCTTGAAATTCTTGTAAGCAGCATATGCCAACAATGTTCTTACTCCTTCTAGTCTAGCCACAGGTGCAAAAGTCTCACCATAATCAATTCCTTCTTCTTGGGCATAACCTTTGCAAACTAGTCTTGCTTTATTTCAAATGACCTCTCCTTTTTCATTTAGCTTGTTTCTGAAAATCCAATTTGTACCGATTACATTTTTATCCTTCGGTCTTGGGATTAGTGTCCATGTGTCACTCTTCTTGATTTGATCAATCTCTTCTATCATAGCATTTATCCAATCTTCACTGTTAAATGCCTCTTTCACTTTTCTCGATTGAAATTCAGATATCAAACATGTGTTTTGTCTTAGTTTGTTCCTTGTCATCACTAGATCATCCTTATCTCCTATAATCTGACTTGGTGCATGATGTCTTCTGACATACTTGGCTAATACAAGCTCAGTAGGCTCTGTATGATCTTCTTCATCACTCGATAACTGAATATTCTCTTCATTTCCTTCTGCAGTTTTCTCTGTAGGACTTGTCGGTTGAACATAGACAAATTCATCATAATCTTCTGGTTCTTTGGTTCTTTGGAATTTCCTTCATCATTTCTTTCTGCAAATTCATCAATTTTCACATTTGCACTTTCTACTATTTTGTAAGATGATTTGATCAGACATTTAAATGCTTTACTTCTAGAAGAATAACCAAGAAATGTTTCTTCTTCACTTTTCTGATCAAACTTGCCATTTCTATCGTCCTTGTGTACATAGCATCTACTTCCAAAGATTTTAAAATAACTTACATTAGGTTTCTTGTCATACCAGATTTCATATGGTGTCTTAAAAGTACCTTTCTTCAGTTGTACTCAGTTCAGGGTGTAAACTGCTATGCTTATTGCTTCTCTCCAAAATGTTTGTGGCACTTTCTTTTCAATCATCAGGGTTCTGGCACAATCCACAATAGATCTGTTTCTTCTCTTAGCTATTCCATTTTGTTGTGGAGTTCTCAGTGCAGAGACTTGTCTTTTAATACCATGATCATTGCAGAATAAGTCGAACTCATCAGATGTGAACTCTCCTCCTCTATCTAATCTAAGACATTTCAGTTGTCTTCCTATTTCATTTTCAACTCTTGCCTTGTACCATTTAAACATTTGAAAAGCTTCTGATTTTTCCTTTAAGAACATTACTGACATCATCCTTGAGTAATCATCCACAAATAATATGAAATATTTATCACCATAATAACTTTGAACTTTCATAGGACCACAAAGATCAGTGTGCACAAGATCTAAAATTCCTTTAGAAGTGTAAGACTTACTTGTAAAGCTTGATCTTGTCATTTTGCCCATCTTTTATCCTTGGCATATCAAATTCTTAGGTTTTTCAAGACTCGGTAGACCTCTTACTCGATGCTTCTTGCTTATTTTGATCAGATTATCAAAATTTACATGACAAAACCTTTTATGCCATAACCAGGTATCATCTATCTTTGCATACAGACACTTATTCTGAGTTGAGTCAAGGTGAAATGTGTTACCTTTTGTTTGTGTCCCGGTAGCAGCTAACTTTCCATTCTTGTCATGAACTTTGACAATTCCTTTCTGAAATTCTATTCGGTATCCTGTATTGTTTAGCTATGCTACACTCAACAAATTGTATTTCAAACCTTCAACCCAATAAACATCATTGCATCTTGCATTGTCAAGAAGTGTTATGGATCCTTTACCTTTTACTGGACGTGGTGCATCATTACCAAATCTTACATAGCCTCCAACATAGTCTTCTAACATAAAAAACTTGTGTTTATCACCTGTCATGTGATGTGAGCATCCACTATCTATGATCCAAGAATCATTAGTATTTATGTGAGATATAAGGGCTTTTTCTTCATACCATTCTTCATTTGATCCATCTTTGATAGCCACATAAACTACTTCCTTTGTATCAGTTTCATCTGATTTATCATCATTGGATTCCTCATCAGCTATCAAGCATGTCTTTCTATCTCTTCTTCTAAAGTCTCGGTGTCCTCTGTAATGATTATCTTTCTGTCTATCATCTCAGTAATCTCTCTTTTCAGTAGAATCTTTGTTAGGACAGTTAGAAGCCATATGTCCTATCTTATCACAATTGAAACATTTCAAAGGTAGTTTTCCTTTGTACTTATCTTTGCCTCTCGGTAACCTTTTGGCTAATAGTGCTTCAAATTCTTCTTGCTTCCTGATTTCCTCATACAGTTTGTGTACTTCCTCCATGTTCTTGTGAAATCTTTCACTTGCTCCACTATGATCTCCTACAGAGTACTTATACTTTCTTTCATTGTAATCATTAGATTTATCAAGATGAAAAGAACTAAATGCAGATTCAACTTTATTTACCGATGACCCACTGTTATCAAAGTTACTTAACTCAAATGCATGTAGCTTACCAATAGTAGCATCTAAAGAAACTAGCATATTAGGTACATACCTCAATTCGTTGATTGTAGAGACTCGGATGGCATAAGCTGGTAGAAGGGTTCTTAATAACTTACTTGTTATATCCTTTTCTTCAATAGTTCCACCTGCTCCTTTGATTTGATTGACAATCTCCTTTAGTCTTGTATTGTATTGGGTTATGTTGTCACCTTCATTCATCCTCATAGATTCAAGTTGTCCTCTTAGACTATCCACTTTTTCTCTTTGAACATGTTCATCTCCACCATACACAGATATGAGCTTGTCCCACATTTCCTTTGCATCATTGCAACCTTCTAGATCATTAAACTCTGAATCGGTCAATTCAGATGTTATTTCAATCATTATTTGGATATGTTCTTGCTTTGCCTTTATTTCTTCCATTGTCAATGTGTTGGTGTAAATAATTATTCATCTTGGATATTATCACACTATACCTAAGTTTACTCAAGAAATGCATTTCATAATAGTTTGGGTATGAGACACTTGGGTGTTTGGGCCACATTTGGATAGTGTGTGTAGGATAATTTCCACCTTTTATGGTGTGATCTTGTTGTTACACTCCACATTCAGTGGGTGATCCACCTCATGTGGACTATTATATTATTTCTCCTACCTACCCACACCTATTTCCTACCTACCCTTGTTTCTTATTGAGCCACATGTCATGTTTGTGTGCTCACATATCCATATAGCCTTGCCTATATAAGCAGGCTTATATTCATTGTATGTAATGCTTAATGATCCAGTTGATCATATTTTTCATCTTGATAGAATACGGTTTATTTCTATCATCTATTTTGTTCTCTCTTATTTGTGTTTTCCATTGCCTCTTGATCTTGGCAAAATCTCACATGGTATCAAAGCCATTAGAGTGTCATTGGTTTGCCAATTGAGAGAAATTTGATGCTATTTGGGGTTTGCATTTTGAAATTTTCTATTGCAGGTTATTATTGAAGCTTGATGGATCAAATCTAAAGTTACCATTGGATTGAGGAGGTCCAAGAAAGTCAGTTTTTTCGTTTCATCCAAATTGGACTTCAGAAGCCAAATCTAGAGGCATTTGAAGTTTGAAGCCGTGACGGAAATTTTCCAGAAATTATAATTTTGCAGGCGATTTTCAAATAGCAATATCTCACTCATCCGAACTCCTTTTTTCGAGCAATTTTTTTTGTTCTGGGGTAGAATTTCGTGATCTGTACAATGGTGTAGGAGTTTTCTATTTCTCAGATACAAATTTTTTGGAAATCATGAAATCCCAATTTTTACAACTTTGGAGGTTTCATTTGGGCTCATATGGACTCCTTTTTAGGTGCCATTTTTTTTGAAAGTGCATATTTTTTCATCTACTTTCATAATCTACCATTTGTTTGCAATAATTTTAAGTAGAAATTGTACTTTCATTATTTGGCCATTTTTGGCATATTTGGTACTTGCATTTTGCTTGGATCTCAGTTTAGATCACTAGCAGTATTTGTTGAAGTCTCTTAGATCTCATTTTGAGAAGTTGTAAATTGAAATCAGAAGTACACTTAGCCTTGTTTTGCAAGTGGCCTATTGTACACGCACTACATATAAAGTGCCAAAATCATCATTTTTGGGGGGTACTTTGATTGAGTTAATTTGGGGGGGTGTCTCTTGTGCTTTTATGCTCTTGTGTTCCTTCATTTTTGCTGCTATGGGTTCTTCTAAGTTTCCTCTCTTAACTCCTCATAATTATGCTACTTGGAAAATTGATGCATGGAGTAAACTTATGGAAAAAGGACTAACTTATTATATTGATGGAACTATTGTTGCTCCTGCTGATCCTAAGGTTGATCCAGTTGGTCACTTGGATTGGCTCACTAAAAATATCATGGCAATTGGTACCTTAAGAAAGTATGTATCAAAGGATCTCATTTTTCATATTGAGAAGAGTACTCTAATCAAGGATGCTTGGAAAAAGTTTCAAGACTTGTATGGTCAAGTTGATGAGAATAGGGGATATCAAATTGATAGTGATCTCACCATGTTGGATCCCAAGAACTTTGATACTATACAAGATTATGTCACCAAGGCAAATGAGTTGAGGGCACATCTCAAAGATTGTGGCATTGATAAGAAGGATACTCAATTGATCTTCAACTTGATAGGCAAGCTTCCACAAGAATATGCAGCATTTGTTTCTAGTTTCCAAACCCATAGGATGACAATGGGTTCAAGCTACACAATGCCTACATTTGATGCTTTCAATGAAATGTTGATGATGTAACAAACTAAGTTGATAAGCATGGGAATTCTTAAGGCTTCTAAGTCTCAAGCATTAGTGGCAAATCAAGGGAACAAAGGAAATCAAGGAAAGGACAACTCAAACAAGAAGAAATGGCAATCAAAGCCTAAGGACAAAGCACCATCTTCTCCACAACAAGGAGATTCATCCTCTTCTAAGAGAGATAACTCACTAAAGAGGGAGAGACCTACTTGTGCCTATTGTAAAAAGGTTGGTCATGAGGAGCATCGTTGCCATTCTAAGAAGATTGTTGAGCTCACACATATCATCAAAAAGCATAACATTGATTTTCCTAATGTTTACAAGAAGGATGATTCATAAACTTCCACTCCCTCACATTCAAAAGGAAAAGGGAAAGCATTCATGGCTTCTACAAGTGGGAAGACTCACTCTTTTGGGACAAGAAAAGGAAAATCTCTATGTGCTACTATCAGTCATGATTCAGAGAGATGGCTTCTAGATTCAGGGGCTTCTCATCATATGGCATCTTCACAGTCTATGTTCTCTACATTTGAGCCTTGCATCATGTCACAAATTTTGATGGGCAATCATACATACATGGATGTGATTGGGAAAGGATCTATTGACATTGGGGATAACTCCTTTAATAATGTGTTGTGTGTACCCCACTTGACAAACAATCTCCTTTTTATCTATCAAATCACACATGGCGCAACTAAGAGAGTTGTGGAGATCACACCTGAGTCAAATTTCATTAGAGACTTGGAAACTAGAGCTATCATTGCGACTGGGGTGGTGGATCATGCATCTCGGTTATACTCCTTTTCAGATTTTGTTGATGATGATGATTTTACATTTGATGATTCTACACATGATGATCACACTTCTTGTGATGGTTCAGTTTTTGAGGAGAACTTTGGCCACTTGAACATGGGGTTTCTCACATGTGAACCCGTTCTTGAGTCTTGTATTTCATCTCCTCATATTGATATCACATCACCTATTGCACCTGATGATGCAGATAGTGTGAGAGTTTTGCCTTCATGTTATTCAGTGCAACAGGATATTCATTGTCTTCCAGCTTTAGATTCATGGGATGATTACATGATAGACATTGTAGGTTTGTTTGTGGAATCCTACATTGTAGATTTGGGAGACATCATTGATGACATTCATCTTCTCTTTGATGAAGGTGATCCTTCTTCGATTATTGCGAGGGAACACTCTGACCCTCTTGTGCATTCTCTACATGATCAATCTTTAGAGGTTGACATGATTGTGGATACTTATGTACAACAGTTGGAGGAGGTCTCTTTATTTTTTGAGGAGACATGTGAGTCTTTGGGACATGTTCTACATCCATCTCCACTAGATCTTGGAGTGCCTTTTTCAGCAGTATGGCACAGTTTACCACCTTTGGAGGGGGTATCTTTCAGCATCGACATGGGGACACTTGAGCAGTTTTCAGAGATTCCTTTCATCATGAGTTTTCTTCATACCTCTTCCCTTCATGATTGGAGAGACTTCATGGATACACCTTTGGTTTTGTTTCTTCCTAAGGGGAGGAATATTGTTCGACGTTCATGGAGCAATTTCTTCATACATCGAGCTTCTATCATTGGTGTAGATTCCACATTGAGGGGGGGCTTCCTAGCTTCTCTTCTTCTCTCATATGGGGGGGATTTTTTCCTCACATGGGGTTTTATCCTTCACATACTTCTATGAGAGTTCTTTGTATCTAGTTTTTCATCTCTCTTTTTTGGGAGGGTTTTTTCCCATTTGGTTTTTCTCTCTTTCCCCACTTTGTGAGAGATTTCATTGCATTGGTTTTCATGCATTTGCATTTATACATGGGTACCTAACATGGCCTAGTAGTCAGGACCCATCTTGCATTACTTAGTTGCATTGTAGGCTTAAGTGCATTGCCCTAAGTTGCACTTAAGGGGGGGTGTTGGTGTAAATAATTATTCATCTTGGATATTATTACACTATACTTAAGTTTACTTAGGAAATGTATTTCATAATAGTTTGGGTATGAGACACTTGGGTGTTTGTGCCACATTGGGATAGTGTGTGTAGGAGAATTTCCACTTTTTATGGTGTGATCTTGTTGTTACACTCCACATTCAGTGGGTGATCCACCTCATGTGGACTATTATATTATTTCTCCTACCTACCCACACCTATTTCCTACCTACCCTTGTTTCTTATTGAGCCACATGTCATGTTTGTGTGCTCACATATCCATATAGCCTTGCCTATATAAGCAGGCTTATATTCATTATATGTAATGCTTAATGATCCAGTTGATCATATTTTTCATCTTGATAGAATACAGTTTATTTCTATCATCTATTTTGTTCTCTCTTATTTGTGCTTTCCATTTCCTCTTTATCTTGGCAAAATCTCACACAATGGATAGGTGCTTGGTGTAATGAAATCATTCTCCAGGTAATATACAACATATTCTCTAGCTCCTGATAGGTGTAGCTTCATCCTTTTCTGCCATGTAGAGAAACTTGACGTGTTCAACTTCGGTGCATCCCTCTTATACATTTTTGGCTCTTTGCCTCAAGTACATTTAAAATTTTATTCCGGAGTCCAAAACTCTGATACCAATTGATAGTTCTGATACTTAAAGATAAGTACAGATGCCAAGCTAATAAGATGAGAGGGGGGAGTAAATCATACAAACTTAATCTTCCATAAAAACATCAGATTCAACCTCGGTAACATATGCTTCAGTAATATAACCAAAACTGCTAAACATGCAAACTCAAAAGCATATAAACATCATAATACTCATAACACCAGATTTAATGTGGAAACCCAAATAGGGAAAAACCACTATGGGATTTCGGACCCACTAAGAAATATACTCTTCTAGAGTATGCTCGGTTAAAAGCAAATCCTGTTAAAGATTACAAACACATTGCTAAATGTGACCCGGTTAAGGGATTTCCCTCAAATCTGTTAGGATCTTCACCTTGTTAGAAGTGACCTTGTTAAAGGATTTCAAACACTCAATTAGAATGTCACCTTGCTAGAGGGTTTTACAAATAAGACTGTTAAGTCCACTCGGTTAAGAAATTTTCTGTCATTTCACAAAATAACAGTAATAAAAATCTATCTGCAACTTCACATCTAAAATGCTAAAGCAGATTCTTATTTGCTCAATACAATTTAGGACTTATCTTGTCCATCTGCTAGGCTCTATACTCTGTTATTCAAATAGGTCTTCAAGCTTCTATGCTCGGTAATCACTATGTAGCATCCCTGTGCATACACTTGCCCACATACATTGTTTATCAACAGTTCCTTATTTATAAACAATAGCTAACCACTTAATCTCCTTGACCACATTTCCCATGATCAATCATAGCCATCAAATCTTCAAACTTTGTCCAGGTTCAATGTATTCGCCGATCTCAAAACATGTTACCCCACCTGGAACTTGCATACATTTCTTGGAACTTGTGCTAGGGTATTGCGGTTCAATCTGAGCTGTAGATCTTCCTGCCAATTTTCCTTTGCCATAGATTCTTTAACAAACTTCATTCATGACATACCAATCATTTAATCATAGCCATCTCATCAGCTTCCTTCATTAACTAATGCATGTAATCATTTAATGCATTTTGTTATTACTCAGTTGCAACTCGGTAAATACTAAACTTCACTCGGTAGACATTCTGCCTTCATTAACCAATAGCGATAACCTTAGGGTTTACCGACTAGGTTCCTTAGGGTTTACCAACTAGGTTCTTTGCTTGGTAACATAGGATAGTATTAACCTTACAATCAATAATATATGTATGATATCAAAACAATCTAAACATCATGATCTCATCATTGTCTAACTCGGTAATAGTTGCCCATCAAGTAACTTATTCCTCCCCTTATTCATCATATTCTTTCTGTGTCTTTTACCAACATCTTTTTACTCATCAAATCATACTTCTCAAGATATAGCAACATCATACTGAATTAGAAAATCAATTTCTTGACATCAATGACAAAATAATAATATTAAGATAGTAAAACATCCTTAACCAGTTATATCCATAATCATCAACAACCTTCTCAATATCCTTATTGAAATTCCAACAATCTCCCCTTTGCTATTATAATGCCAAATGCCAACACCTTTAGGGGGTGACATGGTTGTTTGAGTTGAAGGAGTATCCAGATGTGGGCTATGGAATTATTGATGACCCTTGATTAAAGAGTCTACTTGGTGTATTTTTTTTATGTCTAAACCAATGAAAGCATCGAATATTTGAACACATCCTCAAACAAACATACAATCATTATTTATAATTAAAATGACCATTATTTTCATGCTTCTTGTGTATTTTTGTCAAAGTTCCTAAAACATCTTGAAAGAAAAATCAAACATCACAATCAGTTTTCAACTAGTCACATTCAGGAAATCCACAAAATAGCACATTTGCTTATTTCCGTGGCACATTTGAGAATGTCTCAGGTGCATCTGATTCATCCTATAGTGCATTTAATCAACCCCAAGGCGTACACAACAAATCATGTAGCGCATATGAACAAAACATAGGTGCATATGATGGTTTAAGTGGCACATACACTAAATCTCTTAGCATATTTGATCAATTCTATAGTGCATTTAAGTCACACATTTGAGACAAATCCTTATCCAAGTAAGTTTTTGAAAATCCAACAACTGATCCAAGTACCCATTTAGGAGGACTTTCACTTTCAACTATCTCAGACAAATTTCTTCCAATAGATTAGAGGAGTATCAAACTAGTGATCACAAGTTTCACATTATCAACTCAATATCAACATCAGATACTTAGTCTAGGTATCCAAGTTAGTCAAATCCATCTAGTTTCCAATATCAGGGAACTATATCGTATCATTTGACATACTTAGTCACATCAATAGGGGAATATCAAACCCTCTATTCAACTTAGTAAGCTTGGGTGTCCAAAACAAGGTATTTGTTAACAAGTCAACCTATCAAAAACATCAACTTTTATCATTTGTATGACCATTCATCATCAAACCAAGAAACAAGAAACTTGGTCAAAGGAAATGAGTCCTAGCATAAATCAAGATCACAATATCATGACTTTCCAATCTAATCTCATCTTCAATCAAGATCTCACCTGTCAAGAATCTTATGATGATCCCCTAATCTTTTGGTATTCCATCCAAGATGATCCCCTTTCATCTCAAGAGCAAAGTCCCATTCAACATCCATCTCCTAAGCAAGAGCATGATATCCCTTCCATATCCTCCACTGATCTAATTGAAAATCGAGAGAAAAGTGCAAACTCAAATGATCCTATTCCAAGTCAAGATCAAGGTATCCCTTCATCATCCAAATCCATTTTAGGTCCTTTCATTCCAAATTCAAAGCCTTCCTTCCTTCTATCCATCTTCGGACCTTACATCCACCCATCCAAAATACCTCCATATCATTCCTACCCATCCATGAATCCCATTCATTTTGGAAGAAATTTGGATGTCGAGAATAAAATCCATGTTTAAATATCCACATGCATCCAAAGATCTACATGCTCAATCTAAAAGACATGTCAAATCAAAGAAAAATCTGATCCGAAAGAAAAATAAATATCCAAAAGGCTACAAAAACCTTTTAAGAAAGAAGAAAAATCAAAATCAATGTGGATGCCCATAAAAGTATTACAATTCAAAGAACAATCAAAACTGGCATCCAGACCCACCATTCCAAAAAATTCCTTCAATCATCTATCTAATCATCTCCCACTTTCCAAATCTATTCTTCCATCATTTCCTTTATCTATTTTGGGTCCATATGTCCCAAAATTAAATTTTCCTCCATCACTCCACCACCTCTCAAGATGTGTGCCAACATTCATCTTGAAGACATTTCCATCTATCCTTGGCACAAATCTTTCAACATCCTATCTATTATCCAAAACCTATTTTCCATCCTTCCATCCCTCCCATTCAATCATTTGCATAAATATTTTATCTGTGAGATAGCTTTTTGTGTCATTTTGTCACATGCTTTCCCATGCTCAACCTTATGTTCAGTCCATTTCCTAGATATCTATTCATGAAACACTTTAAAATCCGAGGTTCTTCCTCTTTAACATTATATTTTGGTTGGGATGCATACTCAATCTAGAAAAGAACCACTTATCATATCTTAGTACCGACATCTTTTGATTACTATATCTCATACACTTAATCAATTTCTCTAAATCATTGTGATCTCTTAATAGAAGACAAGGCTAGTGAAAAATCTAAAATCTTTCTTCAGCGCCACTCTAATTATAAAACCCATGTAATTTTTGTCACTTACAAGCCAATACAAGAAAAATAACAAGAGAAAAAGGCAATATCAAAAGATCAAAATAATGAGCGAGAAAAGAAATATCAAGAAAAGAAAAAAATGCAATGAAATGCAATATCAAAAGGCTTGGCTATGTGAACATGCAAATAACTCCATCAGGGCTATGGACTCCTAGCTGGCAATGGAGCAATATTTGTGATATTATAGCAATAACCTTGTCAAAGCTATGGATGCTTGTTGGCAACGAGGCTCTATCCAGGATTCTTTTGAAGTTAGGGTAACTCATGTAGCTAGCCACATTGGCTTCTGAAGATTACAATGATCATGTGAGCTAGAATGAACCCACTTGTACACACATGGGTAATCAAAGACTAAATACCTTGATCCAGTTTGGGATTCTTCTTCCCTTTTGAGTATGCTTCCAAGTCTCTAGACATGTTCGATTGAATTTTTTGGAGGTTCTAAGTGTGGGTTGGGTCTCTATCTTTGAAATGTTCATGAACATTTATTCAAGTGGTGCTAGATGTTGTCACAATCTCACATATCACCTTTTTGCAAATAGAGACATATGTACTTGGGGGCAAAGTTCATCCACTCTATTCTTCATACTATATCTCCCCTTATCCTTCCTCCAATATCCATTACCCTATCTAAATTCATCGTTATCTATGATCTTGCTTCACCTTATCCATATCCTCTAGTCCATATTCCTTATCTTATCTATCCATTGTGTCCACCATCCATTATTCTCTATGATCATGTTTCTCCTATCCATATCCTATCTCCATCCATATTCCCTTTTCCATCCTTGATGTTGATCAAAACTAAGGACAAAACACGATTTTTAAAAGCTCTTGACATGTCCCTTTATGTTCCATAATAAGTTACTTCCATCTTCACCTCAATAGTTCATTCATCCATCCAAAATATTCTTTGTCTTGCTAGACATTGGGGCAAACAAATACATCTTACTTCTAATCCAAAAAATTCTAAAAAATCACAAAATGTCCAAAAATAAAAAAATAAAAAAATCGACAAAATTAAATAAAAATTAAAAATCATAGCATGACAACAAGGACCATCCATCAAATCAGATCAAAAATAGGAAAACTCTTCAAAGTCTACAATCAAACTGATCACATGTCTTATTAATCAATCAAATCTATCAATTGCAACATGTCTTATACAGGGAAAGGTACGCTCGAAACTAGACAGATCGGTCTTTTATGGGGTACTCACTCTTTGAAACTAGATATTCCTATCAATCATGAAGTAATCAAAGCAATGACATAGATCATTGTGACTACTGGATTTTGTCCTAGTTAGTCTTTCCTTTATTAATTGATGGCAGGACATGTTTCATCTCTCAAAAAATTAAAAAACTTTAAAAAAAATTGAAAAATCAATAAAAAGACAAAAATGATCAAAAAGTGCAATAAAAACAAGTGGTGAAAACCAGGCAATAGGCGTTATTTGTGATAGATCGACTCTTCTATCTATTGGTACATGTATCATATCTTTTGCATCCATATGATCTAAGCCATCGACAAAGATTCACAAATCTTTTTAATGGAACTCAATCTTCGACACACTTAGCGTAGTCACTGTCCTTGATTATCTAAATAGTTGTCTACATCATATCTCACCATGGCTTGGTGATTAGTGTACATATCCATATCAAGAGTACTATTTATAACTAGGGGCAAAATCCTGACCTAGCTGGGGGCATCTCGCATTTTTTGGTTTAGACAAACAAACAACTGCAAACAAAGACATCATAAACAAAAAACAAAGATCGTGACTATCAATGGTAAACATCAACACAAGAATTGAACAAACTAAACAAATATCTATTTGCAAGATGTTTTATCTAACAAACTACATAGGGCAACATGCATGTCTATCTTGGTAGTTTTATTATTTTTGTGATCATATCTCCTAAGAAACTCAAGGATGTTTTCAAGACTAGAGAAGCAAGGAAGGAGTGCGATATTTTCTTTATCTATTGTTTGTGACTAAAGCATTTTTACTATGCAAAATTGTCTTAAGACGTGATCAGGTAACATACCACTGTGGACATTTCAGATTTGCATAGGACAAAGGTTAACTCTTGTCTATGTTACACAAGCAACACTCAGGTTTTCTTGGTTCAATTATACCTCGACGCTTGTGTCATCTTGCAATATAAAAAATCCATGTACATTATACTCAGGTCATCTTGGCTCAATATACCAAGATGCTTGTACACACTTTCAACATTTTAAAGGCTTAGTGATGATAAAGGGAGCACAATAAATTTGATCGATAGGATGACTACAATTGCATTTAGTTGCATATCATTGTATTTGTTAGACAACTCAGATAACAAGAGGACAACTAAGAGGGGGGGGGGGGGGGGGGTGAATCAGTTGTCAACAGATTACGGAACTTTAAGCATTCAAATCCTTATTACCGGACCACATAAACCCAATAACAAAATGCATAAACCAAATACCGGAATAACTGATATAGAATTTAGCAATTAAGCATAAACATAAATCATAGATCAGTTACCATCCATCCAGGACACATGACACCAAGATTTGTACGTGGAAAACCCAGTAAAGGGAAAAAACACAATGGGAAGCCTACCCACAGTCATTTAATAATTTTGCAGTAAGTATGTGATTACAAAATGAGGGGCCTGCACATGCAGGAAGGCCAACAGCCTAGAGTGCACTGCTTGTATACACATAAAAATGGCTATGAGCGATTAAATAAATATTTTATATTTATTTAATATTTATTCTTCTATTAAATAGTTAATTTGAAAAGATTAATTTATTTAATTCATTTCGTGTCTTTCTATTAATTAATTTAATTAAAATATTTTATTAATTAATTCATCTATCTTATTCCTCTAATAATTAAATATCTAATATTTAATTAGTCTTCTAATCAATTAATTGAATATCTAAGTATTTCATTATTGCCTTCAATCATTTGAATATCTAATGTCTAATGATTATTCTTCTATCCTATAGTCTCAAAATATTAAATGATTTCCTAAGTTATTTAATTTCATTTCCAACTCACCTTCCATCTCCACTTCATCTTCCCTTTGCCAACTCATCAATCATGTGGCTAAAGATATTAATATTTCTTAAATATTAATTCATCATTTATCTTCAACCTCCAAACTTAATGAAATATTGTGTACATACACATATTTCATAACCTTCTTCTATATTCTCTCCAACATCCCTACATCTTAGGAAGGACTTGAGTTCACTTGTCCTCTCATGCCTAAATTTTTGCAACCATCCCTAGATTCCCTCAGTCAGCAACCCAGTCAAGGTGAGATGAGTGACACTTGTCTTCTCCTTCCCCCTTTCTCTCAACCTTCACCTTTTCTCACAGCCATCCAAATCTGCAGATCTGATCATGACCGTGTTAGGATTCCCAAAGATACTGAGAGGGGGGGGGTGAATCAGTATATAACCAGTAGGTCAAATTACTTGATTTAAAGCATGAAAAGCATATTAAAACTTAGTACCGATAAATCATAAATAATTTAACAATAACAACAACATGAGAAGCACACCATAACATAGTATTTTAATGAGGAAACCCAGTGTGGGAAAAACCTCGGTGGGATTTGTGACCGACAATATTTGCTTACTGGCCAATAAGGGAATATTACTCTTACAATAGGGGCCTGCACATGCAGGAAGGCCAAGTGCCTAGAGCTCACTGCTCAATTACAAAAGAAGTCACACTGACTTAGAAAAATGGATTATACTAATCCAGTGTCTTGTACTCCTTCAAATTAGCATCTGCTATGCCAAATTCAGTACTAGTTTAAACTCTGTTACAACATAAACCCTTAACCAATAATTTGCATATTAGGTCTGCTATTACTTTTCAATAATTCGCATTCTATCTCTTGTCTACAAAATGATCTACAATGATCTCATACATATATGAGTCATATTACAATTCGTCATGTCGGCTTACAAAAGAGTTTACAATTAATTACAAAATACATTAATAGAAAATTGTTGTCGGCCAGGATGTCGGTATTCTTCCTTTTTGCTGCCAATGTAGACTCTACCAGTGCTAGTGCCTATGTCTGCCTACTGATATCACATGATTGTAAGGTTTCCATCAATCACAATACCTTCAATCACCTACAATTTCTCATTGGAGTGTGCATTTTCCAACAATCTACCCCTTTGGCATTGATGGCAACACTCATGAGAAAAATTCAAGAATGCATCCGAAAATTGAAGTCCAAAAAAAATCTTTGCCAAACAACTGTATGTCCAAAAATGTGTGCTCCCCCTGAGCAGATAATCTCTACTTCCTTCTGACCATTTTTCTCATCACACTACTCCCCCTTTGGCATCAATGACAAAGGTTGTCATTCGCTGTTAGTGGAGTCCTGCCTGGATTCTTGTAACCGGTGGGTTACAATCTGAAAGATAGCTGTCAAAATGAAATTTATACCATTACTAAATGTTTTTCTATCTTTTATTGCCTCTTGTGTTCTCTGCACTATACCGGTGAGTATGTGCATTTTCTCTTCCGGTGTCCTCAGTCTGGAAACTAGAGCCTCAGATATTTCTTTTCTCAAAGAAATGAGGTATTCTAGTCTTGGACCAAGTCTGCATTTCAAGTCCTTTGCTTTATCCTTTATTCTTTGTTTGTCATTCTCTAACTTCTTGATTTTCTCTTCTAGCTCTGCAATCTTCTTTTCTATCTCCAAAAATGAATCTAATGATCCTATCATATTGTCAGCAATATTGTTAATCTTGTCTTGTGCTTTGCTGATTTCTTTATCAAGGTCTTCTGTTAAGATATTTGTCTTACAAGTGTCCCTGTACAGTTTCTTGAAGTCAAAAATTATTTCTCCAAGTTTCGGTAATAGGGTATCATTTTTCTCCTTGTTCTTCTTCATAATTTCCTCAAAGAATTTCTCTTTTTCTTTAATCATTCTTTCCTTAAATGTATCCTCATTTATTTGATCAATGGTCAATATGTTGCTGGTGATGAACTTAGACAATGTGTCTAGTTGACCTAAAGAATCCTTATTATGAGAAATTCACTTTGGTGCTATCAATTTAAGAATTGGAATTGTATCATCAATAGCCTTATAGGCTTGTACATTACATTCTGTGATCTTCTTTATTGAATCCAACAAGAACTTTGTTATATTTGTAGGTCTGAATTCTACCATAGATGTACCAGATGTTTGTCCAACAGTCTTTACAATAGCCATGCTACCGGTTGTGGTAATCACCTTACTTGATTCGACCTCTGGTAGGTCAGTCTGTGTTTGCATTTCTACAAACAAAGGTTTATGCTTTTCAGTTTGGGCTAGTGGCACTGTCTCTTTCTGAACCTGTGCTTCAACTTGTACTTGTTTCGGTTTCTCTATCTATGTCTCAGAAGATTTTTCTGAGCTTTCAAATACTAGTTTCTCAGATGTAGTCTCAGTTTGTACCTCTGAACTCTCTTTTCCCAGCTCTTCAGATGGTTTTTAAGCTGTTTCTACCAGTTTCTCAGTGGTATCCTCAGTCGGTTGTTCTGCCTGTGTAGGTTTTTCTATGCTTATCTTAACCTCTGCAGTCGATGACTCAGTAGTCACATCTTCCTCCTTATCTTTAGTGGTTTCTTTATCAACCACAACATTTACTTCCTAGGTATCTATATTCATAGTATACAAAATTTCAGACTCGGGATTTGTATCCTCTAGTGGAGTCTTCATACTCTCTGTGGTCAGTTGACTGTCAGTAGTATCTACTGGTGGAGTATTTGAAAGAGGTGGGGGCATATTGTCAGTTATTTTAAGGCTTGGAGGTCCACCTACCTTACCTTTCCCCTTATCTCTGTCCTTTTGATATACTTTAATAGTTTTTGGTCTAGGTAATTCTTCCTGTTTTTCTTTTTCCACAAAGAATATATCACATGCATCTATTGTTTCCTTAGAGACTTCCTTTACTCTACCTGCCATCAGTGCTACATGTTAGTGAGTAGTAGAGAATACTGTTCGGTTTGCTTCACTGATTAGTTTATCAATTTCATCAGTTGAGTTGACTGGATGTACTGCAAGTAGTTTTTCAATCTTAATTTTCTTGTCCAGCTAAATGATAGCTAACCTTCTAGATTCAAGTCTCCTATACAGATCATTTGGAATTTCATCAAAAACTTCCATCAAAAATTTCTTGTATATATCTAAGTGTAAAATTACACTGTTCTCTATGCTTTCCTTATCATCAACTGATATTGTATTGTATATTTTGTTGATGTTCTTCATCTTACCATCCTATGTAATTTCAATAAGAAGTTTGTCTATTGGAGCGATATCTTGTTTTACCTTCTTCTTCTTAGGAGTCATTTTCTTTGTTGGAGGCCTTACTATCTGTTGTTTTTGTCTGGTTATTTTTGGTGTAGGAGAGGGTACCAGTGTGGGTTTTCTTTTCCTTTCTACCCTTTTAAATACTGTTAGTATATTACTCTCAGAAGAAGTTCCAACTAGTGAAAGATGAGTTTCTGGTTGAGGTTCTTCCAACTCACTTTCACTTATACCAGTTTGTCTCAAAACATCTTCCTTGATTGCTTTAGCCTGTCGGATTCCTTTCCTTACGGTTGCTTCAACTTTCTTAACCCTTTTCCTTTATTGAATTCCACTTTCTATTGTTTCAGCATTTCCAAAAACTTCCTCAGTAGGTTCATTGGGTGCTTCAAGGAGGGCTTTTGCATAAGTTTCAATGATATTGTCATATGTTTCATAGCCCATTTCAATTACCCAGATAGTTCTAGGGACAACTACCTCCATCCAGATTTCATCTTTCTTGATCACAAAACAAATTTCCTTCTGATATTTATCCACAATAGCTTGTGACAGTCTTACTCTAGTTTTCATTCGAGTCTTCAATGCTTGAAAATGTTCATTTAGGTTTTTCTCTCAGTTTTCTCCCATATTGTTCAATAGATCCAATAGTTGTTTTCCTACCGGAATGTCAAAACCAAAATCTCTTGCACCAATACCGGGTACTTGTTTTATTATGTACAGCATCAGACAAACAAGCAAATTTCCAAATCTAAATGTTCCTTTCTTATCTCTTTTAATCTTTCCTAGATTGTCTATCAAGTCATCTTTGAGCCATTCACATACATCTATCCTTGCATTATCATTAACCATATCATAGGCACTTTTGATACATAGGCTAGAAACTGAGTTCAACCTATTTGCATGTGTAGCCTTATAATCTAAGATCATACTGATAAATCTGACATTTATGTCTTTTACATCGTTCACCCTTAGAGACCTTTTATCAAATGTTGCACCGATTAGGTTTATCACTGTGTCATTTGAGACCACCTTTGTTTTGTCAGGTCTATTACCAGTGGAAGGTAACCCTGTTACAACTTTTACCACTTCTTTTGTGATTTTTGAATTGAATCTAACTAGAAAAATTCACCATGTACTTTGCTTAACACAATCCTTATGATATCCTTGGGAAAATCCGGGATACTAAGGATTTCAGTAATACCTAGGGTTTCCACTATTTTATGTTCCGGCTTGACATTTCTAGACTCATCACAAATCATAGTCTTATACATATTCTTGATCTCATCATCACCTAATTCTTCAATATGGCAATGTATATACATCCTAGGGTCTTCAACATATACTACTCCCTTAGGAATTTGAGAAAATGCACCTATGCTATCATCTTTCTTTGCAATTTCGGGAACTAGTTGGAATACGGGTCTAGGGCACTTAACAACTTCAACAACAGTAGGGTTTGCAATAAATTCAGGAGTGGATGAAGATGCCATAGCTATAAATACCTCAATCTGCCTTAAGGATGAATGCTTTGATGGATTGCTTCACTTTTTCGCTTGTTTTGCCTTCGCTCAGGAATTTTCACGCTCTCTAAGACTTAAATGCTAGGTGAATGAAAAAGGAGCCAAAACATTTTCTTTATAATGTTATTTTCTCCAACTACCACATTTAATGATTCACCAGTTAAGTCACAACTTAACTCATCTACAGGTATAGAAGTAATTTCAACTTCTCACCATCAACCAAGGGAATAATAGCATGTTTTTCATTTTGTTGCTAAACCCCCAAAGGATTTTCCTTCAATTAGATGAAGAGTCTCCTACCAGTGGAGTGTTACTTTGTTCTATCGGTGGAGGGGTATTCCCTTCAACATTCTGATCTGACTTTCTGATCCATTGTTTTGAGAATTCTTGCTTTACCTCTTCAACCTTTTCTTTACCTTTCAAACTAGGACCTTTGGTATTTGCCGGTGATGCCTTACTTCTACAAAATTTTGCAATATGTCCAATTTTGTTACAGGCATAACAAGTCACATTGTTCTTCTGAATAACTTTCCCATATCCTATGCCGGTATGTGTTATGCATTGATTAGATAAGTGTCCAAATCTTCCACAAATATAACATCTTACATTCATTCTACAATTTTCTGAATTATGACCAACTTTGTTGCATTTAGAACATTGACCGGTGGGTGTATTAGTATTCTGATGATTTCTATATCTACACTAATTTTCTCTATGACTATACTTGTTATAGTTAAAACATTTTCCATTAAATTTGTAAGCAGTAGGTTGTCTTACCGGTTTGCTATGATCATGATTGTTTGTAGTATCGGAGCTTTCACCAACTTCAAAGCCAATGCCATTTGTATCACCATTAGGTTTCTGATTCTTCAACATGTCACCAAGTTCTTCTGAACTTTTCTTGAATTTCTCCTTGTGTTGATTTGCAGCAGTTAGTTCATTCTCTAGGATTCCTTTTTGTCTCATGAGTTTAGTTCTGTCATTTTGTATGTACATTAGATCTGTCTTCAACATATATTTTTCATGACTGAGTCTTGTGTTTTCATTTCCAACATCATTTAGTCTTCTAACCAAGTCTTCTTCATTCTTCTTTTTGTCTTCAATTTCTTTATAGAAACTCATAGTTATATCTTGCATCTCATTCTTTGTTGTACTGATTTCTTGTCTTAGCTTGTTTACCAAATCATTAAGAGTTTCCTTTTCATTTATTTCATTCTGCATCTTTTCACAAAGTTCTCTCCTCTTGTTCCTTGCAATAGTAGAATTCTCTTGAAGTGCTTGAATAATATCTCGAGCAGCCTTTAGATCATCCTCAAGTTTGATATTCTTCACTTTTTCTGCACATGCAGGAAGGCCAAGTGCCTAGAGCTCACTGCTCAATTACAAAAAAATTCACACTGACTTACAAAAATGGATTATACTAATCTAGTGTCTTGTACTGCTTCAAATTAGCATCTTCTATGCTAGATTCAGTATCGGTTTAAGCTTTGTTACAACATAAACCCTTAACCAATAATTCGCATATTAGGTCTGCTATTACTTTTCTATACTTCGCATCCTATCTCTTGTCTACAAAATGATCTACAATGATCTCATACATATATGAGTCATATTACAATCTACCATGTTGGCTTACAAAAGATTTTACAATTAATTACAAAATACATTAATACAAAATTGATCTGGGTATTCTTCCTTTTTGTTGTCGGTGTAGAGTCTACCGGTGCTGGTGCTTGTGTCTGCCTACCAGTATCACATGATTGTAAGGTTTCTATCAATGAAAATACCTTCAATCACCTATAATTTCTCATTGGAGTGTGCATTTTCCAATAGACCAATTATCCAGGATACATCATCTTATCCTCTCAAAGTCTATAAAATTAGGAGTTTGAGTTGACAAAGAGTTAGACTTCAAGTGAATTTGCAAGACAATCATTTGTAAAACTTATGCATTTGTGAGTTTTAATCTTGAAGCAAATAGCATAATCATTTAGTATTGCATATCATGGCATCTGTGAACTATCAGTTGTCAGTTGATTCTTTATATGCCATCTTGGAAGCTATCAGTGCTTGTCTGAGAGCACACCATCTGCAACCAGGAATGGTGGAGTTAGGACACAATGAGACATAAACCATGAAGGTAAAAATAGCATTTTTATTTCATATGTATTTCATGTAGTTTCAGTGGATGAGTTTGGATTTCCTATAGTATTTCCATTGGTATTTTGTGAAACTCACTTGTTGTAGGTAGTATTCTGAGGATGAAATTCAAGTTGACACACTACTCATGAAATAAATCCAGACTACAATCTAGAAAGAAGAGTTAACTGCAAAGATAACATCTCCTATGCTTGAGTATAGTTCTAGTTAAGCTCAGTACCAGAGGTCTTAAACCTCTCTTACCATCCCAATTCGATCACCTATGATTGACCAAAACTCTTGCATATGATTAAAACATTATTCGCACACAGATAATTGCATAACCATCCCATAACCATAATCCCATATGCCCATGATCTACAAAGAGATCTTACATCATATTTTTACCAACCCGAGACCTAACCAATTAGGTCGGCCACCTAAAAGATAATACAATAAATTCATAACATAAACCCACAATCCAATGATCAATCAAGTCGGCCTAAGACCGAAACAACATAATCCAATCAATGAATCCATCTGGTAATGCATTGGGATCATCCACCAACACGTTACATAAACTGGTCCATAGCCTAGCAGAATAAGATAGCATTGGGTCCGGTCCTAAATGAAACACCACCAATCAATAGGAGCATGAACAAGATAACTAGTAGCATCCCAAAAGCCATCTAAAAGATACACCAACACCACTTATCACGTGCATCAAAAGATCTTAGAATGAAATATGAGATTATTTGATATATCGATAGCAGTAGACTTATCACAATGAATAACTACCGGTTCATTACAATCCACCTTTATATCCTTTAACATGTGTTTCATCCATAGAACTTGTGTACAGTTAGTAGCAACAACAACATACTCATCTTCAGTAGCAGATAAAGAGGTACATGATTTCTTTTTGCTGATCCATGAAACAAGTTTCTTTCCAAGAAAGAAAGCTCCACAGGATGTGCTCTTCTAGTCATCAACATCTCCAGTCCAATCTACATCTGTATATGCACATATTGTAAAGTCATCATTTCTAGGATACCACAAACCATATTTAGTTGTTCCCTACAAATACCTGAAAATCCTTTACACCACACTCTCATGATTCTCTCTAGGATCACTCTGATATCTTGATACAATAAAAATTGCATTTATTATATCTGGTCAAGTTTGAGTCAAATATAACAAACCTCCAATCATAGACTTGTACCTTGTAGGATATATCGGTGAAGATGCATCTTTCTTTGTCAATTTCTTACTTGTAACCATTAGAGTACCAACCGGTTTAGAATTTTCCAAACCAAATTTCTTCAACAACTCTCTAGCATACTTAGTTTGATAGATGAAAATACCTTTATCAGTTTGAGTAATCTACAAATGTAATAAAAATTTCATCTCCACAATCATAGACATCTCAAATACATTCTTGATATTGTTAGACAATTCCATACACAACTTATCTTCACCTCCAAAAATGATATCATCAACAAAGACTTCAATAATCAATATGTCATCATCGATGATCTTATAATATAAATTAATATCAGCATTACCTTTAGTGAAACCAAGCTTCAAAATATATTTATCCACTCTTGCATACCAAGCTCTAGGGGCTTGTTTCAATCCATATAATGCTTTATTTAACATGCAAACCATGTTTTTGTCATCAGAAAGTGAAAATCCATCAAGTTTCTCAATATAAACTTCCTCTTCAATATCTTCATTTAGAAATGCACACTTAACATCCATCTGATAAACCTTGTAGTTCTTATGTACAACATAAGCAAGAAATAATCTCACATCTTCAATCCTAGATACCGGTGCAAAGGTTTCATCATAATCAATTCCTTCCTTCTGATAATATCCTCTACAATCCAATGGAGCTTTATTCCTCACAACTTGTCCATCTTCATTCAATTTATTCCTAAAAACCCATTTAGTTCCAATAAAATTCTTATTTTTAGGTCAGGGAACTAGAGTCCATGTGCTATTCTTTTCTATCTGATCTAATTCTTCTTCCATAGCTTTCATCCACCATTCATCTTTACAAGATTCAATTACGAATGTCGATTCAAATTGAGAAATTAAACATACCTCATCAGCTACCAACCTTCTTGTAATCGCTCCCTCTTTTTTGTCTCCAATGATCTGATCTTCTAAATGATTCAACCTTACATACCTAGGAGTCTTCTGTTTTTCTGTTCCTCTTCCCTTATCTTTAGTTACTGTTGAATTTTCTGATATTGTCATAGTAACTGGTCCAACATTCTATTTCGGTATAGGTGCTACCAGTTCAGTTATGATCATTTCCATCTCATAAGTTGTGATTTGACTTTTGTTCTACTCATCCACCTTGATATTTGTGCTCTCCACAATTCTCTGCAATCTTTTGTTGTAACATCTATATGATTTGCTTTCATTAGAATAACAAGAAAATATTCCTTCATCACATCTAGGATCAAACTTTCTAATGGAATCATCTCTTTTGATATAGAATTTACTACCAAAGATTTTGAAATGCGAAACTGTCGATGTATGACCAAACCATAACTCATAAGGCGTCTTACCAATGTCTCCTTTGATATGAACTCTCTTGAATGTGTATACCGCCGTTCTTACAAATTCTCTCTAGTAGACATGAGGAAGATTAGCTTTCATCATCATAGTTCTATTTGCATCCAAGATAGTTATGCTCTTCCTTTCCACAACTCCATTCTGCTGAGGTGTCCAGGGTGCAGACAATTGTCTCCTTATCCTATTCCTCTCACAATAGTTGTTAAATTTACTGGATGTGAATTCTCCACCCTTATCTGACCTTAAGCATTTAATCTTCAATCTTGTCTTTGTCTCAACTTTAGCTTTAAATATTTTAAACTTTTCAAATTCTTTAGACTTCTCCCCTAGAAAACCAACCCACATCATTCTTGAATAGTCATCAATGATTAGCATGAAATATCTATCACCCTGAAAACTTTTGATTCTAGCAGGACCACACAAATCAATATGAATAAGATCAAGAATATCATTAGATTTGTCTTGTATACTCTTAAAAGAAGTTCTGACTTCCTTTCCCATTTGACATTCCTTACATACTGGATTATAGGGCTTTACAATCTTAGGTATATATCTAACTGCCTTAGTAGAACTGATCTTCACAATGCAATCAAAATTTACATGACACAACCTCTTATGCCATAGCCAACTCTCATCAATTTGTGCAATAAAACATGTCTTCTCGTCAAAGTTCAAATGAAAGATGTTACCTTTAGTCTGTGTACCGGTTGCAATCTCCAATCCAAATTTGTTGATAATCTTGCATTTTTCATCCTTGAACTATAACTGAAATCCCTTATCCACCAACTGTCCTACACTCAAAATATTGTGCCTTAAACCTTGAACATAATACATATTATCAGTGTTTTGCTTACCATCCAATTATATTGTTCCTCTTCCCTTGATCATGCATGCTTTGTCATCTCCAAATCTAACCAAACCACCATCAAATTGTTGCAAAAAATAAGAACTTCCTTTTATCTCCAGTCATATAATGTGAACATCCACTGCCAATTACCCATTCATCCCTATCTTCAATTTTAGCAGCAAGGGCCTTCTCTTCAGGTACCAGATCATCTTCCTTGATAGCCAAAAATACACATTCCTTTCCATTGCCGGATCCACTAGCTAAATCTTGTGTTGGTTCATCATAAGAGTTAGTCACACCTTCCTCATCATTAAAGTAGCATGATTTATCTTTGTTCCTCCTAAACTTATGCTTGTTCTAATAATCATGGTTAGGCCTAAAAGATCTTCTATCTCTTTCTTCAAATCTTGAATTCCTTTTAGGACATCTAGATGCAAAATGACCTATCTTATTACATTTAAAGCATTTAAAAGGTGATTTTCCTTCATACTTACTTCTTGTTGGTCCTTTAGGTACCCTTCTAGAAAATAAGGATTCAAGTTGCTCAAACTCTTCATCTTCTTTCTTCATATCCTCTAGTTCCTTCACATATAAATATTTCCAATCACTCTTGTCGGTAGATGGTGTAGATGCATGAAAAGAAAGTTCAGATTTTACAGTTCCAAAAGGTCGAAATTCCTCAAGTTCAAAAGCAAATAACTTCCCAACCAAGGTATCCCTATTAACAGAGATGTTTTCCATAGTTCTCAACTCATTAATTGCATTAGCCTTCATCTTATAAGTCAGTGGAAAATCTCTCAGTACTTTAAAAACTATTTCATCTTTGCTCAGAGATCCACCACAACATTGAATTCCCAGAACAATCTCATTAACTCCCTCCATGAAAGAAATAATCCTTTCATATTCTTCCATCTTGAGGTTCTCATACCTCACCTTGTAACCATCAAGTTTAGAAATTATAACAGTAGGGCCACCTTCATTCAAAGTCTCCAATTTGTCCCATATAGCCTTTGCAGTTGATTTTTCTATTAGTCTCATTATTCACTGATCAGAAAGTGCACACAAAAGGGCTTCTCTAGCTCCTTATCCAGGCTTGTCAGAGGAGGATTTCTAGATGACGGATTAAAAGGTGTAACACCTTTCTCAGTGATCTCTGAAATTTATTTTCCAAGACATCTCAGATGAGTCTCCATCTGAATCTTCCATATCCTTTAATTTGTTCTATCAAGCCTAGGAATTTCTCTCCAGAAAATAGCTATAGATGAACTTGCGCTATTAGATGTCATACAATCTTTCTCAAGTGGTTAAGCTTCTGTAGAGAGGACCAAGCTCTAATACTAATTTTTAGATAGCTCAGATAACCAGAGGACAACTAAGAGGAGGGGGGGAGTTGAATCAATTGTCAACAGATTACAGAACTTTAAGCATTCAAATCCTTATTACTGAAACACATAAACCCAATATCGAAATGCATAAACCAAATACCAAAATAAATGATATAGCAATTAGGCATAAACATAAGTCACATAATAGTTACCATCCATCCAAAACACATGACACCAAGATTTGTATCTGGAAAACCCAATAAAGGGAAAAACCATGGTAGGAAACCTACCCACAGTCAGATAATACTTCTGCAGTAAGTATGTGATTACAAAATAAGGGGCCTGCACATGAAAGAAGGCCAATAGCCTAGAGCACACTTCTCATCAAAAAAGGAGCCTCACTGACTACAAAATAAATCTAGACTACAATCCAGAAAGAAGAGTAATCTGCAAAGATAGCATCACTTATGCCTAAGTACAGTTTCGGTTAAGCTCAGTACCAGAGGTCTTGAACCTCTCTTACCATCCCAATTCGATCACCTATGATCGATCAAAACTCCTACATATGATTACAACATTATTCGCACATAGATAATCGCATAGCCATCCCATAACCCTAATCCCATATGCCCATGATCTACAAAGAGATCTTACATTATATTTATACCAACCCAAGACCTAAACAATTAGGTCGATCACCTAAAAGATAATACAATAAATTCATAGCATAAACTTGCAATCCAATGATCAACCAAGTCTGCCTAAGACCAAAACAACATAATCCAATCAATGAATCCATCCGATAATGCATTGAGATCATCCACCAACACATTACATAAACCAATCCATAACCTAGCAGAATAAGATAGCATTAGGTCTGGTCCTAAATGCAACACCATCGATCAATACAAACATTGTAATGCCCCACCAGGAAACCCCTAAGGGTTTTAGTTAAAAACACTCAAATAGAGTGTAAATATTTTTTTTTATAATAATAGTTCAGAGTATTATTAATTATTTACAACATTAACATAATTTGGAGTTATCTGAAACTTAGAAAACATAGCGGAAGCCTAAACGAACCTAAGGAGTTTCCCAACGCGATTACGTACCTTACACCTAACTCAACTTGCGTCAATTGATCCAATAAGATGGATAACTTAATTACAGGATAATGCATAAGACATGATTATATATATGCTCAATGAATTGACGTCTTAGAATTTTAGGAAGTGTTCATTTATTTTGGGTGGATAGGAGGCCATTGTGAGGTTATTTACTCAATGCACTTTAAAACATAATTAAACTAAGAGGCCACCCATAAGGTTCAATATGACTAATATCACGAAGTACATTCATTTGGTTTTAAGATAACCACCCATATTTGATATCTTTCTTAAATATTAAAAGTATGGTTGATAAGATGAGATTCGTTCATTAAGGATTAAACCTCCATTAATAGAGTGAGGTCCCTTCATTGAAATTCAAGCACAACCAACTAATGAGTCGTAGTTCTTTTATGGAGGGTAAAATGTAATTAGCCATAGGGTTCATTCATTGAAGTTTATATAATGCTTATAGATGGACTAAATTCATTAAGGTGAAAATGTATTAGGAGCACATGAGTTCATCTTTTAAATTAAAATATAGTTAGCAAGAAGATATTCATCATTACAGGATTAAAACATAAGTACATAGTGACGTTCTTCCATTAGGATTAAAATATAATTATCTTATTGCATGTCACTCTTTTTAGTAAATGAAGTTAATATGAAAGGATACATTTACCAAGATTAAGATATAAACAACTATACGAATAATTTCCTTTTTAGTTCAATTTTAGCAAACATAAAGAGAATTCTTTTATTATGGTTATAATTATGGAAGGCTAGTTGAGTTCACCCATTTATAAAATTAATCTGATAAAGATTATTTGTTAAGATTAAAACATAAACAACTAAGTAAATTCATCTGATAAAGCAAAATATAATTAACATGTAGATACTCATTTAAGAAGATAAAGTAAATACCTATATGATGTTCATCCTTTAGATTTCAACTTAGAACTTATAACATTAATACTAACTTTGTTACCCATACACATTCGATCAATTTACCAACTTATATCAAGCTAAAACATTAATGGTTTCCTATTGAGATTCTTTCCACCATTATTTCCTTTAATTAACATAAACCAAATTCTTTTCCATAATCATACTTACAATGTTTTATGAACCTAATTACTACATTTATCAAGATGAATAATTTTATGCACTTTGATTTAAATTCATTAAATTCCCACCATACTCTTATGAAAAGCAACCATACATGATAACTTACAAATGAAATAAAGAAACAAGGAATCACATAACACAGATATGATCTCAGAGTTCACCCCTAAAGGGCTACATCTCCAGGTCTGCTCAATTGCAAGACCCCTATGGCATTTAATATCATTAGGAATACATAAATTACATGTCTTTTACATCTTTGCCACTTAGGCGAATACAACCAATATACAACAGACACCTCGGTCGGAATTTACATAAGGATCCCTTTTGAAGCGGATCCAACTGAACACTTCAAGCAATTACAAGTTCTAATGTTTCATGATACTCTGACTAGGGACGTAACCGGCTATGACCAACACAAGTAACCAGATAACAAGGTCCAAACAAACCTAGCAAAGCCTTGCCAGTACTTAACACAAGCAAAAACATAAAATAAACCTGCCATCCTTTCCATTTTCTATTTCACATCATCGAGGAAGAAATAACTAAATTATTTATTTTACTAAAAGGGGGTATCATTTTCTTCCAAACTTCCAATCGACACATTATTACATCTCTGATGATCTTGTTAGCATATTATTGAGTTTTCCAAAATTTCCATGAAGAACTTAAAATACTTGAACATTTTCAACTCCTATTTCTAAATTCTCAGAAAGATCAGACCGAGTCACCATGTATTTCTTGATTACTATATTATTTTTTAAAAAATCACTAATTATTAAATACTATTCAACATATAAATATATATAAATTTCTTTGAAAATATATATATTGATAGTATGGTTCAATAACGTACAATTTCGAATTAATTATTTATTAATACATAAATTAACCTTCTCATTAAATTTATATATTAATAAAACAAAATTAATTATTGACTAAATCTATATTCAAGAAAACTGCCTTTAAAATCAAATTGCATATTTTATTGTATTATATATATATATATTTTTTTTAAATAATAAAAAAAAAAATTAAAACTAAAATAAAATGAAAACTCAAAATAAATAATAAAAAAAAAGGGGCACTGCGGGGCCCACCTTCCAACATGGAATAGGCGGGAAATCCCGCAGCTCCTCGCGGCCTGACAATGGCACAGGGATTCCCCCTGCGGCCACTATGGACGCAGGGTTTCCCTGCGGACACGTTGGTCGTAGGTTTTACCTTGCGGCCACGGTGGATGCAGGGATTCCTTGCGGAGCCACGGGGTAGGGAGGAAATGGGGTAGGGGGCAGCGGCGCGAGCCGAGCTTCGGCTCCTCCGCCTGCCAAACCCTAATCCCAATAAATATTTCTTTTTTTGTTATTCATTTCTCTTTTTTTTCATTTCTTTTTTTTAATATTTTTTTGGTAGTTTCAAAGTTTAAAACTAAGACAAATTTTTTTTGAAAGAGGATACTGAAAGAAAAACCATACATAGTCACAGCCATAGCCATTTTTTTTTTTTTCTCTTCTTTTTATCCTTTCTTATCTTTTTTTTTCCAGAATATTTAAGCAATAGATTGGGGAAGCTTTTTCTTCTTTCAAAAAAGTCCAAGAAACCATGACAAATCTTAAATCCAAGAACAACCAAGCTTTCAACAAAACTAAAAACTAAATGTTAAGAACACTCATGGGTAGTATCATTTCTATTTTTCTAGCATTTCATGGAGAACATTCAAACACAAATTTGTATTTTTTTGATTCAACAATAAATAAAAGGGTAGGTTGGAATCCTACCTCATATTGCATTCCGGGCAAGACTTGAAGGAGAGCTCCACCTGCAACTCCAAGCAAGAGAACTCCATTTTTCTCCCACATTTTCCGACCTGCATTTCCAAAAAACTTCTTTTTTTTTTTTTTCCAAAAAAGATGACCCAAGGAAAGAACCCCCCCAAAAACATTTCAAAAACTAGGTTAAATGAGAAACCCCATTTTTTTGACCTAATTTTCACTTTCAAATTTAGGCATTTTTTTTTTTTTGAAAATAAAAGAAACATGAAAATGGAAATCATTCTTTTCCACTACTCATTAAATCTAACTTGTTTTATTCTAATTAAAATTAACATGCTTCTATCTCTTATTTAGTTTTAAATTTTAATTTCTCAATATTAATTTAGGCCTACATTATACTTCGAAACTATTGACCAGGGTAACGCATTTTGATTAATTTAAATTTCCAAAAAAATCAATCTTTTATACTATATCAACTTTACAAGTAAAAAGAATAATTTCCTTTAATAATAAAATTTACCCTTTCTTTTCCAAAATGCGAAGATGATTAATTTATTTCTATTTCCCAAATGACTTTAAATATTTCCTTTCTAAAACGCATAACTCATTAAATTCGTTATTTTTAAAATTAACTATTAAATTAACTCGCCATAACATAATAAAGCGACCTTTTTAATAAACGACTAATCTCATGAAAGAAATCTATTTATTCTAACTTTCTCAACTACTAATGCGTAAATGAACACATTATTTCAATTTAAATGTTTTAAGCTTGCTACAATTATAATTAAAGCGATCTCTTTAAATTAACGATTAATCATATAAAAGAAACTACCCAATTAAATTTCTAAATTAGTAATGCGTACATCTACTCATTAAAATGAATTAAGTACTTAGGATAACAAACTCCACTTACCCTGCGCAAGGCACGCAAATCGAGGAAGTCCACCAAATCACATGACATGCATCCCAATGAAAAGAGAGCCCCACGAACCACACACACGATGCTCACCTGACCATGGCTAAGGCAAGACAAGAGTTTTATGACCCCCGAATAAGATTTCTAAGGATGGAGGAGGTTTACTCAAACTTGCAAATCCCGTAGGGGATGAACCTCGCCCTAGGCGGTGTTTTACCTGAAATCTCCTACACCCATGAATCACGCAAGCATACATATACATATACATATTCAATGAAGGCATTAGCTCGAGATTTATCACAAGAGTTAGGAAACAATTACATATTCACAAGAATCGACACAAAAGCACAATAATAGGTATGCACAATTATTTATATTATCTAAACTACACATTGCACCACGGTTAACCTACCATTCAAGAATGCCACATAGGAAGTCAACCAAGGTCAAATGGGTTTTACAAGTCCGACTAGGGTAGGGGCATTACATTCTCCCCCCCAGGCTCCGACTTACTCCTGGAAGTCGCAAGGCTAAACAGAAGTCGTACAACACGTATTAGCCCTTAAACTCAATTACAATTATCAATTTGCACAAATAAATATTTTGTCAACAATTTAAAACATTATTTATAAATCCTCTATGAATGTCATTATCCATTAACAGAATGCATCTAACATCATTCACTTCTTAAAATATTCTAGAATTTACACACAATCATAGTAGAGAAACGAGAATTTTCCCTTTTTTTTATTACACCAAATTAAAGCAATTAAAATACATAGACATAGTTATCATACTCATTTATCAAACATGACAAGAAAATATGCCCTCAAGGTCAATTTCTTTCACCAATTCATCTCTTTCGCAAAACTTTATTGCATAGAACTAGCTTCAAATATCAATTTCTACAACCAAGTTAACTTTCGACAAATAAGAGCAACGTAAGAACTCAATTGTTTACACTTTTCAGACATACAAGAATCCTTTCCAATGACTATGCCCCATAACATAGTGACAAGTTAATACCATTTATTCCACGATTACACATAATATCCATCCACAAGATTGGTTTGCACAACACAAAAGGCCACATGTGAGCATGTCTAATGCTCGGTCAAAGGTAACATATACGATCCACATCTCTATGCCTGCTCTAAGAACAAATACATGATCAACAAATATCCAACATCTCACTCAAGGGCTTGATGGTGCTAGGGTACACCATAGCGGTGCTACCTTCCATACAAGTCCCGCGTGAATATCCCTTGTTGTGTAAGGTGTTTAGCCTCCAAGAGATAGTCACCACTCATAGGTAGGTAGTGGATCCTAGCTGTCTCACAGCCTCACATACCTCCATCCTCAAGGTTCCCTACGTCTACTTCCTCGTATACACTCATCCAAGACCGTCTCCTATGTTCTTGGAGAGGAATTCACATTGCAACACAAGACCAGCATACGAAAACAACAAGGATAAACTGGTTTAGCCACCAAAGTACAAAAGAATAAAGATAATAATTGTCAATTCCAACAATAAGACAAGAAAATAATTTCCGGATTTGCAACATCAAATCAAGTAAAATCAAGTTTGCAAGCTCGTGGCTAAACTGTCAAGGTCAAAGTAAAATAAATTGCTGGCCCACAAGGAAATAAATAAATAAATAAAAGAAAATCATAATTGCACATTACATTACTACGTGACTAGTAGCTAGCCACCAACGAGGAAGGAAGGGACAATCGTCTAGCTATCACAGCAGCTCATCATGTGGTGTGGCCAAGTAACACATCCGCATGGCATGGCAGTGTGCACCTCGACATCACCCCGCATCATGTCGTCACGCAGCATGGCTCTACCCTATACCTATCGGTAGGCCGCATGGAAATGTCTACTACATCCCGCATCGTGTCTCAGCACGGCATGGCAATACTCCAAGCAGACTGGGCACGCAATGGACATATCCTGCATGGCAGTGTACCCCGCGGATAAGGCACGCGCCGGTCACACTCCGCATAGCGATGTTCCTCTCAGGATACTCGCCGTAAGCGAGAGGTATACATGGCTAAGGTCTACCCACAAGTCTACCAACACTAGTCAGTTGGCAACTTATGTAAGAAAAATAACACGCCTCTCATGAAGACAAGGCAACAAATGTTCCAATAAAATCCACCAATATGCTCAAAAACTGTCATCTATATGCTAAAAATAAAGGGTACGAATTAGGCTAACACACATGAAACTCGTAAATCGGTTCATCACAAGGGGAAGTATAGAGTACACCTATGTTACAGTTCATTACAAAACCATACTTTTCCTCAAAATAGGGAAGCTAAAGTCGCTTCGCGTCGACATTACTCGTACGCTGTTCATACTATTTAACGAATGGTGACTTCTACTACTACCCCTTCACATACTGACTTATCAACAACCCGTGGGTTGGCACTCAGTAAGGAAACAAATAAGAAACATCACATAGATAGGTATGGTTTTCCATACTCATAAGTAAACATATTCCCCATGGTTGATTACTTCACCATCCCATGGGCACGCATAGCAAGTATGGGTTTCTTACAACACACACAAAATAGCACCATCACTGGTTTAGTCACATTTACGGGGAGTACTTTACATTATGCTAACATATACTTAAGGGAAGTTTTAATTATGCTTTACACACGAATCACTAAATAAAGTTTACTCTAGATCCACGTACTGAAATTCTCAACAAATCAAATTTACACAAAGAAATAACATCATTATGACATCTTTCTCAATTCCCCTAAGCATTTTAATTCACATTACTAACTATGCAATTCCCTTTCCAAGACAAAAAACTTTCCCCTTTCAATTAGAAGCCCAAAGCAACATACAATTTAATATGCGTTATAAGAATTCCTTTCAACTCACTGCATTCTAAATAGTATTTCAAAAACAACAAATCCTATATTTTAGGCAAGAGGAGGAAGAGAGTTGGAAAATCAACTATTTCCTACAAATACATAAGAATTTCAAGATCACACCATATGCTCAGATATAAGTCTATCATCTTAGTTGCATGGTTTTCATTTCACTATCTTTTAGGAAGGTGCCAAAGCATCCTAACATGACATTTCTAATCATTATTGTTGCACTATAATGTTCTAGTTTTCCGATCAAGAATTCAAGACAATCAAATTTTCTTTTGTAATACAAGTCTTCTTGAGAACAATCACTATTCGCAATACAATACAATACAATACAATAACACATCAAATCTAACATTGAAAATTCATAATACGACAAGAAGGTAAATGAAGAGCTATCTACTAGATATTACACATTTAATGCATACAATTCAACAAGTCTTTCATTTACTCTTTTTTAAACACAATAAGGCAATTATCTAAATCCAAAGCAAGTTAAATGGTGCGTCACTTAATAGGTCCTAAATCATGCTAGTTGAATAAGCACATAAAACAATCTTTCGAGGAGCACATTAATACACTCCTGAAGCTACTAAAACATGTCCTCTTTTGGTATTCCTTTCACATCAAGTAATTTTCACAAAATCACTATGTGCATTTTAATGCACCTTACTTAAGATGGAATTTAATTTTATTACTTCTACCAAGCACATGGAGAACCCTTTAATGCAAACATACCATTTTCTATCATTAACCAAAAATTAACTCCCAACCAAATCCCTTTCACAATCTAAAACACAAAAACGTTATGAGGCTCACACAAGGGCTCAAGAAATATCATCCTTTCTCTTGCAATAAGAAAACTTAAATAAGAGATAATTACCCATATCAAATCCTTTTAATTTACTAGAGAGAGAGAAGAAGAAGAGTCATAATCACTCAATGTACTACATAATAAGAATTAACATTTGCCATACTAGTCTTTCAAGTGGACAATCATTAAGAAAGAGCAAAACCATAAACAAGCACATTTCGTACTTTTGGATTCAAGATACTACCAACCAACCCAGATGGATTAGTCGAAAGAGTAAAACAAGTCAAGATCAAAGGTACATACAACTCCCTTTTAAAGTAAGAGAAATCGTAGACCAAGACCTCAATAAGTAGACAAAACACCTATAATTATTTCCAAAACACCCACATCAATAAGGTGAAAACAAGGTGTGAACACACATGTTACACACAAGTAGGGGTTGTTAAATCACACCCTCACATCAAGGTGGACAAGCATACAACATAAGGTAGACACACACACACCAACTAAGGGCACAAGCAAAACCAGAGCCCATGTTAGTGTAATGCCCCGCTAGGAAACCCCTAAGGGTTTTAGATAAAAACATTCAAATAGAGTGTAAATATTTTTTTTTATAATAATAGTTAAGAGTTTTACTGATTATTTACAACATTAAGTTAATTTGGAGTTATCTGAAACTTAGAAAACATAGCGGAAGGCTAAACAAACCTAAGGAGTTTCCCAACGCGATTACGTACCTTACACCTAACTCAACTTGCGTCAATTGATCCAATAAGATGGATAACTTAATTACGGGATAATGCATAAGACATGATTATATATATGCTCAATGAATTGACCTCTTAGAATTTTAGGAAGTGTTCATTTATTTTGGGTGGATAGGAGGCAATTGTGAGGTTATTTACTCAATGCACTTTAAAACATAATTAAACTAAGAGGCCACCCATAAGGTTCAATATGACTAATATCATGAAGTACATTCATTTGGTTTTAAGATAACCACCCACATTTGATATCTTTCTTAAATATTAAAAGTATGGTTGATAAGATGAGATTCGTTCATTAAGGATTAAACCTCCATTAATAGAGTGAGGTCCTTCATTGAAATTCAAGCACAACCAACTAATGAGTCATAGTTCTTTTATGGAGGGTAAAATGTAATTAGCCATAGGGTTCATTCATTGAAGTTTATATAATGCTAATAGATGGACTAAATTCATTAAGGTGAAAATGTATTTGGAGCACATGAGTTCATCTTTTAAATTAAAATATAGTTAGCAAGAAGATATTCATCATTACAGGATTAAAACATAAGTACATAGTGACGTTCTTCCATTAGGATTAAAATATAATTATCTTATTGCATGCCACTCTTTTTAGTAAATGAAGTTAATATGAAAGGATACATTTACCAAGATTAAGATATAAACAACTATACGAATACTTCCCTTTTCAGTTCAATTTTAGCAAACATAAAGAGAATTCTTTTATTATGGTTATAATTATGGAAGGCTAGTTGAGTTCACCCATTTATAAAATTAATTTGATAAAGATTATTTATTAAGATTAAAACATAAACAACTAAGTAAATTCATCTGATAAAGCGAAATATAATTAACATGGCAATACTCATTTAAGAAGATAAAGTAAATACCTATATGATGTTCATCCTTTAGATTTCAACTTAGAACTTATAACATTAATACTAACTTTGTTACCCATACACATTCGATCAATTTACCAACTTATATCAAGCTAAAACATTAATGGTTTCCTATTGAGATTCTTTCCACCATTATTTCCTTTAATTAACATAAACCAAATTCTTTTCCATAATCATACTTACAATGTTTTATGAACCTAATTACTACATTTATCAAGATGAATAATTTTATGCAGTTTGATTTAAATTCATTAAATTCCCACCATACTCTTATGAAAAGAAACCATACATGATAACTTACAAATGAAATAAAGAAACAAGGAATCACATAACACGGATATGATCTCGGAGTTCACCCCTAAAGGGCTACATCTTTGGGTCTGCTCAACTGCAAGAACCCTATGGCATTTAATATTGTTAGGAATACATAAATTACATGTCTTTTACATCTTTTCCACTTAGGCGAATACAACCAATATACAACAGACACCTCGGTCGGAATTTACATAAGGATCCCTTTTGAAGCGGATCCAACTGGACACTTCAAGCAATTACAAGTTCTAATGACTGACGGTACTCTGACTAGGGACGTAACCGGCTATGACCAACACAAGTAACCAGATAACAGGGTCCAAACAAACCTAGCAAAGCCTTGCCAGTACTTAACACAAGCGAAAACATAAAATAATCCTGCCATCCTTTCCATTTTCTATTTCACATCATCGAGGAAGAAATAACTAAATTATTTATTTTACTAAAAGGGGGTATCATTTTCTTCCAAACTTCCAATCGACACATTATTACTTCTCTGATGATCTTGTTAGCATATTATTGAGTTTTCCAAAATTTCCATGAAGAACTTAAAATACTTGAACATTTTTGACTCCTATTTCTAAATTCTCAGAAAGATCAAACCGAGTCACCATGTATTTCTTGATTACTATATTATTTTTTAAAAAATCACTAATTATTAAATACTATTCAACATATAAATATATATAAATTTCTTTGAAAATATATATATTGATAGTATGGTTCAATAACGTACAATTTCGAATTAATTATTTATTAATACATAAATTAACCTTCTCATTAAATTTATATATTAATAAAACAAAATTAATTATTAACTAAATCTATATTCAAGAAAACTGCCTTTAAAATCAAATTGTATATTTTATTGTATTATATATATATTTTTTTTTTTTGAAATAATAAAAAAAAAATGAAAACTAAAATAAAATGAAAACTCAAAATAAATAATAAAAAAAAGGGGCACTGCGGGGCCCACCTTCCAACACGGAAGAGGCGGGAAATCCCGCAGCTCCTCACGGCCTGACGATGGCACAGGGATTCCCCCTGCAGCCACTGTGGACGCAGGGTTTCCCTGCGGACACCGTGGTCGCAGGTTTTACCTTGCAGCCACGATGGACGCAGGGATTCCCTGCGGAGCCACGGGGTAGGGAGGAAATGGGGGAGGGGGCAGCGGCGCGAGCCGAGCTTCGGCTCCTCCGCCTACCAAACCCTAACCCCAATAAATATTTCTTTTTTAGTTATTCATTTCTCTTTTTTTTCATTTCTTTTTTTTTATATTTTTTTGGTAGTTTCAGATTTTAAAACTAAGACAATTTTTTTTTGAAAGAGGATACTGAAAGAAAAACCATACACAGTCACAGCCATAGCCATTTTTATTTTTTTTCTCTTCTTTTTATCCTTTCTTATCTTTTTTTTTCCAGAATATTTAAGCAATAGATTGGGGAAGATTTCTCTTCTTTCAAAAAAGTCGAAGAAACCATGACAAATCTTAAATCCAAGAGCAACCAAGCTTTCAACAAAACTAAAAACTAAATGTTAAGAACACTCATGGGTAGTATCAGTTCTATTTTTCCAGCATTTCATGTTGAACATTCAAACACAAATTTGTATTTTTTTGATTCAACAATAAATAAAAGGGTAGGTTGGAATCCTACCTCATATTGCATTCCGGGCAAGACTTGAAGGAGAGCTCCACCTGCAACTCCAAGCAAGAGAACTCCATTTTTCTCCCACATTTTCCCACCTCCATTTCCAAAAAACCTTTTTTTTTTTTTTCCAAAAAAGATGACCCAAGGAAAGAACCCCCCCAAAAACATTTCAAAAACTAGGTTAAATGAGAAATCCCATTTTTTTGACCTAATTTTCAATTTCGAATTTAGGCATTTATTTTTTTTTGAAAATAAAAGAAACATGAAAATGGAAATCATTCTTTTCCACTACTCAATAAATCTAACTCGTTTTATTCTAATTAAAATTAACATGCTTCTATCTCTTATTTAGTTTTAAATTTTAATTTCTCAATATTAATTTACGCCTACATTATATTTTGAAACTATTGACCAGGGTAACGCATTTTGATTAATTTAAATTTCCAAAAAAATCAATCTTTTATATTATATCAACTTTACAAGTAAAAAGAATAATTTCCTTTAATAATAAAATTTACCCTTTCTTTTCCAAAATGCGAAGATGATTAATTTATTTCTATTTCCCAAATGACTTTAAATATTTCCTTTCTAAAACGCATAACTCATTAAATTCATTATTTTTAAAATTAACTCGCTATAACATAATAAAGCGACCTTTTTAATAAACGAATAATCTCATGAAAGAAATCTATTTATTCTAACTTTCTCAACTACTAATGCGTAAATGAACACATTATTTCAATTTAAATGTTTTAAGCTTGCTACAATTATAATTAAAGCGATCTCTTTAAATTAACGATTAATCATATAAAAGAAAATACCCAATTAAATTTCTAAATTACTAATGCGTACATCTACTCATTAAATTGAATTAAGTACTTAGGATAACAAACTCCACTTACCCTGCGCAAGGCATGCAAATCGAGGAAGTCCACCAAATCACACGACATGCAACCCAATGAAAAGAGAGCCCCACAAACCACACACACGATGCTCACCTGACCATGGCTAAGGCAAGACGAGAGTTTTATGACCCCTGAATCTGATTTCTGAGGACAGAGGAGGTTTACTCAAACTTGCGAATCCCATAGGGGATGAACCTCACCCTAGGCGGTGTTGTACCTAAAATCTCCTGCACCCATGAATCACGCAAGCATACATATACATATACATATTCAATGAAGGCGTTAGCTCGAGATTTATCACAAGAGTTAGGAAACAATTACATATTCACAAGAATCGATGCAAAAGCACAATAAAAGGTATGCACGATTATTTATATTATCTAAACTACACATTGCACCACGGTTAACCTACCATTCAAGAATGCCACATAGGAAGTCAACCAAGGTCAAATGGGTTTTACAAGTCCGACTAGGGTAGGGGCATTACATTCTCCCCCCTAGACTTGACTTACTCCTGGAAGTCGCAAGGCTAAACGGAAGTCATACAACACGTATTAGCCCTTAAACTCAATTACAATTATCAATTTGCACAAATAAATATTTTGTCAACAATTTAAAACATTATTTATAAATCTTCTATGAATGTCATTATTCATTAACAGAATGCATCTAACATCATTCACTTCTTAAAATATTCTAGAATTTACACACAATCATAGTAGAGAAATGAGAATTTTCCCTTTTTTTTATTACACCAAATTAAAGCAATTAAAATACATACACATAGTTATCATACTCATTTATCAAACATGACAAGAAAATATGCCCTCAAGGTCAATTTCTTTCACCAATTCATCTCTTTCGCAAAACTTTATTGCATAGAACTAGCTTCAAATATCAATTTCTACAACCAAGTTAACTTTCGACAAATAAGAGCAACGTAAGAACTCAATTGTTTACACTTTTCAGACATACAAGAATCCTTTCCAATGACTATGCCCCATAACATAGTGACAAGTTAATACCATTTATTCCACGATTACACATAATATCCATCCACAAGATTGGTTTGCACAACACAAAAGGCCACATGTGAGCATGTCTAATGCTCTGTCAAAGGTAACATATATGATCCACATCTCTGTGCCTGCTCTCAGAACAAATACATGATCAACAAATATCCAGCATCTCACTCAAGAGCTTGATAGTGCTAGGGTACACCATAGTAGTGCTACCTTCCATACAAGTCCCTCGTGAATATCCCTTGTTGTGTAAAGTGTTTAGCCTCCAAGAGATAGTCACCACTCATAGGTAGGTAGTGGATCCTAGCTGTCTCACAGCCTCACATACCTCCATCCTCAAGGTTCCCTACGTCTACTTCCTCGTATACACTCATCCAAGACCGTCTCCTATGTTCTTGGAGAGGAATTCACATTGCAACACAAGACCAGCATATGAAAACAACAAGGATAAACCGGTTTAGCCACCAAATTACAAAAGAATAAAGATAATAATTGTCAAATCCAACAATAAGACAAGAAAATAATTTCCGGATTTGCAACATCAAATCAAGTAAAATCAAGTTTGCAAGCTCGTGGCTAAACTGTCAAGGTCAAAGTAAAATAAATTGCTGGCCCACAAGGAAATAAATAAATAAATAAAAGAAAATCATAATTGCACATTACATCACTACGTGACTAGTAGCTAGCCACCAACGAAGAAGGAAGGGACAATCATCTAGCTATCATAGCAGCTCATCATGTGGTGTGGCCAAGTCACACATCTGCATGGCATGGCAGTGTGCACCTCGACATCACCCCGCATCACGTCGTCATGAAGCATGCCTCTACCCTATACCTATCGGTAGGCCGCATGGAAATGTCTACCACATCCCGCTTCGTGTCTCAGCACGGCATGGCAATACTCCAAGCGGACTGGGCATGCAATGGACATATCCTGCATGGCAATGTACCCCGTGGATAAGGCACGCACCGGTCACACTCCGCATAGCGATGTTCCTCTTAGGATACTCGTCATAAGCCAGAGGTATACATGGCTAAGGTCTACCCACAAGTCTACCAACACTATCCAGTTGGCAACTTATGTAAGAAAAATAACACGCCTCTCATGAAGACACGGCAACAGATGTTCCAATAAAATCCACCAATATGCTCAGAAACTATCATCTATATGCTCAAAATAAAGGGTAGGAGTTAGGCTAACACACATGAACCTCGTAAATCAGTTCATCACAAGGGGAAGTATAGAGTACACCTATGTTACAGTTCACTACAAAACCATACTTTTTCTCAAAATAGGGAAGCTAAAGTCGCTTCGCGTCGACATTACTCGTACGCTGTTCATACTATTCAAGGAATGGTGACTTCTACTACTACCCCTTCACATACTGACTTATCAACAACCCATGCGTTGGCACTCAGTAAGGAAACAAATAAGAAACATCACATAGATAGGTATGGTTTCCCATACTCATAAGCAAACATATTCCCCATGGTTGATTACTTCACCATCCCATGGGCACACATAGCAAGTACGGGTTTCTTACAACACACATAGAATAGCACCATCACTGGTTTAGTCACATTTACGGGGAGTACTTTACATTATGCTAACATATACTTAAGCGAATTTTTAATTATGCTTTACACATGAATCACTAAATAAAGTTTACTCTAGATCCATGTACTGAAATTCTCAACAAATCAAATTTACACAAAGAAATAACATCATTATGACATCTTTCTCAATTCCCCTAAGCATTTTCATTTACATTACTAACTATGCAATTCCCTTTCCAAGATGAAAAACTTTCCCCTTTCAATTAGAAGCCCAAAGCAACATACAATTTCATATGCATTATAAGAATTCCTTTCAACTCAGTGCATTCTAAATAGTATTTCAAAAACAACAAATCCTATATTTTAGGCAAGAGGAGGAAGAGAGTTGGAAAATCAACTATTTCCTACGAATACACAAGAATTTCAAGATCACACCATATGCTTAGATATAATTCTATCATCTTAGTTGCACGGTTTTCATTTCACTATCTTTTAGGAAGGTGCCAAAGCATCCTAACACGACATTTCTAATCATTATTGTTGCACTATAATGTTCTAGTTTTCCGATCAAGAATTCAAGACAACCAAATTTTCTTTTGTAATACAAGTCTTCTTGAGAACAATCACTATTCGTAATACAATACAATACAATAACACATCAAATCTAACATTGAAAATTCATAATACGACAAGAAGGTAAATGAAGAGCTATCTACTAGATATTACACATTTAATGCATACAATTCAACAAGTCTTTCATTTACTCTTTTTTAAACACAATAAGGCAATTATCTAAATCCAAAGCAAGTTAAATGGTGCGTCACTTAATAGGTCCTAAATCATGCTAGTTGAATAAGCACATAAAACAATCTTTCGAGGAGCACATTAATACACTCCTGAAGCTACTAAAACATGTCCTCTTTTGGTATTCCTTTCACATCAAGTAATTTTCACAAAATCACTATGTGCATTTTAATGCACCTTACTTAAGATGGAATTTAATTTTATTACTTCTACCAAGCACATGGAGAACCCTTTAATGCAAACATACCATTTTCTATCATTAACCAAAAATTAACTCCCAACCAAATCCCTTTCACAATCTAAAACACAAAAACGTTATGAGGCTCACACAAGGGCTCAAGAAATATCATCCTTTCTCTTGCAATAAGAAAACTTAAATAAGAGATAATTACCCATATCAAATCCTTTTAATTTACTAGAGAGAGAGAAGAAGAAGAGTCATAATCACTCAATGTACTACATAATAAGAATTAACATTTGCCATACTAGTCTTTCAAGTGGACAATCATTAAGAAAGAGCAAAACCATAAACAAGCACATTTCGTACTTTTGGATTCAAGATACTACCAACCAACCCAGATGGATTAGTCGAAAGAGTAAAACAAGTCAAGATCAAAGGTACATACAACTCCCTTTTAAAGTAAGAGAAATCGTAGACCAAGACCTCAATAAGTAGACAAAACACCTATAATTATTTCCAAAACACCCACATCAATAAGGTGAAAACAAGGTGTGAACACACATGTTACACACAAGTAGGGGTTGTTAAATCACACCCTCACATCAAGGTGGACAAGCATACAACATAAGGTAGACACACACACACCAACTAAGGGCACAAGCAAAACCAGAGCCCATGTTAGTGTAATGCCCCGCTAGGAAACCCCTAAGGGTTTTAGATAAAAACATTCAAATAGAGTGTAAATATTTTTTTTTATAATAATAGTTAAGAGTTTTACTGATTATTTACAACATTAAGTTAATTTGGAGTTATCTGAAACTTAGAAAACATAGCGGAAGGCTAAACAAACCTAAGGAGTTTCCCAACGCGATTACGTACCTTACACCTAACTCAACTTGCGTCAATTGATCCAATAAGATGGATAACTTAATTACGGGATAATGCATAAGACATGATTATATATATGCTCAATGAATTGACCTCTTAGAATTTTAGGAAGTGTTCATTTATTTTGGGTGGATAGGAGGCAATTGTGAGGTTATTTACTCAATGCACTTTAAAACATAATTAAACTAAGAGGCTACCCATAAGGTTCAATATGACTAATATCACGAAGTACATTCATTTGGTTTTAAGATAACCACCCATATTTGATATCTTTCTTAAATATTAAAAGTATGGTTGATAAGATGAGATTCGTTCATTAAGGATTAAACCTCCATTAATAGAGTGAGGTCCCTTCATTGAAATTCAAGCACAACCAACTAATGAGTCGTAGTTCTTTTAGGGAGGGTAAAATGTAATTAGCCATAGGGTTCATTCATTGAAGTTTATATAATGTTAATAGATGGACTAAATTCATTAAGGTGAAAATGTATTAGGAGCACATGAGTTCATCTTTTAAATTAAAATATAGTTAGCAAGAATATATTCATCATTACAGGATTAAAACATAAGTACATAGTGACGTTCTTCCATTAGGATTAAAATATAATTATCTTATTGCATGTCACTCTTTTTAGTAAATGAAGTTAATATGAAAGGATACATTTACCAAGATTAAGATATAAACAACTATACGAATTCTTCCTTTTTCAATTCAATTTTAGCAAATATAAAGAGAATTCTTTTATTATGGTTATAATTATGGAAGGCTAGTTGAGTTCGCCCATTTATAAAATTAATCTGATAAAGATTATTTGTTAAGATTAAAACATAAAAAACTAAGTAAATTCATCTGAAAAAGTGAAATATAATTAACATGGCGATACTCATTTAAGAAGATAAAGTAAATACCTATATGATGTTCATCCTTTAGATTTCAACTTAGAACTTATAACATTAATACTAACTTTGTTACCCATACACATTCGATTAATTTACCAACTTATATCAAGCTAAAACATTAATGGTTTCCTATTGAGATTCTTTCCACCATTATTTCCTTTAATTAACATAAACCAAATTCTTTTCCATAATCATACTTACAATGTTTTATGAACCTAATTACTACATTTATCAAGATGAATAATTTTATGCACTTTGATTTAAATTCATTAAATTCCCACCATACTCTTATGAAAAGCAACCATACATTATAACTTACAAATGAAATAAAGAAACAAGGAATCACATAACACAGATATGATCTCGTAGTTCACCCCTAAAGGGCTACATCTCCGGGTCTGCTCAACTGCAAGACCCCTATGGCATTTAATATCATTAGGAATACATAAATTACATGTCTTTTACATCTTTGCCACTTGGGTGAATACAACCAATATACAACAGACACCTCGGTCGGAATTTACATAAGGATCCCTTTTGAAGCGGATCCAACTGAACACTTCAAGCAATTACAAGTTCTAATGACTTATGATACTCTAACTAGGGATGTAACCGGCTATGACCAACACAAGTAACCAGATAACAGGGTCCAAACAAACCTAGCAAAGCCTTGCCAGTACTTAACACAAGCGAAAACATAAAATAAACCTGCAAATCCTTTCCATTTTCTATTTCACATCATCGAGGAAGAAATAACTAAATTATTTATTTTACTAAAAGGGGGTATCATTTTCTTCCAAACTTCCAATCGACACATTATTACATCTCTGATGATCTTGTTAGCATATTATTGAGTTTTCCAAAATTTCCATGAAGAACTTAAAATACTTGAACATTTTCGACTCCTATTTCTAAATTCTCAGAAAGATCAGACCGAGTCACCATGTATTTCTTGAATACTGTATTATTTTTTTTTAAATCACTAACTATTAAATACTATTCAACATATAAATATATATAAATTTCTTTGAAAATATATATATTGATAGTATGGTTCAATAACGTACAATTTCGAATTAATTATTTATTAATACATAAATTAACCTTCTCATTAAATTTATATATTGATAAAACAAAATTAATTATTAACTAAATCTATATTCAAGAAAACTGCCTTTAAAATCAAATTGTATATTTTATTGTATTATGTATATATTTTTTTTTTAAATAATAATAAAAAAAAATTAAAACTAAAAAAAAATGAAAACTCAAAATAAATAATAATAAAAAAGGGGCACTGCAAGGCCCACCTTCCAACATGGAAGAGGCGGGAAATCTCGCAGCTCCTCGCAGCCCGACGGTGGCACAGGGATTCCCCCCTGCGGCCACAGTGGACGCAGGGATTCCTTGCGGAGCCACGGAGTAGGGAGGAAATGGGGGAGGGGGCGGCGGCGCGATCCAAGCTTCGGCTCCTCCGCCCGCCAAACACTAACCCCAATAAATATTTCTTTTTTTGTTATTCATTTCTCTTTTTTTTCATTTCTTTTTTTAAATATTTTTTTGGTAGTTTCAGAGTTTAAAGCTAAGACATTTTTTTTTTGAAAGAGGATACTGAAAGAAAAACCATACACAGTCACAGCCATAGCCATTTTTTTTTTCTCTTCTTTTTATCCTTTCTTATCTTTTTTTTTCCAGAATATTTAAGCAATAGATTGGGGAAGATTTTTCTTCTTTCAAAAAAGTCCAAGAAACCATGACAAATCTTAAATCCAAGAACAACCAAGCTTTCAACAAAACTAAAAACTAAATCTTAAGAACACTCATGGGTAGTATCATTTCTATTTTTCCAGCATTTCATGGAGAACATTCAAACACAAATTTGTATTTTTTTGATTCAACAATAAATAAAAGGGTAGGTTGGAATCCTACCTCATATTGCATTCCGGGCAAGACTTGAAGGAGAGCTCCACCTGCAACTCCAAGCAAGAGAACTCCATTTTTCTCCCACATTTTTCCACCTCCATTTCCAAAAAACATTTTTTTTTTTTTTTCCAAAAAAGATGACCCAAGGAAAGAACCCCCCCAAAAACATTTCAAAAACTAGGTTAAATGAGAAACCCCATTTTTTTGACCTAATTTTCAATTTCGAATTTAGGCATTTATTTTTTTTTTGAAAATAAAAGAAACATGAAAATGGAAATCATTCTTTTCCACTACTCAATAAATCTAACTCGTTTTATTCTAATTAAAATTAACATGCTTCTATCTCTTATTTAGTTTTAAATTTTAATTTCTCAATATTAATTTAGGCCTACATTATATTTCGAAACTATTGACCAGGGTAACGCATTTTGATTAATTTAAATTTCCAAAAAAATCAATCTTTTATACTATATCAACTTTTCAAGTAAAAAGAATAATTTCCTTTAATAATAAAATTTACCCTTTCTTTTCCAAAATGCGAAGATGATTAATTTATTTCTATTTCCCAAATGACTTTAAATCTTTCCTTTCTAAAATGCATAACTCATTAAATTGGTTATTTTTAGAATTAACTCGCTATAACATAATAAAGCGACCTTTTTAATAAACAACTAATCTCATGAAAGAAATCTATTTATTCTAACTTTCTCAACTACTAATGTGTAAATGAACAGATTATTTCAATTTAAATGTTTTAAGCTTGCTACAATTATAATTAAAGCGATCTCTTTAAATTAACAATTAATCATATAAAAGAAACTACCCAATTAAATTTCTAAATTAGTAATGCGTACATCTACTCATTAAATTGAATTAAGTACTTAGGATAACAAACTCCACTTACCCTGCGCAAGGCACGCAAATCGAGGAAGTCCACCAAATCACACAACACGCAACCCAATGAAAAGAGAGCCCCACGAACCACACACACGATGCTCACCTAACCATGGCTAAGGCAAGACGAGAGTTTTATGACCCCCAAATCCGATTTCTGAGGACGGAGGAGGTTTACTCAAACTTGCGAATCCCGTAGGGGATGAACCTCGCCCTAGGCGGTGTTGTACCTGAAATTTCCTGCACCCATGAATCACGCAAGCATACATATACATATACATATTCAATGAAGGTGTTAGCTTGAGATTTATCACAAGAGTTAGGAAACAATTACATATTCACAAGAATCGATGCAAAAGCACAATAATAGGTATGCACGATTATTTATATTATCTAAACTACACATTGCACCACGGTTAACCTACCATTCAAGAATGCCACATAGGAAGTCAACCAAGGTCATATGGGTTTTACAAGTCCGACTAGGGTAGGGGCATTACAAACATGAACAAGATAACTAACAACATTCTGAAAGCCATCTAGAAGCCGCACCAACACCACTTATCAAGTGCATCAAAATATCTTCAACAAAGATTTGTCGATAAAACCCTTACCAATGACCAAAAGGCTTACTAGAACAAATGATAGTATCCGAGTCATCAAATCCTGAACCAACTAAATTGTGATACACATCTAAATAGAATGAATGACAGATCCAAATCAATTCCATAAACCAAAGCATACCGAAGCATACTGGATCAATATCATAATCCAACCACTCTACCATAACCAACCAGAAACTAATAAACAACCAAAATAGTCGATGTTGCCATCAATGACAAAACATTAATGCAACACATAATCAATTCCTCCAAATCGCCAACAGTATTTAGTTGCATATCATCATCATTATCATTTAGTCAAACTCATCATTACATCCATCATATGCATATCTATCGCATCATCATGGGATCATTATTCACTTTCATTTCCTCATCATTCATCCAACTATCATCTATCATGTCTTATAGAGGATGTATCTTTCCTAAAACCAAATATTCTATCATCTATCATGTCTTATACAGGATGTATCTCTCCTCAAACCAGACATTTTGATCATCTATCTTCGTCTTATATAGGATATATCTTTCCTGAAACCAGACATTTTGATCATCTTTATCTTATACAGGATGTGCATTTCTAAAACCAGACTTGATCCCAACCTCATCAATTTGATCAATCTTATCAATCCAATGAAACCCATGCATGTCATCAACTATCTACTCTTCTATCTTTCATATAACATTCTTCTTCTTTCAAGAGATCATTCATGCCTTTAATGCACAAACAATCTCTTGAGGGGGCATCCTACTTCCATCTCTCAACATACTAGGGCAAATATAGTCAATCTCATAATTATATCATATCGATATTCAAATCAGTATCAGGGGCACCATATCAAAAATTTTGACAACATCATCAGACAATTTTTCTTTGAACTAACATGTGCACGCACATCACTTCAAAGAGGAGAAAAATGTAGATGCTTAAAACTTGCACATCTAATTAAATGAATTTTATTTGTTTAATTATTTCTTATTCGCCTATTATTTAAACTAATGTTTAATTAATATCCTCTTTTCTTCTATCTAGTCATTAATTAAATACAACATTTGATTAAATCCCCTTTTTCCATTAATTGAATAAATTCTATTTTATTTAATTGAATTATCTTTCCACATTTTAATTGAATTTAAATTTAATTAAAATCATTCCTTGTATATAAATAAATCAAATTTATTTATAACCCCCCCCCCCCCAACTTGCACTTTCCTACAAATGCAAGTTGCATCTATTTTTAGTTGAAATAAAACATTTTATTTTAATTAAAATCCTAATATCTCCCACTTGCATCTTCCTACAAAATCCACTTGCATCCTAAGCATTCTTCTAGAACCCCTCTAATCCCACCTAACTAGCCTAAATTCCTCTAATCATGTCACATTCCTAAAATTGAGGGAGTCACTTCTCCAAATTTGGGGAAAGTCTTCAAAACGTGTTAAAGACTTAACCTTTTTCAACAAGTTAACTTGTTGAGTCTTCCAAACTTGTAAGGCTCTTACAAAATCCTTGAAGGTTATCTACCTTCCAACAAGTTAACCTCCAAAGTCTTCAAAAAGCCTTTAATGCTCTTACAAGACATCATCTCTTCACCATGCTAACCCATGATGGTTTGTCCCTTTGACCATCTTTCAACTTTGCACAAGAGTTTAACTCTTGGACAATAGCCTTCATCCTTGGATAATAGATTTATCTAATGGCTAATCCTCTTAAGGTTAACCCTCAAAGCTTAATAAGAATCTAATGCTTACTTAACATCCTCTCAAGCCTCCTCACGGTGATACTCTTCAACCTGAGATTGGATTGAAAAGCTCACATGGATTGATAACTTTTAATCCTGACCCTTGTTAAGATTACTCAATCTTAACCATCCATTTGACCAATTCTTCTATAAATAGAGCCCATTTCCTCCATTTCACATATCCAAGTTTTATGCATCCCCACTATAGTCAAATAGCATTTAGCGTTTTAGCCTCTCTTTGATAATAGTAATTATATCATTTAGTAGCATCATAACCTAGATTTATCATGTGCTTGCATATCATGTTAGTTTCATTTTCATGCTAGCTTAATATCATCTCAATATCATTTTCATACTAGTTTAGCTTCATATCTCATTGTCTTGCACCATATCAATATAATAGTTTCATATCCACATCAAAATCATATCACTAAGATATTAGTTGCATCCATTTAGATCTTAGATCATACAATATCTCTTGTTCTTTGAGTAGTCATCCCAAGATCAAGTGCTCTTCCAAGCTGAGAGCCACCTTGAATCTAAGGGATCCTTGGAAACAGAGGACAATGAGATGATTTTGATATTTTTTGATTGACTAACTTGTTTGTTGATTCTAATCTCTAATGCAATGTTTCATTCGTGTGTTTGAGTGGTTTGTGTCTCTCTTAAAGGTACCACACTTCTTGACATACATTAGGTATCTTCATTGTATGGTAGATTGCTTTCATTGTTAGGTTAGGGTTTTGTGGTTGATCCTTGTTAGTCTTTCAATATTGTTGTTTCCATTATCCATTTTCACCATATACATTTTGGCAAGCCCGGTGGGACTCTTGTCTCTTTTATTTTGACATCTTGTTTGCATATTTTGTATTTTTTTTAAATTTGCAGGTTTGGCATTGCAACAGATCTGACCGCATCTGTGTTTTATTTTTGTGTCTATGATTACTTTTTTTGCATTTTTTAATTTTTGTTGTTTGTGTAGATCTGTCATTTTAAAGTCACATCTGCATAGCATCTTATCATGTTTTTGTTTTCTTTTCACGTCTATGTTTCATATTGTTGCATTTTTGTGTTTTTGCTTTGTTTTGTAGTTGCAGGTTACTGAAATCATGTCTGTGTAGGTATTTTTCATGCCTATGTTTTGTTGTCTACTTTGTAGGTCTCAAATGTGGGAATTGCATCTCTCTCCTATCTTTCTGCATCTGTGATTTGTTTCTCTATGTTTGGTATAGCTGCATCTACATTTTTAGTTTTGCGTTTCCACTTTCATTTAGGGTTTTCAAATTTAGTTTTTAGGGCCAACCTCTTTTGATCTGACTAACAAAGTGGTGAAGCTATATAAAAAGGAGAAAAATGTCTTGTCGAAGGCCCCTATTTAACAAAGTCTTTTGGATCTTAAAATTTGCCTAAGTTGTGTGCTTGCAGGATGGGTATCATTTCAAAGCAACCAACAAGTTTGGTGTAGGACCTTCGGCAAAGATTTGACTTTGAAATTGCTTGATTTGTCTTCTTTAGTTTAGCAAACACTTCAATTGGTGCTCTAAAATTAATGTCTTTTGTGTCTTGAGTAATATACTCTTTTTATTTTACCTTTTAGAGGGCCTACCTCCTGATTAGCCCATAAGGCCAAGTGAGAGGGAACGACCCAAATGGTAATGGGCTAAAGCCAATCTATTCCAAGCCACTATAAATAAAAGTGTTTGTGACAAAAGTTGCAAGCAATGGGTGCTACATGCTACTATAATGGTATTATGACTCCCCATAAACCTGATAGAGCACAAGCTCTATAGGTTGGCAGGCCTTCCATATAGCAAAGCGTAACACTACTGATTATAGCCACCCAAACGGATGCCCTTACTAGACACCTTTTTGTGTTAGAAGCCAAAAACCTTCTAGTTGCTGGCACAGGAGGTTGGACCTCTGAAGTGGCTCACATTCTTATGGTTCTTAGTAGAGATACAAAGTTTACCATGAGGATTTTTTGTGGGGACTGGTGCTTGGCTGTCCTGGAGAAGTGAGTGTTGAGGATGGAGCCAGTGGAGTAAAGAATCTAAGTATTCACTCTGAATTGCGTAGCTCAGGGTAACTCCCCAAGTGATATTTAACAACTATTATCCCGACCAGCCCTAGGGTTTGTGCTTGCATGATCAAAACACTCAAACACTTTCAAGCAAAACAAAGAAACATTGTGTCTAATGTGTTTTCAAGTGGATGCAAAAGCATTTCACATTATACTCCACATTTGAAAACATTTTAGATCCTTTAGACAAAGCACTTTCAAACATTGAGTCTGCATTGTTATTAGGTCCTCTTGCCACAAAAAGAGAAAACATTGAGATTTGGTCACATTAAACAACTTCACAATCAGACATAATTGCACAAAATATCAGAAAATGTGTATGTGACTATTAAAAACATGTCTTTGTTGGGAAATTGTGTCCATGCAGTACAAAATTGTGTGTGTCCTACAACAGAATATCAACAAGAAATTGTCACATTTTCATAAACCGTGTCTGTGACTGTTTAAACCACATCTGCGTTGAGAAATCACGTCTATGCAGAGAAAAATTGCGCCTTTGACTTTCAGGCTAAAATTTTCACTATCACTAGAGAATTGTGTTTGTGTCTACTAGAACTACGTCTAGGATCATAAATCATGTTTGGGTTGGTTAAAACTACATTTTCTTTCACAGTTGAAAGATTACAGAAAATTCTTGAGAGCAAAAAGGACTTAAGTTTTCAGATTCAAGGAGCTTCTAAGGCTACTTCCTATAGGGCTTCATTCTTTAGTCAACTTATCTTGGTCACACATAGTCAATCATTTTCCTTCACTTGTATTGCCCTCATACATATTTTCCAAATTTGAGTCAAAAGGTTACTTTGCTTGTCCTCATCAAAATTTGGAAACATACTGCAACACAATACTAGGTGATTCTCGTATCAAGATCTATCATCTTAGGGTCTTATTTGGTCTTCTTGAGTCAAGGTCAACTTACCTCATCAAGAGATCCATCATCTCTTTAGAAGCCACACCTTACTCTAAAAACATACATACTTTGGTATTACACTCTTGGACATTGCAACTTTACCCTTAATTCATCTACACTTCATACACCTCTTGGTCTTCCGGAGTCTTTACATCTTCATCTTATCCTTTCATTTTGGTCAAGACTTTAGTCTATGATTGAAACCCATCCACAAAGGTCTAGAAGGGAAGCCAAAGAAGCTTTAAGGTCTTTAAACATGAGTGTAGTGTCATAAATTGTACACCCTTGCTAGGGTGGTACAATTTCACACTTGGTTTAGCACCCGCCTAAGTGTCTTTTGCATCTTGCATTTCTAATCTCTTTTAAGCATTTAATTAATTAATTTAATTAAATCTAAATTCATACGTCATCACTTCACATGTTATAAAATTGGGGCCTTTATTCTAAAGTGTGTCCATTTTATCCCTTCAATAAATCATTTAACCATAAACCCTAATTATGTCTTATTTCGACCTTTAATGCTCAATTTCATATATCAAAACACCTCAAAATCAGCTGTAACTTTGGGATTCACTCTAATATCATCATATCTAATGGCCCCAAAAATTTGGTGAAAATTTGGTTGGACCATCTTGAAAGTGCACATGGTCCTCGATTTTTTCCCCAAAATTTCGGGAGCATAATCCTATGATATAATAATGCTTAACCCCAAAAGATTGGCGGAAAATTCCAATCCTAGGTCAGCGTAAACATGAAATTAAGATCTAGAGTTTCATACTTAAGAGCTCTCTTTCTTCGTTTGAAGGGGTCTACTTCTAAGAATCTAAGAGCAGGTTTTTGGAGCATAAAGAGCCTTCTTTGCAACAAAAGAGTAGATCTTTGAGGTCTTCAACAACATTCAACAATTGGAGATCGCCGACTGAAGATTGGCTTGTACCTCTCCCTTAGGCTTGGGTATGGTTTCATGTTGTTTCCATGTCTTTATTTGAGCTTCATTTTGATTCATATTCATACTTTAGATCACTTTGCATCATGGATTTAGATCATTTACTTTTTCAATTATAAGCAATTAGGGTTCACTCTTTAGGATTACTCTAGATTGTTTGCTTTCATTTTAGGATCGTGCACACACACAAGGTTCTATCACACACATTTTTAGTACATTATCGGTTATTTTTTGAGGTGGAACTAACCAAAATAGGGGTTTGACTAAGGCAAAACCCTACATAGCCACCCGAAACCCTCTTTTTCAGCTACATGTACAGGTTGAGATCCAAGTGTCGCTGGAAGTTTCAGGACTGACAGAGCATACAGAGATTGTCCTAGGGTTTAGATCTCAGAAAAAACCCCTAGGATAGGGGCATGGTGCCCTCGTCCTGCCCAGGACAGGGGCATGGCAACCTGGTCCTGCTTGTTTTCAGTAGCATTTGGCAGTGCAACAGTTTGCAGATCTTAGAATCTAGTCTTTCAGTTGCAGCTTTAGACTTGCAGGAATAGGACAGTGGCTTGGCACCTTGGTCTCAAACATTTTGGCTCATATTTTAGACACGGGTGCACCTCCAATTTTGCTTCCAAATCTGAACTTTTCAGTAGTTTATCAATTGTTTTTTATTCTACATTTCTAGATTAGGGTTTGCTTGTTTACTTGCACTTTAGGTTAAATTGCATTTTGAATGATTCCTCTCTCTCATTTGCAGTAAGGGAACAAAAACCCTAAGAGGAAATCCATGACTCTCTTTCTCATAAGAAATAGCCAAAGTACGTTATCTCCCTAGGCTCTTTCGTATTTTGAGTGTGTATGAGAGTGAGATTAGGGTTTCCATACTTAGTCTCACTTTTTCCCCTACACATCTTTGGTGAACCCAAAGTGAATCCAATTTCATTTTAATTTCATTTCATTGTTAGATCTAGATTTAGTATATTTCATTTTCTTTCAAAACATAATAATAAAAAAAGAGATTTCTTTCTTGCATTGTGTGTTTGAATTTCATTCAATTTCCATTTCAAAATGTTAGATTTTTTATTTACGAGATGTTCATGTTTTTATGATGTATGCAATTATGTTGATTATGAGTTTAGTAAGGATGAATTAGATGAAGCTTTGGATGAGTTTTTGAACCCTAATCCTTCTAAACCCTCATTTTTCCAAAAATTAATCAACCTTGTTACTATGCCATTTCTTGGTGATGAGAAAGATAATTTGAATGGTTTCTCCCATGAGTACATTCCTAAAAACTCCTCCACAAAATCTATTAACATGATTGACCTTCACAATTCCCTTTATGAGGTTATGTCTCCTTTTGAGTCCAAAGATAAACCTTTCAATCACTATGACCATGCTTTATTGGAAGATGCCCTTGATGACATTATGTCTTTATCTAAACCTCCAAATAAGAACAATACATCTAAAAGGTTAAGGAACATGATCAATGTGCATGAACAAAGTAAACCTCTTTTTATGCTCCAAGGTGCTTATCCTTCCCCAACCTCACCTCTTTCTAATCAGCCCCTTTTTATAGTTCAAGGTGGGTATAGTCATGATTACTTTAGTACTCCGATCAAACCTATTAGTGTGCAAGGAGGAAATCCCACCAAGAGTCCTTATAGCTATACTAAAAAATTAACTAAAGAGAGTTACAATGTGGTTGCCCATACCTATAACAAGAAAAACAATAGGCAACCTAATCTTCCTCTGGTTATCACAACTTCTCTTCCTGATCCTCAGCCTATTCTTCCTCAAACACCTCGCATTTCACAAGCTCTTGGTAAGGAATATGATCTTGTTGAACAAATTAAATCCACTCTTGCCAAGATATCCCTTTGGGACTTGATTCAGACTTCTTCAACTCATCATGAATTGTTACAATATGCCTTGAAAACATTGAATGTCCCACCTGCAATGACATCTAATAATATGGCCTCCTTGATTAATTCTATCACAACTCCTAAGGCTCAAATTGTGTTTACACAAGATGAGCTACCCAGTAGTGAAATTCAACATCAATATGATCTCTTAATGATTGTGTTTATTATAAATTATAGTGCAATAAGATGAACACTAGTGGACAATGGTTCTGGACTTAATTTTTGTAGCATTAACTTGTTGCATAATATCAATGTCGATACATCTCTTATTAAGCCCGATTCTCTCACTATCTGAGGCTTTGATAATGTTGCTAAATCTTCATTAGGTGTCATCACCTCGCTTATTAAGGTAGGTCCTATTACTTTACCTAGAACCATCCATGTCATGTCTGGAGAATTAACATATAACTTATTACTAGGGAGACCTTGGATTCATAGCATGCAAGTTGTCCCCTCTACATTACATAGGTAAGTTAAGCTCATTTACAACAACAAGACATATACACTGCTGGGTGACATGAATCTCCCGACTTGTCTGTAGAGATAAACTTCCAAATCCTCTTCAATTGGTTCTTCCCCAACTATCTTACATGATTCCTCTAAAGCTTCTAGTGTGTCCACTTCATCAAACCCATCTCTCACACCTGAATCGCTTCCGAATACTTCTTTAATTGGACCTAAAGTTCTTGAGGAAGAGTTTTCTCAACCTGATTTTACTTTTGAGGACACTTTCTCTCCTAAAAAGGTTCTTGTAGAATATGATTGGGGATCCCTTGATTTTAATCCTACCTTTGTAGGGGAATATAAAATCCCCCCTAGAGAACCTAAGGTTGAAAAGAAGGAAGAAGAAGAAGAACCTAAAAAGCAATCCACTCTGCCTAGGCCTTTGAGTAATAACTTTGTGGTGGCTTCCCAAACTTCATCTCCCTTAGTTTCTGAGATAGAGGACTTTGACTTTTCACTTTATGAAAATCCTCCTTCTCTCTTGGAAATGGATAACCTTTATGGTCCTATTTTTCACATCCTATCTAGGTGTGGATATAATGGTAACGGATGTGGTGCTCAAGAAAAAGGGATAAAGGTTCCCCTGGAAAAAAACTTTTGTGATATGACATTCAGGCTTGGTTATGATCCTTTTAAGCATACCAAAGCCTCTAAGAGACCATCTATTAGTGTTAATATAATTTCTACCTCTCTCCCAATAAAATATCCAGAGTATATTGACCGTGACTCTTCTAGTGTCCTCGCTTTGGATGCTTTTCCTACTAATGATTCCTTAGCCAAATTATTAGGAGCTTTTGACAACCTTCCTCATTATCACCATAACCATGGCTTTCCCTATTGTCTAAATGCGGAAGGTTACTTTGTGAAAGAAATAAATAACGATTAGATGGTTAAAGAATTTCCTTAGTTAAAAGACACTCCACAACAAAGCAATAGCCTAACAAGTGACACTATTGATATCAAGATAGATCCTTATCTTGAAGATAAGATCATCAAGATAGGGAAACGTCTTGATGAAGAAGAGCAAAAATAATATTCTGAGTTATTACTTGAATTCCCTGAAATATTTGGTTGGATATACTTTGACATGCCTGACATATATCCTAAGATTGTCACTCATAACATTGTCCTAGATCCTAATAACAAACCTGTGAAGAAAAAGATTTGAAAGATTCACCCTAAAGTGGCATTACTTGTTAAAGATGAGATTCAAAAATTGTTGGATGCTAGATTCATCTGTCCTATCGATTATTCCCCATGGATTTCAAACATTGTGGTTGTGGCTAAGTCTAATAATAAGATTAGGATATGTACGGACTTTCACGATCTAAACAAAGCCTGTTTAAAAGATGATTTCCCTCTGTTGAATATCGATATGATAGTGGATTTTGTAGCAAGTTGTGCCTTATTATCCTTCATGAATGGTTTCTCTGGATATAATCAAATCTTCATTAATCCTCAAGATCAATACAAAATTACTTTTGCCAGCCCTTGTTGCATGTTTTGTTGGGTTATGATGCTTTTTGGATTGAAAAATGTAGGCACAACCTATCAACATGGTATGACTCTTATTTTTCATGATTATATGCATAAAACTATAGAAGATTTTATGTGTATGATATCTTAGCCAAATCTATTCTTGGCATAGATCATGTTAAGATCCTTCATTGGGTCTTTGAGAGAATTCGTAAGTATAACATGCACTTGAATCCTTGAAAAATGTTTTTGGTGTGGATAGTGGAAAACTATTAGGGTTCATAGTTTCTCATCATGGAATTGAGGTGGATACAAAAAAAGATAGATGTCATTGTTAACATGCTGCCTCCTAAACATGTCTTCCAACTCAAAAGTTTGCAAGGAAATATTCAAGAAATTCGTAGGTTTGTATCTCAAATTGTGGATTATACCTTTCCTTTTACTCAATTACTTAAAAGAATATCACCTTTCAGTGGAATAAGGATTGTCGACAAGCATTTGAAGACCTAAAAACTTATTAGGCCAATCCTCCTGTTCTTCAACCCGCTAACCCTTCTAAACCCTTTTTTCTATACATAGTTCCTTCCCTTCATTCTCTTGCAACCTTATTGGCACAACGTGATAAGGATGGTAGAGAATTCCCAATTTGTTATATAAGTCATACTTTACTCGATTACAAAGTTCAATATTTTGTGATAGAAAGGTAGTTCCTTGCTTTGGTCTTTGCAACCCAAAATTTAAGGCATTACCTTTTGAATGCTAAAGTCCATGTTATCATTAAATTAAATCCTCTCAAACATCTTTTCTCTAAAGCTAACTTTTTGGGATGCTCAGCTAAGTGGGTTATGATGTTGACTAAGTTTGACTTTAAGTTTGTCTCACAGAAGGCAATAAAAGGTCAAGCATTGACTGACCACTTAATTGAGGCTCCTTCACCCTTCTCCCTACCTAATCCAAAGTCCTTTCTTGATGAATACATTTTCTCTATTGTGATTGATGTCTCTAGATGTCATACAAGATCGGGGGCAGGGGTAGTCTTAATTTCTCCTAAAAAGAAGCCTATCCCCTTATCACATCGTCTCAATTTATTATGTACCAACAACATTGCTGAATATGAGGATCTTATAGCTGGAATTAAAGAGGCCTTAGCATTAAATATAAAACATCTAAATATCTATGGAGATTCTCAACCAATCATATGATAGGTGACAGGAGTTTATCAAGCTAAGCAAGACATATTATCACAATATAGAGATCTAGTTATATCCTTGTTACAAAAATTTGATTCTTATACCATGGAGAATGTTCCTAGAAAATATAATTGACATGCTGATGCAATGGCATGTGTAGCCTCTCTTGTATCTTTAGAGGATCCCTTGGTAGATCCTAAATTCACTATTCACAACCTCACTACACCGGCTATTATTGATAATCCTAGTGATGTGGCATATTGTTGCATTATCAATTATGATGAATGGTCACATATCATGAGATATTTAAATGATGGTACCTTTCCCAACTTTGCAAACAAGAATACTCGGACTAGGATTTGCAAATTGGCCGCTAGATACATTATCCTTTCTATTGTTTTTTATAGGAGGGGTTATAATGGTCTTCTCCTTAGATGTCTTAACAAAGCTGAAATCCCTATTGCTCTTGAGGAAGCACATTTAGGTTCTTGTGGGGGGAATTTTGGGGGTAGATCCTTAGTTCAGAGATTTCTCTGAATGGGATAATATTAGTAGACTAGAATAATATTCCTTTGCATTTGTTAAAAAATGTCATCTGTGTCAGAAACATAGTAATTTGATCCACACTCCTACCTAATAACTTCAATATCAAGTAGTGTCTTGGCCCTTTTCTACATGGGGTTTGGATCTAATTGGTAAAATATCTCCTCCTTCATCCCAAGGACATACTTTAATCATCACTATAGCTGATTACTTTATGAAGTGGGCAGAAGCAGTTCCTCTTTGATCCACTACTGCTGAGGTAATTTGTCAATTGATCTTAGAGAACATTATTTCTTGATTTAGAATACCTTCTACCTTAGTTTCAGATACTGGAATGTCATTTAAAAATAAGGATGTGAAGAAGTTCCTCGAGAACTATCATATTCAACATAAATTTTCTACACCCTACTATCCTCAGTCAAATGGTCAAGCCGAGTCTTCTAATAGGATAATTGAATATATTCTTCAAAAGACTATAAACCAGCATGGTAAGGATTGGCATACTCAATTAACCTATTCTCTTTGGGCCTATCAGATGAGTGCATGTGTTGCTATGGGTTGTACCCCTTATAATCTTGTTTATTGCATTGATGCCATTATGCCTTTGGAGTTAGAAATTCCCTCTTTGAGAGTTTCTCTTAGGGGTATAGTGGATAATGATTCCTATAGAGAACAAAGACTTCAACAACTTGAGATTCTCGATGAACGATGCTTAAATTCTCTGGAGCATATTCAAGTGTATCATAAAACTTTACAACGTAGCTATAATGATAAAGTCATTTCAGGTTCCTTTTCAGTGGGTGATCTAGTGCTTTATAAAAATCAGCGTAGCATGAATTCTTTACCCAAGGAGAAAGGAAAATTCAGCCCTAATTGGCTTGGACCATACATTGTTATCAAATTCTATGGATCAGGTGCTTACAAGATAGAATATGTGGAAGGTACGCCTCTCAAGGAACCTATAAATTCTATGCACCTTCGTAGATACTATGCCTAGCCTCTATCTCTTTCTTTCTCTCCCTCTTTCTCTCTTTCTAGTTTATCTTCTCCCTCTTTGTACCTCTTCAAAATTGGATAATGTGTTAGCATAGCTTCATTAAAGTATGTGGTATTGAATGATATTATATTATTTAGTCTACATTACTTTGTTCTTGATAAGCATGTTTCTTTACTCCATTGTTTGTCTTGGATTTATTTATGTAAATTGTAATATATTTACATTTTATATGTGCTAGCATGTTATACAATTTATTATGGGTTAAGTAGGATTATATCATGTTGTGTTTAATTAGGTTTAATTAAATCACATTAGTCATATAATTATTAGGCTTAACACACTCCTCTTCTACATCATGAAAGTAGGATTTAATTTAATACTTAGTTATTTAATGAAATCTCACATGTATCAATTTAATCATGAAGCATTGAGAAATAAATCACATAGAAATTAAATTAGACATACATGTTCATAACCAAATGTGTTACTTTTAATCTAATCAATGCATACATTGTTTAAGTATTAAAATAACACATTTTAATACATATACATGAGTGTCATAGTATATACATCAACAAAATGTCTCCTAATAAAGAAGAGTCATCTCCTATCCCTAGGAATACTAGCTGGAGGATGGTGGCTAGATGTCCCCTCCTGATCTAGTCATGGGGGTGGGCTCATGGTTGTGTATCATGATACTGAACATGAGTGACTCTATGAGGAGCTCTTGTGATCCCTCTCCATCATAATCTCGTGGTATGTGGTTTCCTCTGTCTGAGACATTACTAGATCATGCTTTGTCTATTGTAATCTCTCTCACAAAGATGTCTCTGTCTCTCGCCAGACCTCCATTTCCATCCAAATGGGGGTAAATAGGTCCTCATGTCATCCTACTCTTCCTTGTGATCTAAGTGTTATCTGCAAGGAACTGGGGATGTGTGCGGACATGATGAGGTCTTTCACTACATGCTGGATAAGGGAGTGCCATTCCTGGATACTAGCTGCAAAGAGAGAATTTTTCATTAGTAACATTCTATTTCATCAAGTCTAAACAATTAAGGTTCATAAATTACAAAAGCATAAAACACCTTACCTAGATCTCCCTCTCGCCAGTAGGGGTCATGGAAAGGAACTGCCTGAGACTGGGACCTACTAGGCTCTTCACGCTCGTATTCTCTGCACAGTAGGAATGGGCCAATGGGGACTGGAATCAAGACCCCTTATAAGGTCCTTCTCCACTTGCAATGGGAGGCTTGATGGATCTAGTGCTATGGTGTCATCCCCAAAGTGATCAGGAACTACATTTGACTCATCCTCCTTGTCCTCCTCCTCTTCCTCCTCCTCCTTGTCGTCATCCTCTTCCTCTTCCTCTCCATCATCCTCATCATCTCCATCCTGATCTCCCTCGCCTCTATCAGTATCACCTCCATCACTACCCACCTCCTGATGTCCTACATCATCAGCCTGATCATTTGTGCCCTCATCAGATGTATTAGGTCCCTCCTCGTCGCATGTCTATCTCCATGGTCTGGGATTCCCTCTAGGGTAGTCTACTGGAAAGATGTCTCCAAGGTATGTCCTCCCCCACAATGTTTTGTACCACTGGTGCGTGCCCACATCATCTCTATAATCGGCCGTGATATCTCAATCTGATCCATCTAAATTCGTGATGTTAATCTCATCGCTCGTAGTCCTTGTAATAGCTCTCGGCCTAGGAGTCACATGTGAGTTTCAGATGTAGACAAGAACATCAGTAGGAACACACTACTCAAACCTAAACTACCACCGGATTTGGTCGAAGTAGAAGGGAACAACTATGTGACTATACCATCCCTCCAATAGACGGTTCCTCTGCATGCAAAATAACTGCCTTTGTATTCCTGTCCACATATACATCTAGAGGTAAGGTCTCCATATAATCATACCCATTTTCAATCTATCTAGACTCAATCTCCAATGCAGTAGATCCCTGAACTACCACTCATGGGTAAGTGGATAAGCGAATACCCTAGGCTACTCTGGAACTAATTCCGTAGGGACTCCAATAGGCCTAGTGCATGTAATATGCTCAAACATCCACACCTGTAGTAGTGTATGTTAGGTCTCGAAGACAACTAAGAGGGGGGGGGGGGGTGAATTAGTTGTCAAATGAATTTAAACCAAAAATAACTTAAACAACTTTCTCCTTAATACTCGTGAAACAGTCTGTTATACCGGTGGATAGTTTTATTAGATAATTGCAATACCAGTAAAGATTAATGTATGAAACAAAAAGACAAAGTCATCCAAAACACATAACACTAATACTTGTACGTGGAAACCCTGTAAGGGGAAAAACCATGGTGGGAAACCTTACCCACAATCAGATGATACTACTGCAGATAGTAAGTGTATACAAATGGGGTCTGCACATGCTGAAAGGCCAAGCACCTAGAGCTCACTGCTCAATCATAAAATAGGAGTCACACTTACAACAATTGGATGGTTAAATCCAATAAGAATGTACTGCTCAAAATGACATCTTCATATGCTGGATTCAGTACCGGTGTAGTTCTAATTGTCTTCACAAAAACCCTCCTTCAATCTTCAAATGATGTCTGGGTGTATAGCTCTACTTATTCTTGCATATACCTTTTTTCACACTCCACACATGATCTTACAAATAAGATCTTACATTTATACCATAACCTAGGACCAACTTTGGTAGGTTGGCTCTACAAGATATATTACAATAAAATCATTTTATAATAAAAACAATATCCGATGCAATAACCAATTCAACATGTTGGCTCAATGCATTTACAACAATAATAAGTCATCTCCATAGTGTGCCATGCTGATCTGGAGAAGATAAACTTGCCGGTGTAACCTAGACCTATTTGTCGATAACAACAAATATGTAAATACGAATATGCCAATTAACAAAACTCCAAGACAAGGTGTCCACATGATTTCCTTGACATAACCAAGTGCTTTCCATGCCCTTCCAAGTACCGGTGATCATTTTATCCTGCCGGTGTACCAAATACCAGTGATTGTGCATAAGTCACTTGCTTGCCGGTGAATGTTGCTAATTCTCCAAGTGCTAGAGTTGATAAGGTTTAGAAGGTGTTGACATCAATGACAAAACCATACCAAAATACCAACAGTGTACATGTCATCAGAATGCACCCCTATCCAAACACATACTCTCCAAGGTCGTGATAGAGATGTGCAAGCATGCTCCGACCCCAAGAGTATAATTTATGATGTCTCTCCATGGTCCAAATCATGTAAGTGATACCTCCATGCATGTGGGTGTTGCGCCCATTGGGGCACATGACTAATGCAATGGTAGCAATCATGAGCCCCCTCACTAATGGAACCTCGTCGGTAAGGTGTAGGAGCCAACTCACCATGATGCGACCCCTCATCTCATCGGGCATCACTCTCCCTATGCAGTAGACCTACTCCCTCATGTACTCATTAGCAAAGTGATCAACTTGATATCTAATAGTCTCTCCCCTAATTGGAAGGCACAGAATATGGTATACATCCTCAAGGGTAATCATCATCTCCCCCACAGGTAGAAGGAACGTCAAGGTATCTGCATCCCACCTCTCCAACAACACCATCAGCATCATAGGATGAAACTTGATGGTGGGCATAATCATCGTATACCATAAGCCTACAACATGAGGCAAGTCTCTCTCCTCCGGTGTGAGCCTTGAAATATGATTCTGAAGGCTTTGGAAGGTGTGACCGACAGTGTGATTACGAAGGTATGGAAGAATTTACAAAATCAAAACATCAAATCATCAGTAATCAATCATCGATCATAATCATCCAATAGAAAACATCATCAATTTATCCTATCTATCAGATGCATAATCCCATGCACCCTTTGGTCGCCTCGAGCAGGGACCAAGGTACCCTAAGTGGATTAGGGAGCCCCCTAAGATGAGGGTGCTTAGGTGGGACTAGGGCACCCTAGGAGGACCAAGGAGCCATCATGGGACCATGATGCCCATGGAGGACCATGGTTCCCTAGGACACCATGGTACCCAAATAGGGGGCACGAGCATGATCTCGATGATGACATCATTCAACATTGAATTCAGTTCAAACATAAAAAGTCAAAGAAATGTCTATGACAAGTCAACCCACCTCGTTCAAGGGTCGGTTGGCGAGTACAGACCGACGTAGGTCACTCGGGTCGGTGTCGAGGAATGATGATGAATAGGTGGGCTCCTCTGGAATGAATAGTGCTGATAAGTCAAAAGTGACAAATGAAGGTGTCACTTTTTCATTTTTATGATTCTAAGTTATAAACCCTGATTTTTGCAATTTTTCTTCAATCTATCATATCTTGAGCTAGGGAGCTTCGATTTTTGCACTGTCAATGGTGTTGGAATCATGAATTCTCCCTCTTGCTCTTCATTTGTTCCATAAAGTGCTTGGATGAACAATCAAGCCTTATTTTGAACATGCCTCATCAAGGTTTTCATTCCAATCCACTGTGGTAAACATGATACCCTATTTCACCTCACTAATTAGCAAGCCGAAACAAGGGAGGGGGCATATAACTAACAAATTTCATCACTTGCTTTAGTAAGAATTAGATGATTTTGTGATCTAACATGCATTTTTGTAGGGTGCGATTCCTAACTATGTACGCTAGGGGCTTCATCCGACAACTTATGGATATATCCTTTTCCAAATAGTGTTTACTTTTTCTATACTTTAGCTTGCATATGCATGTAGTGTCATATGACCATTGAAGTGCGAAATAAATGTAGTATCGTAAATTGTACACCCTTGCTAGGGTGGTACAATTTCACACTTGATTTAACATCCGCCTTAGTATGTTTTGCATCTAGCATTTCTAATCTCTTTTAATCATTTGATTAATTAATTTAATTAAATATAAATTCATAATTCATCACTTCACATGTTATAAAATTGGGCCCTTTATTCTAAAGTGTGCCCTTTTTATCCCTTCAATAAATCATTTAATCATAAACCCTAATTATGTCTTATTTCGACCTTTAAGGCCCGATTTTGTATAACAAAACACCTCAGAATCAACTGTAACTTTGGGATTCACTCTAATATCATCATATCTAATGACCTCAAAAATTTGGTGAAAAGTTGGTCGGACCATGTTGAAAGTGCATGTCCTCAGCTATTTTTCTGAAATTTTAGGAGCATAATATTATGATATAATAATTCTTAACCCCAAAATATTGGTGGGAAATTCAAATCCTAGGTCGACCTAAACATGAAATCAAGATCTAGGGTTTCATACTTAAGAGCTAGTTTTTGGAGCATAAAGAGCCTTCTTTGCAGCAAAAGAGTAGATATTTGAGGTCTTCAAAAACATTCAACATTCATCCATCATTCATCAAGCATCATTTCATCAGTTGGGGGCTTTTGAAGATGTAGGAGAACAATAGAAGATAATCGGCTAGAGATTGTCTTGTACCTCTCCCTTAGGGTTGGTTATGGTTTCATGTTGTTTCCATGTCTTTATATGAGCTTCATTTTGATTCATATTCATGCTTTAAATCATTTGCATCATGGATTTAGAGCATTTACTTTGTCAATTATAAGTAATTAGGATTTACTCTTTAGGGATACTCTAGATTGTTTGCTTTCATTTTAGGATCTTGCACACACACAAGGTTCTAGCACACACATTTTTCAGTACATTATCGGCTATTTGTTGAGGTGGAAATCACCAAAATAGGGGTTTGACTAAGGTAAAACCCTACATAGCCACCCCAAACCCTCTTTTTCAGCTATAGGTACAGGTTCAGATCCGAGTGTCGCTAGAAGTTTAGGACCAATAGAGCACACAAAGGTTGTCCTAGGGTTCAGATCTTAGCAAAAACCCCTAGTATAGGGACGTGACACCCTAGTCCTACCTATTCTTCAGCAACATTTGGCAGTGCGGCAGTTTGTAGATCCCAAAATCTAGTCTTTTAGATGCATCTTCAAACTTGCAGAATTAGGATAGTGGCGTGGCACCCAATCTTGAACATTTTGGCTTAGATTTCAGACATAGGTGCACCTCTGATTTTGCTTCCTAATCTATACTTTTCAGCATTTTATGAGCTATTTTTTGTTCTGCATTTCCAGATTAGGGTTTTCTTGCTTACTTGCACTTTAGGTTAACTTGCATTTTGAATCATTCCTCTCTCATTCACAGCAAGGGAATAGAAACCCTAAGAGGTAATCCATGACTCTCTCTTTCTCATAAGAAGTACCCAAAGTGTGTTACCTCCCTAGGCTCTTTCGTATTCTATGAGTGTGCATGAGAGTGGGATTAGGGTTTCCATACATAGTCTCACTTTTTCCCCTACACAATGAGTACCTATCAGTTTGATAGAGAAGAATTCTACAATCCATTTGACAATTGAAGTAATATACCAGTCAATGACAACAATGACAATAGCAATAGAAATGATAATGACAATGACAATGTATCTGTGGATTCTACAAAAGTTGAGGAAACTATCATGGATCCCCATTTTAATAAATCGATTCAAGAGATCATGAAGAGGGAGAAAATATTTCCTTCAAGTTATGGCACAAAGTGGAACAAGATTACCCCGTGATTTTAATATGTCACAAATTTTGGAGGATAATACAAATCAAATAAATCAAGTTAATACAAGACAAAGGAGACCTAATAATGATGGTAATAAGAAAGAGCATCTCGTGCTTGAGTCACCTTCATCCTTATTTCAAAAAACTGAAATGTCAAACACATACACTCATTCTCATCCTAGTTATGATAGAACCTCTCATGAACAACCCCATAGCCATCCTTTGCCATGCAAAAGAACTACCACCATGCATGACCATGATGATGCCTAAGATAATATCAATGTATATAATTACACTCAATCAAACATTAAAAATCATGACACAAGGAAACCTCATGTCATATTTGGGGGCAATACTCAAGATCACTCTTATGACACCTCCTATCCTTATGGTCATGACATGTATCAACCTAGACCTAGTGCTCCTCATTACAACACTATATCAATTGGTCCATATCCAAGATATAACTATGTTCCTCCTCCATATGAACACAACTATGATCAATACCATCCATACATGCATTATATCCCTCCTCCTCCGCTTGGTGGCTCACGCATAGGACTAGCTCAAAGAGAAAAGACACCACCCAAGAATGACTTGCAACAATAGATTAAGGACTTACAAAAACAAATGGTGGACATGAATACACCAAAGAAATGGTACACAATGAAGGATATATGTCCTTACCCATTTTATAGAAGAATTCCACTTCCTCCATTCCCTCCACATTTTGTGACACCAAAATTTGATAAGTGTAATACCCTAAAAATGGTCATCTAAACCATAGGCCCCTAATCTCGACAACGTCACCAAGGTCCTCACCAAAGGCAATTAAATCAATCTTGAGCACACAATTAATTCCTAAAATCATCAAATGTCACATGGCAAATCAATCACTCAATATTAATTAAATATTTATTTAATTAATTAAATCATTCCAAGTAAATCATTTTAAACAATTATCTTATTTATTTTAATTAAATCAGTTTTTTCCTGATTTTAATCTTAATTTTAGTTCAGTTTCCTTTAAATCAGTTTTTTCTTGATTTAATCTTATTTTTAGTTCAATTTCTTTTAAAACTGAGAAAACCATCCAATCACATCAATTCACCTGGATTGTGCTTCCTCTTGGAAAATCTTGACCGCTCATCATCATTTGATCTCAACCATTGGTTTCTTTCTGAATTTTCTATAAATTCAGGCTCATCTCTCATTCAAAAAGAGGCTGGAGAATATATTGTTATTATACTGTTTTTGCTCTAGGATTTCATTGATATATTGCATATTAATTATTTCATATTAATTAAATCATTTAGTTTAATATTGCAAAAATATTGTTAGATTAATATTGCATCCATCTAGCATTCATCATGTTCATATAGATAAAATCCTTCGTCTTGATGTTGTCTAGTCACTGGTATTGCTTATAATCTGAGAGCAATCTTATACTCGCATCTTTTAGAAGGCAATGGGTCGATTTGTTATGGTTTATTTATTCATTGATTATATCTGATTAACCATGCATGTAATGACTTAAGTGAAGTGTTGTGTCTTGCAGATACAAATTCTCATACCACTTTTCACACACACATTTCTGGCACCCACTGTGGGGCTCAAACCCACAACTACAAGATTTATAATGTTTCTTGAACAAATTTAATGTTTGATTTTTATAACTAATAAACATGTGTTAAATTTGCAAATAAAAATCTTTCTTTTTTATTGTTCTTCTATGACAGTAAACAATGGTCTCGGTTTGGAGAGTATAAATTTTTATTGCACCGTTGGATCTTAACTAATTTGTGATATGTTTTGTAAAATCAAGTTTTCTACAGTATCACCGAAGGGATTTTCCTAAATATTTTGGATTTGAAAGTTAGTATTGACAGAGTGCAGGACTATCATTTTACTCATTCTTCTATGACAGTCAAAAATGGTCTCGGTTGGAAGAGTATAATTTTTTATTGAACCGTTGGATCTCAACCAATTTTTTATATGTTGTTTAAAATGAATTTTTCTAAAGGTTAACCGAATGGATTTGACAAAATATGTTTTTTTTGAAAGATATGATTGACAGAGTGAAGGACTGTCATTTTACCTATTCTTCTGTGACAGTCAAAAATCATCTCGGTTCGGAGGACATAAATTTTTATTGAACCGTTGGATCTAACCCAAATTTTAATATGTTTTTTAAAACCAAGTTTTCCACATTTCCACCAAAGAGATTGTCCAAATTAGTTTTATTTTAAAAGTTATAAACGACAGAGTGTAGTACTATAAAAAATTGTCATAACTAGGATAGTCATAAAATGGAAATTCTTGTTAGATTAGTTTAATTTAAAGTTTACATGATAGAATTTTCTTTTGATGATTTTTTTTTATGTTATCTTGGAAACAAATTTTGAGATTTTAATGTTTTCAGGATGCTTGTCAAATAATCTATCAATCAAACATACGCATGCCAAACAATCAAGAAGAAAATGACTACTGACATTTTGGTTTTGCAGGTTGCCTAAGGAGAATCGACTAAACATTGTGTATTCATTTAGTATTTTCTTAGGCACTTAAATTGCTATCTGGTTAAAGAACAAATCTGTCTTTCATGTTTTCAGAAAAATCTAAGAGGTAGGAGAGTATGCTCTTGTCTTTTATAGACAATCAGAAATCTAGACCCTCGAAGTTTTTTTCTAAGTTTTGAGATTTGTGTACCTTTAGCGGGCCTGTCACAGTGGGAAAAAGTAATCACCCTGTGAGAACGACCCAAGTGAGTACAGTTGGACCTGAGCATTCCAACTCACTATAATAAATAGGCCTCTGGTGATTAAAGTCTCAGAGGATGGGATTATTTGAGTTTTCTCTTTGAGATCTCTCATATCGAGCATTTTGTAGGGCCTCGCGGTCTCAATCATGTTTACGTGACTACATCTTGTTTCGGTACCTTGTTGGGCTATAGGCCTCAATCATGCTTGCGTGACTTCAAGGGGTAATTTCAAACGGAATTCCTGACTAAGAACCATAAGATAGAAACTACCTCATTCACCTCCAAAAGGTTGATAATCTTTGTGCAAGAGAGATAGTAACTCTCCCAAGACACTTGCCATATCGTGCCCCCATTAGCATTTGGAGTCGGCTAATACGGCGTTGAGAATCCATTGCGTGAGACTCAGCGGCCATATTCTGATTAGCTATTGGGTGTGTACCTAAGTCAGCAAGCAAAGGTTTTCTTCTCTAAGCCAACTTCCATAGGGTTAGCGTGCTGTGATTGAATTATTATATATCTTGTGTATTTTCTATGTTTTCATCCCTAAAACTAAAGCTGGAATACCAAAACTGGAGAAAACAACAAACAAAGTTAGTGATAAACTCTGTCTGTGTCCAAACTGGTCTCTGTTAGTCATTGAAACATCAATCCTTATCAAAAACTAGTAGTCGTCAGTCATTGAAACTCTGTCTATCAGAATCTCATCTCTGTCCAATCCTCTATCATATGAATTCTTGATCTTGTCAATCAAAATAGTCAAAGTTTCCTAGATCAGTCTACAGCAAGCCTAAAACTGGTTATCATCCTCTTGAGCATAAACAACCTTGATAGTGTACCTCTGTCGTTGCGTTGCACAATTTTGTCGATCATCTTTAAGCTAGTTCAAACGAACATTTTATCAAACCTAAGTCAACTTAGATAACGTCTTACACAGGATAGATCGTTCCTGAAACCAAACCAGATCTTAAGTTACTTCCCTCAATCACTACGTTAAACGAACTACTAGCTACAATTTGATCTTGACTTCTGCAACACATCTCGCTCTCGGTCCTGTCGGTTAAAAATGCCTATTCAAGCCAAAAGCTCTTCTAATTTTTTTGACAAAAGTAAGAATCTCTTGGATACCTTAGCTCCAATTCCCATGGATGCCTATGCTCAAATGCTTCAAGATATAAAGAAAAAAAATATATGACATGGAAATCCAACAAAATAGATCAATGACTCCATTTGAAAAACAAATGTATGATATCAAGTGTGAGAAACTTCAAGAAGTGCTAAAACGATTATGTGATGTGTCAAGCAAATACCAACAAATGATTGACAATCAAAAGCCAAATCTCAAACAAGCTCACAAGACACCTTCACCAAGACAAAAAGGCATCTATTCCCTAGATAGACAGTTTACGCCTTTGGGGCAATCTATTGAATCAGCTTTGGAAGAACTTCTTAAGAACAATCTTATTATATTGCCTAAAAAGACCACATGGGGATGGGAATTTATGAGTAAGTATTGTGCATATCATAGACAAAATGAACATAAGACTTCGCATTGCATAGAATTAAAACATAAGATTCAAGATCTCATTGATGATGGTGTCATTGAAATTGAAGATCCTAATGACTCACCTAAAGAAAAAGAAGGAACTACTTCTAAGCATAATCAAAATCATGAACCTATGTCTAGCAAGGCTCCATATGTAGCCTCCATCCCTTCCATGATGCCTTCATCTCCTAAAATGTCTCAACAACAATCCATACCATCTCCTTCAAACAATGAAACTTCTCATGTTGACCTTCAAGGGCTATCTCCTATGGAAATCCAAGTTAATGCCAATATTGATACAAGTTCCTCTAAAGATTTAAAAATCCCAGATCCTATTCCATCATACACTTCAATTCCAAACGTACTCACTCCAGAGAGTCCCACTCAAAATACTTCCCCATCATGCCAAAATATGGAGATCTTCCAAGAATCCCCTACGCCTATGCAAAATCCTATCCCTTCCTTAGAAGTGACTCCATGTCAAGAGGATAATCTGGAAAATAAAAAAATAATTCCTACCATAAATCAAGATCAAGACACCAAAACTCCTCAATCCCATCTAATGATTGAAAAAGATCCTATTTCACTAGAATCCCATGATGATCCCCTTATACCTTTCCATTTCTTCCAAGATGACCCCCTTCCATCTCAAGAGAAAACCATCCTTCCAAATCCCATTCCTAATCCACTTCCTAAGCAAGATCATGATGCCTCTTCCACCTTTTCAAATGATCATATTCAAAATGAAGAGTCAAACACCCTTCCTACTCTATCCAATGATCCTATTCCATGTCAAGATCAAAGTATCCCTTCATCTCCTTGTCATAATCCTCCATGTTCACCTCAAGAGTCCATCATGCCCATAAATCCCTCTCATGATCCTATCATTCCATGCAAGATACCTCCACCTCAAAATGGACTTGCCTCTAGCATCAAAAGTAAGAAGAAACCCTTTGTTAAAAAGATCTTTCAAAGTATGCATTATCAAAGAAAAGGGTTAGACATTCATGAAAAGGGTATATTAGAACCCCCTGCTATAAAAGAAAATCTTGAGTATAATGGCTACATTTCTCACTCTCAAGATGTTGGTATCCCTCATAAATCCTACATTTCTCCAGTTAAATTCAGATACATGCCTTCCCCATCATTGCTTCCATCCATTCTAGATCCCTATATCCCTCCATCCCTTATGAAAGATCAACAAAGGCACACATCTTTGAGTACCTTCCATCAATATAAAAGATCTCCATATCATTCCTATCTATCCACACATCTCCCTCCAAGCAATTTGGATGCCAAGCATAAAAGTCATAAGTCAAGTAATCCACGTGTATTCAAGGATCAACATGTCCCATCTAATCGACATGTCAAAACAAAGAAAAATATGATCCAAAAAGAAAAGAAAAATACAAAACGCCACAAAGGCCAACAAAGAAAGAAGAAAAGTCGAAAGTTATATGGGTTCCTAAGGCACTTGTACAAGCAATGCGCTCTAAGGAACTACAAAAGCATGAAAAATCAAAAACCATGTGGATCCCTACGCGGCTGCTTGAAGCACAACAGTCTAAAGAAAAATCAAAATTGGCATCCAAAATTGTTGTTCGTCCATCCAAACCTTCCGAGTCTATTCCTCCATCACCTCCTTCATCCATTTTGGGTTCTTATACCCCAAAATATGTAACCTTTCCTCCATCCAAATCTCAAAATCTGAGATTCAATTCTCTTCCATATGTCCACCATCCTTCAAGGCGTGTGCCAATGTTGATCTTTCCAGCATTTCCATCTATTGATAAACAATTCTTCCAACATCCCATCCATTATCCAACACCTCTTTTTCACCCTTCCATCCCTCTTATCCAATCCTTTGCATAAGTCCTTGCCCTAGTTTCATTTCATTATCCTACCAACATCTTTGAGCATACCTTCATAGCCATGGTCTATTGCAACTCATATTCTAAAGGTACCATCCAAACCAGTGAGACATTGGGGTCCTTCTTCCATCTCCTCTCATGCCTCCATTATCTTCCAAAAAAGAAAAAAATGATGAAAAAAAAAAGAAAAAAAAGTAAAGAGAATTGAATTCGTCTTTGTGTGAAAACCACTTCTTGTGGCGCCTTGGGCAAGTACCATGATGAAAACCTAGCAAACGGGCGTCATGCGTAATCCATTATCCTTTTGCACTTTACACTAGGGGCAAGTTCCATACATGTACATCCATCTATTATCCTTCTTTCTCCATTATCCTTCATCCTCCATTATCCCTCATTCGCTCTATCTACATTCATATCCCTTTTCCACATTTGATCTTGACAAGGTTAATGATCTTTGCAGGCTTCATGTGTCCTATCTATTACACTTGATCTAGACCCTTTATCTCCTATCCATTGCTTGCTTACATCCATCATTCCCACCTTTGATCTTGATTATCCTATTTGTCCCCTATCCAAATCTATCCCTTGATCTTGATCAACACTATGGAAAAAATGCAAAAACATGCTTTCCACAAACCTCTTGACATGACCACTTCTTTGGACCATATGGCTTCGTTACACTATATCCTTGCTTCGTTGTGCTATATCCTTTCTTTACATCGCTAAAATCCTTGGTTTACATTGCTATATCTGGACCCTATGCTTGGATTAATGTTTTGAGATAGTCCTTGAAAGCATCCACCATCATTTGCTTATCCATTCATGTACTCAAAATCCCTTTTGCCTTTCTAGACACTAGGGGCAAACATTAAAAAATCCTAAAAATCAGAAAATGTCCTGAAGAAATCATAAAAATCAAAAACTGTCCTGAAGAAATCCTAAAAATCAGAAAATGTCCTGAAACAAAATCCTAAAAATCAGAAAAAGTCCGGAAGAAATCCTAAAAATCATAAAATGTCCTGAAGAATTAAAAAAAAAAACAAAAGAAAAAAAAAAAAAAGGAAAAAAGAGAGAAAATGCCCTGGTGAAAACCTGGTAAACAGGCACCTTGGTAAAAAAAAAAAAAAAAAAAGAATCTCTGCCAAGCAGGTGAAAACCTGGTAAATAGGCGCCTCTTGTACTCAAGCGCTCCATCTATCAACGCAATGTTGGCATTCTTGCTTTCCTGCATATTTTCTTTCGCTTGTACATATTTCAGTCACTTTTGTGACATCCTGGTTCGTTGGAACCCTCATGGCTTGAAATTGATCAATGTCCTAGTCTTAGGTAATCCACAGAGCACATTATATGTCCTAAGTAGTATCAACCAAGTCAACCTTACGTCAGTGAAACCTGGTCGTCCACTCTGAGTCAGTTACCTATCTCCTGACTACTAAAGAGTTTTATCACTGAATTAACAAGCAAAACAACATAACGGAAAACAATCACTAAACTATTTGAGCTATGCATGAAAATTGTATTTTTGTGCTATCTTTTATATTGGTTTTCGATTATTATCCCTCTGAGTAACTCAAGGAAGTCTATCTTGACTAAGAGGAGCAAGGATTGGGGGCATAATATTTTCTTGTTTGCTGCTTGAAGGAATGATCCCAATGATCTGGAAACATCTAAATTAGCTGGGTGTCTGTGATAAGAGCCTTCACATCAAGGTAGAATCGCCTCACATACCTTGACTCCGCTTATTTGAATGCTACAGGGAGGTTCCCATCATTTCTTTGTTTGTTTTGAGGGAATTTCTTCATTGTGCAATCCGGGTCCATGCGTAATTTGTCCAAGGATATGAACGAAAAAAGGGTCATTGCAGACAAGATAATTAATATTGCACATGAAAAGAAATGAACTCTATTCTGCTTGCTATAATTGTAAAATGCTCAATGATGACAATTAAGCTTTTCAAAGTCCAGTGACTAGGTTTAGGTTACATCTCATTTTGCATCTCATCTTGCATTTCATTCTGCATTTTGTGAATTTGGAGTGATTTCGGTATAGTAACAATGCTTCCTCTTTGTCTGCTGAATGAGAGTTGGAGCGTCACCATTTCTTTGTTAAGTGGTCTCTTTTCATCATTTCTCTGATCGAGTACTTGTGTTTTGAGATGTTTAGCTGCATACATAAGCATATTATATAGATTCATACATTCACTATCATTCATTTGCATTCATCTTATTGCATAGAAAGATAAAAAATTTTGCATTACTCATTCTCCTTACTCATTTGCATTATCATTTATTTGCATATGAAAAGAAACAAAAATAGACATCCATGATCATTTGCATTGCATACATTCATGCTGAAAAGAAATGCATACATATAGAATAAAGCATATAGAACAACATCTCATAATCCATCAACACAAGTACGATGAAATCAAATCACGAGCTTGTAAATCGGTTGTCCTGAGTCCATTTTCGGGATCGAAATCAAAAATTGAGATCATTTTGCTAGTCAATTTCAAAATTCGGACCACTTAATGCTTTTCATCAAAAGCTCGTTCTCTCTTCTAATTGCACTCAATTTCTCGTGAATCAACGTTGAATCTCAATTTAATTTCTACAAATCAACTTTGCGCTCAATTTCTCGCTAAAATTTCAAAAATTCCTCTGAATCATTTGTGCTCAAAACAACTTATCATCGCTCAAAATTGCCTATAATCATCATGAACCCTTGCTATTTTTTGATTTCGCTCCCGAGGGGGCATACTCATGACCTTATGACCTCACATTCTTCAATGTCGAGAAAATTTTTAAATCTTCATCGAAAGTCGAGCAAAAATATTTTCAACTAAAGAAAATCAAATAAGACCTCATCGCTAGGGGCATCTCAACTTCATCGCTTTATATCAAGTTGAGATTTCTCGATCATCTCATCCAAATCAATCTCTAGGGGCATATCAGTTTCATCGCTTCATATCAAGCTGATATTTGTCTTTTATCTGAATCAAACTCTTTACGTTAATCAGTTCCATCGCTTTTCATCAAGATGATTTTTCGTTTAAACTCAATTAAGGGTTTAAAAAGTATCTTCTATCATGCTAAATCTAAACAGGTGTTACATTTTATTCATTTCTTGATCAAGCTAAACAATTTATCTTCATCGTATCTTGATCAATCAAGTTCAAGATCGATTTTTATCATCACTCACTGTATCTAAGTTCAATCAAGTTCTAGATCACTAAGATCCGCTTCTTGATCAATCAAGTTCAAGTTCGGTATCTTTTGTTTTCTATTGTTCCCAAGTTCAATCAAGTTCCAGAACGGTATCACATTAATCAGACTTTATTCAGCTTTGTCGCTTCGAATCAAACTAAACACCTCACTTTTTTTATGTAGTTTGTGATCAATCAAGTTCAGAACTGACATCTCCTAGACATCAAATTTTCTTTGAACCAACGCGCTGCTCGCACATTAATTCAAAGAGGGGCAAATGTAATACCCTAAAAATGGTCATCTAAACCATAGGCCCCTAATCTCGACAACGTCACCAAGGTCCTAACCAAAGGCAATTAAATCAATCTTGAGCACACAATTAATTCCTAAAATCATCAAATGTCACATGGCAAATCAATCAATCAATATTAATTAAATATTTATTTAATTAATTAAATCATTCCAAGTAAATCATTTTAAACAATTATCTTATTTATTTTAATTAAATATCTTGGCATATTTAATTAAATAAATCAAATTGCCATAAATCTTCAAAAAAGGAAACAAATCAAGAAAGAGGAATTAATTCAATTAAATAAATCAATTTGCCACAAATCTTCAAAAATGGAAATAAATCAAAAAAGGAATTAATTGACAAAAAAAGAATTAAAATTTGAGAAAAGAAATCAATTGGAGATAATCTTGCAAAAAACAAATTAAAAATTGATAGATAATCTCAAAGAAAAGAATTAAAACAATTAAATATTAAAATTGAATGAAATAGAGAATAAATCAGTTTTTTCCTGATTTTAATCTTAATTTTAGTTCAATTTCCTTTAAAACAGTTTTTTCTTGATTTAATCTTATTTTTAGTTCAATTTCCTTTAAAACTGAGAAAACCATCCAATCACATCAATTCACCTAGATTGTGCTTCCTCTTGGAAAATCTTGACCGCTCATCATCATTTGATCTCAACCATTGGTTTCTTTCTGAATTTTCTATAAATTCAGGCTCATCTCTCATTCAAAAAGAGGCTGGAGAATATATTGTTATTATACTGTTTTTGCTCTAGGATTTCATTGATATATTGCATATTAATTATTTCATATTAATTAAATCATTTAGTTTAATATTGCAAAAATATTGTTAGATTAATATTGCATCCATCTAGCATTCATCATGTTCATATAGATAAAATCCTTCGTCTTGATGTTATCTAGTCACTGGTATTGCTTATAATCTGAGAGCAATCTTATACTCGCATCTTTTAGAAGGCAATGGGTCGATTTGTTATGGTTTATTTATTCATTGATTATATCTGATTAACCATGCATGTAATCACTTAATTGAAGTGTTGTGTCTTGCAGATACAGATTCTCATACCACTTTTCACACACACAATAAGTACAAAGGAAAAGGGGATCCTAAGGCACACATAAGACAATTTTTTAGAGATTGCATTGAGGTAGTAGGAGAAGAAACATACTTGATGAGATTGTTTCCACAAAACTTAGGTGAACAAGAAATGGAATGGTTCTCCCAACTTCCACCTAGAATTAAATCATGGAGTGATCTTGCAGAGGCTTTTATACAACACTTCTCATACAACATTGAAATAGATGTGTTAGTGGCTACCTTGTGCAATATTAAGCAGAAAAATGGGGAATCCTTCTCTTCATTTTTACAATGATGGAGAGGTCTTTTTAGTATATGCTCTTGTGATATCTCAAAAAAACAAATGGTAGAAATGTTCACTCAAAATGTCAACAAGGATATTGGATATGAGCTACGAAAAGCTTGTTTGTCTACCTTCAAAGAGGTCATTGAGAATGGAATGGTGATAGAGAAAGTCCTTATTGAACAATGTGTGATTAAGATATTCAAAGAAATCAAAGAGGAATCAAATGGGAAATACAAACCCCACTTTTGGAACAAGAATAAGAAAACAATCAATGATGGGGTAGTAGATGCAAATGTTGTGAAACCTAAGATAAATTTCCCTAGTGCAAGTTCATACAATACGAATCATCAAGTGAACAATAAAGGGAAATCAAAACCCCAAAGAAAGTACACTCTATTGGGAGAACCAATTGAAACAACATTCAAGAAGTTAGTGAAAAACAAGCTCATAACACTACCAAATAATCCACCATATGAGCCAAAATTAAAGCCAAATTGGTGGAATGATGATGAATATTGCAAATATTACAAGAGAAAAGGGCATCTAACTAGAAATTGTCACAAATTGAAGAATATCATACAAGACCTCATTGACAGAGGCGACACAGAATTTGATGGCCGTACCTCCAATGAAGAGCATGCGATGTTCAAGGAGCCATTTCCTAAACATGACAAGGGAAAACAAAAAACTATAGAATATCAAGATAATTATACGAAAACACCCTATGATTATGATTCCACTATTAATCACATTTCAATGGATAATCATGTTTCTACCATAACCATAAAGGACAAAGTTCCTGAGAGTTCTACCCAAAGGAGTAAGGTTGTTTTAAAAAGCATTGGACCATCTTCCTCATCTTCTAAAGATGAAACCTCTGAATGTAATGTCACAACCTATCGAGGTAAAGTCACCTTGCAAGGCATTCCATCCAAGACCACAACCTCATCATCCACCAAGAATGAGTATGACCTTGTAGACTAGTTAGGGAAAACACTTGCCCTCATTTCCATCCTTGAGATTTTATACATATCCCTACACATAAGGCCATCCTTGACAAAATTTTGAGAGAGACCTCTATACCCATTGATCTGAATGTGGACCAGTTTCAAACCATGATGGGATACCTTTCCATTTTGCATACCCTCACATTCACAGAAGTTGATGATGCATCTGTAACCAATTAAGGAGAAAGTTTTAATATTTATACATTGAATACTATTAAACAATTGGGATATTTTGAAAAGGCTATGAATTCTACACATGCTATCACCATAAAAGCATATGATGATAAAGATTGCTCATCCAAGGGCATAGAAACCCCTATTAGAGTTGGGAAGTTACAAAGGATGTAGTATGTCAAGTCCTTGATTTAGAGCTCATATATAATATACTCTTTGGACGTCCATGGATTCACGAAATGAGAGAAGTACCATCAACATGTCATCAATGTATCAAATTTCCTTACAATAGAGTTGAAGTAACAATAAAAGGTGATCCAAATCCATTCATATATTGAAAAAACCTACAACCAAGATCAGAGATAATAATTCCAATTAATAGAGAAGCAACTCCATCACCAGCATATGTGGATCCAAAATCCTTGAAAGCTTCTACATAAAAGAAAGCAGAGCTCAAATAATAATTCAAGGTTAAAGATATGGGATGTGGTGAGTATATATTTCATGTTGATCAGTTCCCACTTTCTTCTAAGACATTTAGTTGACATGAACAACCTACAACAAATTTGCAATGCCAAGGAATTGGGTGTGAACCACTTAGTGTTGTGGCTACTAAGTATGAATGCAAATCTCCTCCAATGGTGCAAGCATCTCTTGATATCAATAGTCCTAAAAGTGGTTCCAACAAAGAATATGGTGAATATATCACCATCCCTCTTGAGAACTTTTATAGCCTTTCCATTTCATCCACTCATTCCATTTCCACTCCTCTCCTAGACTTGGATTAACAAGAATCACAAAAGCCCTTACTAATTGGGGATAAAAAATATAGCTTTGAAAAGAAAATTCTAAAAGTCAAAAATAAAGAAAAGTCCTTTAGTCCAAATCAAAATCAAAAGCTATTGGACTTTGCCAAAATAAAATTCAAGGATAAAAATCCGACGAAGAAAAAAGAACAAGAGTTGATCTCCCCTAATATCAAAATAACTAGGGGAAAAAGTTCTAAAATGATAAGTCAAGAAGTATTCTTGTTGATCCTAATTCTCAATCATGCCTTCCTACTTTCACTTCTTTTCGCAATCATAAACCTTCATAACTCATCATATTGTTCCACACATCCACCCCCTTTTGGCAATACATCACATTAATGGACCTTTAATGGAACTTCCTTGAAGGAATTTGTTATCAGGGATGCCCAAACATATTTAGGTGACTTACATATGGGCAAACGTAGTCCACACACTAGTAATTTTTCCTTAGTTCCTTCATCAAAGAAGACAATCAATGGAGGTACACATCATTCAATGAAGGAATATCGTGGCTACAATAATAAGGTAAAGCCTCACACATTTGAGGTGGGTGACTTAGTATTGAGAGTGTTGGCCATTGGAGGAATTGATTATGTGTTGCATTGATGTTTTGTCATTGATGGAAATAGTGGTTGTTTTGGTTGTTTACCAATTTTTGGTAGGTTCCAATAGAGCAGCTGGAATATGATATTAATCCAGCATGCTCTGGTATGCTTTGGATTATGGAATTAGTTTGGATATGTCATTCATGCTATTCAGATGAGTATCATGATCAGTTGGTTCAGGATTTGATGACTCAGGAGCTATCATTTGTTCGAGTAAGCCTTTTGGTCACCGGTAAGGGTTTTACTTGCAAAGCTTTATTAAAGATCTTTTGATACACTTTATAAGTGGTGTTGGTGCGGCTTCTAGTTGGCTTTTAGAATGTAGTTGGTTATCTTGTTCATCTTCCTATTGATCGGTGGTGTTATATTTAGGACCAAACCTAATGCTATATTATTCCTTTAGGTTATGGATCGATTTATGTAATGTGTTGGTGGATGATCCTGATGCATTACCGGTTGGATATATTGATTGGATTGTGTTGTTTCAGTCTTAGGATGACTTGGTTGATCATTGGATTGTGAGCTTATATTATGAATTTATTGTATTATCTTTTAGGAGGTCGACCGGGTTGGTATAAATATGATGTAAGATCTCTTTGTAGATAATGGTTATGATGATGGGTTTATGGTTTTAGGGGTTATGCAATTATCTATATGTGAATAAGGTTGTAATCATATGTAGAGGTTTTGGTCAATCATAGGTGATCGAATTGGGTTGGTGAAAGAGGTTTAAGACCTCTAGTACTGAGATTAACCGAAACTGTACTCAGGCATAGGAGATGTTATTCTTGTAGTTCACTCTTCTTTCTGGATTATAGTCTGGATTTATTTTGTATTCAGTGAGGCTCCTTTTGTGATGAGCAGTGTTCTCTAGGCTATTGGCCTTCCTACATGTGCAAGCCCCTCTTTTTGCAATGACATACTTATTATAGAAGTATTATCTAACAGTGGGTAGGCTTCCCACCGTGGTTTTTCCCTTTACCGGGTTTTCCACATACAAATCTTGGTGTTATCTTTTGTGGATGGTTGGTAAATGTCCTATGGATTATATTTGTGCTTAACTATTATATCTTATATTCCGGTATTTGGTTTATGTATTTTGGTAATAAGGTTTTAATTCTTAAAGTTCTATAATTTGTCGACAACTGATTCCAACCCCCCCCCTCTTAGTTTTCCATCAGTTATCTGAGTTGTCTAACAAATGGTATCAGAGCCTGGTCCTCTCTATAGAAGCTTAACCACTTGAGGAAGATCCTATGGAATCTAATAGTTCAAGTTCATCTACAGCTATTTTCCGAAGAGAAATTCCTAGTCTTGATGGAGCAAATTACAGTGTATGGAAGATTCAGATGGAGACTCATCTGAGATGTCTTGGTAAGGATATTTGTAAGATCACTGAGAAAGGATATACACCTCATAATCCAGCATATGCAAATACTCCTCTGGCAGGCTTGGATAAGGACATTGAAAATGATTGTAGAGCTAGAGAAGCCCTTTTGTGTGCACTTTTTGATCAGCAAGTTATGGGACTAACTAAAAAATCAACTGCAAAGGCTATATGGGATAAATTAGAGACTCTGAATGAAGGTGACCCTTCTATTAAAATTGATAAACTTGATGGTTACCAGGTGAGATATAAGAACCTGAAGATGGAAGAAGATGAAAGGATTGCTGCTTTTATGCAGAGAGTTAATGAAATTGTTATGGGAATTCAATGTTATGGTGAATCTCTGAGCGAAGATGAAATAATTTCTAAAGTATTGAGAGCTTTGCCACTAGCTTACAAGATGAAGCCTACTACAATTAATGAGTTTAGAACAATGGAAAACACTTATGTTAATAGGGATACCTTGGTTGGGAAGTTATCCTCTTTTGAGCTTGAGGAATTTGGTCCTTCGAGAGTTGCAAAATTTGAACCTTCTTTTCATGCATCTACATCATCTACTAGAAAGAGTGTCTTGGGACTCATAAAATTTGAGTCAATTTAAGAGGCCCATTTCAAAATTCTTTTTTACACTTTCAAAATGGCACTTGATGAATTAACCTGAATCACCAGGTTTGAGGGCATGAAAAATGGAGCTAGTTCCATGCACCCCTTGGTGGCATTCCCCTCGCATGCCTGTGAAAAGTGAAGCCATTTAAAAACTTTCAGAAAATGCGATAGGAAGGTGTAATTTCAATCATCCCCTATGTGAGGCTAAGACAATAAAAACTTCCAAGCAAATGCATCTTGGCGGGTGTAAAGTTTTTAGAACTTTCCAAGTAATTTCAGTCGCCAGGCATAATAAAGCCACATATATTTTTAGTATCCAAAGCTTAAATTCTTTTGGCAAGTGAAAGCTCAGTGCTAGTGGAGCCCCCGCATGCACGCGCATCTTAAGGTGTCCAAATTTTACGACAGGCTAGCAAAGAAGAACCTAAAGGTCAAGCAGGTCGGGCAGATCGGATGGTGGTTGAAGATGATCCAATGGTGGTCGCTTATCCGTGATTTGAAGATGCAAGACCTAAACTCATTGTGGATCGGTGACAAAGCATGTGCAAAAAAATGGTGATTAACGGGTGAGCAGATCCAAGGATGATCAACGGCTATCACTATACTGTGATGGGAAACTACTCGTCAGTTACCCATCATGACTTGGTGACAAGGCGAGTCGAGGTCCAATGGCAGGTCTAGATGGTGAATGGGTGGATCTGCGAGCAAACCAAAGGATGACACATGGCATAGATGGATGAAGATTAAAGAGCGTGCAAGTCAGATGATGATCGACAGTGGTCACTGTACCGCAATGGAATGATGCTCTTTGGTTATTCATCATGACCCAACGACAAAGCACATGCAGTAAAGAATGAAGGATAAAGAATGAGTAGGTTGAAGATGATCTAACGATGGTCACTGATATGTGAAGGGAAGTTGCATGATGAATATCCATTACTGATTAGAGACAAAGAAGAGCCAAGGTGGGCTCAAGTGAGCTAGCAATCTAGTGGCAAATAAAGTGGTAGATAGATGGCAAGTCAAACGGTGGCTAGCCAGATGCATGGACAAATCAGGAAGTGACATGTGGTAGAAAGGGAGAGTGGCCCAAGTGTGATAATGACCAAGCAGGTTTGATGAAGATCAACACTGGATGCTATACTGCAATGGGAAACTGCTCGCCAGTTATCCATTGCAGATCAGCGACAAAGAAGAGCCAAGGCCTAAGGTGGGTTTGATGGTGCTGACATGGTGGATGAGCTGGTGAACTGGTGGATTCATGGACAAACCAGGAGGCTCCATGTAGTGGAGCAGAAAGGGAATAAATTAAGATTGAATATATAGTTTCAGACTATAGTGAAAATGAAGAGATTTAAATGTCTGGTTGTGCCTGGCTGCATGAAAGATTAATGGTTGACGGGTTATTTTTACCCGAATATACAAGTATTATAAACCATTGGAAAGCTCACAAAACAAGGAGTTCATTTTAGTAATTGGTTTCAATAGATATTGGATATTTTGAGACAAGTTTTCATGGGAAGGATGGAAAGAATATTTTTAGAAGGAGTGGGACACTTGTCACTGATAGATGAAATTTAGAAATCTTCTCTTCCTTCTTATTCTGAATTCTTATCATTTGTAAGGGTTCTAATTTTTGAGAAATTCTCGAAGGGAGATTTCTAAGAGGGGTTCCAGTCTAGTGCATTCTAATTTTCTGGGTTGTAATTGTTGATGTTCTAATTTTTCTGTCATTGCATAGATACTTTTAGCTGTAAATTCTTAGTTGCAGGTCGCATATATGTAAGGCATATATGTAGTTCCATTGGATTGTCTTTAGGAATCTTTTCAATTTCAATAAATCCAATGTTCAAGGGAGTTTGGGTTTATCCTCCCACAGGAGAGTGTAATTCATGTTCTTAGGTATCCTTTACAAAAAGGATTTAAATTCAATGAGCAGAAATTGTGAATTCTAAATTAATGTTTGGATATGTATGATCCTTTGTTTGAGTTTAGAATGTATTAATGTCAGGCATTAATATAGGGATATCTTTTAGTAGATTTGATTTGTAGCTTGGATTTCATTTGTGGTTATTTGTATTGACTCTATGCCCAGATTGAGGCACTAATCTGTTACAGCTAGAGGTTACTTGCATCAACATTTTAAAAGAATCAAATCATAATATCTTTCTTTTCTATTTTGTGGAATTGTTCCACCTATCTCACGTTCAAATATGTTGAGTTGTCAATGTATATTTAGCCTATCTATAGTACCCTCCTTGTTTTTGAACCTTTAATGAGATCTATCTACTTCTGTTGATGTTGTAATCAGTATAATTATATGCATCAAGGGTACACCCACCTAAGTTTTGCAGAGTCTGAAGAGTAGAACAATTTGTATCCTTGTTATGTTGTCCCAAGCCCTGAAATGTTTCATTGATTGAAATTACCTACTTCATAGGTAAATTGCAGGTGAACTTGGGTTTTCTCTTTTTTGGTTCATTTCTGAGTGGTCTTCTTAACCTAATATTCTTGATTCTTGTGTTGATCTTGCAATAAACCATCCCCAGTCAGAGTCACTATTGGGACTCATAAAATTTGAGTGAATTTGATAGGCCCATTTCAAAATTCTTCTTTGCACTTTCAGAATGGCACTTTTAGAATCAACCTGAATCGCTTGGTTTGAGGGCATGAAAAATGGAGCCAGTTCCATGCACCCCTTGGCAGCATTCCCCTCACATTCCTGTGAAAAGTGAAGCCATTTAAAAACTTTCAGCAAATCTGATAGGCCGGTGTAATTTCAATCATCCCCTTCGTGAGGCTAAGACAATAAAAAATTCCAAGCAAATGCATCTTGGCAGGCGTAAAGGTTTTAGAACTTTCCAAGCAATTTTAGTCGCCAAGCATAATAAAGCATTTATCCCACATTGACAGTGTAGAGGGAGTTTTTTCACATTTAAATATAAAGCCACATATATTTTTAGTGTCTAAAGCCTAAAGGCTTTTGGCAAGTGGAAGATCAGCGCCAATGGAGCCCCCGTGTACACGTGCATCTCAAGGCATCCAAATTTTGTGACAAGATGGCAAAGAAGAAGCTACAGGTTGAGCAGGTCGGGTAGAACAGATGATGGTTGAAGATGATGCAACAGTGGTCGAAGATCCGCGATTAGAAGATGCATGACCTAAACTCATCGCAGATCAGTGATAAAGCACATGTAGAAACAAGGTGATTAACGGGTGAGAAGATCCAAAGATGATCAATGGCTATCGCTATACCGCGATGGGAAACTGCTCGTCAGTTACCCATCGCGACTTGGAAACAAGGCGGGCCTAGGTCCAATAGAAGGTCTAGGTGATGAACAGGTGGATCTGCGAGTGAACCGGAGGTTAACACATGGCACGGATGGACGAATATTAAAGAGAATGCAAGTTAGATGATGATCGATGGTGGTCGTTGTACCGCAATGGAAAGATGATGTCTGGTTATTCATCATGACCCAACGACAAAGTGCGTGCAGTAAATAATGAAGGATAAAGACCGAGCAAGTTGAAGATGATCTAACGATGGATGCTGATCCGTGAAGGGAAGTTCCAAGATGAATATCCATTGCGGATCAGCAATAAAGAAGAGCCAAGGTAGGCTCAGGTGAGGTGGTGATCTAGTGGCAAATACGGTGGCCAGCTAGATGCATGGAAAAATTAGGAAGTGACATGCGGAAGAAAGGGAGAGCGGCCTTGGTGTGATAACGACCGAGTAGGTTAGATGAAGATCAACATTGGTCGCTATACCGTAATTGGAAACTGCTCAGTAGTTATCCATTGCGGATCAGTGACAAAGAAGATGCAAGGCCTAAGGTGGGTTAGGTGGTGCTAATGTGGTGGATGAGGTGGCAAACTAGTGGATTCGCCAACAAACTAGGAGGTGCCATGTGGCGGAGTAGAAAGGGAATAAATCAAGATTGAATATATAGTTTCAGACTATAGTGAAAATGAAGAGATTTAAATTCCTAGTTGTGCCTGGCTGCATGAAAGATTAATGGTTGATGGGTTATTTTTACTCGAATAAACAAGTGTTCTATATAGTTGGAAATCTTGCGAGACGTGGAATTTGTTTCTACAATTGGTTTTAACAGATATCAGATATTTCGAGAGCAGTTTCCATGGGAAGGATGGAAAGAATATTTTTAGAAGGAGAGGGACACTTGTCATTGATAGATGAAATCTAGAATTATTCTCTTACTTCTTATTCTGAATTCTTCTCATTTGTAAGGGTTCAAATTTTTGAGAAATTATCAAAGGGAGATTTCCAAGAGGGGTTCCAGTTTGGTGCATTTTAATTTTCTGGGTTGTAATTATTGATGTTATACTTTTAGTTGTAAATTCTTAGTTGCAGGTCGTATATATGTAAGGCATATATGCAGTTCCATTGGATTGTCTTCAGGCATATTTTCAATTTCAATAAATCCAGTCTTCAAGGGAGTTTGGGTTTATCCTCCCACCGGAGAGTGTAATTCCTTTTCTTAGGTATCCTTTACAGAAAGGATTTAAATTCATTGAGAACAAATTGTGAGTTCTAAATTAATGTTTGGATATGTATGATGCTTTGTTTGAATTTAGAATGCATTAATGTCAGGCATTAATACAGGGACATCTTTCAGTAGATCTGATTTGCAGCTTGGATTTCATTTATGGCTATTTGTATTGACTCTATGCCCTGATTGAGGCACTAATTTATTATAGCTAGAGGTTACTTGCATCAACATTCTAAAAGAATGAAATCATAATATCTTTCTTTTCTATTTTGTGGAATTGTTCCACCTATCTCATGTTCAAATATGTTGAGTTGTCAATGTAGATTTAGCCTATCTACAGTACCCTCCCTATTTTTGAACCTTTAATGAGATATATCTGCTTTTGTTGATGTTGTCATTGGTCTAATTTTATGCATTAAGGGTACACCCACCTAGGTTTTGCAGAGCCTGAAGAGTAGAAGGATTTGTATCCTTGTTATGTTGTCCCAAGCCCTGAAATATTTGATTGATTGAAATTGGCAACTTCATAGAGAAATTGTAGGTGAACTTGGGTTTTCTCTTTTTTGATCCATTTCCGAGTGGCCTTCTTAACTGAAGATTCTTGATTTTTGTGTTGATCTTGCAATCAACCATCCCCAGTCAGAGCCACTGTTGGGACTCATAAAAATTGAGTCAATTTGAGAGGCCCATTTCAAAATTATGCTTTGCACTTTCAAAATAGCACTTTATGAATCAACCTGAATCACCTGGTTTCAGGGCATGAAAAATGGAGCCAGTTCCACACACCCCTTGGAGGCATTCCCCTCACATGCCTATGAAAAGTGAAGCCATTTAAAAACTTTCAGCAAATGCGATAGGCAAGTGTAATTTCAATCATCCCCTGCATGAGGCTAAGACAATAAAAACTTCCAAGCAAATGCATCTTAGCAAGCATAAAGGTTTTAGAGCTTTCCAAGCAATTTCAGTCGTGAGGCATTATAAAGCATTTATCCCACATTGACAATGCAAAGGGATTTTTTCGCATTTAAATATAAAGCTACAAATATTTTTAATGTCTAAAGCTTAAAGGCTTTTGGCAAGTGGAAGCTTAGCGCCAGTGGAGCCCCCGCGTGCATGCGCATCTCAAGGCATCCAAATTTTGTGATAGGTTGTTAAAGAAGAAGCTAAAGGTCAAGCAAGTTAGGCAGATCGGATAGTGGTTGAAGATGATCCAATGATGGTCGTTGATCCACGATTGGAAGATACATGATCTAAACTCATCGCAGATCAGCAACAAAGCACGTGCACAAAAAGGGTGATTAACGGGCGAGCAAATCCAAGGATGATCAATAGTTGTTGCTATACCATGATGGGAAACTGCTCATCAGTTACCCATCATGACTTGGCGACAAGGCGGGCCCAGGTCCAATGGCAGGTCCAAGTGGCGGGTCCAGATGGATCTGCAAGTGAACTGGATGCTAACTCATGGCATGAATGGACAAAGATTAAAGAGCGTGCAAGTTAGATGATGATCGATGGTGGTCATTGTACCATAATGGAATGATTCTTGTTGGTTATACATCGCGACCCAACGACAAAGAATGTGCAGTAAAGAATAGAGGATAAAGAGCGAGTAGGTTGAAGATGATCTGATGGTGGTCGTTGATCCGTGAAGGGAAGTTGCATGATGAATATCCATTGCGGATCAACGACAAAGAAGAGCAAAGGTGAGCTCAAGTGAGATGGCGATCCAGTGGCAAATTAAGTGGTAGATGAATGGCAAGTCAGATGGTGGCTAGCTAGATGTGCAGACAAATCAGGAAGTGACATGCGACAAAAAGGGAGAGCGGCCCAGGTGTGATAACGACCAAGCAAGTTAGATGAAGAGCAACAGTGGTCAATATACCGCAATCGAAAACTTCTTGCCAGTTATCCATTGCGGATCTGCGACAAAGAAGAGCCAAGACCTAAGGTGGGTCCGATGGTGCTGACGTGGAAGAAGAGGTGGTGAATTGGTGGATTCACAGACAAATGAGGAGGCACCATGTAGTGGAGTAGAAAGGGAATAAATCAAGATTGAATATATAGTTGTACATTAGGAAATAGGGAATCATCACAAGCAATATAAACATTAATCATTAGCTCAATCACGAAAGCACAATTGCAATGATCTATCCTAAACACATTCAATAGAGACATGAAATAAAAACATTCAAAACTAGAAATTAAACAAACCAAAGGTAAATCCAAATGCTTCCTTCATGCGGCTCCATTGTTCTTCTTTCCTCTTCAAATAGTTTGGTTGTGGATCTCACCTACAAGTGCACACACATAATTGAAAGCAAGTAGACAAGATTATTGATCAAGAGTACTCGAAATGTGATTGACAAAGTGATTATAAATTCGATAATCTGATTAGGGATTAGATTGAAGAAATTCATCCAATTTATAGACAAATTGGAGAGATGGATCAAATTAGCATGATTCAATTCAAATAGAAATTGCAAATCAATTATGTCAATTATGACAAATTTATGACAAATTATGCACCTTCTATGCAAACTTTGTTGATTGATGATTTATGACAATTTATGACAAATTTCTATGTCAAAAATTGATTGATTGTCAATTATGACAAATTATGACAAATTGACATGTCATTTCCATGAATTTAGGAGAGAAATAGGAGGAAATTGAAATTAGGAATTAGAAAATTAGAAAATTAGAAAAAGAGGAATTAAGAAATTAAGAATTAGGAAAATGATGAAAATTAGGAAATTAGTGAATTAATCAATAATTTTTCATTTATTAATTAATTCATTCACAAAGAGGAATAATTAGCCAATTAAATGAACATTTAATTGCGATGAAAATACTTAGGATAAATAAATAAATTATTAATCCTAAAGAGGGAAATGACAAACCAGGTTAAATGATTAAATCACGAAACCCTAGAAGATGAATTAGGTCTTGATGAAAGATAATTGACTCGATCATGATTTTGATTAACAAAGGACCAATGTGATAAATGATTTGATTGATAAATACGCCAATTGATGAGGAACAATGACTAATTGATCCAAATTGACATGATTGAGAAAGACGACGATAGATGACAAATCGATCGCAAAATGACAAAATTGACAAGAGGACAGGGATTGATGACAAAATAGATTGCAAGACGACAGGATTGAAAATGACCACGATCGATGACAAATCGATCGCAAAATGACAAGATCGAACATGACAACGACCGATGACAAATCGATTGCAAAACGACAAGATTGAAAATGATAAGGAATGATGACAAATTGACAAGATTGATAAGAGGACAAAACCCTAATTAGGATTGACGATGTCCAAAATGATGACAAATGAGCATGCACATTGATGCGATAGGATAAGATCGATCAAAATCATGACTGGATAGTGTTGTCGACAAGACCAAATTTGAGAGCGAGACAACTGAAGAATGTAGAAGAATGACTCGATGCTCACAAATGATAAAGACCAAGTGTGTGACATAGGAGAAATGTTAATGCGATGCAAAAACCTAAAATGAGGCAATGCGCAAATGTTAAAGTACGATCCCGCAAGCGTTGACCATTTTTAGGTGTCTACATTTTGCCCCTCTTTGAGACAATGCGATTTTAAGCGTTGTTTCAAAGAACAATAATAAAAAATGCCCCAGACGATAATAATGACATATGCATGCCCCCTTGAGGAATTGGCCAGAAACATGCACAAAAGAGGCCAATTGATCGATAAAAATGATAGGATCGAATGGACTGACAATCGGAGATCGGAAGAAATGTTAGTAAGAAGAAATGAGACAGAAAACAATTAGAGACGAAGAAAAACTTGCTTTCACTAATGCACTTTGTAGGTGAGAACCTTTATTTAATGTAGCAAAATGGATGCATAGCACCATGGCGTTGAAGGCTAGAGCGGAAATGCAACCCTTTTTGCAAAAGACAGACACATCGCAGACAAACAACAATCACAACAAAAAAAAGAAAAGGACCATGAACCATCCTAGTCACTCTAAATCACTCAGTGACATCATCAAGCAACATAGGAACATGACCAAAGCCAAAGATAAATCAGTAAAAAGATAAGATGCACAAATTCCAACAAATCAAACAAACATCTTGATCTTCATTGTCAAAAGTTGAAAGTGCTGATAGGACGATCATGCTGTCTGGTTTCAAGACATGCGGTACCCTGTCTAAGACAGGACACAGTCTGGTTTCGAGTATACCACACCCTGTATAAGACCCATGATATTAGAGACAAGGACAAATGATTTTGATGTTGATTGATATGACAATTTCGATCAGTTTGAATGTCTGAGTTGATTGAAAGAGTTCATCTGTTTAAGCGTGATTTCATTAAAGCACAGTGTATGATTGTGAGTGTCGTTGGAGGGATGCTCAGTGATCTGTCTATGCACAAAGGGATTATTGAATTTTTTTGTTTTTTGACAAAATGCTTGTTTTTGGATTTTAATGTTTTGAAATTTTTTTGTTCTTTTTTTTCAGGACTTTATATGACTTTTTTAGGGATTTATTTCAGGACATTTTTCAAATTTTTAGTGATTTTTTCAGGACATTTTTCAATTTTTTTTTTTTTGGATTATGATTTTTTGAGGACATTTTTCATTTTTTTTTATGATTTTTTTCAGGACATTTTCCATTTTTTTTTATGATTTTTTTCAGGACATTTTTCAATTTTTATGATTTTGCCCCCAGTGTCTAGCAAGGCAAGGAATATGACAGGTGAATAAATAGGCTTTCTAAAATGTTGGTGGATAGAGGGAAGACAAAGGCCTTTTATTATGGAGACAATGCGGATGCAATTTTCAAGGGCTATTGCGTGATGGGACAAGAGACTGGATATGACAATGCAAAGTAGTGAAATGGCATGAGGGACATGTCAAGAGGTTTTTGAAACCATGTTTAAATTTTGCGTCCTTATGTCAGATCAAGATCAAGGAATGAAAAAGAATGTATCGATAGTGATAAGATATGATAAGCAAGACCAAAAATGGATAAGGGACATGGACTGAAGGTCGGGATAGGATAAGGGATGGTGGCAGAAAGTTGCAATAAGCCAGGGAATATGGATGAAAGGTTATAATAAGCAAATGGATAAATGACCAAAAGCTATGATAGACTAAAAGCTGCAAACAAGATGCATGATGCTCATGACGATCCTCAGCCTTGTCAAGATCAAAGGTGGAAAGAGGAAATGGACATGAGGGACAATAGGATATGAAGGGTAATGACATGGTATGATAGGATAATGGAACAATGAAGGACAAAAGGATATGAAGGAGGAAACCTGCCCCCAAGTGTGGTGTGCAAGAAGTTCATAGATTACGCATGACGCCTGTTTGCCAGGTTTTCATCACGGTACTTGCCCAAAGTGCCTGTTTGCCAGGTTTTCACCAGTGGACAAATTATTTTTGTTGTACTTTTTTTCTTTTTCTTTTTTTTTCTCACTTTTTTTGTTTTCAATTTTTAATTTTTTGACTTTTTCAAGAGAAGATGAACACATGATAGGGGATGGAAGAAGGACTCAAGTGTCTTTTTGTTTGGGTAGTAGCCTTGAAAAAAAATGGACCATGACCTTTAAAAGTATGCTCAAAGACATTGGTAGGATAAGGACATGGAAAAAGAGATGAAACTAAGGCGAGGATTTATGCAAAGGATTGGATCAAAGGGATGGAAGGATGGAAAATATGCATTGGATAATAGGTAGGGTATTGGAAGAATTGGGCTTTAGTGGATGCAGATGAAGGCAAGATCGACATTGGCACACACCTTGAGGGGTGATGGACTGATGGAGGAAAGACGTATTTTGTATATTGAGATTTTGACGGAGGAATAACTTGGGATTTTGGGACATAAGGGCCCAAAATGGATGAAGAAGGTGATGGAGGAACAAATTTGAGAGGTTTGGATGGAGGAATAGCAATTTTGGATGCCAAGTTGGATTTTTCTTTTTGCTTTTGTGCTGCAAGGAGCTGCTTAGGGATCCACATGGTTTTTGATTTTTCATACTTTTGTGGTTCCTTTGAGTGAATTGCTTGCATAAGGGATTTAGGAACCCATATAGATTTTGACTTTGCTTTATTTTTCTCAGTGGGCCTTTGTGGCCTTTTGGATATTTCTTTTTCTTTATAGATCATATTTTTCTTTGTTTTGACATGTCAATTATATTGGACATGTTGATCCTTGAATACATGTGGATTTTTAGACGTATGACTTTTATACTTGGAATCCAAATTGCTCGGAGGGGGAAAGGAATGCATGGATGGATAGGAATGAAATGGACTTCTTTTGGATTGATGAAATTTACTTAAGGATGTGTGCCTTTGCTGACCTTGCATAGAGGACGAAGGAATATAAGGACCTAAGTTGGATGGAAGGTATGATGGGGAAGGTGTATGTTTTGATTTTGATGGAGGGATACCAACATCTTGAGAGTGAGTTGTGTAGACATGACCCTTAAGATCTTCTTTAACATGAAGGGATTCTTTCTCATGAAGGTCTACTCCTTTGCCTTTATGAATATCTTGACTTGTAGGATGCTCTTTTCTTTGGGAAGAAGATGCGAGTCCATTATGAGGTGGATATGATATAATGAGATCTTGAAGTGGATCGGATTGCACCAAAGTGGAAGAACCCATTATGCATGTCAAGGGTTCATGAACATCTTGCACTGACACGTTAGAATCATGAGGGGTATCAGGATCACTAGGGGGACTAGGATTGTGTAGTGGACATGGTTCAATGACAGGCTCTTCAAGAGATGGAATGGGAGAAATAATGGGATCATCAAAAGAAATACGATCTTGGAGTGTATATGGAGCATTAAGATAAGGAGATGGAGGAACAAAAGGATCTTGTGGAGGATCTGAAGGAATAATTTGATCTTGACAAGGAGGAAGATCATTGGAATCCCCTTCAAACGTGTTTTTCTCTTGACTTTCAATGGGATCATCGGAAAGGATGGAAGGGATATCTTGATCTTTCTTAGGAAGTGGAATGTCAATGGGATTTGAAAGGACATTTTTTTCATGAAATGGAAGGGGATCGTTTAGGATTGGATGGACTGGGATATCTTGATCTTTCTTAGGAAGTGGAATGTCAATAGGACTTTGGATAGGATGGACAAGAATAGGGGAATCATCATGAGTTTCTGGGAACATGGGGTCCTGGTCAACAATTGGATGGGATGATAAGGTTTTGGGATCTTGATCTTGATTTTCTTTAGGACTCATTTCTTCATGCTCTAAATTATCCTCTTGACATAGGGTTGGACTTTGGATATGCATGGGGGATTTTGGTGAGGTATCAATGCTTTGGCACGAAGGGGATGCACTTTGAACATTTGTGATGGATTCTGACAAGGAATCAATGCTTGAACATGAGGAAGAGGGACTTCAAATGGGGTCCTCTAGAATAGGTAATGGCAATAAAGTGCATGGTGGTATTGGGTCTTGTATTTCTGAAACATGACAAGGATGTGTATCATGAATTGGATTATCTTGGCAATCAATTATGGATAGCTCTTGGATAATTTCATCCTTGGGTGTATTGTTTGATGAGGACAATATGGAAGGTTCTTGTGAAACTTCTAGAGGTGTAGGGATAGATGCCACTGGAGAGTTAATTTGCTTGTGGGGGGAAGAGGCATTGCTAGACATCAGTGTATTATCTTGATCTTCCTCAAAGAACTCACTTGGTAGTTTCCTTAAGAGCATTGCAATAAAGCCACATTTCTTTCGAGGTTTTGACATGGTTGTATCTAGAATTTGAACTTATTTTTGGTTTGATGTCATGTTTTGATATTGGATTTGGTTCAATTGTTCTGACATGTTTGAAATTTGGGTTGATGTGTACTGTAACCTTTTTTTTTGAATGTTTGGTTGACATTGATATTCCACCATTGGTTGAACCATTTGTGGACATTGTATAGTTGGTTGAACATATTGTTGAAATTGGACCATTGGTTGTGTTGGTTGAATATGTTGGACAATTGGTTGAACCATTGGTTGTATTGGTTGAAAATCAGATTGATAGTAAACACCTTCTTGTTCTTGTTGTGGAGGCACATAATGTTGAAATTGATGTTGTCTCCTTTCTTGAAATTGTTTCATCATCTCTATTTGGGAGAGGAGAGCTGGTATGTCTGATTGTTCAAGAAGAGATCTTACATCAATTGGCTCAACCTTTGGATTTCGACCTGGAAATTTTTGAAACACTTTGGACATTTGTGATCTATTCTTCTCAATGTTTTTCACTCTTTGTTCCAATATCTCTTCTTCTTGAGCTAGTTTCTCCTCTAGTTTTTGTATTTGGAGATTTGTTTCATCATAAAAAGTTTGATCAATGTTGCTTTGTTGTTGGGTTGGATAGAATTGTGATTGCATTGTCGGTTGATATATCAAACTTTGTTGCATCATTGGTGCTTGGAACCTTGTTTCAATAGACATGTCACTATGCAATGTTTTTGGGATTTTCTCAAGGATAATATATGATATGCAACTAAATGCGAACTAAATGAATGAGAATGCAATCTATGGCAAGAATGCAACCTATGTTTTTTGGTTGTTTTTCAAGATTTTGACAAACTTTTTTGGAATGCAAATCTAAGAAAGAGACCCTTAGGAAATTGAAATGATGTCTAGACCTCAAAGGACAAAAGGACCAAGTGACAAAAGGACAAAATGACAATGTCTCCCCAAATATGCTTGGATACTAAGCTAGGTTTGACCACATGACAATAATGACAAAAAGAGAAAAGGTTTGATAAGGTCTAGACCTCCTAACAATGACTTAGGGTTTATCAAAGATTTGGATTACTCAAGTATGACAAAACCTAGTTTTGGTACTATATGCAAAGGGACAATTACTATGCCAGTGACCCTAATATGATATGATAATGACCTAAGCTTAATGAAGAAACTTAGGGTATGCAAATGCAAATGTATGACAATGGTATTACTATAATGCAACAAGACACATGCAAATGGATGACCCTTATTGATATGCAAAGGAGTATGACTTAGGTGAAACCTAACCTTGGTACTTGACAATGACTTTGCAAAATGCAAACCTAAGATGAACCTAAATGTAAGTGACATGAATGTTGAGACAAGATTTTGAACAATGTTTGATAACCATGTTTGAAAGTGTTTTGAAGTTTGTTGGATGAAATGCTCTTATGTTTAACCTTGTTTTGAATCAATTTACCTTGTTCTTGAAATGAGATGCAATTCAACTTTTGACAAGCAAAGAAGACAAGATATTTTAACATAGACTCAAGACAATCATACTCACTCACATATTTCTTATGGTAGGCAAGGACATTAGGTACTTGAGAGGTAGACTTGTTATGGGATTCAAGGAGAATACATAGATGCTTGACCCCACGGGCTCCCCTCCATGGCACTCACTTCTCAGGGCAGCCAAGCATCAGTCCCCATGGAAATATCCCCATGGCGAACTTAGTATCTCTTCCAAGTATCTGAACTTGTCCTTCTCAAGCAACTAGAAGGATTTTTGGCTTCTAAATACAAGGTGTTTAGTCAGGATTTCTGTTAAGCGTTACTCCTTGATGTCACGCAAGCGTGATTGAGACATTAAGCCCATCAAGATACCAAACAAATGTAGTCGCGCAAGCACGATTTAGACCAAGAGGTCCTACTTAGATGTTGATATGAGAAAGAGTTCAAGGGTCATCACTTCCCAAGTAACTGCAATTCCCATGTAACCCTTCCTTCAAAGCTTTCGCTCATCAGGTATTTTTTTATAGTGAGTTAGAATGCCAAGGTATTCTAGCCGTACTCACTTTGGGTCGTTCCCTCTCACGATTATCACTTGCTTGCAAAAGCAAATGGTCAGGAAGGCAAACCCTCTAAAGGTGACACACAATCAAAAACATGAGCATGGTATTGAAGATTTGGATTTCTGATCACCCTAAGAAGGATGAGAGCATACTCTCCTACTCCAATGTCAAACTCAACAATCAAAGCAAACATACATTCATTCCATCCTATTTAGAAATCACTAGGTGCCTAAACATTAATTGCAAACACAAAGTTTAGTTGTATGTCCAAGGCAACCTACAAAATCACCAAGTCAAAAGTTTAATTTGTTTGGTTTTTAACTATCGAACCTGCATAAAATTCATTAGTAGTTTGTGAAATAATTCTTTGTCAAGCGTTTTGCCACAAAGCTACCAACAATGTTAGAGAATCAAGAGAAATGAATCACCATCAAAATTAATCCATAAAAGTTGTGATTCTTTGTCCTCTTAGATTAATCTATGTGAAATTCATCAAATTTACCACCCTAGATTAATCTAGATAAAATTTGCATGAATAGATGATTAATTTGCCAAGCTAAATTAATCTAGATGAAAGTTGCATGATTTTGTTTTTTGAAAATTTTGACCATTTACAGAAGCATAATTAAAAATGTCATAACTTCCTCAATATTTATCCAAATCACAAACCATAAAATGATCTGGAAAGGTAAAAACGTGATATAATATACCCAGAAATCATTTATTTTAATTCTGCACGAAATGTTTTACGTGATCAACTGATTATGACTGTTTTTTTTTTTTAGAAGAAAAATCTGCAACTTCACAAAACATTCAAAAAAAAAAATTAGATCCAAGCATGTTCACGTCGGGTTCACCAATTAATGTACGTCAGGAAATAGGGAATCATCACAAGCAATATAAACATTAATCATTAGCTCAATCACAAAAGCACAATTGCAATGATCTATCCTAAACACATTCAATAGAGACATGAAATAAAAACATTCAAAACTAGAAATTAAGCAAACCAGAGGTAAATCCAAATGCTTCCTTCATGCAACTCCATTGTTCTTCTTTCCTCTTCAAATAGTTTGGTTGTGGATCTCACCTACAAGTGCACACACATAATTGAAAGCAAGTAGACAAGATTATTGATCAAGAGTACTCGAAATGTGATTGACAAAGTGATTATAAATTCGATAATCTGATTAGGGATTAGATTGAAGAAATTCATCCAATTTATAGACAAATTGGAGAGATGGATCAAATTAGCATGATTCAATTCAAATAGAAATTGCAAATCAATTATGTCAATTATGACAAATTTATGACAAATTATGCACCTTCTATGCAAAATTTGTTGATTGATGATTTATGACAATTTATGACAAATTTCTATGTCAAAAATTGATTGATTGTCAATTATGACAAATTATGACAAATTGACATGTCATTTCCATGAATTTAGGAGAAAAATAGGAGGAAATTGAAATTAGGAATTAGAAAATTAGAAAATTAGAAAAAGAGGAATTAAGAAATTAAGAATTAGGAAAATGATGAAAATTAGGAAATTAGTGAATTAATCAATAATTTTTCATTTATTAATTAATTCATTCACAAAGAGGAATAATTAGCCAATTAAATGAACATTTAATTGCGATGAAAATACTTAGGATAAATAAATAAATTATTAATCCTAAAGAGGGAAATGACAAACCAGGTTAAATGATTAAATCACGAAACCCTAGAAGATGAATTAGATCTTGATGAAAGATAATTGACTCAATCATGATTTTGATTAACAAAGGACCAATGTGATAAATGATTTGATTGATAAATACGCCAATTGACGAGGAACAATGACTAATTGATCCAAATTGACATGATTGAGAAAGACGACGATCGATGACAAATCGATTGCAAAATGACAAAATTGACAAGAGGACAAGGATTGATGACAAAATAGATTGCAAGACGACAAGATTGAAAATGACCACGATCGATGACAAATCGATCACAAAATGACAAGATCGAACATGACAACGACCGATGACAAATTGATCACAAAATAACAAGATTGAAAATGATAAGGAATGATGACAAATCGACAAGATTGATAAGAGGACAAAACCCTAATTAGGATTGACGATGTCCAAAATGATGACAAATGAGCACGCACATTGATGCGATAGGATAAGATCGATCAAAATCATGACTAGATAGTGTTGTCAACAAGACCAAATTTGAGAGCAAGACAACTGAAGAATGTAGAAGAATGACTCGATGCTCACAAATGATAAAGACCAAGTGTGTGACATAGGAGAAATGTTAATGCGACGCAAAAACCTAAAATGAGGCAATGCGCAAATGTTAAAGTACGATCCCGCAAGCGTTGACCATTTTTAGGTGTCTACAATAGTTTCAGACTATAGTGAAAATGAAGAGATTTAAATGCTTGGTTGCGCATGACTGCATGCAAGATTAATGGTTGACGGGTTATTTTTACCCAAATATACAACTGTTATATACTGTTGGAAAGCTCGTGAAACGAGGAGTTTGTTTCTGTAATTAGTTTCAACAAATATCAGATTTTTTGAGAGCAGTTACCATGGGAAGGATGGAAAGAATATTTTTAAAAGGAGTGGGACACTTGTCACTGATAGATGAAATCTAGAATTCTTCTCTTCCTTCTTATTTTGAATTCTTCTCATTTGTAAGGGTTTCAAATTTTGAGAAATTCTCAAAGGGAGATTTCCAAGAGGGGTTCCAGTTTGGTGCATTTTAATTTTCTGGGTTGTAATTGTTGATGTTCTCATTTTTCTGTTATTGAATAGATACTTTTAGCTATAAATTCTTAGTTGTGGGTCACATATATGTAAGGCATATATGCAGTTCCATTGGATTGTCTTCAGGCATATTTTCAATTTCAATAAATCCAGTCTTCAAGGGAGTGTGGGTTTATCCTCCCATGAGAGAGTGTAATTCCTTTTCTTAGTTATCCTTTACAGAAAGGATTTAAATTCAATGAGCAAAAATTATGAATTCTAAATTAATGTTTGGATATGTATGATCCTTTGTTTGAATTTAGAATGTATTAATGTCATGCATTAATATAGGGACATCCTTTAGTAGATCTGATTTGCAGCTTGGATTTCATTTGTGGCTATTTGTATTGACTCTATGTCCAGATTGAGGCACCGATCTGTTACAACTAGAGGCTACTTGCATCAACATTATAAAAGAATCAAATCATAATATCTTTCTTTTCTATTTTGTGGAATTGTTCCACCTATCTCATGTTCAAATATGTTGAGTTGTCAATGTAGATTTAGCCTATCTACAGTACCCTCCTTATTTTTGAACCTTTAATGAGATCTATCTACTTTTGTTGATGTTGTCATTGGTCTAATTTTATGCATCAAGGGTACACCCACCTAGGTTTTACAGAGCCTAAAGAGTAGAAGGATTTGTATCCTTGTTATGTTGTCCCAAGCCCTGGAATATTTCATTGATTGTAATTGGCTACTTCATAGGTAAATTGCAGGTGAACTTGGGTTTTCTCTTTTTTTGATATGTTTCTGAGTGGTCTTCTTAACCAAAGATTCTTGATTCTTGTGTTGATCTTGCAATAAACCATCCCCAATGAGAGCCACTATTGGGACTCTTTAATTTCTGAGAGGGGTTCCAGTCTGGTGCATTTTAATTTTTTGGGTTGTAATTGTTGATGTTCTCATTTTTCTGTCATTGAATAGAAACTTTTAGCTGTAAATTCTTAGTTGTAGGTCGCATATATATAAGGCATATATGCAGTTCCATTGGATTGTCTTCAGGCATCCTTTCAATTTCAATAAATCCAGTGTTCAAGGGAGTTTGGGTTTATCCTCCCATGAGAGAGTGTAATTCATGTTCTTAGGTATCCTTTATAGAAAGGATTTAAATTCAATGAGCAGAAATTGTGAATTCTGAATTAATGTTTGGATATGTATGATCCTTTATTTGAGTTCAAAATGTATTAATGTCAGGCATTAATACAAGGATATCTTTCAATAGATCTTATTTGCAGCTTGGATTTCATTTGTGGCTATTTTCATTGACTCTATGCCCAGATTGAGGCACTGATCTGTTATAGCTAGAGGTTACTTGCATCAATATTTTAAAAGAATCAAATCATAATATCTTTCTTTTCTCTTTTGTGGAATTGTTCCACCTATCTCACGTTCAAACATGTTGAGTTGTCAATGTATATTTAGCCTATCTACAATACCCTCTTTGTTTTTGAAGGCTTAATGAGATCTATCTGCTTCTATTGATGTTGTCATTCATTTAATTTTATGCATCAAGGGTACACCCACCTAGGTTTTACAGAGCCTGAAGAGTAGAAGGATTTTTATCCTTGTTATGTTGTCCCAAGCCCTAAAATATTTTGTTGATTGAAACTAGCTACTTCATAGATAAATTGCAAGTGAACTTGGGTTTTCTCTTTTCTGAGAAGAACAAAGTGATTGGAAAGCCTTATATAATTAGGAACTGGAGGAAATGAAGAAAGAAGATGAAGAGTTTGAGAAACTTGAAGCCCTATTTTCTAGAAGAGTACCTAAAGGTCCGGTAAGAAGTAAGTATGAAGGAAAATCACCTATTAAATGTTTTGCATGTAATAAGATAGGTCATTTTGCATCTAGATGTCCTGAAAGGAATTCAAGATTTGAGGAAAGAGCTAGAAGATCTTTTAGGCCTAACCATGATTATCAGAACAAGCATAAGTACATGAGGAATAAAGACAAATCATGCTACTATGCGGATGAGGAAGGTGTGACTGATTCTGATGATGAATCATCACAAGACTCAGCTAGTGGATCCGACAATGAAAATGAATGGGTATTCTTGGCTATCAAGTAAGATAATCCAGTACCTAAAGAAAAGGCCCTTCCTACTAAAGGTGAAAACAAGGATGAATGGGTGATAGAGAGTGGATGTTCACATCATATGACTGAAGATAATAGGAAGTTTCTATCTTTGCAAGAATTTGATGGCGATCTAGTTAGATTTGGAAATGACAAAGCATGCATGATCAAGGGAAGAGGAACTATATCATTGGATGGTAAGAATGATACGTACAATATTTATTATGATGAAGGTTTAAGGCATAATCTTTTGAGTGTAGGACAGTTGGTGGATAAGGGATTTCTATTATAGTTCAAGGATGGAAAATACAAGATTATCAATAGATCTAGATTGGAGATTACAACTGGTACTCAAACTAAAGGTAACATCTTTCATTTTAACTCTAGTGAGAAGAAATGTTTGATTGCACAAATTGATGAGAGTTGGTTATGGCATAAGAGGTTGTGTCATGTGAATTTTAATTGCATTGTAAAGATCAGTTCTACTAAGGAAGTTAGAGATATACCTAAGATTGTGAAGCCCTATAATCCAGTATGTAAGGAATTTCAAAAGGGAAAGAAAGTCAAAAGAACTTTTAAGGGTATACAAGACAAATCTAATGATGTTCTTGATCTTAGTCATACTGATTTATGTGGTCCTGCTAGAATCAAAAGTTTTCAAGGTGATAGATATTTTATGCTAATCATTGATGACTATTCTAGAATGATGTGGGTTACTTTTCTAAGGGAGAAATCTAAAGCATTTAAAATGTTTAAGATCTTTAAACCTAAAGTTGAGAGAGAGATAGGACTAAAGATTAAATGATTAAGGTCTGATCAAGATGGAGAATTCACATCCTATGAATTTAATAGTTATTATGAAAAGAATGGGATAAGAAGATATTTATCTACACGCAGAACACCTCAATAGAATGGTATTGTGGAAAGGAATAAACAAACTATCTTGGATACAGCTAGAACTATGATGATGGAAGCTAATCTGCCTCATATCTACTGGAGAGAAGCTATGAGCATGATGGTATACATATTCAAAAGAGTTCTTATCAAAGGAGACACTAGTAAGACACCTTATGAGTTATGATTTGGTCATACACCTATAGTTAAGTATTTTAGAATCTTTGGTAGTAAATGCTATATCAAAAGAGATGATTCCATTGGAAAGTTTGATCCTAGATGTGATGAAGGGATATTTTTTGGTTATTCTAATGAAAGCAAAGCATATAGATGTTCTAACAAAAGATTGCAAAGAATTGTGGAGAGCATTAATGTCAAAGTGGATGAGATGAACAGAAGACAAATCAGAACTTATGAGAGAGAACCAACAATGGAAATTATCATAATTAAACTAGTAGCACCTACACCAGAAAAAAATGTTGAACTAGTTACTCCACCAGTATCAAAAAATTCAACAGTAACTGAAGATCAGAGCAGAGGAATAGAAAATAAGAAGACTCCTAAGTATGTAAGGTTAAATCATTTAGAAGATCAGATCATTGGAGACAACAATAAAGGAGTGATGAAAAGAAGAATGTTGGTAGGTGATGAGGTATGTTTAATTTATCAAATTGAACTAGCATTAGTAATTGAAGCATGTAAACATGAATGTTGGAAAAAAAGCTATGGAAGAGGAATTAGATCAGATAGAAAAGAATAATACATGGACTTTAGTTCGCCGGCCTAAAAAATAAGAATGTTATTTAGACTAAATGGGTTTTTAAGAATAAATTGAATGAAGATGGACAAGTTGTGAGGAGTAAAGCTACATTGGTTTGTAAAGGATATTATCAGAAGGAAGGAATTGATTATGATGAAACCTTTTCACCGGTAGCTAGGATTGAAGCTGTAAGATTATTTCTTACTTATGTTTCATATAAGATCTACAAGGTTTATCAGATGGATGTTAAGTGTGCATTTCTGAATGGAGATATTGAAGAGGAAGTTTATATTGAGAAACCTGATGGATTTTTACTTTTAGATAACAAAAACATGGTTTACAGGTTAAGGAAAGCTTTATATGGATTGAAACAAGCCCCTAGATCTTGGTATGCAAGACTGGATAAATATATTTTGAAGCTTGGTTTCACTAAAGGTAATGCTGATAGTAATTTATATTATAATATCACTAATGATGACATATTTATTGTTGAAGTCTTTGTTGATGATATCATTTTTTGAGGTGAAGATAAGTTGTGTACAGAATTCTCTAACAATATGAAGAATGTATTTGAGATGTCTATGATTGGGGAGATCAAGTTTTTCTTAGGTTTGCAGATTACTCAAACTGATAAAGGTATTTTCATCTGTCAAATTAAGTATGCTAGGGAGTGGTTGAAGAAATTTGGTATGGAAAATTCTAAACCGGTTGCTACTCCTATGGTTACAAGTGAGAAATTGACTAAGATAGATGCATTAGCACCAGTAATTCCTTCCTTTAGAGAATTTGTTCCATTAGGAAGGCATATCACTTAAAAATAAACATCATTGGAAAATGTGTACCCCTTTTCCCCTTGTCCTTCTTACTTGGGGGGTGAGGATTTTAACTCCTATCCCTTTCTTTCTATCTCGTGTATCACTTTTTCCTTTAGGGGCTGCATTTTTTCATATATGATTATCATTTCTATATGCTTAATCCCCTTGGTGAATATCTGATAATTTTTTCATCCTTTTGAAGATTACCACTTCTTGAGATATGTATTCTATATATACTAATGTCTTTTCTTGCATGTTTTCATGTAATTTCATTGCATATTCACTTATGTTTAATCTATCTCTAGAAGATTGTGTAAGATCTTCTCATTGTCCCTACACTTGGCGGGAAATGATCTCTCTCTCTCTCTCTGGAGATATACTTTTCCCTATTTTGTGGATGGTGTGAGCTATATTACTTGATGTCATTTCTTGTGCACAGTTGTTGGTTGTTGGCTCAAGGATTCTCTCTTATACAATAGGTGTAAGTACTTGATGACAACCTCTTTCACACTTGGTAATGTACATCTATGATAAATTCACCCATCCCTCTGGGGGATGAAAGTGCATCATCCCTCATCGAGAATCCCTTTCACCTAGGAATAGGAGGAAGGATTGCATTCTTGTTCTCTCCTTTTCTTTGTTCTAGAAGATGTTATATTTGTATAAGACAATTCCTCTTGGAAGGAGATGTCTTTTGAACAAAGATATCTTCTCCTCCAAAGATTACCTTTACACTTATAGCAATATATCTCTTTTCAACTATCTTATCCTTGTTTGAAGAGTATTCAGTCTCTTACTTGGATTTATGGCATTGTTGCATAGCGGATATCTTCTTTGTGATGAAGGTAGGTATCCTTTTTCTACTGTCCTTAAGATATCAACATCAACCTATGTTAACATCTTAAGGGGGCCACCCACACTGCTCCTTTATACCATACTTCTCTCATGCATTGTACAGTGGGACATTCTTGGAACCAAAAGGCCACCTCTTAAAGCAAGGTATCATCACTTTTCTTGTACAATGGGATATTCTTGGAACTAGAGGGAAGCCTCTTAGAGCAAGATGTTGTCACTTTTATCTTGTATAGTAGGTCATTCTTGGAACCAGAGCACAAACTCTTAGATCAAGATGATGCTACTTTTTCCTGGTATAGTGGTTCATTCTCAAAACCAAAGCACAGACTCTTAGAGAGAAATGTCTTCACTTCTTTTCTTGTATAGTGGGTCATTCTCGAAACTAGAGAACAGACTCTTAGAGCTAGATGACACCACTTTTCTCCAATGTAGGATGATTATTCTTGGAACCCAAGCACAAACTCTTAGAGTGAGATAGCATGCCTTTCTTTACACTTGTACTATACATTCTATAGATCTTGTAGCATACTCGAGCATAGACCCCTATGAGGTTCTTCGAACCTCACTTGCACACATGAGCTTGAGGTTGGGTGGAACTAACAGTGTTCCCACTCTCATCCCTTGCATGGATCACCCAGACATACTTTGGGGGCTAGTTTTCCATGTCCTTCTCTCCATGGATCACTTAGTTTTAGGGGTGAGATGTCCATGGTTTCTCTCTTGTTCACCTTTCTTCTTATGGATCACCAAAGTTTGTATTCATGTCCTCTCTCTCCTTCCTCTCATGAACCCATAGTTTTTCTATTGATGGTTCATAGATGATGTCATCTTTGCTCTTTTATGTCATCATTCATGTTTATGTGATGGCATTGGTCTTTGTGTCCTGATTAGTTGTTGAGACATCTGAGTATCCAGGTCTCTTGGACTAGTTGGTTTGTCATCTTATGTCTTGTCATATGTCTTTTGCGCTTTGTTTTTGTTTTGTGCGTCTGTTCCCTTTTTATTTTGTTTTCTTAATATTAGTGATGTCTTATACTCCTTGTGGTATTTCTCTGCATATCTCATCTTCATCTCTATTTCTTCTACTTTACTGATAGTAGTGGCGTAAGTAGTAATCCCACTAAAGTGGGGGCTAAATGTAGTGTCATAAAATTGCACCCCCTGCAATTTTAAGCACATTCGAAGTCCCTACTTTGGTGATGACACCCTCCTTTCTGACCAAGACCCCTTTTTGCACTTTTACCCTTGGTTTATTCCTTGCTTGAGACCTATTCCTAGCTCTACACCCTATTCGGGCCCCAAAATAGGGTAGGACAGGGGCATGGCGCCCCTATCCCCACTCCTTAAGGTGACCCTAAGATGGGTCTACCTGGTCCCCTATGCATAATCTGACTTTGGGGTTTGCATTTCCTCTTTGTTAGCCTTCAGTGATTGAAAATTTATCCTCGAGGCATGTATAAAAGGAGATTCAATTCCCTCATTTGAGCGGAATACATGAGCAATATAAGGATAATAAGTGAAATTCAAGTGAAGGGTCTTCATTATCAAGCATTCAAGCATTCAAGTCTTCTTCATTCATCCATTGGAGAAATATTACAACATTCATTTGCAAGAATGTGTGTGTTAGGGTTTTGTCATGTTACATGCCATTTGTTGCAACACTTGTGATCACATTCAAGAAGCAAAGCGATCATAATCAACAAATTGCAGATCTACACGGTATACATTTCCATTGTTTACATTCAAGAATTTGCAATTACTTTTTTTCAAGGTTGATTCCTCAATCAGGGTTTGACTAAGGAAAACCCCTATCCACAACCCTTCTTCCCCTATTTTTTGTATGTTGGTTGCAGGTGTGTAGTTGTAATTGTAGGTTTGAGCTTCATTTGTAGATACGAGAGAACCCTTTTCATTTTGTGGATTTTGTAGAGGACCATGTACACTGTTGCCATGGTCTTGACAAATTTTCTCCAAATTCACAGGGCAGATCCATATCAATTTAATTAGCTCAGATTTAAAGTTACAGCATGATCCCGAATCGGTAGCTCCTCATTTCACTCAATTTCTCTCTTTGTTCCACATAGTCAACAAGTCAACTTTCCTATTTACAAAAGAGGGCAAAAAACACTTCAACCCTTGCAATCCACTTGGAATTCACATCCTTTCCTCCTTTAGATTTGGATCTAGTGGATTCAAGCCCCTTTTTTGAATGTAAAGTTCCTCCAAGTGAAAATCATCCTAGTGACTTCCTTTCTCTCTCCTAGGTGGGGAGTCACTAGGGTTCAATTTTCCACTTTACATTTTGGTGAACCCAATGTCTTACACATTAATTTTGACTTCTCATTATTAGATCCGATTAATTACAATTTGAATTTGCAATTTTCATTTCCAAGTTTGATCTATTTGCAAATTTTAGAGGTTAATTGCATAAAAACCCTAATTTTTCATTTTGAGAAATTAAGCTTGTGAAGTGTAAAATTTTAATTACTTGTTTCAAATCTGATTTCTATTTCAAAATTGCAATTCAAATCTGTCTCTTTATTCTAAAAATTCAGTGGTTAAATCATAAAACCCTAATTTTTAAGATTCTTCTATTTTCAATCTTTGACTACATGTTTGACCGATCTAGAGATCTCCAAATTGACTATTTTTTTGGATTCCACATTAAAATCATAATTTCTATCATCCCTGAAAATTTTTGAAAAAATTTGGTCGAACCGAGTGCACTTTCGCCATAGTCCTCAGCTTTTTTCTCGAAATTTTGGGAGATGGAATTGACTGTATTTTTATGCTCAGATCGAGAAAATCAACATACTTTATCAATTTTAACACTCTCTAAGGTCGAACACAAATTCAAAATTCATCAAATTTTCATAACAAGGTCCTAATTTTAGATCTTCTTTTCAAGTAAATTCAAATTTTAATTAAGAGACTTTCAATGGTGATTGATAAAATGGATCTACTTTCTCTTTTGCATATGATTACATTTCTTTTTGCATATATTTACTATAATCATGTGTCGAATAAGAGTTTCTTTCATTTCCTATTACTTCTCTTTATTCATAGCACTTGGTCATATTGTGTTGTTAGCATTTCCAAAGTCTTTTCTTTTCAATTAGATCTGAAAGCTTTCATGTATCATTTATGTTGCATTATAGTGATGTTGTTAATAAAATGCATTTCCTATGTTAATCACCTCAAAGCTTTTGTAGACCCTAAACCTAGTGATCCTAACCCTTCTACCTCTCCTAGGGTACCTTGTGTGGATGAGATGAGACCTAATGCTTTGACCAATGATCTTTCTAAAAGAGAGCAAACATTGAAAGTAAAATGGACCCATCTTCTTCTTCTGCACATACCCTTGAGCAAGGGGGGCAAAATCAAAACATCAACATTCTTACATCTCTAGATCCTCCTTATTCTCCTAGGACCTATCTTCAACATCAAAGCATGTGTAGGGAGGATGATGTCATGCATTTTATTCATGACCTTTCCCCTCACATAGAAATAACTAAAAATGAGCTTTTAGATGATGAAGATGTTCTTCCCCAATCTTCCAAAAAGGATAAGCTTGATAAAGGAAAAGATATTGTAATTTCACATGATACTCCTCCTTCATCTACAAATCCTTTTCTTCCTTCTTACACATCAAATTTCAAAGAAATTCATTGTCCTATTCATCCATCTAGTCAATTGCAACATTCTTATAGTCATGTCTTTCACATAATAACAAAACAAGGTTTTAAAGGACAAGGAATTGGGAAATTTGAGCATGGAATATGTGTCCCTATAAATACTCCCACACAAACTACTACAAGAGGCTTAGGAAATGGTACCCCTCTTTCTACGGATGAATTTCTTAGGCTCAAAAACTTTAAAGATTATCTTCAAAGACAACAACACAAAAGAGCCTATAAGAATGCTTCTTCTTCAAAGCGCCCTTTTTGTTCATTTCACCAAACCCATGATCACAATGTTGATGATTGCCCTAATTTTCAAAAATATATTTAACATGGCATAGATAGTGGAAAAATTAGAATTGTGGATAATGAAACTTCTTCTCCTAACAAACCCTCTCCTTTCTGTCCAGATGATATTTACCATCCTGGCATATTAGCTACAAGAATCTATTGGAGATTGAAATATTACAAGACCATTTCCTTTCCTTCTCAAACTAAAAACAAAAATCTTAAGCAAGTGAAAGGTATTGAATATTGCATTTTTCATGATTCATATTCACATTCTCTTGAAAAATGTTATGCATTTAATAAATTCGTTCAACTGCGATATGATCTTGCACAAATTTGTCTCACAACAGATCTAGTTGTATTTCTTGGTAAAAGTGCCTTAGCACTTATTTTCCCTTCATTTTTCTCTTCACCTTATAGCTTAACTAGCCCATTTTAATGGGAGCTCTTTATCATTTGTGGTGGTATTGTTTCAATTTTACATACTTTGGGGCAGCAACATGAAGTCCATTTTTCTTCTTCTTCCTATACACTTGTCTTTGTCTTTGTGCATTATTCATTATTAGATCTCCTTTCTTAAATTGGGTTATTCTTATGTGAGGATGTAATTGTTCTTTGGTTTTCCACTTTGCTTAGAAAGGAGTTTCTTTAATAAGTAATACACCTCTTTTCTTTCTTTCATTCTCATAGAAAACATATATTTTCTATGGATGTGATTATTCTCAAGCATGATATGCCTCCTTGCATGGAATGATCTCTCGAGAAGTGCATAGTCCTCCCTATAGAGAGTTTGTTCCATTAGGAAGACATATCACTTGAAAATAGACACCATTGGAAAATGTGTACCCCTTTTCCCCTTGTCCTTCTTACTTGGGGGGGAATTATTTTCACTCCTATCCCTTTCTTTCTATCTTGTGTATCACTATTCCCTTTAGGGCCTACATTTTTTCATATATGATTATAATTTCTATATGCTTAATCCCCATTGGGGAATATCTAATACTTTTTCTTCCTTTTTGAGATATGTATTTTACATATACTAATGTCTTTTCTTGCATGTTGTCATGTAAGTTCATTGCACATTCACTTATGTTTAATCTATCTATACAAGATTGTGTAAGCTCTTCTCATTGTCCCTACACTTGGGGGGCAATGATCTCTCTCTCTCTCTCTCTAGGGATCTACTTTTCCCTATTTTGTGGATGGTGTGAGTTATATTACTTGATGTCATTTCTTGTGCACAGTTGTTGGTTGTTGGCTCAAGGATTATCTCTTGTACAAGAGGTGTAAGTCATTGATTATAGCCTCTTTCACACTTGGTAATGACATCTATGATAAATTCACCCATCCCTCTGGGGGTTAAAAGTGCATCATTCCTCATTGAGAATCCATTTCACCTAGGAATAGGAAGAAGGATTACATTCTTGTCCTCTCTTTTTCTTTTTTCTAGAAGATTTTATATTTATCTAAGACAATTCCTCTTGGAAGGAAATGTTTTTTGAACAAAGATCCCTTCTCCTCCAAGGATCACCTTTACACTTACAACAAGATAGCTCTTTTCAATTATCTTATCCTTGTTTTAAGAGTACTCACTCATGGATTTATAACATTGTTGCATAGCAGATATCTTCTTTTTGATGAAGGTAGGTATCCTTGTTCTAATATCCTTAAGATATCAACATCAACCTATGTTGACATCTTAAGGGGGGGAACCCACACTGCTCCTTTGTACCATACTTCTCTCATGCATTGTACAATGGGACATTCTTGGAACTAGAGGTCGGCCTTTTAGAGAAAGGTGTCATAACTTTTCTTGTACAGTGGGACATTCTTGGAACTAGAGGGAAGCCACTTAGATAAAGATGTTGCCACTTTTCTCTTGTACAATAGTCATTCTTGGAACTAAAGTATAGACTCTTAGAGCGAGATGATGCTACTTTTTCCTGGTATAGTGGGTCATTCTCAGAACTAGAGAATAGAATCTTAGAGAGAGAAGTCTTCACTTCTTCTTTTCTCTTGTAATGGTTCATTCTCAGAACCATAGCATAGAATCTTAGAGAAAGATGATGTCACTTCTCTCCTATACAGGATGATTATTCTTGGAACTAGAGCATAGACTCTTAGAGAGAGATATCACGCCTATCTTGACACTTTAACTATACATTCTATATAGATTGTAGCATAATTGGGCATAGACTCCTATGAGTCACTTTGAACCTTACTTCAACACATGCTCTTGAGGTTGGGTGGAACTAACGGTGTTCCTACTCTCCTCCCTTGCATGGATCACCCAGACAGACTTTGGGGGCTAGTTTTACATGTCCTTCTCTCCATGGATCACCTAGTTTTAGGGGCGAGATGTCCATGGTTTCTCTCATGTTCACCTTTCTTCTCATGGATCACCAAGGTGTGTATTCATGTCCTCTCTCTCCTTCCTCTCATGAACCCATAGTTTTTCTATTTATGGTTCATAGATGATGTCAGCATTTCTCTTTTATGTGATCACTCATGTTTATGTGATGGCATTGGTCTTTGCATCTTGATTAGTTGTTGAGACATCTGAGTATTGAGGTCTCTTTGGCTAGTTGGTTTGTTGTCTTGTTTCTTTTCATGTGTCTTTTGCACTTTGTTTTTGTTTTGTGCATCCTATTTCCTTTTTGTTTTGTGTGCTCTTGCATATGTTTGAGTGAGTTAAGCTCCTAAGATTGGGAGCTTTTTTTCTTAAGATTAGAAACATCTTATACTCCTTGTGGTATTGCTCTGCATCTCTCATCTTCATCTCCATTTCTTCTACTTTACCGATAGTAGTGGCATAAGCAATACTCCCGCTAAAGTGGGGGATAAATTTAGTGTCATAAAATTGTGCCCCCTATATTTTTCACCACATTCGAAGTCCTCACTTTGGCAACAATTCCCTCCTTTCTAACCAAGACCCCTTTCTGCACTTTTACCCTTGGGTTATTCCTTTCTCAGGACCTATTCTTGCCTCTAGACACTATTTGGGTCCCAAAATAGGGTAGGATAGGGGTGTGGTTCCCCTGTCCTCCCTAGGATAGGGTCATGGTGCCCCTATCCCCACTCTTTATTATGTCCCTAAGATGGGTATGCCTGATCCCCTATGCATAATCTGACTTTGGGTTTTGCATTTCCTCTTTGTCAGCCTTCAATGATTAAAAATTAATCCTTGATTCATGTATAAAAGGAGATTCAATTCCCTCATTTGAGGGGGATACATGAGCAAGATAAGGATAATAAGCGAAATTCAAGTGAAGGGTCTTCATTATCATGCATTCAAGCATTCAAGTCTTCTTCATTCATCCATTGGAGTAATATTACAACATTCATTTGCAAGCATGTGTGTGTGTTAGGGTTTTGTCATGTTACATGCCATTTCATGCAACACTTGTGATTACATTCAAGAAGCAAAGTAATCATCATCAACAAATTGTAGATCTACAAGGTATACATTTCCATTGTTTACATTCAAGCATTTGCAATTACTTTCTTTCAAGGTTGATTCCTCAACCAGGGTTTGACTAAGGAAAACCCCTATCCGCAACCCTTCTTCCCTTCTTTTATGTGTGTAGGTTGCAGGTGCACAGTTGTAATTGCAAGTTTGGGCTTCATTTGCAGAGATGAAAGAACCGTTTTTGTTTCACGGGTTTTTCGGAGGACCGTGGACACTTTCAACATGGTCCTAATGACTTTTCTCCAAATTTGTAGGGTAGATCCATATCAGTCTAAATATCTCAGATCCAAAGTTACAGCACGATCCCGAACTGGTAGCTCTTCATTTCACTCATTTCATCTCTCCTTCCTACATAGTCAACAAGTCAACTTTCTCATTTACAAAAGAGGGTAAATCACACTTCAATTCCTTGCAATCCACTTGAAATTGATATCCTTGTTTCCCTTGGATTTGGATCTAGTAGATTCAAGCCCCTCTTTTGAATGTAAATTTACTCCAAGCGAAAATCATCCTAATGGCTTTCTTTCTCTCTCCTAGGTGGGGAGTCACTAGGATCCAATTTTCCACTTTACATTTTGGTGAACCTGACATCTTACACATTAATTCTAAATTCTCATTATTAGGACAAGGAATTGGGAAATTTTAGCAAGGAATTTGTGTCCCTATAAACCTTCCCACACAAACTATTACAAAAGGCCTATGAAATGATGCTCCTCTTTCTATGGATAAACTCCTTAGACTCCAAAATTTTGATAATTATCTTTAAAAAAAAACAAATCAAAAGAGCCCACAAGAATGCTTCTTCTTCAAAATGTTCTTTATGTTTATTTCATCAAACCCATGACCATAATGGTGATGATTGCCCTGATCTTCACATATCTATTCAAGATGACATCGATAATGGTAAAATTAGAATTGTGGATGATAAACCTCCTTCTTCTACTAATTCTTCTCCTTTATGTCAAGACGATATCTATCACCCTAAAATATTGGCTGCAAGAATCTATTGGAGATTGAAGTATGATAAGAACATTTCATTTCCTCCTAAAAAATAAAAAAAGAATCTTAAGCAAGTGAAAGGTATTGAATATTTCATTTTTCATGATTTACATTCACTTTCTCTTGGGAAATGTTATGCATTTAAGAAATTTGTTCAGAAGCAATATGACCTTGCATGAATTTCTCTTACAATAGATCTAGTTGTCTTCCTTGACATCAAAATAGTGCCTTAGCACTTCTTTTCTTTTCCTATTTCTCCTTACCCTTATCGCATAAATAGTCCACTTATTTGGGGGCTTTTTGTCATTTGTGGTGGTGTTGTTTCAACTTTACATACTTTGGGGAAGCAACATGTAGTTCATTTTTCCTTATTCTTTCTATATATTCATCTCTATCTTGGTGCATTATTTATTATTAGATCTCTTTTATTGCATAAGAATCATTCCTATGTGGGCATATCATTATTCTTGGGTTTTCATCTTTTCTTAAGAGCATTTTCTTTAATGAGTAGTGCCCTTCTTCTCTTTTTTGTAGGTCCCGAACACAACTGAGAGGGGGGGATGAATCAGTTGTCAAATAAATTCAAACCAAAAACTTATTAACCAACTTAATGCTTAATACCGGTAAATCAGTTAATTATGCTGATAAACAGTGTTAACAAAAAATTGTTGTACTAGTAAGAATTAATGCATGAAACATAAGCACAAAGTCATCCACAACACATGACACCAATATTTGTACGTGGAAACCCTGTAAGGGGAAAAACAACGGTGGGAAACCTTACCCACAATCAGATGATACTACTGTAGATAGTAAGTGTACAAAAGGGGTCTGCACATACAAAAAGGCCAACAACCTAGAGCTCATTGCTCAATCACAAATGGGAGTCACACTGACTACAGTTGGATGGTTAAATCCAATGAGAATGTACTGCACAAAATAGCATCTTCATATGTTGGATTCAGTACCAGTGTAATGCTGATATGCTTCTACAAAAACCTAACTTCACCTTCAAATGATGTCTTCATGTATATCCCTGCTTGATCTAGCATATACCCTTCATTAAATCTTTTTCGCATTCCACCCTTGATCTTACAAATAAGATCTTACATTTATACCATACCCTAAGACCAATTTTAGTAGGTCGGCTCTACAAGATATTATAATAAAAACATTTTACAAACAATACAATATCCGATGCAATAACTGATTGAATATGTCAGCTTAATGCATTTACAACAATAATAAATCATCTCCATAGTGTGCTATGCTGATCTGGAAAAGATAAACCTGCCAGTGTAACCCTAGATAACCTGGACCTATTTGTTGATAAAAGAAAATATGCAAATAAGAATATACCAATGATTATCACTTCAAAATAAAGTGTCCACATGATGTCTTCGACATTACCAAGTGTCTTCCATGCAGGTGCCGATGAACATTATATCCTGCCGGTGAACATTATATCCTATTGGTGAACATTATATGTTGTCGGTTAACCATATACCGGTAACTGTTGCACAGTTTACTGTTTGTAGGTGAATGTTGCTGGATCTCCAAAATAGGTGTATTTAGTAGGTGTTGACATCAATGACAAAACCATACCAAAATACCAACAATCTCCCCCTTTGGCATTGATGGCAACACAAGATGGAAAAACCATTAAAGTGCCAAAACATAAATGCCAAGTACAAAAACCAACAATCTCCATTTCTCCCCCTAGAATTAACATGTGTTTATCCAAAGATTTATTTTCAATACTAATCTCTCCTTAAATGTGTTTTTCAAAATCTCTCCCCAAAAAGATAATGCATTTTTCCATAGATTTCTCTCCCCTTTTGACATCAAATGCCAAAGTCACAAAAAGTCAAGTTCATACAAAATACCAACTAATTCAATATACCAACTACTCCCCCTGAGAAGTAGCTTCCTCATCAAATACCAGAATAAAATATTTGTCCATTTAATTCTACCGGTTGATGATAATCATCAACTATCTAAGTCTCTACTGGTGGAGGTAAGACTCTGAGCAGATCTCTGAGATACTCAAAAGTTTCCCTAGGCAAAGGTTTTGTGAAAATATCTGTAAGTTGCTCTTTAGTATTCACATAAACTAGTTTTATATCCTTTTCTTCAACTTTTTCCACTAGAAAATTCAGTTTGATAGAAACATGTTTTGTTTTAGAATGTAATACTAGATTCTTAGATATATCAATTGTTGCAGTGTTATCACAATATATAGTAATAGGTTCCTTGCATTTTACCTTTATGTCTTTCAACATTTGTTTAAGCCAAAGTACCCGTGTACAGTTTGTTGCTGCTACAACATATTCTGATTCAGTTGTTGATAAAGATGTACAACTCTCTTTCTTACTTAACCAAGAAACTAATCTCTTTCCAAGAAAGAATGCTCCTCCAGTGGTGCTTTTTATATCATCCACATCTCCTACCCAATTTGCATCTATGTATGCATATAGATCAAAATTTTCATCTTTAGGATACCATAATCCAAGATTTGATGTGCCTTGTAAGTACCGGAAAATCCTTTTTACTGCTGATTCACGGTTTTCCCTAGGATTACTCTGAAATCTAGAAACTATACATACTGCATTCATGATATTAGGTCTGGTTTGTGTCAAATATAGTAAACCTCCTATCATAGATTTGTATCTAGTTGGATTAACAGGTGTAGATTCATCCCTTTGAGATAATTTTTCATTTGTAGTCATAGGTGTGCTTACCGATTCAGAGTTCTCCATCCCAAATTTCTTAAGTAGTTCTTTCAAGTACTTAGATTGACTCAAAAATATGCCTTTATCAGTCTGTAAAATTTGCAATCCTAAAAAGAATTTTATTTCGCTGATCATAGACATTTCAAATCCATGTTGCATTTCAAGAGAAAATTCTTTGCATAATCCATCTTCTCCTCCAAAGATTATATCATCAACAAATACTTCCATAATCAAGATGTCATCATTAGTTACTTTGTCATATAGATTGCTATCTGCATTTCCTTTAGTAAAACCAATATTTAAAAGATACTTATCCAATCTTGCATACCAAGCTCTTGGAGCTTGTTTTAATCCATACAGAGCTTTTCTTAATCTGCAAACCATATCATTGTCATCTGTAAATGAAAATCCATTAGGTTGTTCAATATAGACTTCCTCTTCAAGATCTCCATTCAAAAATGCACATTTAATATCCATTTGATAAACTTTGTAATCCTTGTGGGCTGCAAAGGCCAAGAATAATCTAACTGCCTCAATTCTGGCTACCGGTGCAAAGGTTTCATTGTAATCAACTCCTTCTTTCTGAGAATATCCCTTACACACTAGTATTTCTTTATTTCTGACAACCTTACCATCTTCATTGAGTTTGTTTCTAAATACCCATTTGGTTCCAATTACATTTTTATTTTTAGGCCGGGGAACTAATGTCCAAGTATTATTTTTCTCAATTTGTCCTAATTCTTCTTCCATAGCTTTAATCCAAAATTTATCTTCATATTCCTCATTGATAGATAATGGTTCAATTTGAGAAATAAGACATACCTCTTCATTTGCCAATCTTCCTCTTCTCATGACTCCTTTAAATTTGCTTCCAATTATCTGATCTTCAGAATGATTCAGTCTTACATACCGGGGTGTCTTAGTCTATTGTTGTTCTTCAATTACTGTGGAATCCTCTGATGATATCGGAGTAACTGGATCATCATTTTGTACCAGTGGATTTATTGTAGGTTCATTTGTCATAATTTCTATTCCCAGTTCAGAGTCTATATACCTTGAAGTTCCTCTGAATTGTTCATCAATCTTTACATTTGTACTCTCAACAATTTTCTGTAATCTTTTATTAAAACATCTATATGCTTTACTCTTAGATGAATAACCAAGAAATATTCCTTCATCACTTCTAGGATCAAACTTGCCAATATACTCATCTCTTCTAATATAACATTTACTTCCAAAAATTCTGAAATACTTAAGAGTAGGAGTATTACCAAACCATAGTTCATGAGGGGTCTTACCGGTTTCACCTTTGATGTGAACTTTGTTGAATGTATAGATAGAAGTGCTTACTGCCTCTCTTTAGTACACATGTGGTAGATTTGCTTCTAATAACATACTTCTTGCTGCATCCAAAATAGTTCTGTTTTTTCTTTCAACAACTCCATTCTGTTGTGGTGTCCGAGGTGCTGATAACTATCTTTTGATTCCATTTACTTCACAGAATGTATTAAAATCTTTAGATGTGAATTCTCCTCCTTGATCTGATCTTAAACATTTAATTTTCTTACCGGTTTCATTTTCAACCATTGCTTTGAATAGTTTGAACTTCCCAAGTGCTTCTGATTTTTCTCTGAGAAAAGTAACCCAACACATTCTAGAATAATCATCAATAATTAGCATGAAATATCTATCACCTTGTAAGCTTTTAGTTCTAGCTGGACCACATAAATTAGTGTGAATTAAATCAAGGCCATTATTGGATTTTTCTGGAATACTTTTGAAACTAGCTCTAACTTGTTTTCCAAATTGACATTCCTTGCAAATTGTATTCTGAGGTTTCACAATTTTAGGTAGATCTCTAACTGCCTTAGAAGTACTGATTTTTACCATGCAATCAAAATTTACATGACATAGTCTTTTATGCCATAGCCAACTTTCATCTATATGTGCAATTAAGCATGCCTTTTCACTGTTATTCAAATGAAAGATATTACCTCTAGTCTGATTACCGGTTGCAATTTCCAAACCAGTTCTATTCATGATTTTGCATTTTCCATTTTTAAATTGTAACTGAAAACCTTTCTCAACTAATTGACCAACACTTAAAAGATTATGTTTTAATCCTTCAACATAGTAGACATTGTCAGTGTTATGTTTACCATCAAGAGATATTGAATCCTTACCTTTGATTGAACAGGCTTTGTCATCTCCGAATCTTACTAAACCTCCATTGTATTCTTGAAAGTTTAAGAATTTACCTTTGTCTCCAGTCATGTGATGTGAGCATCCCGAGTCAATAATCCATTCATCCTTTGATTCAACTTTAGCTGCTAGGGCTTGTTCTACTGGTTGAGCAATAGGTACTGGTTGATCTTCTGTTATAGCAACAAAGACCCATCCGTTGTCTATTGGATCCTCATCAGAGTCATCAATCACACCTTCATCAGCAATGTAACAAGATTTATCTTTGTTTTTCTTGAATCTGTATCTCTGATATTCAGGATTAGGTTTGTATGTTCTTCTAGCTTCTTCTCTTAGTCTAGCATGTCTATCAGGGCATCTTGAAGCCATATGACCAATCTTATTGCAATTAAAACATTTATAAGGTGCTTTACCTTCATACTTACTTCCAATTGGGCCTTTTGGCATTTTTCTTGAAAATAGTGCTTCAAGTTCTTCAAGCTCTTCATTCTCCTTCCTGGTTTCTTCAAGTTCTCTTGCATAAAAGGCTCTCCAGTCTGATTTGTCAAAGGATGGAGTAGATGATGTTGATGCTTTCAAGGCCAAATCAGTTTTTATAGTAGTAACAGGACCAAATTTCTCAATTTCAAAAGCTGAAAGTTTTCCAATCAATGTATCCCTAGTTACTGATGTATTAGGCATTGTTCTCAACTCATTTATAGCAGTAACCTTCATTTTATATGCCGGTGGAAAACCCCTTAAGATTTTTGAAACAATCTCATCTTCACTCAAGGTTCCTCCACAACATTTGATACCTAAAACAATTTCATTTACCCTTTCCATAAAAGTAGAAATCCTTTCATCTTCTTCCATTTTCAGATGTTCATACTTGACTCGGAAGCTTTCAAGTTTTGCAATTTTGACTATGGAATCCCCTTCATTCAGTGTTTCCAAATGATCCCAAATAGCTTTTGTAGTGGACCTATCTGATAATGTACTCAAGAGTGCTTCTCTAGCTTTGCAATCATTTTCTTCATCTTTGGCTAAAGTAGTGGGAGCAGTCTGACCAGCTATAGCAGCAGTATAACCATTCTTATTAACTTCCTAGATGTCTTTACCAATGCAATTCAGATGTGTCTCCATTCTAATTTTCCATATCCCATAGTTGGTTCCATCAAGTTTAGGACTATCCTTTCTGAAATAATTAGTAGACATTGGATCTCCTCAAGTTGTTAAACTTCTGCAAAAAGAGGACTAGGCTCTGATACCAATTGTAGGTCCCGGAGACAACTAAGAGGGGGGGGTGAATCAGTTGTCAAATAAATTCAAACCAAAAACTTATTAACCAACTTAATACTTAATACCGGTAAATCAGTTAAGTATGCCAGTAAACAGTGTTAACAGAAAAATGTTGTATCGGTAAGAATTAATACATGAAACATAAGCACAAAGTCATCCACAACACATGACACCAATATTTGTACGTGGAAACCCTGTAAGGGGAAAAACCACGGTGGGAAACCTTACCCACAATCAGATGATACTACTGCAGATAGTAAGTGTACAAAAGGGGTCTGCACATGCAGAAAGGCCAACAGCCTAGAGCTCACTACTCAATCACAAATGGGAGTCACACTGACTACAGTTGGATGGTTAAAACCAATGAAGAATGTACTGCACAAAATAGCATCTTCATATGCTGGATTCAGTACCGGTGTAATGCTGATATGCTTCTACAAAAACCTAACTTCACCTTCAAATGATGTCTTCATGTATATCCCTGCTTGATCTCGCATATACCCTTCCTTAAATCTTTTTCGCATTCCACCCTTGATCTTACAAATAAGATCTTACATTTATACCATACCCTAAGACCAATTTTAGTAGGTCGGCTCTATGAGATATTACAATAAAAACATTTTACAAACAATACAATATCTGATGCAATAACCGATTGAACATGTCGGCTTAATGAATTTACAACAATAATAAATCATCTCCATAGCGTGCCATGCTGATCTGGAAAAGATAAACCTGCCAGTGTAACCCTAGATAACCTGGACCTATTTGCCGATAAAAGCAAATATGCAAATAAGAATATACCAATGATTATCACTTCAAAATAAAGTGTCCACATGATGTCTTCGACATTACCAAGTGTCTTCCATGTTATTGCAGGTGCAGGTGAACATTATATCCTACCGGTGAACATTATATCCTGTCGGTTAACCATATACCGGTAACTGTTGCACAGTTTACTATTTGCCGGTGAATGTTGCTGGATCTCCAAAGTAGGTGTATTTAGTAGGTGTTGACATCAATGACAAAACCATACCAAAATACCAACATTTTCTTCATTCTCTTGGAAACTTACCTCTTTTATGGCCTCAATTATTAGCAAGCAGGATATGCCCCTTGGCATGGAATGATCTCTTAAGAAGTATGTATCCCTTCCTTGTAAGGATGAGTTCCACTAGGAAGGCATATCATTTTCCAATACTCACCATTAGAAGATGTGTAATGTTTCTCTTTGTCTTCCTCACTTGGGGGGAAAGGATTTTCCCTCCTTTCTCTTTCTTCCCTTTTATCTCATGTATCACTATTTCCTTTAGGGGCTACAATTCCTTTGGCATTTTGCATTTTGCAATAAATAACTCCTTTTGTGCATAAGACAAGTCACTGAGCATACATCCAACAACACACAATCACACGCTGGGCTTTAATGGAATCATGCGTTCATAGATGAACTATTCAACCAAGCATTCAAACTGATCAACATTGTCATATCAATCACCCTCAAAATCATTCATCCTTGGCACACTATCATGGGTCTTATACAGGGTGTGGTATACTCTAAACCAGACTGTGTCCTATCTTAGACGGGGTACTGCATGTCCTGAAACCAGATAGCATGATCATCCTATCAGCACTTTCAACTTTTGACAATGAAGATCAAGATATTTGTTTGACTTGTTGGAATTTGTGCATCTTATCTTTTCATTGATTTATCTTCGATCATGTTCCTATGTTGCTCGATGATGTCACTGAGTGATTTAGAGTGACCAGGATGGCTCATGGTCCCTTTCTTTTTTTTTTGATTGCGATTATTGTTTGTTTGTGATGTGTCTGTCTTTTGCAAAAAGGGTTGCATTTCAGCTCTGGCCTTCAATGCCATGATGCTACGCATCCGCTTTGCTACATTAAATAAAGGTTCTCACCTACTTATGTGCATTCATGAAAGCAAGTTTTTCTTCATCTCTACCTGTCCTCTGTCTAATTTCTGCTTACTAACATTTCTTCCGTTAGTCTTGGCAGTGCGTTTGATCCTATCATTTTCTATCATTCTTATCGATCAATTGGCCTCTTTTCTGCATGTTTTCGGCCAATTCCTCGAGGGGGCATGCATATGTCATTGTCATTGTCTGGGGCATTTTCATTATTGTTCTTTGAAACAATGCTCAAAATCGCATTGTCTCAAAGAGGGGCAAAATGTAGACACCTAAAAATGGTCAACGCTTGCGGAGTCATACTTTAACATTTGCGCATTGCCTCATTTTAGGTTTTTGCGTCGCATTAACATTTCTCCTATGTTTCGCACTTGGTCTTTATCATTTGTGAGCATCGAGTCATTCTTCTACATTCTTCCTTCGTCTCGCCTTCGAATTTGGTCTTGTCGACAACAATCTTCAATCATGATTTTGATCGATTTTATCCTGTCGCATCAATGTGCGTGCTAATTTGTCATCATTTTGGATATCGTCAATCCTAATTAGGGTTTTGTCCTCTTATCAATCTTGTCATCTGGCGGTCGATTTATCATCAATTCTTATCATTTTCAATCTTGTCGTTTAACGATCGATTTGTCATCGGTCGTTGTCATGTTCAATCTTGTCATTTTGCGATTGATTTGTCATCAATCATGGTCATTTTCAATCCTGTCGTCTTTCAATCTATTTTGTCATCAATCCTTGTCCTCTTGTCAATCTTGTCATTTCACGATCGATTTGTCATCGATCGTCGTCTTTCTCAATCGTGTCAATTTGGATCAATTTGTCATTGTTCCACATCAATTGGTGCATTTTATCAATTAAATCATTTATCACATTGGTCATTTATCAATCTAAAATCAAATCATGATCAAATCAATTATCTTTCAAGACCTAATTGTCATTCTTGCATTGCTAATTCATCTTCTAGGGTTTTGTGATTTCATCATTTAACCTGGTTTGTCATTTCCTCCTTTAGGATTAATAAATTGTTTATTTATCCTAAGTCTTCTCATTGCAATTAAATGTTCATTTAATTGGCTAATTATTCCTCTTTGTGAATTAATTAATAAATGAAAGATTATTAATTAATTTACCTAATTCCTAATTTTCATCAATTTCCTATTTTCCTAATTCTTAATTTCCTAAATTCCTCATTTCTAATTTTCTAATTTTCTAAATTCCTAATTTCATTTTCCTCCTATTTCTCTCCTAAATTCATGGAAATGACATGTCAATTTGTCATAAATTTGTCATAATTGACAATCAATCAATTTTGACATAGAAATTCTCATAATTTGTCATAAATCATCAATCAACAAATTTTGCTTAGAAAGTGCATAATTTGTCATAATTTGTCATAATTGACATAATTGATTTGCAATTTCCATTTGAATTGAATCATGCTAATCTTGTCATCTCTCCAATTCTTCTATAAATTGGATGAATTTCTTCAATCAAAGCCCTTAATTAATAATTGGTAATCAGACTATCGAATTTACGCTTCTAGTACTCTTGATCAAAAATCCCGTCTACTTGCTTTCAATTGTGTGTGCACTTGTAGGTGAGATCCACAACCAAACCATTTGAAGAGGAAAGAAGAACAATGGAGCCGCATGGAGGAGCATTCAAATTGTGTCTATGGTTTGCATAATTTCTTTGCTTTTGAATGTTTTTATTTCATGTCTCTATTGAATGTGTCTTAGGATAGATTCATTGCAATGAATGCATTTGTGATTGAGCTATTACATGTTTATAATGCTTGTGATGATTTTCTATTTCCTAACATACATTAATTGGTGAACCTGACGTGAACACTAACCATCTAACCCCTTAATTGTGTTTTTGAGTTCTTTCAAGTTGATTTGCAGCCCAAAAACCCAAAAACAGGGTCGTGCAGGGTTTTCTGGAGACTTCTGCGCCTGTGTGAGACATTCTGCGCCTGTGTAAGGCACAAAATTGCATTTTTTATGAGTTTTGCACCTGTGTAAATGCATTCTGCGCTTCTGTAAAAAAAATAAAAAATAAAAAATAAAAATAAAAATAAAATAAAAAAATCCTGCGCTTGTGTAAGGTAACCTGCACCTGTGTTATCCTGCGCCTGTGTTATGACTTCTGCGCCTGTGTCATGACTTTTGCGCCTGTGTAAAGTCCAGAACAGAGGTAAAAATGCAGTATTTTACTTGAAATTTGTTTAGTTTTTGCATTCTATTTTCTGTGTTTTGGTTTTTGGTACTAATTATCTGTGCAGAATCTTGGCATACGCATGGCAAAGACAATAAATCAAACACTAACATGATTTGTGCAGATTCGAAAGTCAAAGAATAAGCGTATCAAACTTCTAACTTGGGTTTTTGCAGGTTGCCTTGGAGAAACAATCAAACTTTGTGTTTGTATTTAATTTTTAGGCACCTAGTGATTTCTAAATAGGTTGGAATGAACATTTGTTTTCTTTGATTGTTGAGTATGACATTGGAGTAGGAGAGTATGCTCTCATCCTTTTTAGGGTGATCAGAAATCCAAATCTTCGATACCATGCTTGTGTCTTTGATTGTTTGTCACATTTAGAGGGCCTGCCTTCCCGACCACTTTGCTTTTGCAAGCAAGTGATAATCGTGAGAAGGGAACGACCCAAAGTGAGTACGGCTAGAATACCTTGGCATTCTAACTCACTATAAACAAATACCTGATGGGCGAAAGCTTTCAAGGAAGTGTTACGTGGGAATTGCAGTTACTTGGGAAGTGATGACCCTTGAACTCTTTCTCATATCAACATCTAAGTAGGGCCTCTTGGTCTAAATCATGCTTGCGTGACTACATTTGTTTGGTATCTTGATGGGCTTAATGTCTCAATCACGCTTGCGTGACATCAAGGAGTAATGCTTAACAGAAATCCTTACTAAACACCTTGTTTTTAGAGGCCAAAAACCCTTCTAGTTGCTTGAGAAGGACAAGTTCGGATACTTGGAAGAGATACTAAGTTCGCCATGGGGAGATTTCCATGGGGACTGATGCTTGGCTGCCTTGAGAAGTGAGTGCCATGGAGGGGAGCTCGTGGGGTCAAGCATCTATGTATTCTCCTTGAATCCTATAACAAGTCTACCTCTCAAGTACCTAATGTCCTTTCCTACCATAAGAAATGTGGGAATGAGCATGATTGTCTTGAGTCTATGTTAAAATATCTTGTCTTCTTTACTTGTCAAAAGTTGAATTGCATCTCATTTCAAAAACAAGGCAAATTGATTCAAAATAAGATTAAACACAAGAGACATTCATCCAACAAAGGTCCAACAAACTTCAAAACACTTTCAAACATGGTTGTCAAATATAGTTCAAAATCTTGTCTCAACAAGCATGTCACTTACATTTAAGTTCATCCTAGGTTGCATTTTGCAAAAGTCATTGTCAAGTACCAAGGTTAGGTTTCACCTAAGTCATACTCCTTTGCATATCAATAAGGGTCATCCATTTGCATGTGTCCTCTTGCATTAGAGTCATACCATTGTCATACATTCATATTTGCATACCCTAGGTCTCTTCATTAAGCTTAGATCATTACCATATCATATTAGGGTCACTTGCATGGTAATTGTCCCTTTTCCATATAGTCTCAAAACTAGGTTTTGCCATACTTGAGTAATCCGAGTCTTTTATAAACCCTAAGTCATTGTTAGGAAGTCTAGACCTTATCAAACCTTTTGTCTTTTGTCATCCATGTCATTTGGTCAAACCTAGCTTAGTATCCAAGCACATAGGGGAGACATTGTCATTTTGTCCTTTTGTCACTTGGTCCTTTTGTCCTTTGAGGTCTAGACATCATTCCAATTTTCTAAGGGTCTCTTTTAGATTTGCATTCCAAAAAGTTTGTCAAAATCTTGAAAAACAACCAAAAACATAGATTGCACTCTTGCCATATATTGCATTTTCGTCTATTTTAGTTTGCATTTAGTTGCATATCATACATTATCCTTGAAAAATTCCAAAAATATTGCATTTGCATAGTGACATGTCTAATGAAACAAGGTTCCAAGCACCAATGATGCAATAAAGTTTGATGTATCAACCGACAATGCAATCACAATTCTATCCAACCCAACAACAAGGCAATATTGATCAAACTTTTTATAATAAAACAAGTCTCCAAATACAAAAACTAGAGGAGAAACTAGCTCAAGAAAATGAGATTTTGGAACAAAGAGTGAAAAACATTGCGAAGAATAGATCACAAATGTCTAAAGTGTTTCGAAAATTTCCAGGTTGAAATCCAAATATTGAGCCAATTGATGTAAGATCTCTTCTTGAACAATCAGACATACCAGCTCTCCTCTCCCAAATAGAGATGATGAAACAATTTCAAGAAAAGAGACAACATCAATTTCAACATTATGTGCCTCCGCAACAAGAACAAGAAGGTGTTTACTATCAATCCGATTTTCAACCAATACAACCAATGGCTCAACCAATTGTTCAACATATGCATCCAATACAACCAATGGTCCAATTTCAACAATATGTCCATCCAACTATACAATGTCAACAAATGGTTCAACCAATGGTGGAATATCAATGTCAACAACAACAACCAAACATTCAAAAACAAAGGTTGCAGCACACACCAACCCAAGTTTCAAACATGTCAGAACAATTGAACCAAGTCCAATATCAAAACATGACATTAGATCAGAACCAGCTCCTTGTCAAACAAGCTCAAATTCCAAATTCAACTATGTCAAAACCTCGAAAGAAAGGTGGCTTTATTGCAATGCTCTTAAGGAAACTACCAAGTGATTTCTTTGAGGAAGATCAAGATAATACACCAATGTCTAGCAATGCCTCATTCCCTCGCAAACAAATTGACTCTCCAGTGGCATCTATCCCTATACCTTTAGAAGTTTCACAAGAACCTTCCATATTGTCCTCATCAAACAATACACCCAAGGATGAAATTACCCAAGGGCTATCCATAATTGATTGCCACGATAATCTAATTCATGATGCACATCCTTGTCATGTTTCAGAAATACATGACCCAATGCCACCAAGCACTTTATTGCCATTACCTGTTTTAGAGGACCCCATTTGAAGTCCTTCTTCCTCATGTTCAAGCATTGATTCCTTGCCAGAATCCATCACAAATGTTCAAAGTGCATCTCCTTCATGTCAAAACATTGATTCCTTGTCAGAATCCCCCATGCATATCCAAAGTCCAACCCCATGTCAAGAGGATAATTTAGAGCATGAAGAAACATGTCTTAAAAAAAATCAAGATCAAGATCTTGAAACCTTATCATCCCATCCAATTGTTGACCAGGACCCCATGTTCCCAGACACTCATGATGATTCCCCTATTCTTGTCCATCCTATCCAAAGTCCTATTGACACTCCATTCCCCGGGCAAGATCAAGATATCCCAGTTCATTCAATCCCAAACGATCCCCTTCCATTTCATGAACATAATGTCCTTTCAAATCCCATTGACATTCCACTTCCTAAGAAAGATCAAGATATCCTTTCCATCCTTTCCGATGATCCCATTAAAAGTCAAGAGCAAAGCACCTTTAAAGAGGATTCCAATGATCTTCCTCCTTGTCAAGATCAAATTATTCCTTTAAATCCTCCACAAGATCCTTTTGTTCCTCCATCTCCTTGTCTTAATGCTCCATATACACTCCAAGATCGCATTTCTTTTGATGATCCCATTACTTCTCCCATTCCATCTCTTGAAGAGCATGTCATTGAACCATGTCCACTACACAATCCTAGTCCCCCTCATGATCCTAATCTCCTTCGTGATTTTGATGTGTCAGTGCAAGATGTTTATGAACCCTCAACATGCATAATGGGTTCTTCCACTTTGGTCCAATCCGATCCACTTAAAGATCTCATTATTTCTCTCATATCATATCCACCTCATAATGGACTCGCGTCTTCTTCCCAAAGAAAAGAGCATCCTACACGTCAAGATATTCATAAAGGCAAAGGAGTAGATCTCCATAAGCAAGAATCCCTTCATGTTAAAGAAGATCTTAAGGGTCATGTCTACACAACTCACTCTCAAGACGTTGGTATCCCTTCAAAATCCAAACATATCCCTTCCCCATCATCCCTTCCATCCATCTTAGGTCCTTATATCCCTTCGTCCTCTATGCAAGGTCAGCAAAGGCACACATCCTTGAGTAAATTTCATCAATCCAAAAGAATTCCATTTCATTCATATCCATCCATGCATTCCTTTCCCCCTCCAAGCAATTTGGATGCCAAGCATAAAAGTCATAAGTCTAGAAATCCACATGTATTCAAGGATCAACATGTCCAATATAATCGACATGTCAAAACAAAGAACAATATGATCTATAAAGAAAAAGAAAAATCCAAAAGGCCACAAAGGCCCATTGAGCAAAATAAAGCAAAGTCAAAATCTATATGGGTTCCTAAATCCCTTATGCAAGCAATTCACTCCAAGGAACCACAAAAGCATGAAAAATCAAAAACCATGTGGATCTCTAAGAAGCTCCTTGAAGCACAAAAAGAAACATCCAACTTGGCATCCAAAATTGCTATTCCTCCATCCAAACCTCTCAAATTTGTTCCTCCATCACCTTCTTCATCCGTTTTGGGCCCTTATGTTCCAAAATCCATAGCCTTTCCTTCGTCAAAATCTCAATATCCAAAATACATTTTTCCTCCATCAGTCCATCACCCCTCAAGGTGTGTGCCAATGTCGATCTTGCCTTCATTTCCATCCACTAAAGCCCAATTCTTCCAATACCCTATCCATTATCCAATGCATATTTTCCATCCTTCCATCCCTTTTGTCCAATCCTTTGCATAAATCCTTGCCTTAGTTTCATCTCAAGTACCTAATGTCCTTATCCTACCAATGTCTTTGAGCATGCTTTTAAAGGTCATGGTCCATTTTTTTCAAGGCTACTATCCAAACAAAAGATGCTTGAGTCCTTCTTCCATCCCCTATCATGTGTCCATCTTCTATTGAAAAAGTCAAAATACAAAAAAAAAATTAAAAAAAAAAAATTAAAAAAAAAAGACAAAAAAAAAAAGTGAAAAAAAAAAAGAAAAAGAAAGAAAAAAAGTAAAGCAAAAATAATTCGTCCACTGGTGAAAACCTGGCAAACAGGCGCCTTGGGCAAGTACCGTGATGAAAACCTAGCAAACAGGCGTCATGTGTAATCTATGAACTTCTTGCATACCATACTTGGGGGCAGGTTTCCTCCTTCATATCCTATTGCCCTTCATTATCTTATCGAACCCCTATCATTACCATTCATATCCTATCATCCCTCATGTCCAGTTTCCCTTTCCACTTTTGATCTTGACAAGGCTAAGGATCATCATGAGCATTATGCATCTTGTTTGCAGCTTTCAGTCTATCATAGCTTTTGGTCATTTATCCATTTGCTTATTATAACTTTTCATCCATATTCCCTAGCTTCTGCCACTATCCCTGTATCCTATCCCGACCTTCAATCCGTGTCCCTTATCCATTCTTGGTCTTGCTTATCCTATCCATATCTTATCACTATCCATACATCCTCTTTCTGTTCCTTGATCTTGATCTGACATAAGGACACAAAATGCAAAACATAGTTTCAAACACCTCTTGACATGTCCCTCATGCCATGTCACTGCTTTACATTGCCATATCCAGTCTCTTGTCCAATCATGCCATAGCCCTTGAAAATTGCATCCATATTGTCTCCATAATAAAAGGCCTTTGTCTTCCCTCTATCCACCATCATTTCAGAAAGCCTATTTATTCAACTATCATATTCCCTGCCTTGCTAGACACTGGGGGCAAAATCTTAAAAATCAAATAATGTTTGGAAAAAATATCCAAAAAATTGAAAAATGTCCTGAAAAAAGATCATAAAAATTGAAAAATGTCCTGAAAAAATATCTAAAAATTGAAAAATAAAAATCCAAAAAAAATCACATAATGTCCTGAAAAAATCCTAAAAAGTCATATAAAGAGTCCTGAAAAAAGATCATAAAAATTGAAAAAATGTCCTGAAAAATAAATTCAAAAAAATTGGAAACTGTCTTGAAATAAATTCAAACAAATTGAAAAATGCCCTGAAAAAAATCTCTAAAAATTGAAAAATGTCCTGAAAAAAATCCCTAAAAAGTCAAATAACGTCTTGAAAAAAATGAACAAAAACATTTCAAAACATTAAAATCCAAAAACAATTCCTTTGGCATTTTGCATTTTGCAATAAATAACTCCTTTTGTGCATAAGACAAGTCACTGAGCATACATCCAACGACACGCAATCACACGCTGGGCTTTAATGGAATCATGCGTTCACAGATGAACTATTCAACCAAGCATTCAAACTGATCAACATTGTCATATCAATCACCCTCAAAATCATTCATCCTTGGCACACTATCATGGGTCTTATACAGGGTGTGGTATACTCTAAACCAGACTGTGTCCTGTCTTAGACGGGGTACCGCATGTCCTGAAACCAGACAGCATGATCGTCCTATCAGCACTTTCAACTTTTGACAATGAAGATCAGGATATTTGTTTGACTTGTTGGAATTTGTGCATCTTATCTTTTCATTGATTTATCTTCGATCATGTTCCTATGTTGCTCGATGATGTCACTGAGTGATTTAGAGTGACCAGGATGGCTCATGGTCCCTTTCTTTTTTTTTTGATTGCGATTGTTGTTTGTCTGTGATGTGTCTGTCTTTTGCAAAAAGGGTTGCATTTCAGCTTTGGCCTTCAATGCCATGATGCTACGCATCCGCTTTGCTACATTAAATAAAGGTTCTCACCTACTTATGTGCATTCGTGAAAGCAAGTTTTTCTTCATCTCTACCTGTCCTCTGTCTAATTTCTGCTTACTAACATTTCTTCCGTCAATCTTGGCAGTGCATTTGATCCTATCATTTTCTATCATTCTTATCGATCAATTGGCCTCTTTTTTGCATGTTTTCGGCCAATTCCTCGAGGGGGCATGCATATGTCATTGTCATTGTCTGGGGCATTTTCATTATTGTTCTTTGAAACAATGCTCAAAATCGCATTGTCTCAAAGAGGGGCAAAATGTAGACACCTAAAAATGGTCAACGCTTGCGGAGTCATACTTTAACATTTGCGCATTGCCTCATTTTAGGTTTTTGTGTCACATTAACATTTCTCCTATGTTTCGCACTTGGTCTTTATCATTTGTGAGCATCGAGTCATTCTTCTACATTCTTCCTTCGTCTCGCCTTCAAATTTGGTCTTGTCGACAACAATCTTTAATCATGATTTTGATCGATTTTATCCTGTGGCATCAATGTGCGTGCTAATTTGTCATCATTTTGGACATCGTCAATCCTAATTAGGGTTTTGTCCTCTTATCAATCTTGTCATCTGGCGATCGATTTATCATCAATTCTTATCATTTTCAATCTTGTCGTTTAATGATCGATTTGTCATCGGTCGTTGTCATGTTCGATCTTGTCATTTTGCGATTGATTTGTCATCAATCGTGGTCATTTTCAATCCTGTCGTCTTGCAATCTATTTTGTCATCAATCCTTGTCCTCTTGTCAATCTTGTCATTTCGCGATCGATTTGTCATCGATCGTCGTCTTTCTCAATCGTGTCAATTTGGATCAATTTGTCATTGTTCCTCGTCAATTGGCGCATTTTATCAATTAAATCATTTATCACATTGGTCATTTATCAATCTAAAATCAAATCATGATCAAATCAATTATCTTTCAAGACCTAATTGTCATTCTTGCATTGCTAATTCATCTTCTAGGGTTTTGTGATGTCATCATTTAACCTGGTTTGTCATTTCCTCCTTTAGGATTAATAAATTGTTTATTTATCCTAAGTCTTCTCATTGCACTTAAATGTTCATTTAATCGGCTAATTATTCCTCTTTGTGAATTAATTAATAAATGAAAGATTATTAATTAATTTACCTAATTCCTAATTTTCATCAATTTCCTATTTTCCTAATTCTTAATTTCCTAAATTCCTCATTTCTAATTTTCTAATTTTCTAAATTCCTAATTTCATTTTCCTCCTATTTCTCTCCTAAATTCATGGAAATGACATGTCAATTTGTCATAAATTTGTCATAATTGACAATCAATCAATTTTGACATAGAAATTCTCATAATTTGTCATAAATCATCAATCAACAAATTTTGCATAGAAAGTGCATAATTTGTCATAATTTGTCATAATTGACATAATTGATTTGCAATTTCCATTTGAATTGAATCATGCTAATCTTGTCATCTCTCCAATTCTTCTATAAATTGGATGAATTTCTTCAATCAAAGCCCTTAATTAATAATTAGTAATCAGACTATCGAATTTACGCTTCTAGTACTCTTGATCAAAAATCCCGTCTACTTGCTTTCAATTGTGTGTGCACTTGTAGGTGAGATCCACAACCAAACCATTTGAAGAGGAAAGAAGAACAATGGAGCCGCATGGAGGAGCATTCAAATTGTGTCTATGGTTTGCATAATTTCTTTGCTTTTGAATGTTTTTATTTCATGTCTCTATTGAATGTGTCTTAGGATAGAGTCATTGCAATGAATGCATTTGTGATTGAGCTATTACATGTTTATCTTGTCTTGTGATGATCTCCTATTTCCTAACATACAGTATGTTTTAATGATTAATCCCCCTTGGGGAATATGTTATTCTTTTCTCTCTTTCTTTCAAAGATTAATACTCCTTGAGACACGTATTTTACATATACTAATGTCTTTCCTTCCATGCATTCATGAAAGTACATTGTGCATTTTCTTATGTTTAATCTCTCTCTAGAAGATTGTTTAAGCTCTTCTCATTGTCCACTATCTTGGGGGGAAATGATTTCTCTCTCTCTCTATCTCTAAGGATCCACTCTTTCCTATGTTGTGGATGGTGTGAGTTTTATTACTTGATGTCATTCCTTGTGTGGAATTGTTGTTGTTCACTCAAGGTTTCTCTCTTATACAAGAGGTGTAAGTCCTTGACTATAATCTCTTTCATGCTTGGTAATATACATCTATAATAAATTCACCTATCCCCATTGGGATAAAAGTGAGTCATCCTTCATTAAGAATCCCTTCCTCCTAGAAATAGGAGGAAGGATTGAATTCTTGTTCTCTTCTATGCTTCATTCTAGAAGATGTTATATTTGTCTAAGACAACTCCTCTTGGGGGTAGATGTCTTTTGAACAAAGATCTCTTCTCCTCCAAGCATCTCCTTTACACTTACAACAGCATATCTCTTTTTCAACTATCTTATCCTGGCTTGAAGAAGTATTCCCTCTCTTTCTTGGATTTATGATGTTGTTGCATGGTGGATATCTTCTTTGTGATGAAGGTAGGTATCCTTGTTGTAATTTCCTTAAGATATCAACATCAACCTATGTTGATAGCTTAAGGGGGGGCACCCACACTACTCCTTTGTACTATACTTATCTCATGCATTGTACAGTGGGTCATTCTTGGAACTAGAGAACAAACTCTTAGAGAAAGATGTCATCACTTTTTCCTTGTACAATTGGTCATTCTCAGAACCAGAGCACAAACTCTTAGAGCCAGATGTCATCACATTTCCTTGTATAGTGGGTCATTCTTGGAACTAGAGCACAGACTCTTAGAGCAAGATGTCTACATTTTTTCTCTTCTTTTACAGTCGGTTATTCTCATAAACCAGAGCACAAAATATTAGAGTGAGATGATGCCACTTTTCTCTTATGCAGGGTGCTTATTCTTGGAACCAAAGCACAAAATCTTAGAGCGATATATCACGCCTTTCTTAACACTTGTACTATACATTCTATACAGGTTGTAGCATATTCGGGCATAGACTCCTATGAGGCACTTTGAACATCACTTGCACACACACGCACTTGAGGTTGGGTGGAGCTAACAGTGTTCCCACTCTCCTTCCTTACATGGATCACCCAAACAGACTTTGGGGGCTATATTTCCATGTCCTTCTCTCCATGGATCACCTAGTTTTAGGGGCAAGATGTCCATGGTTTCAATCTTATTCGCCTTTCTTCTCATGGATCACAAAAGTGTGTATTCATGTTCTCTCTCTCCTTCCTCTCATGAACCCATAGTTTTTCTATTTGATGGTTCATGGATGATGTCATCTTTTCTCTTTTATGTGATCATTTATTTTTATGTGATAGCATTGGTCTTTGTGTCCTGATTAGTTATTGAGACATCTGAGTATCAAGGTCTCTTCAGCTAGTTGGTTTGTCATTTTTTTGTCTTGTGTCTTTTGCACTTTGTCTTTGTTTTGTGTGTCTTGTTCCTTTTTATTTTATGTGCCCTTGCATATGATTGAGTGAGTTAAGATCCTAGGATTGGGGGCTTATGTTCCTCAAGATTAGTGACATCCTATACTCCTTGTGGTATTGCTCTACATTTCTCATTTTCATCTTTGTTTTTTCTACTTTACCGACAATGTTGGCATAAGTCTTACTCCTGCTAAAGTGGGGGCTAAATTTAGTGTCATAAAATTATGACCCTAACAATTTTAACCACACTTGAGGTCCTCGCCTTGGCGACAACATCTTCCTTTCCAACTGAGACTTCTCTCTGCATCTTCACCTTGAACCCTTCCTATTTGAGCCCTGATATGGCCTTGGGACTTTGTCCGAACACCAAGATAGAGTAGGATAGGGGTGTGGCACCCTTGTTCCCCCCTCTTTGGGTGGTCCCAAGATAGGTACCTCTGACCCTATCTACATTTCAGGATTTAAAACTTCCCCAATGTTGGCCTTTGGTGAGATGAATTAATTCTCTGAGGTATGTATAAAAGGGAGTTAGTCTTCTCATTTTTGAGAGAGGAAATTTATGCGACATACATGATAGGTGAAGTTCAAGCGTTCAATTCTTCAAGAATTCATCAATTGGAGAAACATTCACAACATTCATTTGCAAACATATGTTTGTGTTAGGGTTTTGTCATATTACATTCCATTTCATGCAACATTTCTTATTACATTCAAGAAGCAAAGCAACCATCATCAACAAATTGCAGATCTATAAGGTATACATTTCCATTGTTTACATTCAAACATTTGTAATCACTCTATTTCAAGGTTTATTCCTCAACCGAGGTTTGACTGAGGCAAACCCCTATCCACAACCGTTCTTCCCTTATTTTTTGTGTGGAGATTGCAAGGGCGTAGCTATAATTGCAGGTTTGGGCTTCATTTGTAGAGAGGGAAGAATCCTTTTCATTTTGTGGAGTTTTTGGAGGACCGTGGACACATTCAGCATAGTTCCGATGAATTTTCTCCAAATTTGCAGGGCAGATCCATATCAATCTAAATATCTCAGATCCAAATTTACAATGCGATACTGAACCGATAGCTCCTCATTTTATCTCTCCTTCCTACATAGTCAACAAGTCAACTTTCTCATTTACAAAAGAGGGTAAATCACACTTCAATTCCTTGCAATTGATGGAGTTTGCCTAGCTTGCTCACACTTCACCTAGTTGGTGTTTCTCAATTCCACCAACCTCTCCAAGTGTAGCTATGCTCCAAGACCTCCAAGTCCTTCTCAATCTCTTCTAGGGCTTTCTTCTTTCCAATCTCAAGGTGTTTGCAACAAGTGCTTAACTAGGAACCCTACCAATTCAAAGTGTTTCCCATATGCTCATTCTTGTTGTCTTGTCTTCAACTTGTCAATTTCACCTCCTGCTATTGTGAGTTTTTGTAGAGGTGTGGAGGTGGCTTTTAACATGAAATGAATTCCATTTGGGTCCATTTGTAGTTTGCATCCCTTATTCTTCCTATCGATTTCACCATTTTGCCTAAAAAAGGGCTACAAGGAATGAGCCCCTATTAGGCCTCCAAAATCTAGTTTTCAAGGGTTTAGAAGAAAATTGTCCAAAAGAACTTGCAAAAAGGTTTGATTTTCTTCATTCATTCACCTATCCCCAAGTTATTTTGGTGGTTTTTGTTTCCCAACTTGCCGTACAATGCCCTAACCCAAAAATGAGGGTTTTGAAGGGTTTTTAGGCCTCTTAACTGGCAATGACTGGTCAAGTTTGTGAAATGGGCATCAAAAGGTCTTGTCAAGGCTTCTCCCTACTATGGAAACTCTGTATGGACTTCATGGACCCCTCCAAATGATTTTTTTGTGGTTTTATGTTCACCTCTGCACTATGCACTCAAATTTCACCCTATCTTCTCTAGCCGAGTTGCTCCTGGACTCCCCTAGCACAAGGTGGTATCCATATCAAACACCACTTATAGAACTTCTCCTTGCATATGTACACTATATAAGTGGTTTCCTTCCATTTCCCAATAGGTTGTGATGGTAGCACAAAGGGATTTTATGGGGCAACCATTTTACAAGAAATTGTTATATACAAGCCAAAACTGGCTGATTGAAAACAGAACTATGAAAACACCAACACACACTAACTACAAAGATTGAAATGAAACAAATGACTCTGAAACACACCAAATAAACTCAATCCATAACTGGATCAATGGATTCAATCCATTTATATTTGTGAGGACCTACCTCGACCCGTCCTAGCATTTCAGTGATTTTCATGTTGGAACTACTATGGATGCTTCATTTCTATGCATTATGGATATAGAACTTTATATGATCCCAGGATTGGATAACATTGATATATTGATGCTTGATTTCTATGAATTATGGATATAGAATTTTATATGATTCTAGGATAGGATAACATTGAGATGGTGTATGTCATTTATTTGATTTGCAAGACTTTATTATGATTATAGAAATATGATGCATATCTTATGAATGGATGAAATTTATGAGGATTATGATAATTGTTTATGTGGATTGCTTTGATATATGATAAATTGATTTGTATGATGTCAATTGTATGCAGAGTGATTGATTTGTATTCTTATTTATGTATTTAATATTATATGAGGCTATTTGGGAATTACTAATGTGTAATTGAGATGTGCAGGAAAATTATCCATGTGACCATGGAAACATTATGGAGAATCAAGCCTAGGTCTATGTGCGATTGTGAAGCCAGGGGTTGTCTATTTGGAGAGACAACCCCTTGTTTGTAAACGTATTTTAATTTGTAAATGTTATGCTTGCATGTGTGTTCAATTTGATAATTTGTTTAATTTATAAATTTCAATAGGGACAATTGTCATGTGTGTATTTGTGATGTGGAATTCTTTTTGTAGTGTCACTTGACACATGTGTTGTATGTTGAGTTGGCATTGTCATGCCTCTTTTTGAGGAATTTATTTTACCAATGTTATATTTCCAATTATCCTTGAAGGTCCCAAGTAAACCTAGGATAGTGAGCCATTAGGAGGGTCAACTCAGAGTTGACCCGTAGGTAAACTTTGGGTGGACTTTCAAAGGGTTAAACCAACTCCTAGAGTCAATTTAGGAGCATTTTTAGTGGGCCATATGGTGTACCTATGGATGAAGGCCAAATTTGTCCATGTGTCCACTCCCTAGGACTTGTTTAACCTCCCCAAAAGTGAGATTCCCAAGTTGGCCGAATTTCTTCTTTAGGAGAGCCTTCCTTGGTTAGATAACCTTCTTGGTATGTGTCATTCCTTTTCCCCATTCCATTTCCCTTTTTGAGGTGCCTTGGTTAGGGAGTGTGTAAGTATTTGGGAAGACCAACCAATGTGAGCTCTCACTCTATCCAAGAGGTTGGAAAGAGTGAGAGAAGCCTTCTTAGGCAAGGGATTGAGACTTAGGAAGTTAATCACCCACTCTCCATCTTTGGAGACTAGTTCTTAAAATTTTGGAAGCAAGTTTAGGATAGAATTTTTTGGCTAAGTGTTGAAGGAAAGAAGTGTAGATTTGGGTTGCTCTTCTCCAAAGTATCCCTTGTAAACCCTTGGCAGATTCAAGTTTGGTTCAATCTTTTTCCTTGTATGTTACAATTTTGCTTTGAAAGATTTCTTGAATGTAGTTTGTTTTCTTCCTTTGTGATTCTTTTGTGAAGAAATATATGTGAACTTTCACTTATTTTGGTTATGAATTTTATTTGTGTTTTGGGAGTATCCAAGGCCATCTCACCCTTGGGAGGGTAGAGTGGCCTTGGGAGTGGAAGTTTGTTTGATAGCCTTAGAGTGAGAGGCTCTCTTTAAGAGAGTGATCTCAAGGGTTTGTTTATGTGACCCTTGCTACATAGTTTTGTTTATGCATTTGGGGGTCATAAGAGAAGATATTATGGCATGTATGCCTTGGGGGTCATAAGGATGTTGGGTCAAGTTGGACTTGTGATGTGTTCTTGGTTGCCATGAGATGACTTGTGATCTACTGTTTTGCAGTTTCTCCTCAAGGTACTTAGTCCACTTCCACCCATGTAAAAATCACATTATGTGATGATGTTTAGCCTTGGGATGGGAATGTGTTTGTTGTGAGTTTTTCATGCTTGAGTGCGACCCATCTAGGTCTTGGTTCTCCAAGCTCGAGGGTGGCTTCTAGTAAGCCTAGGTTGGGAGGTGAGCCCTCCATGATCACAACCTTAAGATTTTTATTGCAGGTTGCTTTGGGAAAAGACTTGGAAGGGAAAGCTTGGATATGGTCTTGCCGATTTTATTTTAGTTGTAGAAAAAAAAGAATATGATATTGTATTTTAAGTTGCAAAGGAAAGAAATAAAAAGAAAGAGTCTTCTATTGTATTTATATTGCAAAAAAAAATGAAACTGTATTATTGACTAAGTTTACCTTGTAATAAGTTGTATTGTATTTGATGTATTGATCATTTAAATAAAATGAGTGCATTTGATTAATTCTATTTTGTATGAGTTGCAAAAAAAAAAGAGATGTTTTAATTTTGTTTTAAAAATTAATACAGAAAGGAATGAGGTGTTTTATTTTGTTTTAAAACAGTAATGCTTTTTATCTTGCTGTTGTTAATCATGCATTTTAGGTAATATTAGTTGCAGCTGTCTATAAAATTATTCTGCTACTTTTTACATATTCTGTAAATGCATGTTAAGTAGAATGTCATTAAACTAGAAAGATTAATTTGCAGCTATAAAAATTAGTCATTTTTGCTTAAGTTATAAATCTTGAAATGCAATGTAGTAGGGAAAATAATTTTAATGTTGTCATTTATGTTCATTCTATAAAAATAGTAAAATTACTCAATCTGTAGATAAATAAAACTATCATATTTTTCATTCTATAAAATCTGAAAAATAAATCTTGATAATGCCCTTAGTGAAAATAAAAATAAAAGAATTACTCCTATTCTGGTTTTGGAAAACAGTTTGCTAAAACTATTGTAATCCAGATTTTACCTTAGAAAGTTATATATATATATATATATATATATATATATATATATATATATATATATATATATATATATATATATATATATATATATATATATATATATATATATATATATATATATATATTTAATTACATGCTACATTTAAATCAGAACATATGCTTTAAAAAAAATATAGATTTAGACATAGAAGAGAAATCTACAAATTCAAATAGATTTAAAAAAAAAATGAGTTAGTTTTAAATGCCTTGTATTAAAAATAGAAATGTCTAATGTATGCATATATTTATTTAAATGAATCATGCTTGAGAAAAGAAATATTTAACTATTGGTTAAATGCTGGTTATTTATTCCACATTCATTAATTTACCCTTGTATATATATATATATATGGAATAAAACATATATATACATCTATATATATAATATTTATAAAAAAAAAAACATCACAAAAAATAAAATAAAAGAAAGCCCTACCCCGAGGGTCCCGCGGAGCCGAAGCTCCATGCAGGAGACCCTCGGTGACCCAAGCCCCACAGAGGCATCGACAGTGCCACTACAGGCCACACCCCGCAAGGATGCCTTGGCGTCACTGTGGGCCACGACTTGCATTGGCACCTTGGTGCTGCTGCGGGTAGCGCCTCCCCTCTCCGCGACCCTCCTTTCAACCGCAACCCCTACGAGATCTCCACTGCCGCCGCTTCCTACACAAAAACCCTCTCGCGACCATTGACATGTGAGAGCCCTCTACCATTGCTCCTCCGACCTGCATAACATGAGCCCTAACCCGAATTTCGGGTTAGGGTAAAAATGAGTTAGTTTTTAAAAATAAAGTATGATTAGGGTTTGGGAGTTTTATAGATTTTAGATTTAGGTTTTCATGTTTTATTAAATGGTTTAAGTATAAAGGGGGGGGAAACCCTATTCAAAATTTGAATAGGGTATCCCATGTTTGTTTTGGTAAATATTTGATTATATTTAAATCTATTAATTCTAGGAATTCATATATATGTGTGTGTGTGTGTGTGTGTGTGTGTGTGTGTGTGTCTATATATATATATATATATATATATGTATAACCATGAATTTAGATTGAGTAATTTCTAATTATATATGTATATATTATATATATGCTATATTTAAACATATAGGTATATAAAAATATATATAGGAGGTTTAAGTTGAAATCAATTTGGTTTTATTTTTATTAATAAATATTAATAAATGTTTTATTAATATTTAGACCTTAGGGGTCTATTTATTTGGCCAACATTAATTAAAGTTAATAGGGAAAATTTTATTAAGGATTAATTTAACCCTTTAGTCAAATTTTAGCCGCGTTATATTTATTGCTCATTTGATTATAAATTTTTAATAATCTAAATGCTAGAATTAATTTAATTAAATCTGGGAGCATTTAATGGAATATTTGAGATTAATAATATCTCTTGTCAATTTAGTTAGAGATTTTTGTTTAAATTAATTTATTAATTAATGAAATAATAATGATTCTTTTGGAGAGTTATTTTTCGCATTTAATTTATTTTCGCATGCTTGATTAAGATAATTAGATTAACTTTAGTAGAAAAGCTCTTTTAAAATTTCCAGAGTTCAAACATAGTTAAGACAAGGCTTATTATTGCATTTTTATTTTAGCCTAATTAGTTTTATTAGGTTGTTTTAAAAAAAATTGTTGTTCCGTTTTTGCCCAAAAGTTTGGGCATGACAGTATTCACATTATAAGCAAAATAAGCCAAAAACAGTGATAACAATCTGAAAATGAGTAGTTTCAGATTGTTGATCATACAAAAACAAACTTCCAACCTTGGTAACCATGAAAGAGGAGGTTTTTATAGTCTTCCCCATGTGTGGAGGCATTCTAGGGCATTTTTCTATCCCTAACTCCATCGCTCATCACTTTTAGGACAAAAGTTGTCATGACAACTTTTACAACTTTTCACTTTTTTCTTTGTCAACCTATGAAGCCTATTTTAACTCACTACTCATTACTTTTTAAGAATTCCTAAGACCATACTAAACCTCTCTAATGCTTATACCAATTTATGCCACTTTTGACCATCAAGAAGGTCAATTTCCTACTCAAACTACTACCTATGCACAAAATGCAAACCTAGGTAGAAAACTAACTCAACTAGGCCTACACTTGACTCAAAAAAAACATCACACTCACTCTTTGGACCCTCCTAGAGTCCTTATTAGGAACTTGACTTGGCTAAGGTTAGTACAAGCCAAAATTGTGAAAAGACTATAAGCCTAAGTCCTAGGTGCTCCTACACCATTCTCCCAAACAAAAGAAAACCAAGTCACCTCCTTGGGGATTAGATTCTGATCAATGGCTAACTTCTTAAACTCTGTCTCAAGCACCCATGTAGCTTCAACATCATCCATACCCTGCCATTTGATTAGGTGCTCCCAATAGATTTGACGCCTTGTCTTCTTAGCGATCCTGGAACTCAATACCTTTTCAACCTTTGGATTTGTTTTTGCTGGTAATTGAAGGTTGTTTGCATCATCTTATATCTCTGAGTGACTACAATCTGAACCTTGAATTGGTCCTTTGTAGGCAACTAAGTCTTCTATGTTGAAAACCGGTGACAATCCTATGTCACTAGGTAGGTCCACCTTGTATGCATTTTCTCCATACTTGGCTAGAATGGTACATGGACCCAACCTTCTCATTTTCAACTTTTTAGGTACTCCTTATTGTAGTCTTTCTTTATTTAGGTGCACCATGACAAGATCTCCTACTTCAAATTGTAGGTTCTTCCTTCTCTAACCAAATTTTTTCTTGATCTTACTTGTGTTCTCCTTCAATGCTTGCTTGACTGATTCATGCACCTCCTTCATTGACTGAGAAAAGTCTTCTGCATATCCACTTTTTGTTGTTGCATTCCCTAAGTCTCTTAGCTCCAATATACCCCTTGTGTGAACACCATAGACCACTTCAAAAGGGCTCTTGCCGGTGGTCCTATTTATTGTGTCATTGTAAGCATATTCAGCTTGTGATAGTACTTGATCCCATGTCTCACCATACTCTTTGGTAAGGCACCTTAATAAGTTCCCCAAGCTCCTATTAACCACTTTGGTCTGCCCATCTATTTGTGGATGGTAGGCTGATCCAAAAGATAGGTTGGTGCCAAGCTTTTGCCAAAGTTTCTTCCAAAAATGACTCATGAACTTTGAGTCCCTATCTAAAACAATGCTCATGGGTAAACTATGTATCCTTATCACTTCCTTGAAGAACACATGAGCTAGTTGGCATGCATCATGAGTAGTCTTGCAAGGCACAAAGTGGGCCATCTTACTAAATCTGTCCATAATGACAAAAATATTGTCAAATCCTCACTTTGTCCTTGGTAAACCTACTACAAAGTCCATACTAATGCACTCCCAAGGTCTATTTGGTATGGGAAGAGGTTGGTATAAACTGGCATTTGAAGAAGTGCCCTTAGCCTTTTGATAAACAATACATGTCTCCACATACTTTTTCACATCTTGATTCATCCTAGGCCAGTAATAATACCTCTGAACCAACTCTTGAGTCTTATTGACTCCAAAATGACCACTAAGGCTGCCATTATGCTTCTCATGTATGAGGTTTTCTCTTATTGACCCTCTAGGCACACAAAGTTGTCCACCTCTAAACAATAGTCCATCTTGCAAAGTAAAATTTGAATACTCACTATGAAAATGCTTTTGGTATTCTTTGCACCCCTTGTAGGCATTCAAGAAGTCTTCATCATCTGGGTATAGGTCTCTAAAACTGTCAACACCTATGCTCCTTAGATAAATTTCTTGTACCATCAAGAGTCTTCTGCTCAATGCATCAACAACTCGGTTTAATTGTCCTTTTTTGTGCTTGATTGTGAATGTGTAGGCTTGCATGTACTCCACCCACTTCATGTGTTTGTGACTGAGTTTGTCTTGTGAGTTGAGAAAGTTCAAGGCTTGGTTGTCCGTATAGACTACAAATTCCTTAGGAAGGAGATAGTGTCTCCAATTCCTCAAAGCCTGCACTAAAGCATATAATTCCAAGTCATAAGAGGAGTATTTCCTCTTTGTATCACTTAGCTTCTCACTATGGAAAGCTACTGGTCTTTCTTCTTGGCTTAGGAAAACACCTACTACAACATTGCTTGCATCACATTCCACTGTGAAGAGTTTCTCAAAACTAGTCAACACTAACACCGATTGAGTAGCTATCGTCTCCTTCAAGGTTTCAAAACCTCCATTTTCTTGTTCATTCCACTAAAAATTTGCCTTTATTCCACCTCTAATTGTGCCCAACATTGGTGCACATATAGAACTGAATTGCCTAATGAACTTTCTGTAGTGTTAGTGAACGAATTTTGCCTTTCTTAAAAATGATCAATTTCAAACTCAGTTGCCTTCTTTAAAAGACAAGTGTTCAACTAAATAGTTGGACAAGTGTTATATAAACCACTTCCCTCTAAATTTTCCATAGGTACAGCTCCCTATCTTAATTATTTGGGGAATAATCTAATTAATTTTATTTGAGTAGTATGCTTTTAACCTAAAAGCATGTAAGGCTGCCTATTTCATTCTTGGATGAGAGGCCAATATTTCACACATATTTCAGAGAAAAATTAACTTACAAACCATTTCAACACAAGAGATGGAAGTAACTGAAGCAAAGTTCAGAACACCATTCCAACAATTCGGATAAGAAAACAACAGATAAGAGAAACCAAATCTATTCTCAAGCACAAATCTTTTCCTAAAAACAAAAAACTCATAGGAAGGAGTCCCGAAAAAATAATAATTTTCTGCACTACAAAGGTGATTACTGTTGTTTGATTAGATCAACATATGCAAAGATATGCCACTACACAGATTCAAAACCCACAGATTTTCCTTCTCCCAAAAACAGTATGATCTTTTATATATATATATTTTATGCAGCAAAGGCACGACAATACATCTATAAATCATTTCCAATTCTAGATTTGAAAATCTGATCCTTCCTTCCACAAAATAGAACCTTTACCAAACAAAGGAAAATAAAACCAAAAATTAACTAAAAATTTTCACACTATCTAACCCCTATTCCCTTTATCTTCCTTTAATTTATAGTTTTTAGAATAGGGGAGGTCTCCCTGAAAACTTGACCTCCCCCAAAATAGTTATGAAACTAACAAGATATAATTGGGATAGATGTCCTGAAGTCTTTGCATAAACATGAAAATCACATAAACAAAAATTGCACCTGGATCAATGCATTATGCCGCTTTCCCATCATCATCCTCTTCTCCACTTTCCTAGGAGTCATGGGTAGTTGTGAGTTCCTGGATTATAGATTGGTTCGGAACCTTCATTTCATTGATCTTTGCCTTCGCCGCTTCCTTGTTTTCATCCTTGGTATTGTATGAGGCAATTTCAGTGACCCATTTTCTAGTTCTTTCTTCATTATCCAAGAAAGCAATTATTTTGAACTTTTTTGGCTTGGGGCCCTTCTCTATGTACTTCATGACCATCTCCTAAATCAGAATAGTCACGGGAAGGAAATTCCGCTTTTTGTTTGCCGAAGTGGTTAACCACTTGGGAGTTGCATTGGAACTGGTTGTTCCTTCGATCTCTTTGGAAGGTGGTGTCATAGCTATGATTACTACATGGGAATCCAGGGCATTAGAAACATCGTTATCCAGATCTTCAACTTCAAATATTTGGGCATCAAGAATCGTATCCTTCACCTTTGCATCCTTAGCTTGTCCATCCTTCTCTGAGCAACACTTCGTGACTGGGTATGTCATGGAGTATGGAAATCCAAAGCTGAATTAAACTTGTGTCTAACCTGAGGTGACTTTTTATCTTTACCTGCATGAACAGTCATAGAAGCATTATTAGAAAAATGCTCTGGTGAACACAGAGGAACCTCATTTCTTCTTGCAAAATCAAACTTGACGCCTGATTTCACTGCTTTCTTCCTAGCAACCCACGCCATGGTTCTCTCCAAAACTCCTTTGGTTCTTAGTTGTATATCATCTTCCTCTTCCTCATCCCAGTTGATTGAAGGCACCTCAATTTCTGCTCGAGCTAAGTATCCAGGATCAAACAATTCTAGATAATCCTCTTCGAGCCCTTTAATGTCCAGCTTTACCTGTAGTGAAATAACTTGTTCTAATACCATCCTCATATTTCCCCTTTTGAACACCTCGAGTTCATCAGTACAATCTTCCCAGAAGTCCTTTAATTGTGGCATTAGACCAAGACTTTGGGAAAAACCCTTATTATCAAAACCTTTTCTTTCAGGATACAGCGGAAAATTGAAGTTCCTGAGATATGCTCCAATGCTCAAGGCATCTGACATTGAGCTGCAGGACAACAAACCTAATTGGATGGGAAAATGACACTCCCATTTATCCTTGGGTTGTGCCTTCTTAATCACAGAGGTCAGCCGCCTACATATCTCCGCTAAAACAAAGCAATCTGAACAAAAATGAGGGAGCTTGAAGGGTTCCTCTTCAAAGCCACTTATTCTTATATAGCAGAAACGAGGAAACTAGATAAAGAAACTACCAAACCTCTTTATCAATGTCTGCGCATCCTCGGAGATTCTTTTGGTTTTCACATTTTTCAATTCATAGCACAAATTACCCATAAAAGCATTGTGTACCCTTCTGAAATCCTGCAAGGCATTATCATTTTGTAGCATTGGGGTAAAAATCATACATGGGAACATCCTCCTCAGTGAGCTATCTTGGTAATCCAACTAACTCCTTAACACACGCCAAACAATATACAAGATATGAAGACATGAAGAAATTCTGCTTAAACTGTTTAGCCATACTCAGTTGTTTCCTCATTGAATCGGCAATCAGTTCTGCCGAATCAAGGTATTCCTTCCCCTCTAGTACTAGCTGCACATAGCAAAAAACCCAGTTGTCAAAACTGTAGGCTTCTATAGAGCCTCTAACTCATTGCAACAAAAGCATGACATCGTGAATGTGAGGCAGCATGTGATTCTTATTGGGATTCTTGGGCAACCTGGAACCACCTCTTTGAGGAACCTTCAGCCAATATTTTGCTACATTATTTCGGTGTCTGGTTCTATCCGCGTTGAACTTGGTGATTGACTAAGCAGGGGAAAAATTGGAGAACTGGTAATTAGGTATCTTGAAGACAGAGGAAATTATTTTATGGTTTATAGCAAGAAGGGTTTCACCATTGTCTCTTCTAATGGTCTCAGAGATTAGATCATACCTAGCGATACATTCCCTAACCAATTCTGGGCAAGGGATAGCTGGAGGAAAAGTTGCTACCTCTATGAGACCACTACTCAAAATCTCAACACCAAAAGAGCCATCAATTCCCTTGAATACACTTTCTTTTAAAACTTCAAGATTTTCCACTTTAAGGTCGGTATCGCTAACTATGGGCTCTCTACATGCAAGGCTAAAAACATTCCCGAACAAGTGCAGTGTGACTTCATAATTCAAAGTGATAAGCCTTAATTTTTTGCAGCAACCCTACTACGAGAGAAGAAATATAGGTAAAAATTACTGGAGAGAACAAGAAATGGACTCACCTTCACAGTTGAGCAACCAGATGACTACCGACGATTAAAACTTCTATCCAGGAAAAATAACACCGCAGCAGCGAGGAACAAATTTTCAAAGAGTTAATCCTTCATACCTTATAAGGAGGGCAATGATATGGAACTATTAAGTGCAATATTTCCAATTGTCAGTTTGAGTGTGTTAAGTTTGTGGATTGGACATCGCACACATGCATTAAATGCATGGTGGCATTTTTGAAGTAACCACTAGTTCCTGAAATGATTACTTACTTCCAAAAGCCAACAATTAACATCACTTAAGATATGGTTCACCTTCCTCATATTTGGCAATCAATGCACCATCAAATCATTTAACCCACAGGACCCACCAACTTTGAACACATATGAACATCTTGAATAGACTTCATTGGGGTTCAAGTAGTTCAAGGCATACACTGCGCTCAGGGGAAATCCTTTCTGAAAGTATTAATTATGCCAAGTTGCTGACTATTATTGTTGTGTTGAACATGCTGAACATGTTTGAACCTTTTGAACTTAGTTCAATGAGTTCAACTCCTGGAGAGAGATGACATAACACGTCACCAAACAAGAACCCTTAAAGAGCCGCTGCAAAACACTTAAAGAAAATGTTAGTATGAAAAATCCTCTGAACACCTAGAAACTTAAATGAACCTATTGAACCCAGTTCAAGATGGTTCAAAGTGTTCACAGAGTTCAACCAATTACTAAAACTTAGCATTTTTGATTGAAAGATGATTTACAAATGGACTAAGGGCTTGAACCGAGGTATTAGAAGAAAGACTAGGACTCCGAAAGGAATTTTAAAAAGAAATTTGTTCTTATCACGAAGGAAAAATGATGCGGTAACATTGGCTCTGATTGGGGATTGCATTTTGTGAAGAAGAATGCAAAGAACTCTGAATCTCTGGTTTCGGATGACCAAAAGTAAATAGGGGAATAAAGGGGACTCACACCTAAACAGACACTTAAAACAAAACACCTAAGCTACTATATATAGAAATTCTTGACCACAGGACTCACAGTTTGTAAAGCTTGAGATCTTGCCCATTATAGGTATAGGGCATAAGCATTCCATCTGAATAGCTGAGTCTAAAATCATTTTGTCCCACCACTTCACAGATCCTGAATGGGCCTTTCCACAATGAGTCAAATTTACCATGCGCACCCTTTGGTTCCTTCTGTTTATCCCATAACAGTACCTCATCTCCTTCAAGGAAACCTCTTGGAAAAACTCTCATGTCAAAAATCTTCTTCACCTTGCTTTGATGCTCTATAATTTTGTCCACCAACATCTCTCTTTCTTCTTCTAGCTTCATTAGGTACATAACCCTCTTCTCTAGAGCATTCTGAAAGAAAGATTCCTCCACTACTATTTGTAGCTTGGCTGCTGACAATTCCAGGGGTAAAGAAAGTTTTGTGCCAATCTCATACACAAGCTAAAAAGGTGCCATTCCAATGGCTCTTTTAGGCATGATTTTGTCTACCCACAAAGCTTCATATACCTTCGTATGCCAGTTTCAAGCATTTTCATCCACCAGCTTCTTCATAATCGCAACCAGGTTCTTGTTGCTTGATTCTGCCAATCCATTACCCTATGGAAAGTAATCAGAAGAATGTGAGAGGGTAATCTGATGTTCATAGAAAAATGTGGTTAGTTCTTCAGAGGATAAATATGATGTGTTATTTGCAACAATCTTTTGAGGGACCCCAAAATGGACCAGGATGCAATCTTTGAGAAAGTTACACATGACCTCTAAGTTTGCCTTTTTAGTGGGAATAGCCTCCACCCACTTAGTAAAATAGTCAGTTGTTGTCAAAATATACATATGACCAGCACTGGAATGAGGGTTTATCAGCCCAATGAAATCAATACCCCACTGTCTGAAAGGTTCTTTAATTACCACAGGCCTTAAAGGCAGAGCCGCTAAATGTGGCTTCCCGGAAAAGAGTTGGCATTTCTCACATTCTTTAACATGAATATACGCATCTCAAAACATGCTAGGCCAATAAAAGCAATTCCTTAAAATTTTGAAAGCAGTGATAGAGGATGAGAAGTGTCCACCATAGGCTTCTTTATGATAGACTTCCAGAAGTTTTTGCTATTGAGGCTTATCCACACACCTTAAGTATGTTCCATCCAAACCTTTTTTGTACAAGACATCCTGCCAAATAACATACTTAGTAGCCTTTAACTTAAGATTCCTTTATTCCTTTGCTGACAAATGGCTCAGGCAGTTGCCATAAGTCAAATAGTAGGCCACATCAAAAAACCAGGCATCCTGCAATCCAACGAATAGAGTCAATGGTAATTCTATTTCTGTTTCCATCTCATTTTCTACTATTAGCCTGCATAAGCCTTGTCCTTTGACTATCTTCGTAGGGCGAAGGTCTAGATCATATTCCTAGATTTTTGTTACCCAAGTTGCTCTTTTATTGAGTCCGACCTCTTGCTGAGTTAAAATGCTTTTCACTGTGGAGTCTAGAACAAAAACCAAAGAGTGAGAGTGTAGAATGTAATATCAAAATTGTTTTACAACCTTGACCACAACAAAGGCATGTTTCTCCAAAAGTGATTACTTAAGCTCATGCTTCTTGAGTGGAACACTCATGAACGCTATAGGTGCTTCAGCCCTAGAGTCATCCATTTGCAATAGTATTCCAGACATCGTATGTTCTGAGGCATAGCAATATATAATGAAATTCTTTTTGAAATCTGGGTTGATGAGAGTTGGTGCATTAGCAACTAAACCCTTGATTATTTCAAAAGCTTCTTTGGCCTCTTCAATCCATTTGAAAGGATGATTTTCGCTCAACAAGTTGATAATGTGTTTGGTAGTTTCTGCAAACTCCTGAATGAACCTCCTTAAGAAATTCACTTGACCAAAGAAAGACCTTACTCCAGTCCTATTTGAAGGTAAACCGAGACGTTGAATTACATTAACTCTCTCAGGATCAATCTTGACTCCTTCTTTTGAAACAATGTGTCCCAGTAATTTGCCCTTCGTTACATAGAAAACTGACTTCTTTGGGTTCAGGGAGATTCCGTGTTCTCGACAATGCTACAGAACTACCCTCAGATCCTTGAGATGATTCTTCCTCTCTTTAGAAAACACTGTTAGGTCATCTAGGTAAACAACAATAGTTTTGTCTTGAAAATCCTTAAAAGAGGAATCCATAGCCCTTTGAAAGGTGGATCTGGCATTTATTAAACCGAAAGGCATACGGTTATATGCGAATGTTCCCCATGGAGTGATGAATGTCATCTTGTGGTGTTCATGCTTTGCAACACTAATCTAATTCTAACCAAAATACCCATCTAACATCGACATCATCTCTGACCCAGATACCGTCTGCAGAATATGATCCATATTGGGTAAGGCGTAGTTGTCCTTAAGACTTGCCTGATTCAAATTGCAGAAATCCACACAAATACGAATCTCCCCATTCTTCTTCCTCACTGGCACAATGTTGGCTACCCAGGTAGAATGATGAATTGGATATATGATTCTAGCTTTAAGCATTTTATCAACCTCTTTAAAGATTGTGTCTACCATTATAGGGTTGAAATTTCTCAATTTTTGTCTGAAGGGAGAGATGCCTAGATTCAACAGAATCTGATGCTGAAAATGCCCATTCCTAAACTCCTTCAGATCATGATAGGACCAAGTGAATACATCAATGTATTGTTTCAGTAGTGCGCCGAGTATTCGTTTTTCCTCCGAAGAACAACACTTGCCAATTGTTACCACTTTAGGGTTGGATTCATCACCCAGGTTAATCTTCTCACAACTTCCTTTCCCGTCATCCTCAGGGGCTTTCTTGCCTATGAACACATCATCCCAGGTGAAAAACCTCTCCAGAGTCACTAGCCCTTTCGGAATTTTGTTGCCTTTAAGCTGAATAAAACTATTTGTAGGATCAATATCCAAGTCTAGACTGAACTCCTTACAGTTATTTTCAGAACCTTCAAAATATGATTGGGAGAATGACTGAACACATTCCAAAAAGTCTTTGATCTAAGCATTTGCATCAAATACTTGCCAATGGTTTACATTATTAGGGACACTAGGCCTATAAATCATTTCAATCCTATATGAATCATCCTTAAAGTCTGGATGTGGTAACAAAAGAGAAGCTAAAATGGCCAATGAATCTGCACTACTATTTTGATCCCTTGGTATGGCTTCAATTGAGAAGGCATCAAAGAATTCTATCTCATCCCAAACCCTATTTCTATAATGTCATAATATGTCATTCTTAACTGTATAGACATTTCTCACATGTCTAACAATCAACTCTACATCACCTTTAACTTTGAGCAATTTAATACCTTTACATTTGGCCTCATTTAATCCTAATAACAATGCCTCATACTCCGCAGTATTATTAGTAATCTTAAAATCCAACTTGAAAGAGAAAGGAAAAGTGTTACCATTAGGTGACAGTAAAACTACCCCTGCTCCAGAGCTAGAGTTAGCACAACTTCCATCGAATTCCATTTGGCACAACCCGCCAAGTTCGTCAACTGCTTCTTCAGGTTCTTTTACGCTAGGTGCAAGGATGAGATAGTTTCTGAACTCGCATTCTTGAAATAGAATCTGGGCTTTAAGGTTATCAAAAGGAAAGACAGTGTACTTTATTTTCGGCTTAGGTTCAAGCTTGATTTTCTATTTTCCAAGGGGGATAATAGCTTCAGACCAGTCCATCTTGATTTCACCTCCAAGGTCCTTACAAAAAGTTCTACTCAAGAGAATCCTGTAACTTGCAGGAATGTCAGCAACCAAGATAGTCAATTTTACTCTTTTATCAGGGCATGCGGCTAGCACTGCCTGGACATCCTTTACCTACCCAATAAGAGGGACTAGTTTCCCATCCATTGAATAGAATCTCCCAAATGTTTTTGTGAGAGTTAAACCTAAAGAACTAGCAACAGATGAAGGCATTATGCTGTCTGATGCTCCTAAATATATTATGCAATTGCTAAGCTTTTGACCATTCAGGAGGAGGGATATGTAGAAAGGTTCAAGTTTATGAACCTCAACATCAAGCCAATCTTCAGCATTATGGAATGTACAAGGATTAACCAAATCAGTAGATGGGCATCGAACCGATGAAGGTTTTCCAATAGAAAACAAATCACTAGTCCCCACACATTCATGCACTAAGGACTCCGAAGAAGAGTCCCCTTTTACATACTTGACTAGCTTATCTAGTTCTTTTGGGTTCAGTTTCAAATATTCATTAGTGGAAAGTTGAATAGTAGAAGCTTTACAAAATTCAATGATGTCAAAGGAGGATGAAGAAGAAGAGCTATTTTTATCTTCATGATTCCTTTGCAAAATCTTAACTTTAGGAGTCTTTGAGTGAGAGGAAAAGCTATTATTTGGAAGATCTTCACCTTTGAAATTACCTCCAGAAGGGTTCACAAAAGGGGGAGACTAGGAAGTTCGTTGATTCCTTATAAGGATTGCACACACAGGATCTTCAAGGGTTGCCAAAATATTACTACCTCTTTCTGAATCTGACTCATATTCAAGGTAGAATGATCCAGAGTCGCCGGGTACCTCTTGAATTTTCTCTGCTTCAGTGAACTCACCTAATTCATCCTTTATGTTTTGCATTTTAACATGTCTTATCATACCAGGACAAGAACCCCCATCATGGTCTATGGTAAGATGAAATGAACACATAGCACCCTTGTTAGGAGGAGCCTCTATTTCCAATCTTTGTGGAGCAGCAGGCAATTGCAACGATCATCCATAGTTATACTGATTTGGATTTTTTCTGCTTATATCTTGATAGGGCTACGGATAGGAACTTCTAGGCTTTGGTATCTGCCTCTTCAAAGTAATCATATCATTGACAAGCTGTTGAACAACTAGGTTAGTAGAAGAGGTGGATGCCTAGGGTTGACCTTGAGGAGTTTGTACATCCTTTCTCCATTTCCCGGCTGTTATTAGGTCATCTTCAAGTTGTATAGCTTCATTTTGCATAGTCTCAAGATCAGTCGGCCTATTTCTTCTAAGGTGGAAACCTACATCATGAGGCATGGAGTTTATGAAGAAACATTGTTGATTATCAGCAGTTAGTCTTTTAGCCAGAGGAATTTTATGGATAATCTTATTGTACCTGGCTACATAGTCCCTCATTGGCTCATGAATTTCTTTTTTGATTTGTGTGAGTTGAGCCAGTAAAGAGTGTTCATCATCAGCGCTCTTGAACCTTTTCTCAAAAGTGGTTTTCATTTTTTTACAGTCGGTTATGGATCCCACTCGTAGATGATTGAACCAATCTGCTGCCCCCTTAGTAAGAGTTTGGGCAAAAAGCCTAACGGCCACATCTTCATATTGTACTGCCAGTATCCTAGTGGCTACATTGAAGAAATTCAAGTGCTCTTCAACTGAGACTTTTCCGTCTCCATTATACTTAGGTAGGACATCCCTCACCCCTTTTGGAAGTGGATTATGAGCTCCGAGGGCAAGAGGTTCGACAGTGGCACCCCATGGTTGGGCCATAATGAACACAAGATAAATTGTTACTAGAGGAGGGGCTTGAATTCCAGTAAGTGTTAGTGCTTTCCAAGGGTTTGAAGAGGAAGGTATAGGAGTAGTTCTGATAGGAGAGGAAGGTCTACTTTTAGCATTTCTTTTGGGAGTGAAATTTGTGGCAAATGATAACCCTTGCAATTCTTCAAAATAAATATCAGTTATTCCCTCTCTCCTCTATGATCTGGTATAAGGATGAGAATCCAGTGTTGTTACCCCTAGGGTTCTCAGACCTTTAAACAATTCTTTCAAGCCCAGCAATATTCCTGTACTTTGGGAATCTGTCTCAGACAAAGAAAACCTGTGGTTACTGTTGATTTTGAGTTCAACTCTTACATGCTCATAGCATGCTGGTCTATTGAATGTTCTACTTGTTTTGTTCGCTCCCTAGCAGAGTCACCAAAAATCTGTTAGTGAACGGATTTTTCCTTTCTTAAAAATGATCAATTTCAAACTCTATCGCCTTCTTTAAAAGACAAGTGTTCAACTAAACAGTTGGGCAAGTGTTATATATGTTGGTATTTTGGTATGGTTTTGTCATTGATGTCAACACCTACTGAAAACAAGCAGCTCACATATCTAGCAACATTCACCGGCAAGCAAGTAACTATTGCACAGTTACTGGTATATGGTTCACCGATAGGATATAATGTTCACCGGTACCTGGAATGATATGGGAGACACCTAATAATGTCGAAGACATCGTGTGGACACTTTGTTTTGAAGAATTGATCATTGGTATATTCATATTTGCATATTTGCTTTTACCGGCAAATAGGTCCATCGTTATCTAGGGTTACACCGGTAGGTTTTTCTTTTCCAGATCAACATGGAACGCTATGGAGATGATTTATTATTGATGTAAATGCATTAAGCTGACATGTTTAATCATTTATTGCATCATATATTATATTGTATGGGTGAACTCACAATAATGGTTCCCACTTTTTTGCCACTTTTGACACTGAGATGTACATTTTTAAAATAATCTTCAACTTCCGAGAACTATAACTTTTAAACTATTAAAAATTTGAAGATGATGTAAATTAGTGATTTCTAGCATTTTGTTTGTAGATTCTATATACATTTTTTTCAAATTTTTTTGAAAGATTTTTTTAAAAAATTTCCATCTCCCTCGAAAAGTAGTTTTTTACAACAAACTACATTTTTTAAGAGTGATGTGCCTTCCGTAACGCATAACTTTTTTTCTATAAATGATTAAAACTCAATTCTTTCGAATTTTGGTTTGTAACATCAATATCCAGAGCATGCATTTGGTTTTATAGTGATATGTTCAATATTTTTCATTTTATAAAGTTTTGAAGTCCGACTAGTCATAATTCAAACATAGGTTTACGTTTGAACACATAACTTGTTCTATATAAATCGAAATTCAATTTTTTTTTTTTTGTTAGAAAGAAGACATCAATACCAAGGGTATAGATATTTTTCAAAAAAAAATTGAATTAGTTTCTTATTTTTCCCAATGCGTTGAACAGAGAAGTTCATGTTCGGTTAAAAACCAACTTTTAATAAAATTAAAAAATCAAGAACATAATAAATTCAAAATATAACAAAATTATATCCGTTGGAAAGCTTGTTTCGAGTACTACCATCTAATATTTTGGGTTATGAAGATTATTTCATTCGTGTACTGAACCAGAGCTCCGAAGTCATTAATTCTTCAGAACTCTGAAATTTTTTGGGAGAAACTTCCAATTTTGGGGTTTCGATCGAACACATGTTCGATCGGATTAGGTTCGCTCGAACCAAAGTGGGTTCGAGCGAACCCCCATTCGCTCGAACCCACGAGCTAAATTTTGGCATGCATTTTTTGGTAACTGCCATGTTCGAGCGAACCCAACAATTTTTAACTGTCGGCTTTCGTTCGAACACGGGCCGACGCATTTTTTGTTTTTTTTTTCATTTGTGGAATCGTATAAATATCTATAATTTTTTTTCGCTTTTTATCACTCAAATGATTAAAATAATTCGCACTTTTGGATGAGAGAAGATATTTGAAAATTATTTTGAAAGCAAATAATTTGAAGGTTTTTTGTAAAAGCATGGGGAACAAGAAGAGAAGGCAAAATAAGACTGCAAGGAATTATTCTCCCGAAACGGAAGAAAGATATCGAGAACAAAGAAGACAAAGATATCATGATGCAAGTATGTATTTTTAATTTTATTTCTATTTAATTTAATATGTATTACGTATCAATTAATTAGAATTCAATATTTTTTATCTAATATTTTTAATAGGATTAAAAATAATTTTGTTTTAATTGGAAAACATAATTAATTTGAGATAATACATGTGTATTTGCAAATTTCAATTTCCATCAACTTGCTTGTTGTGTAATTGCATTTTTCTCCTATATAATTAAGTTCATTTATAATAGATAAGACCTATTATGTCATAATTTTTAGGTTCTAAATTATATATATTGAATATTTAATCTACATGTACAAGTAATTTCATGTGATAGGTCCTTTAATATCACATAATATATTTGTCTTAAGGGTAGTTAAGCATATTAATTTTGTGAAATGTTTTTTCAAATGTGGTCATATTGATTTTAATAATAAGGCCTATTAGGACTATTACATTGATTATAGTTCTTAAATGTGACATAAATTTATAACAAAGAAGATATTTAATTTAATATGTATTACGTATCAATTAATTAGAATTCAATATTTTTTATCTAATATTTTTAATAGGATTAAAAATAATTTTGTTTTAATTGGAAAACATAATTAATTTGAGATAATACATGTGTATTTGCAAATTTCAATTTCCATCAACTTGCTTGTTGTGTAATTGCATTTTTCATTTATAATAGATAAGACCTATTATGTAGAAGAAGAAATACCTATTGGAACATTTATGGAAAATTTTCGTAAGTTGATAAAACCATACATATGCCATGGTTTTTTTGCCAAGTGGCAAGCAGAACAATTTAAAAGATTAAGAGACACTTTCCCACTTGGAACTATTTTATCTGTAGTTGACTTCGCAGAGAATTACTCTTTTGTGCATCAAAAAGAGATTCAATCAGAGTATTATTTTTCAAAGAAAATCACTATTTTCATGCATGTGTGTTATCGACATGCACAGATGAATTTAGATGGTGTTGATAGTACATTTGAAAATCGTGTCATTAAGAAAGAGTACCACTTCTATATCAGTGATGATAAGGAGCATGACACACTTTTTGTACAACATTGCTTTAAGAAGTTTTTTGAATATTTGAAAGATAGAGGCATAACAATAGTTAAACATTTTGTTTGGTCTGATGGATGTGCGGCACAATTCAAATCTTCGAGGCCATTTTATGCACTATGTAGATATCATCAAAATGACAAAATACCACATGTTTGGAGTTTTTTTGAGAGTGGTCATGGAAAGGGTGAACATGATGGTGCAGGAGCTTGTATCAAACGTGCTATAAGAAAGCATCAAATAAAGTACACAGGAGAACGTATAGAAAATGCACATGATGTTGTTGAATGGTGTAAGAAACACTTTGAACAACCTAATTATCCTGGGGAATCATCATCAAGAACATATAAGCCCATTCCATATAGAGTGTTTTGGGAGATAACCGGTACGTGTTCTCTTTTAGTATTTTATTCTATTTTTTTTTAATTTAACAACTTGATCTACATGTATGTATTCTTGCACACATGTACATTTTACAGATGTGGATAGAAAATCAATGCATGGATGCAAGAGTGTGGAGAGGACAAGATCTTTGCATTGTGTCATGAGTACAGATAATCGCCCATGGACATTATACACTAGAGATTATTCATGTTTTTGTTCTGAATGCATTTTCGAAAACTATGTTGATTGCAAGAACCAAGAGCTTGGATATGTTAGTGAATGGAAAATGGTGCCACTAGATGTTTCTGACACATATGAGGATTCAAATGAGGATGAAAACTTTGAAGACATTCCTTTGATTTCTGGTGATTACGATCATATTTCAGGATTGATTAAAAAAGGTATGTATGTACATGACGTACACATGTAAACATTTCCTTAAAAATGACATATAACTTAGAATTTATTTAAATTGTGTCAAATTGCAGGAGATATTTTTGCAGTCATAGCAGAAGATGGAAATATAGAAGGTGTTAGTTATTATTTATTGCGTTGCACAGAAGAGAGAAAGAAGTTATCAAAATCTGAGATGAGTGATGGAATGTCATTTCCCACAGGTTTGAGTTCTGATTTGAATATGTACATACTTACAAATCGCTTGTGTGAATTTTTTTAATTTCTCATGTTTCTTATATACATGTACATGCAGGATCAGTTGTAGTGCAAGGGACATATTTCAAACAAGTTAAAATTGTTCAACATGGGATTCATTTCACTGAATACCAAATTGATAACAAGGTATATCAGTATAGTCACTTGGTCATTGCTGTTGGCCTAATTCTTCAAACAGTTCCACGTCGAGGGCGGACTCAAAAGTGGAGACTAGATAGTGAAGATCATGACAAAATATTAAGTGTTATTGAAGAGCGTTGTGAACCACTTGATGTGGTATGAACTATATATACATAATTTAGTAATCCACTTGAATTGAATTTTAATGTAAAAGTTCAAGATAAATTCTAGATCTCAAGTAACTTGTTTTGAAACTATTTAGGATAAATATTTTTTTAAGTTTATTTATACATTATATCAAATTAGGATGTATTTAAATGTGCACGTGTTTAATTGTATGTAATTGTATTTGTATTTAATTAAAAAATGCATATTTAAATTAGAATGTAATATGTACATTTGTAAAATTGATATATTTAATATGGAATTAGGACATGTACATGTTGTGAACTATTTAACTACAATATACATACCTAGAAGCTCACATACCTACAAATATACATACCTATGTAATATACATGTACTGGATGTGAACTATTCAATACATGACCTATCTTAGTTTAGTTTGTTCATTTCATACATACTCTTTTGTTTGAAAATCAAACATTTATAATTGAATACATTTAAATCAAGTTTGTTTGAAAATCAAACATGTATTTAAATCTACTCTAATCAAACATGTATAAATCTAATATAATCAAACATGTATAATAGATGATCAAACACAAACCAGGTATACAGAATAATCTAGAGTCTAAATAAGTCGTTGTACATGCATGAAATATACAATCTTAGAATCAAACATGTGTATAAATCTAATATAATCAAACATGTATAATAGATCAATCAAACACAAACCAGGTATAAAGTATAATCTAGAGTCTAAACAAGTCATTGTACATGCATGAAATATACAATCTAATCTTGAACATGAATTTAAATCTAATCTTTAATCAAACATGTGTATAAATCTAATATAATCAAACATGTATAATAGATCTTGATCAAACACAAACCAGGTATAAAGTATAATCTAGAGTCTAAACAAGTCGTTGTACACATGCATGAAATATACAATCTAATCAATCATGTATTTAAATCTAATTTAATCAAACATCATGTACATAAATCTAGAATATAATCAAACATGTGTATAAATATAATATAATCAAACATGTATAAAACTTATAACATGTATAATCTATAGTCTAAACTCCATGTATAAAGTATAATCTAGCTCTAGTCAAACACAAACCAGGTATAAAGTATAATCTAGAGTCTAAACTCCATGTATAAAGTATAAAGTATAATCCAGAGTCAAACATAAACCAGGTATAAAGTATAATCTAGAGTCTAAACTCCATGTACGTGCATGAATATATATATAATATGAAAGTATATAAAAAGATAAATGTAAATGAGCTATAAAGTCTGGAGCAAATCAACACTGGGGATCATCATGTCGGCTACGAACTGAGCGACCATCTGAGGGGGAGTCCTGCAAAAGTAGAATTTATTTAAATATTAAATATAATATATATAGATCTCTCTAGACGTGCATGTACATCAAATATATATATACCAAAAACCATAACTAACCTGTACACTAATGTCAGCATCTAAAGAATCTCTCCTACGCACATGCTCAGAGCTCAAGGAAGGAGTGACATGAGCTAACTGTCAATTTAAGGATTAGTCCACAATCAATTTAAATGATCTACAAATTAAAACTTAGAAAGTTCTAGATTATTTAAATTAAACATGAGATCTATATATATATATATAGATTTATTAGGTACAAATTTGCAATGTAAGTATACATATCTTCTAAAATTTTAAACGCACATGTACATGTACATACCTGTGTATCACCTGGAGTAGGCTGTATAGTAGACTGATCCTATCCCGTAATCATATCAACAACATCACTCATGCCAGCATATCTCTCTCTAGCTGTACGTATCACTGAGGAGTGCAAGGGGCTAACTAGATGAGTGGGCATCGTGGATGAAGTGTCTGACTGTAGTAGCATGTCCATAAATCCAGTATGGCTCAAATCTCTCAGCTGATCCTCAAATGAGTCCAAACCCTCATCTGTGATATGTACCTGATCAGCTCGTATCTCCTCACATGAATCCAACCGGCCCTCATCTGTGATATGGAGCTCATCAGCTCGTAGCTCCTCCTCTGCAGCAACAGAGTGATCTGTAGGTGGGTCAGTGCCTGGAGCATGCGTAGAGTGATGAGAATGTTGTGACTGCCTCGGGGTATGCGTCGATGCCGCTGTAGCCTGAACATCTCTGAGAATCTCCTCTCTAACATCACCCAATGGTATCCCAAGTCGAGATGAAATAAAACTATAAGCATGTAGTAGGTCCTCGACTAAATACTGCGACATCTGTACATGTCTACTACCTTCGACTATAGCTGCTACCTCATCTGGGGAGGGGATGCCAGCAGAAATATACCGATCATCTGAATCTGAAGCCCCCCCATGACTAGAAGATGCATGATCTATGGATGATCGCGAACGTGGTCGAGTCATCATATATCTGCCCACCCTGTTAGAAGATATGGTGGCTGCTGCTGATGCAATATGTCTAATCCTATCAATTGCTTCTCTCTAAGAAGCAATCACAACGTGATCTGCTATGGGTGCCATGGCTGGGACTACTGCAGAAAATCTCTGGCCAACAAGGTCCCTGTGTCTAGGCGGAGCTCTATCACGCCTACGGTATGCATCTCTATCAGCAATCCTGCCCCTCCCCTGTCCATAATATCCCGGAATATCAAGGTAGTTTGGTTTCATCTGACAATGAACCTCAGAAAATACCTGTTGTGCAAAGTATAATGGAATCTGGTCGTTATTAGGATAACGACCATGGGCTGCTAAGAATCGTGGGTAAATTAGTGACGCAACCTGTGGGTCAATACATCTGGTAACCTGATATCCCCTCACCTTACTCTTCTCCTGATATTGTGGGAAGCATCTCTCCTTGATGGTCTCCTTCGAGACCACCCCCACCACATCAGCAAAAGAATGAGGACCCCTCACCTCACTCCTCAACTGTCTATATATATCCTCTATAACCTCAGGTGAGAATGAGGTATGAGATACTAAGCGGTCCCTCAATGTCTGCAAACTGTCAAAAATGGACGTGCACATACTCTTGTACACGCCATCAGTACGAGGTTCATCTAGTATGGCCCTCAACCTATGCAGCTCTCGATCACTATAATGAAAAATAGTGGCAATATCGGGCAAGGGGGGATCCTGCTGTGGAGGATCCTGCTGTGGTGGCTCCTGATGTGGAGCCTGCGCAGGTGGATCCTGATCAGGAGCCTGTGAAGGTGGATCCTGATCAAGAGCCTGCAAAGGTGGATCCTGATCAGGAGCCTGCGAAGGTATATCCTGGGATGCCATCTATCTAGGTACATGTCATAAAGTTAAAATAAATACGTAAGCAGAGAGAGAGAGATCATTTTCATGAGAGAGAGATCATTTTCATGAGAGAGAGAGAGAGAGAGATTATATACATATAAATCTTCATGACAGAGAGAGAGAGATCATTTTCATTTTCAAAAAATACATGTAAAAATTTCAAATATTTCAGTGAGAGAGAGAGAGTTCATATATTTCAGATCTAGAGATAACATATATTTCAAAGAGATAGAGAGATCTAATGTACATGTACATATTTAAATCTTTGACATACATAAAAAATTCAAGAATAGAGAGATCTAACACGTCATATGTATGTTAGGACACTATATGATCCTAAGGGGAATGTCATATGTATAGTAGGATGTTATAAGGGGTCATATGTGGGTCTAACCACATATGACCCCTTAGGACACTATATGATCCTAAGGGGAATGTCATATGTACAGTAGGATGTTATAAGGGGTCATATGTGGGTCTAACCACATATGACCCCTTAGGACACTATATGATCCTAAGGGGAATGTCATATGTACAGTAGGATGTTATAAGGGGTCACACATGTGTTAATGCATGTTGACCCCTTAGGACCACATACGACCCCTTAAGATAGTATGTGATGGACTAAGGGGTATGTCGTTCACACTAGGATTCTATAAAGGGTCACGCATGTGTTAATGCATGCGTGAGCCCTTAGGACCACATATTCAACCCCTTAGGACACATAGGAAATTTCATATGTACAGTAGGATGTTATTAGGGGTCATGTGTGACCTACTAAGGGGTCACGTATGTGTCAATGCATGCGTGGCCCCCTAGGACCACATATGACCCCTTAAGACGCTATGTGATGAACTAAGGGGTATGTCGTTCACACTAGGATTTTATAAGGGGTCATATGTGGTTATAGGATTTTATAAGGGGTCATATGTGGGTCTAACCACATATGACCCCTTAGGACACTATATGATCCTAAGGGGAATTTCATATGTACAATAGGATGTTATAAGGGGTCACGCATGTGTTAATGCATGTGTGAGCCCTTAGGACCACATATTCAACCCCTTAGGACACATAGGAAATGTCATATGTACAGTAGGATGTTATTAGGGGTCATACATCTGACCTACTAAGGGGTCACGTATGTGTCAATGCATGCGTGGCCCCTAGGACCACATACGACCCTTAAGACGCTATGTGATGAACTAAAGGGTATGTCGTTCACACTAGGATTTTATAAGGGGTCATATGTGGTTATAGGATTTTATAAGGGGTCATATGTGGGTCTAACCACATATGACCCCTTAGGACACTATATGATCCTAAGGGGAATGTCATATGTACAGTAGGATGTTATAAGGGGTCATATGTGACCTACTAAGGGGTCACACATGTGTTAATGCATGCGTGACCCCTTAGGACAACATATGACCCCTTAGGACACTATATGATCCTAAGGGGAATGTCATATGTACAGTAGGATGTTATAAGGGGTCATATGTGACCTACTAAGGGGTCACACATGTGTTAATGCATGTGTGACCCCTTAGGACAACATAGGACCCCTTAAGACACTATGTGATGGACTAAGGGGTATGTCGTTCACACTAGGATTTTATAAGGGGTCATATGCAGTTCTAAGGGGTCATGCATATGCTATAACAAATGCATGACCCCTCAGAACCACATATGACCCCTTATGACACTATGTGATCCTAAGGGGAATGTCATATGTATAGTAGGATGTTATAAGGGGTCCTATGTGACCTACTAAGGTGTCACGCATGTGTCAATGCATGCGTGGCCCCTTAGGACCACATATGACCCCTTAAGACGCTATGTGATGGGCTAAGGGGTATGTCGTTCACACTAGGATTTTATAAGGGGTCATATGTGGTTATAGGATTTTATAAGGGGTCATATGTGGGTCTAACCACATATGACCCCTTAGGACACTATATGATCCTAAGGGGAATGTCATATGTATAGTAGGATGTTATAAGGGGGTCATGCATGTGTTAATGCATGTTGACCCCTTAGGACCACATACGACCCCTTAAGATAGTATGTGATGGACTAAGGGGTATGTCGTTCACACTAGGATTCTATAAGGGGTCACACATGTGTTAATGCATGCGTGAGCCCTTAGGACCACATATTCAACCCCTTAGGACACATAGGAAATGTCATATGTATAGTAGGATGTTATTAGGGGTCATACATGTGACCTACTAAGGGGTCACGTATGTGTCAATGCATGCGTGGCCCCTAGGACCACATACGACCCTTAAGACGCTATGTGATGAACTAAAGGGTATGTCGTTCACACTAGGATTTTACAAGGGGTCATATGTGGTTATAGGATTTTATAAGGGGTCATATGTGGGTCTAACCACATATGACCCCTTAGGACACTATATGATCCTAAGGGGAATGTCATATGTACAGTAGGATGTTATAAGGGGTCATATGTGACCTACTAAGGGGTCACACATGTGTTAATGCATGCGTGACCCCTTAGGACTACATAGGACCCCTTAAGACACTATGTGATGGACTAAGGGGTATGTCGTTCACACTAGGATTTTATAAGGGGTCATATGCAGTTCTAAGGGGTCATGCATATGTTATAACAAATGCATGACCCCTCAGAACCACATATGACCCCTTATGACACTATGTGATCCTAAGGGGAATGTCATATGTATAGTAGGATGTTATAAGGGGTCCTATGTGACCTACTAAGGTGTCACGCATGTGTTAAAGCATGCGTGACCCCTTAGGACCACATACGACCCCTTAAGACGCTATGTGATGGGTTTTGGGATATGTCGTTCACACTAAGATTGATTTTATAAAGGGTCATATGCGATTTTAATGGGTCACGTATGTGTTAAGACACTATTTGATGGACTAAGGGGTATGTCATTCACCCTACAATTTTATAAGGGGTCATATGCGATTCTAAGGGGTCCCGCATGTGTTATAACACGTGTGACCCCTTAGAACCACGTATGACCCCTTAGGACACTAGATGTGATCCTAAAGGGAATGTCATACATGTACACTATTATATTATATGTGATCCTCTATGACCTCCTAAGAGAACGTATAGTGTCATATGTGGTCTTAAGGGGTCATGTTGTGCGTGTAATAGGATGTGAAAATAGGTCACATTGTAGAGGAAATTTATTTTGTCTAATTTGTTTAAATTTGGTATCTAAATTTTCTAATGTTTATTTAAATTAATTTTTTTAACGTTTTTCTTTTTTTGCTAATGTTTTTCTAAGATCTGATTTACTACAGGGTAGTTTTCTATGTTTTTCATAACAATTTTTTAAAATGTTGAAAAAAATATACATCTATACAATTACATAATTTTAAAAACAAATTTACACATTTCAATCAAAATATTAAATTATCAAACATTTTTCTAAAATAATGAAAAACAATAAATTATCAAACATTTTTCTAAAATGTTCAAAACCAATAACTATATATAATTATTTAATTAAAAAATTAAATTAACAAATAAATTATTTACAAATTTAATAAAAAAAGACATTATTAAACCAAACAAAGGGTTATTTTGTGCACCTGATATAACAAGGGTCGAAAACTGAAATAAGAAAGATGCTAACTGCTGCAGACAATGCTCGATGACGTGATGCTGACGACTGGTTCGATCCAACCCCCACCAGACAGAAAAAGTCAAATGTAACAATGACCTTTTAACTGTCATTTTCGATATTTATAAAATTTTAAAAAAAAACCTAACTGCCAAGGGTTCGAGCGAATGGGGGGTTCGAGCGAACCCATTAAAATATCGATATTTAATGGGTTCGCTCGAACCACCGTGTTCGCTCGAACCCAGCTGAACCGTTTGGTTCGCTCGGACTCCCAGGGGCAGTCCGAGCGAACATTTGTGTTTCGCTCGAACATTGTCAAATCCGAAATTCCCACTTTCGCCAAATTCTTTCGTTGGCAAAAGTGGGAACCAGTTTTGTGAATTCACCCGTATGTAAAATGTTTATTGTAATATCTTATAGAGCCAACCTACTAAAATTGGTCTTAGGTTATGGTACAAATGTAAGATCTTATTTGTAAGATCAAGTGTGGAATGCGAAAAAGAATTGAGTGAAGGTATATGCGAGATTAAGCAGAGGTATACATGAAGACATCATTTGAAGGTGAAGCTAGGTTTTTGTATAAGCATATCAGCATTACACCAGTACTGAATCCAACATATGAAGATGCTATTTTGTGCAGTACATTCTTATTGGATTTAACCATCCAACTATAGTCAGTGTGACTCCCATTTTGTGATTGAGCAGTGAGCTCTAGGTTGTTGGACTTTTTGCATGTGCAGACCCCATTTATGTACACTTACTATCTACATTAGTATCATCTAGTTGTGGGTATGGTTTCCCACCATGGTTTTTCCCCTTACAGGGTTTCCACGTACAAATATTGGTGTTATGTGTTGTGGATGACTTTATGTTTATGTTTCATGCATTAATCCTTACCGGTATAGCAATTTACTGTTAACACTATCTACCGACATACTTAACTGGTTTTCCGGTATTAAGCATCAAGTTGGTTAATTGGTTTTTGGTTTGAATTTATTAGACAACTGATTCACCCCCCCCCCCCTCTCAGTTGTCTCTAAGACCTAACAATTGGTATCAGAGCTTAGTCCTCTTTTGCAGAGGTTTAACAACTTGAGGAGATCCAATGTCTACTAATTACTTTAGGAAGGATAGTCCAAAACTTGATGGAACCAACTATGGGATATGGAAGATTGGGATGGAGACAAATCTGAATTGCATTGGTAAAGACATCTGGGAAGTTACAAAGAATGGTTATACTACTGCTGTAGCTGGTCAGACTGCTCCAACTACCTTAGCTAAAGATGAAGAGAATGATTGCACAACAAGAGAAGCACTTTTGAGTGCATTATCAGATCAACAAATCATGGGATTATCAGATAGGTCTACTGCTAAAGCTATTTGGGATCATTTGGAAACACTAAATGAAGGAGATTCCATAGTCAAGATTGCAAAACTTGAAAGCTTCTGAGTCAGGTATGAACATCTAAAAATGGAAGAAGATGAAAGGATTTCTGCTTTTATGGAAAGAGTAAATGAAATTGTTTTGGGTATTAAATGTTGTGGAGGAACCCTGAGTGAGGATGAAATTGTTTCAAAAATCTTAAGAGCATTTCCACCGGCATATAAAATGAAGGTTACTGCTATAAATGAGTTGAGAACAATGCCTAATACATCAGTAACTAGGGATACATTGATTGGAAAACTTTCAGCCTTTGAAATTGAGGATTTTGGTCTTGTCGCTACTATAAAAACTGATTTGGCCTTTAAAGCATCAACATCATCTGCTCCATCATTTGACAAATCAGACTGGAAGGCCTTTTATGCAAGACAACTTGAAGAAACCAAGAAGGAGAATGAAGAGCTTGAAGAACTTGAAGCACTATTTGCAAGAAAAATGCCAAAAGGTCTAGTTGGAAGTAAGTATGAAGGTAAAGCACCCTTTAAATGTTTTAACTACAATAAGATTGGTCATATGGCTTCGAGATGCCCTGATACACATGCTAGACTAAGAGAAGAAGCTAGAAGAACATACAAGCCTAATCCTGAATATCAGAGATATAGATTTAAGAAGAACAAAGACAAATCATGTTACATTGCTGATGAAGGTGTGACTGATGATTTTGATGAGGATCCAATAGACAATGGATGGGTTTTTGTTGCTATAATAGAGGATCAACTAGCACGTACTGCTCAACTGGTAGAACAACCCCTAGCAGCTAAAGTTGAAGCAAATGATGAATGGATCATTGACTCGGGATGCTCACATCACATGACTGGAGACAAAGGTAAATTCTTGAACTTTCAAGAATACAATGGAGGTTTAGTAAGATTTGGAAATGACAAAGCCTGTTCAATCAAAGGTAAGGGTTCAATATCTCTTGATGGTAAGAATAACACTGACAATGTCTACTATGTTGAAGGATTAAAGCATAATCTTTTAAGTGTTGGTCAATTGGTTGAGAAAGGATTTAGGTTACAATTTAAAAATGGAAAATGCAAAATCATGAATAGAACAGGTTTGGAATTTGCAACCGGTAATCAGACTAGAGGTAATATCTTTCATTTGAATAACAGTGAAAAGGCATGCTTAATTGCACATATAGATGAAAGTTGGTTATGGCATAAGAGACTATGTCATGTAAACTTTGATTGCATGGTAAAACTCAGTACTTCTAAGGCAGTTAGAGATCTACCCAAAATTGTGAAACCTTAGAATACAATTTGTAAGGAATGTCAATTTGGAAAACAAGTTAGAGCTAGTTTCAAAAGTATTCCAGAAAAATCCAATAATGCTCTTGATTTAATTCACACTGATTTATGTGGTCCAGCTAGAACTAAAAGCTTACAAGGTGATAGATATTTCATGCTAATTATTGATGATTATTCTAAAATGTGTTGGGTTACTTTTCTCAAAGAAAAATCAGAAGCACTTGGGAAGTTCAAACTATTCAAAGCAATGGTTGAGAATGAAACCAGTAAGAAAATCAAATGTTTAAGATCAGATTCAAGGAGGAGAATTCACATCTAAGGACTTTAATACATTCTATGAAGTGAATGGAATCAGAAGGTAGTTATCAGCACCTCGGACACCACAACAGAATGGAGTTGTTGAAAGGAAAAACATAACTATCTTGGATGCAGCAAGAAGTATGTTATCAAAAGCAAATCTACCACATGTGTATTGGAGAGAGGCAATTAGCACTGTTGTCTATACATTCAACAAAGTTCACATCAAAGGTGAAACCGGTAAGACCCCTCATGAACTATGGTTTGGTAATACTCCTACTCTTAAGTATTTCAGAATTTTTGGAAGTAAATGTTATATTAGAAGAGATGAGTATATTGGCAAATTTGATCCTAGAAGTGATGAAGGAATATCTCTTGGTTATTCATCTAAGAGAAAGACATATAGATGTTTTAATAAGAGATTGTAGAAAATTGTTGAGAGTACAAATGTAAAGATTGATGAACAATTCAGAGGAACTTCAAGGTATATAGACTCTGAACTGGCAACAAAAATTGTGACAAATGAACCTACACTGAATCCACCGGTACAGAATGAAGATCTAGTTACCCTGGTATCATCAAAGGATTCCACAGTAATTGAAGAGCAACAACAAACTAAGACACCCCGGTATGTAAGATTGAATCATTCTGAAGATCAGATAATTGGAAACAAATTTAAAGGAGATATGACAAGAGGAAGATTGGAAAATGAAGATGTATGTCTTATTTCTCAAATTGAACCATCATCTATCAATGAGGCATGTGAAGATAAATTTTGGATTAAAGTTATGGAAGAAGAATTAGGACAAATTAAGAAAAATAATACTTGGACATTAGTTCCCCGGCCTAAAGATAAAAATGTAATTGGAACCAAATGTGCATTTAGAAACAAACTCAATGAAGATGGTAAGGTTGTCAAAAATAAAGAAAGACTAGTGTGTAAGGGATATTCTCAAAAAGAAGGAGTTGATTACAATGAAACCTTTGCACCGGTAGCCAGAATTGAGGCAGTCAGATTATTCTTGGCTTTTGCAGCTCACAAGGACTACAAAGTTTATCAAATGGATATTAAATGTGCATTTTTGAATGGAGATCTTGAAGAAGAAGTATATATTGAACAACCTGATGGATTTTCCTTGACAGATGACAATGATATGGTTTGTAGGTTAAGAAAACCTCTATATGGATTAAAACAAGCCCCAAGAGCTTGGTATGCAAGATTGGATAAGTATCTTTTAAAGATTGGTTTTACTAAAGGAAATGCAGATAGCAATTTATATTACAAAATAACTAATGATGACATCTTGATTATTGAAGTATTTGTTGATGATATAATCTTTGGAGGAGAAGATGGATTATGTAAGGAATTTTCTAATAAAACGCAGCAAGAATTTGAAATGTCTATGATTGGAGAAATAAAATTCTTTTTAGGATTGCATATTTCACAAACTGATAAAGGTATATTTTTTAGTCAATCAAAGTACTTGAAAGAATTACTAAAGAAATTTGGGATGGAGAACTCTAAATTGGTAAGCACACCTATGACTACAAATGACAAATTATCTCAAAGGGATGAATCTACACATGTTAATCCAACTAGATACAAATCTATGATAGGAGGTTTAATGTATTTGACACAAACTAGGCCTGATATTATGAATGTAGTATGTATTGTTTCTAGATTTCAAAGTAATCCTAGGGAAAATCATGAATCAGCAGTAAAAAGGATTTTTTGGTACTTACAAGGCACAACAAATCTTGGATTATGGTATCCTAGAGATGAAAATTTTGATCTATGTGCATACACAGATGTAAATTGGGCAGGAGACGTGGATGATAGAAAAAGCACCACTGGAGGAGAATTCTTTCTTGGAAAGAGATTAGTTTCTTGGTTGAGTAAGAAAAAGAGTTGTACATCTTTATCAACAGCAGAATTAGAATATGTTGCAGCAGCAACTAATTGTATATAGGTACTATGGCTTAAACAAATGTTGAAAGACATAAAGGTAAAATGCAAGGAACCCATTACTATATATTGTGATAACACTGCAGCAATTGATATATCTAAGAATCTGGTATTACATTCTAAAACAAAACATGTTTCTATCAAACTGAATTTTCTAAGGGAAAGAGTTGAAGAAAAAGAGATAAAACTAGTTTATGTGAATACTAAAGAATAGCTTGTAGATATTTTCACAAAACCTTTGCCTAAGGAGACTTTTTAATATCTTAGAGACTATCTTGGAGTCATACCACCACTGGTAGAGACTTAGACAGTTGATGATTATCGTCAACCGGCACAATTAAAAGACAAATCTTTTACTCCAGTCTTTGATGAGGAAGCTACTTCCTAGGGGGAGTAGTTGGTATTTTGTATGAACTTGACTTTTTTGGCATTTGATGTCAAAGGGGGAGAGATATCTATGGAAAAATACATTATCTTTTGAGGAGAGATTGGTATTGAAAATAAATCTTTGATAAACACATGTTGCTCCCAGGGGGAGAAATTGTTGTCTAAGGGAGATTGTTGGTTTTTGGTATTTGGCATTTCTGTTTTGGCACTTTGATGGTTTTTCCATCTTGTGTTGCCATAAATGCCAAAGGGGGAGATTGTTGGTATTTTGGTATGGTTTTGTCATTGATGTCAACACCTACTGAAAACAAGCACTTTGGAGATCTAGCAACATTCACTGGCAAGCAAGTAACTACTGCACAGTTACTAGTATATGGTTCACCGGCAGGATATAATGTTCACCGGTACCTGGAATGATATGGAAGACACTTGATAATGTTGAAGACATCATGTGGACACTTTGTTTTGAATAATTGATCATTGGTATATTCATATTTGCATATTTTCTTTTACCGGCAAATAGGTCCAGGGTTATCTAGGGTTACACCGGTAGGTTTATCTTTTCCAGATCAACATGGCACGCTATGGAGATGATTTATTATTGATGTAAATGCATTAAGCCAACATGTTTAATCATTTATTGCATCGAATATTATATTGTATGTAAAATGTTTATTGTAATATCTTGTAGAGCCAATGTACTAAAAGTGGTCTTAGGTTACGGTACAAATGTAAGATCTTATTTGTAAGATCAGGTGTGGAATGAGAAAAAGAATTGAGTGAAGGTATATGCAAGATTAAGTAGAGGTATACAGAAAGACATCATTTGAAGGTGAAGCTAGGTTTTTGTATAAGCATATCAACATTACACCGGTACTGAATCTAGCATATGAAGATGCTATTTTGTGCAGTACATTCTTATTGGATTTAACCATCCAACTGTAGTCAGTGTGACTCCCATTTTGTGATTGAGCAGTGAGCTCTAGGTTCTTGGCCTTTTTGCATGTGCAAACCCCATTTATGTACACTTACTATCTATAGTAGTATCATCTGATTGTGGGTAAGGTTTCCCACCATGGTTTTTCCCCTTACAAGGTTTCCACATACAAATATTGGTGTTATGTGTTGTGGATGACTTTATGTTTATGTTTCATGCATTAATCCTTACCGGTATAGCAATTTACTATTAACACTGTCTACCGGCATACTTAACTGTTTTACTGGTATTAAGCATCAAGTTGGTTAATTGGTTTTTGGTTTGAATTTATTAGACAACTAATTCACCCCCACCTCTCAGTTGTCTTCGAGACCTAACAATATAAACCACTTCCCTTTGAATTTTCCATAGGTATAGCTCCCTATCTTAGTTATTCAGGGAATAATCTAATTAATTTTATTTGAGTAGTATGCTTTTAACCTGAAAGCATGTAAGGCTACCTACTTCATTCTTGGATGAGAGGCCAATATTTCACACATATTTCAGAGAAAAATTAACTTACAAACCGTTTCAACACAAGAGATGGAAGTAACTGAAGCAAAGTTCAGAACACCATTCCAACAATTCAGATAAGAAAAGAACAGATAAGAGAAACCAAATCTATTCTCAAGCACAAATCTTTTCCTAAAAAACAAAAAACTCATAGGAAGGAGTCCCAGAAAAATAATTATTTTCTGCACTAGAAAGGTGATTACTGTTGTTTGATTAGATCGACATATGCAAAGATATGCGACTACACAAATTCAAAACCCACAGATTTTCCTTCTCCCAAAAATAGTATGATCTTTTATATATATTTTTTATGCAGCAAAGACAGGACAATACATCTATAAATCCTTTCCAATTCTAGATTTGAAAATCTGATCCTTCCTTCCACAAAACAAAACCTTTACCAAACAGAGGAAAATAAAACCAAAAATTAACTAAAATTCTTCACACTATCTAACCCCTATTCCCTCTATCTTCCTTTTATTTATAGTTTTTAGAATAGGGGATGTCTCCCTGAAAACTTGACCTCCCCCAAAACAGTTATGAAACTAACAAGATATAATTGGGATAGATGTCTCGAAGACTTTGCATAAGCATGAAAATCACATAAACAAAAACAATGTCTGGATCAATGCATTATGTCACTTTCCCATCATCATCCTCTTCTCTGCTTTCCTAGGCATCATGGGCGGTTGTGAGTTCCTGGATTATAGATTGGTTCGGAAGCTTCATTGCATTGAGCTTTGCCTTCGCCGCTTCCTTGTTTTCATCCTTGGGCTTGTATGAGGTAATTTCGGTGACCCATTTTTTGGTTCTTTCATCATTATCCAGGCGAGCAGCTATTTTGAACTTTTTCAGCTTGGGGCCCTTCTCTGTGTCCTTCACGACCATCTCCTGAATCAGAATAGTCATGGGAAGGAAATTTCGCTTTTTGTTTACCAAAGTAGTCAACCACTTGGGAGTTGCACTGGAACTAGTTGTTCCTTCGATCGCTTTGGAAGGTGGTGTCATAGCTATGGTTACCACATGGGAATCTAGGGCATTAGCAACATTGCTATCCAGATCTTCAACTTCAAATATTTGGGCATCAAGAATCGTATCCTTCACCTTTGCATCCTTAGCTTGATCCATCCTTCTTTGAGCAGCACTTCATAACCGGGTATGTCATGGAGTACGAAAATCCAAAGCTGAATTAGACTTGTGTCTAACCTGAGTCAGCTTTTTATCTTTACCTACATGAACTGGCATAGAAGCATTATTAGAAACACACTTTGGTGAATGCAGAGGAACCTCGTTACTTCTCGCAGAATCAGACTTGATGCCTAATTTCACTAATTTCTTCCTAGCAACCCACGCCATGGTTCTCTCCAAAACTCCTATGGTTCTTAGTTGTATATCATCTTACTCTTCCTCATCCTAGTTGATTGAAGGCACCTCAGTTTCTGCTTGAGCTAAGTATCCAAGATCAAACAGTTCTAGATAATCCTCTCTGAGCCCTTTAATGTCTAGCTTTACTTGTAGTGAAATAACTTGTTCTAATACCATCCTCATGTTTCCCCTTTTGAACACCTCGAGTTCATCAATACAATTTTCCTAGAAGTCCTCTAATTGTGGCATTGGAAGATATGGCATTAGACCAAGACTTCAGGAAAAACCCTTATTATCAAAACCTTTTCTTTCAGGATACAGGGGAAAATTGAAGTTCTTGAGATCTTCTCCAATGCTCAAGGAGTCTGACATTGAACTATAGGACAACACACCTAATTGGATGGGAAAATGACCCTCCCATTTATCCCTGGATTGCGCCTTCTTAATCACAGAGGTCAGCTGCCTACATATCTTCGCTAAAACAAAGCAATCTGAACAAAAATGAGGGAGCTTGAAGGGTTTCTCTTCAAAGCCACCTATTCTTATATAGTAGAAATGAGGAAACTGGATAAAGAAACTGCCAAACCTCTTTATCAACATTTGCACATCCTCGGAGATTCTTTTAGTTTTCACATTTTTCAATTCATCGCACAAATTACCCAGAAAAGCATTGTGTACCCTTCTGAAATCTTGCAAGGCATTATCCTTTTGCAGCATGGGGTAAAAATCATACACGAGAATATCCTCATCAGTGAGTTGTCTTGGTATTCCAACTAACTCATTAACACATGCCAAACAGTATACAAGATACGAAGACATGAAGAAATTCTTCTTAAACTAGTTAGCCATACTTAGTTGTTCCCTCATTGAATTGGCAATTAGTTCTACCCAATCAAGTTATTGCTTCCACTCTAGTACTAGCTGCACATAGCAATAAACCTAGTCGTCAAAACTATAGGCTTCTATAGATCCTCTGACTCGATGCAACAAAAGAATTACATCATGAATGTGAGGTAGCATGTGATTCTTATTGGGATTCTTGGGCAACCTGGAACCACCTCTTTGAGGAACCTTGAGCCAGTATTTTGCTACATTATTTCAGTGTATAGTTCTTTCCGTGTTGAACTTGGTGATTGACTGAGCAGGGGAAAAAGTGAAGAACTGGTAATTAGGTATCTTGAAGACAGAGGAAATCACTTCACGGTTTATAGCAAGAAGGGTTTCACCATTGTCTCTTCTAATGGTCTCAGAGACTGAATCATACCTAGTGATACATTCCCTAACCAATTCTGGGCAAGGGGTAGCTGGAGGAAAAGTTGTTGCCTCTATGAGACCGCTACTCAAAATCTCCACACCAAAAGAGCCATCAATTTCTTTGAATACCCTTTCTTTTAAAACTTCAATATTTTCTGCTTTAAGGTTGGTATCACTAACTATGGGCTCTCTACATGCAAGGCTAAAAACATTCCCGAACAAGTGTAGTGTGGACTTCAAAATTCAAAGTGATAAGCCTTAATTTGTTGCAGCAACCCTACTACGAGAGAAGAAATATAGGTAAAAATTACTGGAGAGAACAAGAAATGGACTCACATTCATAGTTGAGCAACCAGACGACTACCGGCAATTAAAACTTCTATCCAGGAAAAATAACACCGCAGCAGCGAGGAACAAATTTTCAGAGAGTTAATCCTTCATACCTTATAAGGAGGGCAATGATATGGATCTATTAAGTGAAATATTTCCAATTGTCAATTTGAGTGTGTTAATTTTGTGGATTGGACATTGCATGCATCCATTAAATGCATGGCAACATTTTTGAAGTAACCACCAGTTCCTGAAATGATTACTTACTTCCAAAAGCCAACAATTGATGTCACTTAAGATATGGTTCACCTTCCTCATATTTGGTAGTCAATGCACCATCAAATAATTTAACCCGTGAGACCCACCAACTTTGAACACATATGAACATCCTGAACAGACTTCATTAGGGTTCAAGTAGTTCAAGGCATACACTGCACTCAGGGGAAATCCTTTCTAAGAGTATTAATTATGCCAAGTTGCTGACCATTTGTGTTGTGTTGAACATGTTGAACATGTTTGAACCTTTTGAACTTGGTTTAATGAGTTCAGCGCCTAGAGAGAGATGATGTAACACATCACCGAACAAGAACCCTTAAAGAGCCGCTGCAAAACACTTAAAGAAAATGTTAGTATGAAAAATCCCCTGAACACCGAGGAACCTGTGGAACCTAAATAAACCTGTTGAACCCTATTCAAGATGGTTCAAAGTGTTCACAGAGTTCAACCAATTACTAAAACTTGGCATTTTTGATTGAAAGACGATTTAGAAATGGACTAAGGACTTGAACTAAGGTATTACAAGAAATACTAGGACTCCGTAATGAATTTTAAAAAGGAATTTGTTCTTATTACGAAGGAAAAATGACTGCTAACATGTAGTACTGAGCTAGTTCATGGAAGCTTCTCACCTCTTTTGCTATCTTAGGAGTAGGCCAATTTACTATGGCTTCAACCTTGCTGGGATCCATCTTGAGGTTTGATTGAGACAACACAAACCCAAGGTAAACCAACTCCTGCTTAATAAATTCACACTTGTCCAAGTTCATGGTTAGCTTCTCTTGATACAATCTTTGTAACACATTTTGTGAATGATTAATATGATCTACCCTATCCTTACTGAAAATGAGAATATCATCTAGATATACCACCACAAATTCACCTATGAAGCCCTTCATCACCTCATTCATGAGTCTCATGGAGGTTCTTGGAGCATTGGATAAGCCAAATGGCATTACAAGCCATTCATAAAGACCCTATGTTGTCTTGAATGCAGTTTTCCATTCATCACCCTCCTTAATCCTAATTTGGTGGTATCCACTTTTAAGGTCAATCTTGGTAAAGTATTTGGCCTCCCCTAAACAATTCATTAGGTCTTCTATTCTAGGAATTGGAAACCTATATTTGATGGTGATCTTATTTATGGCTCTAGAGTAAGTACACAATCTCCAAGTACTAGCTTTCTTTGGGGCTAAAATGGTAGGTATAGCACAAGGGCTATTGCTTTTCCTAATTAGGCCTTGGTCTAAAAGCTCTTGGATTTGCTTGGAAATCTCAAAATTTTGTTGGGGAGTCATTTTGTAAGCTGCCTTGTTAGGTAAGGATGCTCCGGGAATAAAGTCTATTTGATGGCTTATGGTTCTTTTAGGAGGTAAGGTGGCTGGTTGTCCATCACTCACTATCCCTTTAAACTTCTTCAATAGGTCTTGAACCTCTATTGGCGAATCTGGCTATTCTTTCTTGTCTTCCTCTTTAGGATTCATTACTAATACAAATCCTATACCTTCACCTTCCTCAAGTGTCTTCAAGAACTCTTTTTCACTCACCAAAAGAACATTAGGACCTGCTACCCTCTTTTCACATTCCTCAAGGATAGATTGAATCTTAGATGTGACTCCATATTTCTTTAATGAGTATGCATTCTTGGCCCCATCGTGAATAGCTTGTCTATAAAATTGCCATGGTCTTCCTAATAGAAGATAGCATGCATCCATGGGTAGGACATCACATAACACTTTGTCCTTATACCTCCCAATGGTAAAATCCACCCATGCTTTCTCATTGACTAGGATGTCATGCCCAAAATTTAGGGCAAAAATGGAACAAATTTTTTTTTAAAACATACTAATTTAATTACCAAGTTCCCTCTCATGACGAGCGTTAATGAAATTTCCATTATTAAATTCGAGCTAATTCTGAAACGAACTAAGCATCGATAAATTGTTTAACTTTAATTGCGGAAAAACTAACTGGTATAATTTTATCTCCAAGAGATACTCAGTCATTAAGTTTATTAAATTAATCAAGCTAAAGGAAATAGGAGGGGAAATTTAATTTAACCTCAAATATGTCTATATAGCCTAATCAACCATTTATAAATTTCCCTTTATTATTTATTCCAAATAAAAACCAGGAATATATAAATATATATATATATATATATATATTTATAATTTAATACTTACCCAAAATTATGATCAAAATTCATATATATACATATATATATACCCATATGTATATATATGGATACATATATATATATATTTTACATATATGTTAAATATTTTAATTCTAATTCAAAACCATTTTAACCTCCTAAATTTAATCCATTTTTCCCCCCCAACCCTAATTAGGGTTCTAATTTCTCACACATATATTATCTAAACTAATTAACATATTTATTTTTAAAACCAAATTGCCCTAGCCCCATCCGGGCTAGGGTTTAATCCATATATATATATATTTTTTTAACAGGGAATTAACTTGCTGGGCCGAAACCCTTGGCGGCCATGAAATCTCTTTTTTTTTGTGCAGGTCACGGGAGATTGAAGGCGGGAGAGAGCCGTGCGCCACTGTGTGAGTGCACAGTGGGCGCCGCGGCACCACTGTCTCCCCACTGTGTGGCCACACAGTGGCGGCCGTGGCCGTCCACTGTGTGCCCACACAGTGGGAGCCGAAAGCGGCTCCACTGTGTGTGCACACAGTGGGGGCCGCGCGGCCCTCCACTATGCGTACACACAGTGGAGTCCGCGAGGACCCAAACACATTCTCCCTTTTTTTTTTTTAATTTATTTATTTTTTTAAAATATATAATATATAAAATTATATATATATATTTATATTTATATAAATTTATATCCACAATTAAAAATGGTGAAAATATTTCAATATGAATATATATATATATTTTTTAAAAAGATTTACATGCGAATTTTTTTTAAACTATTATAATAAAGGGAAAAACATTAAGTTTAATCGGAAATATATATATATATAAAATGAGCCTTTTAAATCAATGATAACTGAAAAAAAACAATTTAGAATACTTTTTTTAAAAAGAATACAATATACTTTTCTGGAATAAAAAGAATTTCATTGATTTTTTTCCCTTTTTTTTTTCTAATAAAATATTTACATAAAACATCTTTTTCCATTAAATTACTTAAAATCTTTCAGCATAAATAAACTTCTAATTTGCCACAAGTAAAAACACAGATAAAATTTAATTGAAATCTATTCCTTTATTTCTTTCCAAAATACAAGAAGCTTTTGCATGCAACACAAAATAACTTTAAATTTTACCATCAACCGGAAGTAGAAATAAACAAGCTTTTCTTTCTTTTTTTAAAACAACTCTAAGATATTCTACCAATTTACAGGGAGTTTCTCTGAATAGTCACAACAATAAAACTTCAAGTCTACTTTCACAAATTACAACTTGCTTCTCTTTACTATGAATGAGGCATATTTCTATAACAACTTTAAACAAACATCTGCAACTGAATTTAAGTATCTTCCAAATAATCTTCAGTGTCTTTTCATGGTTCCTATTCTCTTTCCTCTGATTTTCCTGCATAATAGAAAACACAAATATGACCACGGAGTGGTCACCTCCCAGCCTAGGCTAACTGGTAGCCACCCCCGAGCTCGGAGAACCAATTCCTAGACGGGTAACAAACAGGCAAACACATAGAAAGCATTGCATACAGATTCTTTTCAGACACATTCCCAACTTGGCTTTCACAGCACCACACTCTAGTGATGAACATTTTCAAAGGGTGGTAGTGGACCAATACCCTGAGGAGAACTGCAAGTATGAAATAAATAAGAAGCCACCTCATGGCACAATAAAAATATCAAGAATCTCCACCCCTTATTCCTTATGCCCACCAAAGGCATTCTAGCCTTATATCCCTCCTTATGACCCCCATTGCACAAACAGGCCATGCAGCAAGGGTCACACAAAGATCCCTTGTGATCGCTCTCAAAAGAGAGTCTCTCACTCGAGGGCTGTCACTGCTACCACCCTCAAGATCCTCTTCTCTCCCAAGAGTAAGAGATCTTGAGAAAACTCCCAAAACACAACATTTTCATAAAGCAAAAATACCCAGAGATTTTCAAACATAAACTTTCAAGAACACAGATTTCTTATACAAACAACTTCCATACATAAACAAGAAGAAGACATTACAAATAATAATTGAAACCAACCTTAATCTGCCCAAAGGTTATTATGATATCTGATGAAGAGCTGCCCAATCCACAAATCTTTTTCCTTCTACCCTTATTCAATTTCTCTATTCCATAACATTATTTTCTTTCCAAATTTTCTTCTGTCTCCAAAAATGGAGAGTGGGTGATTACCCTCCAATTCTCAAAAATCTTGCTTAAGAAGCTCACTCACAGAGTTCTCACAAGATTCTAAAAAAAAAACCAAAAAAGAAGGAAGAAAGCAAAAATGCAAAAAGACTCTCATTCCAAAAGGAAAAATCCTGATTAGATTTAACTTCTAATTTTCAATTTTCGCTCAACTCAAAAAAGCCAATTTTTAAAGCGTTAAAAAGATCATAATAAAATAGAAACTTGCCTAAAATTACCCCTAACCCCTAGGTATACCTTATGGGCTTTAGGAAACCCTATTAAACTACCTCTAGGTGTTCATTTAACCCATTTTAAACCCCTCTGAAGTTTATTTTCGGGTCAAACATAAGTTGACCACCCCACATATTATATTCCCAAAGTATTTATGACAACACATTATTTTATTAAAGAAAAACTATAATTAAACACTTTCCCACCAAGAGACAAAATAAAACATCTAAATTAAATACACGCGTGTCAAGTGACACAAATAAAACACTTTTACAAAAATAAAACATGAAATTGTCTCTTGAGGTTTTTACACAATAATTTAAATAACACTTAACACTCATGCAGCATATACTGTTACGAATAAAATACAACACAAACGGGGTGTTGTCTCTCCAAATAGACAAACCCTGGCTTTACGAACGTACATAAGTCTAGGTTTGATTCTCCGTAATTTTCCATGGTCACTTGGTAAATTTCTTGCGCATCTCAATTTACACATTAGTACTTCCAAATATCCATATATAATATAGTTCAATAATATAACAATACACATCATTACTTGCATACAATTTTCATCTGCACAGATTGAATACATCTTTTATCAAACAATTTCACATAAGCAATTTTCATCCCAATTCACATAAACTAAACATACATCTTAGTTCTATATTCAGAGTAAAGTCCTGCAAATTCAATAACGACATCTATCATTGCAATATCATTCTATCTAATAATCATGTAGTGTTCTATCTCATAAAGCATGTAAGTAAATCATCAAATCATAGAAATGTTATCCAAATCCTGGAATCATATAAGTTCTAAGTCTCAAAATGCATCAAAATAAAGTATCCATAATAATCTAAAATATAAAATCCACTGAATGTCAGACTGAGTCGAGGTGAGGCCTCACATAGGACATGTTGGCCTTTGTTCAGCCAAGTGACTCTATATGGGTTGTTGTGAGGTATCCTTTGTAACTTAAGCTTACTCACTACCTCTTCTCACACAATGTTGTCTATTGACCTTGAATCAATGATCACTTTGTAAACTTTTTCCATTATCTTGCAGTTGATCCTAAACAATGACCTCCTTTGGCTAGGATCTTCTCTGATAGGTTCTTTTATCAAAATTCTTCTTATCATCAAGTTGTCACCTACCTCTGATTCTAAGGCAACCTCTGAAGTCTTTCTGCTTGAAGTCTCTTCTTGAAGATAGTTCACTCTCCTTTCACTACTTTGTGATGATGAACCCTTCTCTAGACACCTATATGCTAGATGACCAAGTTTGTTGCAATGGTAACACTTCAGTGAGGCAAAATATGAGGAACCTCTAGCTTGTCCACTAGACCTTCCTCTAAAACCACTGTTTGACCCCCTTCCTCTATTGAATCCTTCTTTACTAGTGCCACTTTCTTGTTGCCCAATGAGTTTAGACTCACCTTGTGTTCTTTGTTCTAAACTTCTTCCAAAGCCTCCCCTATGGCCTCAATTTTATTTTCCTCTACCCCTGCCCCTATTACTACTTGAATCATGTTTTCTTTTTAATTTTTCTTCCACTTTAAGGGAAAGTTGATATCTTTTATGAATTGTCTTTGGGCTCATTAGACCAAGTTCCTCTTGGATGTTCCACCGTAGTCCATTTAGGTACCTAGCAACTTTGAGACTTTCTTCTTCCACCGCATGAGATCTAAGGCTAAGTTTGTGAAACTCCTCTGTATAACTACTTACATCAAGGTATTTTTGTCTTAGGTTTTGTCTCTTCCTATGAATCTACACTTCGTAGTCATTAGGGAGATAGACTTCTTTGATTTTGACTAACATCCCTTTCCAAGAAGAAATGGGTGCTTTGCCCATTTTCTTTCTCTCATCTTGCACAAATTTCCACCATGTGAGAAGCTCCTCTAATCCTAGATTTGGCCACTTTGACTCTTTGGGCTTCAGTTATGCCTTCACATTCAAAATGGTTCTCCATGCCCTCTATCCATTCTAGAACCACTTCTGCTTCCATCTTACTAGTAAACAATGGCAATCCTTCTAGTGATTTACCACTTAAGGCCTTCAATTCCTTTAGGAAAGGTTCTTGTTCTAGGACAGGATCAGGTTTCAAGTACTTTGTCAATCTCTGACACCTCTTTACCCTTCCCTTCTGCTTCTTCAACCTTTACCAACACTTCATTTGCCTTGGTTTCAACTTCACCAAGCTTACTTTCCAAGTCAATCAACTTCTTCGTCCGGAGTCTATTTTCTTCCTCCTGATCATCCACTTTCTTTTCCAATTCTGTATTGGTCAGCATGTTGTTATCTCCTACAGATTCCACTAAGGACATCTACTCACCTAGCCCAAATCTTATAGGCTCTGATACCAATTTTATGGGGTTTGCCTAGCTTGATCACACTTCACCTAGTTGGTGTTGCTCAATTCCACCAGCCTCTCTAGGTCTAGCTATGCTCCAATACCTCCAATTCCCTCTCAATCTCTTCTAGGGCTTGCTTCTTGCCAATCTCAAGGTGTTTGCAACAAGTGTTTAACTAGGAACACTACCAATTCAAAGTGTTTCCCATATATTCATTCTTGTTGTCTTGTCTTCAACTTGTCGATTTCACCTTATGCTATTGTGAGTTGTTGCAGAGGTGTGGAGGTGGCTTTTAACATGAAATTAATTCCATTTGGGTCCATTTGTGGTTGGCATCCCTTATTCTTCCTACCTATTTCACCATTTTGCCTAGAAAAAAGAGCTACAAGGAATGAGCCCCTATTAGGCCTCCAAAATCTGATTTTCAAGGGTTTAGAAGAAAATAGTCCAAAAGAACCTACAAAAAGGTTTGATTTTCTTCATTCATTCACCTATCCCCAAGTGATTTTGGTGGTTCTAGTTTCCCAACTCTCCGTACAATTCCCTAACCCAAAACTGAGGGTTTTGAAGGGTTTCTAGGCCTCTTAACCGGCAATGACTAGTCAAGTTTGTGAAATGGGTATCAAAAGGTCTTTTCAAGGCTTCTCCCTGATATGAAAACTATGTATGTACTTCATGGACCCCTCCAAATGATTTGGTTGTGGTTTTGTGTTCACCTCTGCACTATGCACTCAAATTTTCCCATGTCTTCTCTAGTCGGGTTGCTCCTGGACTCGCCTAAAACAAGGTGGTAGCCATATCAAACACTACTTCTAGAACTTCTCCCTAAATATGTACACTATATAAGTGGTTTCCTTCCATTTCCCAATAGGTCGTGATGGTAGCACAGAGGGATTTTATGGGGCAACCATTTTACAAGAAATTGCTACGTACAAGCCAAAAATGGCTGATTGAAAACAAAACTATGAAAACACCAACACACACTAACTACAAAGCTTGAAATGAAACAAATGACTCTGAAACACACCAAAGAAACTCAACCCATAATTGGATCAATGGATTCAATCCATTTGTATTCACATTGTAAGCAAAATAAGCCAAAAACAGTGATAACAGTCCAAAAATGAGTAGTTTCAGATTGTTGATCATACAAAAACAAACTTCCAACCTTGGTAACCATGCAAGAGGAGTTTTTTATAGTCTTCCCCACATATGGAGGAATTCTAGGGTTTTCTATCCCTAACTCCATTGCTAATCACTTTCAGGACAAAATTTGTCATGACAACTTTTACAACTTTTCACTTTTCATTTTGTCAACCTATGAAGCCTATTTTAAGTCATTGCTCATGACTTTTTAAGCATTCCTAAGACCATTCTAAACCTATCTAATGCTTTTACCAAGTTATGCCACTTTTGACCATCAAGAAGGTCAATTTCCTACTCAAACTACTACCTATGCACAAAATGCAAACCTAGGAAGAAAACTAACTCAACTAGGCCTACACTTGAATCAAAACAAACATCACACTCACTCTTTGGACCCTCCTGGAGTCCTTATTAGGAACTCAACTTGGCTAAGGTCATTACAAGACAAAATTGTGAAAAGACTATAAGCCTAAGTCCTAGGTGCTCCTACACCAACAATCCACTTAGAATTCACATCCTTGTTTCCCTTGGATTTGGATCTAGTGGACTCAAGCCCCTCTTTTGAATGTAAATTTCCTCTAAGTCAAAATAATCCTAGTGGCTTCCTTTCTCTCTCCTAGGTGGGGACTCACTAGGATTGAATTTTCCACTTTACATAACCTTTTGTTAATTCAGTCTTTGATAATGCACTAAAGATAGCATACCTTGATTTTTCATTATTTTCATAGGCCTGAATCTCATCCGAAGTAGTAAGAGCATTCATTGGTTAAAGATACTTAGTCTCCATAGCCTTGCAAGTGTTGTAACCTAGTGAAACCAAATAACCTCTCATATTCACTTTCTAGAAACTATAATTGGATCCTTGAAAGGTAGGAATAGATAACTTGTGTGTCATCAAATCAATATATACCTCAAGTGGTTAAACTCTATATCAAGAAACCAAAGATCTGATACCAATTGTTTAATATCCAAGCAACTAAGTGGGGGTAAATCAGTTGACAATAAAATTTATTTAAAATTTCATTCACGGGTCTAGGACAATTAATATAATTAATCAAAACAAATAAAGCATGAAAGAATATGCACATAACAAATCAAACACAAGAAACACTAGAATTTACGTGGAAAACCCAACAAGGGAAATACCACAAAGAATGCTAATTCTCAATATGAAAACATTGGTTAAGGTGATTTTTTACAAAAGATGGCTCGTTGCCTTGATGCTCACTATAGGTGGGTTCATTGTTGAAGAAGAAAGAAAGATAAAGAGAACCCACCACTAAAACACAGTCTGCACAACTGAAACTACTTCTGGTAACAATCTGCAACACAACTCTAACACTTCAACTAGATTCTTTCAATCTCGCATGCCTTCAACATTAAAAGCCACTACACAACTCATCCAGATCATATTCTTATATACTGTCTCTAGAAAAACATAGTATTCAATGTCAGCCAAGAAAGAGATCCAAAATAGGTCACCACTGAACATTTTGGTGGTGATAAGGAATGAGAAGTGGACCAAAACACAACGTTCCTCATTGAACACATCACCACACTACTTACATCACCAAATCCGGACCCAAAATATTATCCACGTGCTCTACACATATCGTTACATAACTTCAATGTCTGGACCCAAAAACCTCAACTTTTGGACTAATCCAGACCCAAGAATAGCACTAAATAACACAAGAAACACACCTTTCAAAAATCCAAAACATTCGAGAAACCCTCAAACACTCAACACCATCTCATGCATACATTGTTTCTCAACATACCACATCTGGACCTAATCCAGACCACAAGATTTGACATAAATGACAACATATGACATAATGCTAACAAACTCTATTTAACTAGCTATTATGCATATACACTTATAACCCAATTTACTTATATGCTATAGGTTTATTCTAGAACACCAAATCCAAATGCTCTTGATCACTTATTCCCAACCATCAATTATCCATGAAATTACAAACATCAATTCTAAAGCATAAACATTTCCCATTCTCTAATAGAAGATTTCACACAAGTCTAAAGCATACTTCTAATCCAAATAGAATCTTTTATTCAACCATGAATCTCAACCTCTAATTACATGAATAATGAATATCTAAGATACACTGTATAACTAACAAGGTTTCAACAAAATTTCCTACCACAAGAACCATAATTTCTATCTACTATATCAATATCTAAATTATATATGAATACAATGTTGTCTTCCAATTACAAGATGCATGATAATCTACCCCAAGAAATCAAAATTAATCTAGAGAGATAAGAATCCATGCCCATGCACTCAAAAATCCAATGAAGAGGATAATCCCAATGGAAGAAGGAATCAAACCACCCAACCATGTGGAACCATAAGGAACCACCCCCCATGCTAAGGAACACACTCTATATCTAGGCTGACACCTATCTACCAAAGAACATAAGCATAACAACAACCTCAACTAAAAAACAACCACATGAATAATAATCCAAATCACATCACAAGACTAAATCAAAAGAATAAGATTTTCATAGGATTATCAACAAAACAAGGCATAAGGAAATAGGATCTACATGTAGGGAAGAATGTCATCGCATGCTATCACCACATAGAAACAAAGGGGAACTTGGGATCTCTATCCCAACATCTATAATACTCATGCGGAACTGTCTCTACCTTTGAATAAATCAAGGGAGTTCAGTTTGCATAGGTCACCAAGGCCTTTCCAAAGCTCATCTTGAGTCTATACTACCACTCCAAGGCCATGAGTTGGGGCACCACAAATCCATTCCTTATCTTATTAATGTGAATCACTACTACCCATCCCTCCTAGGATTAATTTATTTAGTTATCGCTTGATTACATAAACAAAGCTCCCAAGGAGATATCCTGATGGTCTAGACCCTGACACCTATCACAAGGAATACTGATAGTCTATTCATCTTGACCCTAGCCACTCACTTAGAAGCCCACTCCCCCTATCATGCTCTTATACCTTAGGGTAACAACCACAAGGGCTTCACTAGCTAGGAAATATTATATCACGTGCGTTCATATTGGGAGGTTTAATATCCCAAAAACTGAGGGTGCAATATATTGCCTATCAGTGAAAATAGGGGGGTTTAATTTCAACTATGAAAAAATACAATCTTTGGTGAAAATAGGGGGACTTTTAATTCAAGTTGTGTATTGGGAGGGGGTGACAAAAAAGGAGTTTAGGGCATTATTTTTTGAAAATAGGGGGATTCTTTAGTATGCCATGAATGTACATTCTATAACCCAGGTTCACTAAGTGAAGCCCCTATGGTAACAACAAACACATGCTCATATAAACCAAAAGGGAATAACCCAGCTATCCAAGGTTCACTTAATGAAAATGATAATCAATACATATACATATTAAATGCCAATAATGTAGCATCTCAAAGGGAAACAGGGAAATCATATAATATCCAATGATCATAATATTACATATATCCAATATGAGCCCAAAAGTCAACAAGGCATAACCATCTAGCTTAAAGCCATAAACAACATAAATATCATCTCTTATCACAATAAATCAATCTAGAAATATTACAGGAATTTACAAGAATCTACAATCAGCCTTTGGACTTGACAAAAATCAAAACAAAGAACAAAAATGACACAGAAAATCCAATATAGCAAACTGGCACAATCATAGAATGATGCAGTGCATTGATATAAAACAACAACACTTATAAAAACTAGAACAACACATTCAGATGGTAGTTTAACAAATATAAAGATCAGAATTGCGCATTTAAGCAAATGATTAATGCATATACAATGTATAACAATGCATACAAAATATAAACTGACAAATATAAGTCATAGCCTAGCACATACAAGGAACAATTCAGAGCATATGTTCTCTAGAATAATGCATATACTCATTACAATAGCGTATTTAACCAATATACTAGTGCCTATGACCATTTAAATAGCAAATATAAACCAGTCCAATAAAGGTCTCGGAAACTGAACAAGAATAATCGGCAAAGTCTGAAGGATAAAATAAATACATAAACCATAATTATACTCGATAAAATATGGCATTAAACAACCTTAGACAAGATTACCAATCTTAAATCTCAAGTCCTATTATCCAAATTTAGACCTTACACCTAAATTGCATAGATAGAGTTGGCACTAGAAGTTTGAACTTATTTTGGTTTTGTATTTAAAATGCTTTGTGAGATTATGATAAGAGTGGAAGTCAAAAGGTCTTCATTCTTATAACTATGTGAAAAATGTCAAATAGGTCTTGTGAATAGTTCAACTTGGGACCTGTTCTTTTGATAGGAATTAAGTAGCATCATTGGTATTTTTATGATTTTGGGTCAAAAACTTAGGGTCTTTTTTGGAGGGAAGATTAAAATATTATTCCTAATATTATAAACTCAAGAGATGAACCCATTTTCAAGAAAAACTGCAGTTTAGTTACAAAAAACCCTATCCTTTTCTTTGTTCATCCCTTCAATGGTCACCAAGTAAGAGGAGTTCCATTAAAAAATGAGCAGCTTCAAAGAATAAGTCTCAGTTGACAGCATGAAAGCAATAGTCAAGGCAATTTTGAGTGAGGCTATGTGCACATTTTGAGGATCAACAGTCTAAACAGGAAGATAAATTCTAGATTGAAAGCACAAAAGTCATGTGTTCAAGGCAAAAATAAATGAAGTGAGGTAGGGCTCTTAATACATCTCCTAACCCTAGGCTACAAAGAGAATAGTTTCTCATGCATTTTCCTAGTTTCTCACATTTCCTTGCTTGAAGAAAGGCATTTGTGTATGTTTATTTAAAGATCTCTATCATAGGTATGATGGGTACTTTTTCCTAGAAGGAATATCTTTCTCTATTGTTTATAACTGCCAATAGGTATAGAGGATATTGTAGTCATGATGGTTGTGCTTGTATCCGACACAATCAAAGGAGAGACTTACTAGATAAACATACTCAAAGCAGCAACAAGTAGCCCTGATTAGGAAGATAGTCCACATTAGTATGGATAATGATTGTTTGTAGTTAAAAGAGTAAAGGTTCTTCATGCCAAAGTCTTGATAAAGGCTCAAGGTGTACTCATAAAGAATGAAGAAGCAATCATTACCCATGAGATGGGTATGTGTTGAGAAAAAGCCATAGGATGGGATGAGGATTATTTTGAGCCTTTAACATAAGTCAATTCATTGACCTAAGATATAACAGTCACTATCAAAATAGAGATAAGGTGTAGGATACAATGTAGAATGATGTGAGGACTAATGCCATACAAAAAAAAATAGTGAATGGACCTTGAAAGATCTATTAGTCCTAGGTTAGAGAAGCAACTTGATTATGAAGACAGAGATATGGGTAAGGGCAGTAATCACAGAAGAGAGCAATCATTGAAGAGCTAATAAGAACTCAACTCATTAGCAGCCAAAAGGATGTAGAGAAGAGATAATATAATATGAACAAGTGCAGACTTTGTTGAAGGACAACTTAAGGTTTAGAGAAGTATTGTAGACCTGCAAGTCACAATCAATATCAATTATTGCAGTTATTAAAATATTCATGTGATGACAAATCATGAATGATAAGGGCAGTTTGAAAAGGGATCAAGTATTCACAAGGTCTTGACAGAAAAAGAGGATTGTTAAGCTCATAGCAATCAACATAGAGATCCCAACATTTGGACACTTTAAGAGGAAAATCAGTCATACGTTTGAATATTTGCTATTATTTCACATTACAGTAATTAAGACTATTGTGTGCAGGAAAAGTGGGTCAATAGAACTTAAAATGTGAAAAATGAAGCCTAAGGAGCCTTGCTCACACATCCACAGGACTTCTTGGTGCAAGCTATGGAGTCACACGGGATGACTCAGCTTCCCAAGGTTGGTTCCATGGTTCTCTATCTCACAAGGTCCCTCAAACCAATGTCTTTGCTCTCAGATCACTGAGCAAAGTGGTTTAGGGATGACAAATGCAAGAACGAGGGATGCTTTGATTGATTTTATTATGAAATGCATCCTAAGCTATGCATGATCTTACAAATGCAATAAACTAGATTATAAGATGATAAGATTAGTAGCAAGACTATCCTAGCATGATATACTAGTCTATGATTTAGCTAAATGATAAGGAAAATACTATAAATATGCATATTTAGATTAATTCCTATTTAAAAGAGAGGCTAAATGATGAGCATAAATGAGATATTAAAGCTTAGATGGATTTGAGTATAAGTATGATGCTAAAGACTTGGATGATGTGAAAATGGAGGAATGAGAGCTCTATTTATAGCAAAAATAGGGCAATGGATGGCCAAGATTGAAAGATTTAATTAAGGGTTGAGTTTGAAAGTTGGGAATCCATGTTTGCAATTTGCACCAATGAAATGGTGACAATTGTCAACATAAGATTGGGTTGAGAAGAGAGGTAGGAAGCATTAAATGCTTGAGAAGACCTCGTGGTTACCTTAGGGGGTAAGGGTTAAGGTTAGGTTAGGGTTATCCAATGGATAAAGGTTTTACCCAAAGGATAAAATCTTGTGCAAAGGATTAAGGACTAACCATGGTCAAAGCAATAAATGCTTGATGAGACCCTTGGGTTACATGGAGGTTGAGTTTAAAGAAAGTCTTTAATCATGCTGGAGGGTTGAGTTAACCATTAATGGTTTGGAAGAGAAAGTTGTTGGAGACTTGAAGCCTTTAATGGTTATCAAAGACTTTGAGGGTTTGAGAAGTGACTTCCCCTTGCTTAGGGATGTGACAATATTTAGGAGATGGGTTAGGCTAATTTATAAGTGATTAGAAGAATCTAGAATAGGGTTAGGAATAAGGTTTAGGAGGCAAGTGGGAGATGTAGGAAAATGCAAGTGGATGGAGAGATAATAGGATTAATTAAAATAAATTGTTTTATTTTAATTTGATTGCAAGTGGAGGTTTTTAAATAAATTAGATTTATTTAATTGGCATCCCCTATTTAATTAAATGTAAATTTAATTAAAAGGTTTAGAAGAATAGATTTAATTAAATAAAATTATTTATTCAATTAAATGACCTAAAAGGGGTTAATTGAATTTAATTAAATAAATTGAGTAATTTACTTAATTAAATAGAGGAATGTGGATAATTTAATCAAATTGGATTTAATTAAAATAGAGAAATGAACATAAAATATTCATTTAGGAATATAGTCATTTTTATACGTCTACATTTTGCCCCTCTTTGAAGTGACGTGTGTGCACATGTTAATTCAAAGAAAATGATGTGTCACTAAAATTTGATTATGATCAGTGTTGTTTTTAGATTTTCATTTCGTGCCCTAGATTTGATGCGTGATGCCCTAGATTTGATGAATGATGTTTGATAATGCCCCCTCGGGAATGAATCAAAATTTGGAAAATTTGATTTGATTTGATAATTGTGTTTGCATTGTAAAATTTTGGCTATGTGGAATGCTAAAATTGATTCATCTCCCGATATTGATGTGTGCGAGGGCACGAGGAAGACCACGAGCGAATTACATGCTCAAGCCCCTAACCCTAATTTTGTTTTATCCTATAAAAGGGGAAAAGTGAATTGTTTTGTCTCATTTGTGCTTGTTGACCTTGGAGAGAGAGACTTTTGGAGAAAAGACAAAATGCCTATTTCGTATTCTATGCGTCAATTTGAGTGCGTTCGGAGGTATTGGAGGCCTACCGCGTATGGACCACTAGTAAGTCAACCTGTTTGACCCTTTTATGATTTTTGATTTTGTCATTTTTGGTCACGTTTTGAATTTTAGCATACGGTTTTCTCGTTTTAGCACATAGGGGTCGTCGATTAGCGCATACAAAAAATTTCATAGCACATAGGGTTTTAGATTTTGGTAGCATCCAAAAACTTAGGGCTGCGCATAGATTTGCTAGGTTAGTGCATAGCCATTGATTAGCGCATCGGGTAAACCTAGCGCATTGGGTGCACAGGGGGTCGCATGGGTAGAAGTAAGTAGCGTGTAGGTCTGACCTACTACATAGGGTTAGATAGGTAGTGCAGACATGGGCTAGGTTAGCATATGGGTTAGGTTTAGCGGTTAGCGTAGATTAGATGGCACATGGGAAGAAATAGATAGCGCATAGAGTCAATCTAGCGCGTGGGGTAGATAGAATAGCACGTGGAGAAAATAGGTTAGCGCATGAGTAGGATTTCAGCGCGTAACCAAATTTAGTTAGCACATGGGGTAGGTTTTGTGAGATAGGATGATTGGTGAATGAGGAAAATTTATAGGATAAGGTCAGTTTTGCTGGGATAGGTGTAAATTGTTCATTGTTGTGTCTGTTGTCATGGTTTTGCTAATTTGTCCAATATGAGTGCTAATATAACTTGGTTTGATTTGTGGTTTTTCAAGTTATTTATAGATATTTAATGTGGAATTGATATGAACTTGATTTGATTTGCATTGTTTCAAGTTGATATATGTGGAGCTTGAATTGTGTTACAAGTTGATATGATTGTGGAACTTGATTTTTTTGACAAGTTGATATGGGTTGGAAACTTGAGTTGTGTTACAAGTTGATGTGATGTGGAAAATTGAGTTGTGTTACAAGTTTGATATGATTTTTGAAAACTTGGGCTGTGTTACAAGTTGATATGGATGAATATGATGTAGAACTTGATTTAGATTTTCAAAGTTTTCAAGTTTTTTATGTGATTTTGATTTTGATATCTATGTTTTGATGAGGAAACTGATATTGGACTTGTTTTTCTTTTTGACAGGAGTGATTGGGAGTGGTTCAGTCACGTGAGCGGTTCCCTAGACTGTGGGCATCGATACCATGGTTGTCACAGGCTGATCTAGATGCGGCCTGTCTTCCCTTCTAGATATGCATCGGTTTACTGTGAACCGGGGTTTACTTACAACACTGGCAGAGAGATGGCATAGTGACACGAATACCTTCCACTTTGCCATAGGTGAGATTATGGTGACCCTAGAGGATTGTTACAAGATCCTGTGTATACCTATAGTAGGTGCCTTACTACCTTATGAGCAATCAGAGGAGGGCAGGACAGAGGCACTTCGTCGGATATTTCATGATGACATAGTTTGCGAATATGAGATCCCTTGGCAGGAGTTTTTGGATCTGGACTATGCACCTCTTCCATCGGTACTGGCAGGCTTTATAGGTGGTTTCCTATGTCCCGACCATAGGTCGAAGGGACTATTTGTAGGATGGGGATTGGTGCTAGAGGAGATGGTGATACAGGGTCGCAAGTTTGCATGGGGATCGGCTATGCTAGCCCACTTGTACAGAGACTTGCATGACGTAGTATACCTAGGTTACGATATTGTAATGCCCCGCCAGGAAACCCCTAAGGGTTTAAGTTAAAAACACTCAATTAGAGTGTAAAATTTTTTTATTTTTATTTTTTTAAAAATAATAGTTAAGAGCGTTAATGCAAAGTTACAACATTAAGATAGTTGAAGTTAACTCAATTCATAATTAGACACGACATTAAAATACATTGGAGTTATCTGTCAACTTAGATATCACAGTGGAAGGCTCAAACAAACCTAAGGAGTTTCCTAACGTGATTACATAACCTTACACCTAACTCAACTTGCGTCATCAGATCCATTAATCTGGATATCTTAATTACGGGATAATGCATAGATCTTAATTACATATGTGTCCAAAGATATGACGTCTTAAAATTTTAGGAGGCGTTCACTTACTTTAGTGGTTAGGAGGCCATCGAGGAGTTTTTTATTCAATGCACTTAATTCATAATTTTCATTAGGAGGTCTCCCAATAGGTTTAAGCATTTTAAATATAACAAAGTTCATTCATTAGGGTTTTAAGATAACCATCCACACTTGACATCATCCTTTAATGCTATAAACATGCTTAACGAGATTCATTCATTTAGGGTTAATCTACAATTAGTAAAACGAGGATTCCATCTTTTGATTTTAAAGTATCCACCCTCATTAGATATATATTTCTTAAATATTAAAAGGTATGGTTAATAAGAAGAATTCCGTTCCTTAAGGATTAAACTACAGTTAATAGAGTGAGATCCCTTCATTAGATTTCGTGCATAGCCAACTGATGAGTTGAAGCTCTTTTATGAAAGGTATAATGTGAGTAGCCATGGAATTCATATGGAGTTTTGATAATGCAATTAAATGGACTAATTTCATTAAGAAGGATATGCATTAGGTCACACGAGAACATCCTTTAAATTAAAGTATCGTTAACTGGATGACATTCACCATTTCAAGGTTAGAGTATTAAGATCATAATAACGTTCTTCTATTAGAATTTAAAATACAATTATCTTATTGCATATCTCTTTTTTTGTTAAATGAAATTAATAGGAGAGAGATACTTTTACTATGATTTAATGTATAAACAACTAATCAATTATTTCCCATGCTAGTTCAATTTTAGCAAACATGAGGGATTCCTTTTATAAGGATAACATATGGGTTCTCTAGTTGAGTTCACCCAGTTATAGAAGTAATCTGGTGAGGGTTATTGATTATAATTAGAACATAAATTACTAAGTATATTCATTCAATATACAACATGAATACTTGATTGAGTCCACACGATTATCAAATTAATCCGGTGAGGATTATTGTTAAGATTAAAACGTGAAATAACTTAACAAATTTATCCAATGTAATGAAACATAATTGACATGGCGTGATTCATTTACTAAGGTAAGAGGATAGATATTTCTATGATGTGCATCTTTTAGATTTCAATCTAAGAATTGTGACATAATTTTTAACTTTGTTTTCCCTTTTACATTCATTCCATTAACATACTTATTAACAAATTAATCCAATGAAGTAATTCTATCTAGATTTCTTCCACTATTACAATTTAAATTAACATTACCAATTTACTTTTTCCACACTTAAATTTCAATATTTAAATACCATGCCATATTCATAATTCACAACGTTTTATGAACTTAAATAACTACGTTTATCCATATGAATAATGTTATGCATTTAAATTTGGAATTCATTACAATTCCACCATACTCTTATGCAAGAATACAACCATTCATGATAATTTAAAACATAAAACAATGCACGCTATAAACATCGCATAACACAGATATGATCTCGGAGTTCACCCCGGATGGGCTACATCTCCGGGTCTGCTCAATTGCAAGACCCCTTTGGTATTATATTGTTAGGAATACAAAAATTTATAAGTCCTTTACATCTTGCCACTTAGGCGAATACAATCAATATACAACAGACACCTCGGACGTTAATTACGTAATGACCCCTTTTGCAACGGATCCTACTAAATACATCAAGTAAAAAAAAAAAAAAAAAAAGACAGGGATTCCTTAACAGGTGGTACCTTAAATGGAGACTGGACCGACGTTGGACAGACCAAAGCAATCAGATGACGGGAACCCAACAAATCTTCCAAAAAGATAAGTCATGCACAAGCGTTAACGAGTAATTTTCAACACTTTCTCTAGTTGCCATAAACGTCTAACCAAACTAATTAACCCTTAGATACCCACTAATGATAAGATGGTTTTATGAAGATAATCTAGCCCCTTTTCTAACTACACAAGGAATACCTTATTACAATATAGGAACAAGAATAAATCAAGAGTAAATAAAGAAATGGGAAGACCGTTCCCGAGCTAAATTAAGCTTTTATTGCATACATAAAAACAAAATTAAGGACTAACACCACCATCCGATTTACCCAACTAGCACCTTACCGAGAGTCCCAACATTTCCCACTTAAAAGAATTAAAGCTTAAATGCACATCTCGACATTCGTAAAGATAATGAAAATCATTTCCATAATATTCTTAGAAAAGTAAAGTCCATATAGGTCATCAAGTATATATATACTAATTAGATGTTACCTATATAACATATATTTTAGCATACCTATTTATCCTCCTTTTTGACATTTAAAATGGAAAATCATAACTATCTAGAATGCACATTCAAATTTTGATATAACTTATTGCTTATAATATGTTGATATTAATAAACATCTTTTTTTTTTTTTTTTTGTAAATAAAATGTGACATACTAAAACCCTTTTTTTCAAGACTTACAAAAAAACTAATTTAATAGCTTTCATTCAACAAAACAACAAAAAAAAAAAAAAAAAATTTAAAAGAGTTTGTTTTACGGCCCAAACCCTAGCCGAAGGGATTTACGGGCGGCGGCGCCACTGCGGTGCCGCAGGTCCGCGGCGCCCTGCGGCCACCGCAGTGCCGCGGCCTACCTACACCTGCAAGCGGGGGAGGGAAGAGCAACGGGGAGGCGAGCGGTGGAGTTTAAACCTGCGAGCGGAGGGGAGAACAATGGGGTAACGAGCGGGGGAGGGGAGGAGGAGCGGGTGGAGCTCCACTCCCCGCCCTCCAAACCCCAACCCACATTCAAACAACCATGCACAGCGCGATAAAAATAAAACGTAGTTCCCCCTTTTTTTTTTAACAATGAAAAAAAAACATGAAATGTTTCGAAATTTAAATATTTCGATTCAAACAAACAAGCGTTTTTTTTTTTTTGTTTTTATCTTTCTAAAATTTTTTGATTAAAACCAAATGACATGGCCACAAGAGTGCAAAATCCCCCATACCCCATTTTAACAGTCATAAAATAAGTTCCAGTTTGTTCCAAAACAGCTGTATGGGAAACTATTTTCTCAGCTAGTCTAAAAAAACCCATAATCCTTTACAACCAATCTTTTTGATCAAAGCACAACCTATTTTTTTTTTATCCAACAAGAAATAAAAGGATAGATTTGAATTCCTACCTCGTAATGCATTCCTGGAAGGAGATTTTTTTTTTTTGATGAAGAAGAGCTCCCCCAAATCAGCTGCTCTAAATCTCCATCCCTATCCAAAATCCCCCATCTCTCTTGCCAAAAACCATGTTTTTCCAAAAAGAAGACCAAAAGCCAAAAGAACCCCCCCAAAATGTTTTCAAAACTGGGTTAAAAAGAAAAAGCCCTAATTTTGCCCTAATTTTCAATTTCGAAATTAGGCATTTATTTTCAAAATAAAAATGAATGAAAATCCAAATGGGAGTCATTCATTTCCTCCTTATTCATTTTCTTTTTAAAATTTAAAAGCTTCCATTCCTTATTCAACTCTAATTTTTTTAAATTTTCTTCATATCACTTTAGCCAACACTTTATACTTTGATTAATTTAATTTTCTAAAAATCGAACTTTCATACTTTATCCACTTTACAAGTAAAATGGAACTAATTTCTTTTAAATAGTAAATTTTACCCTTTTTCCCCCAACAAGCGAAAATGATTAATTTATTTCTATTTCTCAATTGACCTTTAAATTTTTTCCTTTCCAAAACGCATAACTTATTAAAATCGTTGTTATTAAAATTAACTATTAAATTAACTCGCTACAACAAAATAAAGCGACATTTTAAAATACATGACTAATCTAGTACAAGAGTCTTATTTATTCTAATTTCCCAACTACATATGCGTAAATGTTACAAATGTGTAAATGAGCACGCTAACCCCAGTTAATTACCTTAAGCTTGCTACAATAATAATTTAAAGCGATCTCTTAAATTAATGATTAATCATATAAAAGAAGCTACCTATTTAAATTCCTATATCACTATTGTGTACGCCTACTCATTAATTTTGAATTTAATACTTAGGATAACAAACCTCACTTACCTCGTGCAAGGCACGCAAATCGAGGAAGTCCTCCAAATATCTCGACACGCATCCCAATGAAAAGCAAGCCCCATGAATCCACACACGATGCTCACCTAACCATGGCTAAGGCAAGACGAGAGTTATATGACCACTAAATCCGAATTCAAAAGATGAAGGAGCATACTCAACCTTGCAAATTCCAAAGGAGATGAACCTTGCCCTAAGCGGTGTTGTACCTGCAATCTCCTGCACCCATGAATTCATACAAGCTTGCATATACATATACATATTCAATGAAGGCGTTAGCTCAAGATTTATCTCAAGGGTTAGGAAACAATTACATTTACACGAGAATCGATGCAAAAGCACAATAATAAGTATGCACAATTTATTTATATTATCTAAACTACACATTGCATATCGGTTAATCTACCATTCAAGAATGCCACATAGGAAGTCAATCAAGGTTAAACGGGTTTTAAAAGTCCGACTAGGGTATGGGCATTACAGGTAGTTTGTCAGCTGGTGTGACACTTCTATAGGTATGGTGTTGGGAGCACATTCCTATGGTGTTGGGTGTGCATACGCATATGGATACAGGGGGTTAGTTGTCCAACAGAAGCTAGGCAAACTTGAGCATTAGAGGAGGGTATTAGATGACATTGATACGGTCATCTGGCGACCATATATAGGTTGCGAGGTTTGTTCTGAGGATGGGCTGGAGATGCCATATGTCTTCACGATTTGATATTTGATAGGGCGGACCCCATTTGTGATCAAGAGATTTTTGGTTACTAGAGTTTTGTGGCAGTATGGTCGGCAGCAGGGGATACCACAAGGAACCTGTTTGTATGTGCATCAGAGGAAGGATATACTGGATTGGGGTCTGACTATTGACTAGTATGGAAGGCGTAGAGGAGTTTGTGTAGTTAGCAGGCCAGATATGGGACTATGCCCCTGAGATACTAGATGCTGGTATGACGGATGAGTTTGCCCGATTGTTCAGAGCTCGTGTCGTGGTGAGGATATCAGATCTAGTGGAGATGCGACCCACTTTTGATGATGATGAGGATGAGGGAGGTGGAGATGGGGATGAGGGAGATGATGGAGGAGGTGGAGGAGGATGACAAGGGAGAGGAGATCAGGGTAGGAGAGGAGACAAAGATAGAGATGGTGGTGATAGAGGGGTGTGGGTGGAGAGAGAAGTTCGACGAGATGTGATGGATAGAGGGAGAGGAGGTTTGGTGATTGGAGTAGGGGATGAGGGGAGAGTAGGAGAGGTGATAGTAGTGGTGGGAGGGACTGATGAGTTGAGATGACCAACTCGGAGGAGGAGGACTAATGTGCTACCTCCACCAGCACCGAGGATAGGGGGAAGGACGTGGAGTGCATCTTCCCAGGTACCCCTTCAGGTCTAGGTTCTAACATATCAAGAGGATGCTCAGATTAGGACCCTATAGGTGACAGTGCAGCAGTTGCAAACACAGTTACTGGCACAGCAGCTTTAGATTACACAGCTCACCATAGAGTGGGATACTGAGATAGAGCAGCGAGGTCGAGCAGAGGAGCTCGCAGTGAGCTTGCAGAGAGTGTCAGCAGGTGGTCTGATGAGAGACACCTTGAGAGAGCTGGCTTTGAAAGCCAAGGAGGCGGAGTACTACCGACGCCATTATGAGGATGTGGTGCCTAGGGAGCGCCAAGTGCAGAGTTTTACACAGTCGAGATCGAGTCAATCTCAAGAGACTGGTATGCGCTCAAAGAGAAGAGGCATGATGGAGCCTCATAGACAGGATCCACCTAGAGATCCAGGGGCTGGGACATCCACGGTGAGACCATCTCCTTCAGGAGATAGTCACTCTTGAGAGACATTGTCTCTATTGTATTTTTAGCATTTTTGTTGTGATGGGCACAGACATGACATATTTTGTACACTTTGATCATTTGTTGAGATATTATATATATGACACCATTTTCTTTGATCATGTGATGTGTTATGGATTTATGCTTTTTATATGCTTGTGCTTATTCTATGATGATGCAATGCTTTAGATAGATGTATGTGATGTGAATGCATGATGTTATGAGATGTATCTTTAAAATGAGATGTATGATATGATATTCTATGAGATGTATCTTGAAAATGAGATGTTTGATATGATATGTTGTGAGATGTATCTTGAAATGCAACTTATTGTAAAATGATATGCAACTAATTGTTTTTGAGCATCCTCATTTTATATTTGTCATCCTGATATAGCCACATGTTATTTGCTTTTGATATATATATCATCATTAAGCTTTGATTGATCTTGGGATATGTTGAAAATTTATACAAGCATAATGGTATAATTGAACCATGATGACCTGAGAAAAATTTACATGATGTTTGATTTTGCAACATAGCACAAGCGTCAAGGTATAATTGAACTAGGACGACTTGAGTGCAGATTGCGTATAAACAGACAAGCTTTAACCATTTGTATGTGCAAAGTGGAATCATGTCTCGAGACAAGTATTTGTACAGTACAAGTGATCGCCTCACAGACAGAAGACTAAAAAGATATTGGAGTTTCCCAATGTTTCTCTAGCTCGAAGCATTGTGGAGAAAATATAGAGAATCCAATAGTTCAAAAAGTTTTAAATGTAAGAATAGTCAAAACTTTATGCAATATGCAAACATTTGTTACTTCAGAAAAATCATCCATCGTATTTCTTTTGTGATTCTTTGTTTGATTGATCAATGTTTTTGCTTTGTGATTTGCATGAGCCTTTGGTTGTTGGATATGATGTTCTGAGTTTTGCAAGTAGTTGTGACATTTTGAACATGCTACAATTTTTAGATGGTTATTGCCCCTAGTTGAGTGTACCTCTTGATGCGGGTATGTACAATGATTACTAAGCCATGGTGAGATGCGGTGAAAGGCTAGATGGATAAATCAGGATAGTGACTACGCTAAGTATGTCTTGAATGGATATTTGTGATAAAATGTCGGGCGATGATCGATAGTGTTTTACTGCGGAGATAAGGATATGGATACAAATAGAGGAGTTGTTCTTTCACAATAGCACTTGTTGCCAGGTTTTCACCAGTTGCTTTTATTGTACCTTTTTATTTACCTTTTTCTTTATTTTTTGATTATTTTTTATTTTTATTTTTTTAATTTGTTTATTTTTTTGACTTTTCCGTGCATTAGATTACTCAAGTGTAGTATTTCTTCAAATGGATGTTGTTAGTTGGTTCATCGAGCACATCTCCTTCTGAAGTTGTTAGCTGATAAGCACCTAATCCATAGACTGATATGATGACATAGGGACCTAACCAGTTAGGTTCAAATTTTCCTTTCTTTTCTCGATCTTGCTAATTTCTAGGATTTTCCTTGAGTACTAGGTCACCAACTTAAAAAATCTGGGGAATGACTTTGTGGTTGTAGTTTTTGCACATGCGTTGCTGATATGCTTTGAGATGAGTATAAGCATGCTAGCATCTTTCATCTAATAGTTCAAGTTCTTGCAATCAGTTAACTCGATACTCTTCATCTAGGATTAAGCCTTTTAGAGAGACTCTAAGAGATGGAATTTCTACCTCCAGGGGTAAAATAGCTTCTGATCCATATACTAATGAGTATGGTGTATCTCTTGTAGGTGTGCGAATGCTAGTTCTGTATTCCCAAAGTGCTGGATTGAGTTGTACTTGCCAATCTTTTCCTGCATCATTCACTATTTTCTTTAGGATTTTGAATATTGTCTTGTTGGATGCTTCTGCGTGACCATTCCCCTATGGGTAGTATGGTGTAGAAAAATGATTTTGGATTTTGAATTTTTCACATAGTTCTTGGACATCTTGGTTTTTGAAAGGTCGTCCATTATCAGTGATGATGGAACTCGGGATGCCATATCTGTAGATTAGATAATTAAGGATAAAAGAGGCAATATGTATCCCTGTTACTGTGGTCATGGGGACTACTTCAATCCACTTGGTAAAGTATTCCATTGTAGTTATAATGAACTTGTGTCCATTTGAAGATGAAGGATGAATTTTGCCGACAAAGTCCAGTCCCCACTGACAAAAGGGCCAGGATGTTGTGAATGGTTGTAGTTCTTATGCTGGTGCATGTATCAGATTGCCATGGATTTGGCATTTAGAACACTTCTTGGTGAAGTGATAAGAATATTTTTCCATTGTAGGCCAGTAGTATCCCATCCTTAGAAGCTTTTTAGCAAGAGTAGTACCACTGGAATGTGTACCATAGATACCTTCATGAAGCTCATGTAAAGAGGAGTCAGATTCATTATGATCAAGGCAACGAAGAAGAGTACCATCTAGACCTCGATGGTACAAAGTATCGGTAGTAAGGGTATAACGGGCGGCTTGTCAGATAAAATTATGCTTTTGGTTTTGGGACAAGTCAATGGGTAGGATATTGTTCTTAAGATACTCATATATCGTTCCATATAAGGGGTAGTCTGAACCAGTTAAGGCATAGATAACCTGGGATTCTGAGTGGTCATAGGCTGGGGAGAACAGTTTCTCTACCAGAAACTCGTAACGACTCTGTTGTTCTAGAATTTGTAGTAATGAAGTGATAGTAGCCATTGCATCGGCTACTTTGTTGTTCAACCTTGGTATTTGTTCAAAGGTGATGTGTACAAAATATAGCTTGAAGTCATCCACCATTCGCTTATAGGGTAGCAGCTTGTCATCCTTTGTCTGATAGTTGTTGTTGATTTGATTGACGACTAATTGTGAGTCTCCGTAGAATTTTAACTCTTTGATTTTCCATTCTATGACCATTTTGATGCCTATAACCAATGCCTCATATTCAGCCACATTATTTGTGCATGGGAACATAAGCCTATATGATCCTGGTATAGTGTGTCTTTTAGGAGTGATTAATAGAATGCCAACACCTGAACCATGTTGTGTGTAGGATCCATCAAAGTATAGGGTCCATTGTTTGGTAGAGATAGCAAGAACATCCCTGTCTAGAAATTCAATCTCCATGGTTTGTTTTCCCAGTAGTGGTGCTTCTACTAGTTAATCTGCTATTACTTGTCCCTTAATAGCTCTTTGCTCCATATAGTGAATATCAAATTCACTGAGAATCATGACCCATTTAGCAAATCAGCCTGTAAGACCTGCTTTGCTGAGTAAATATTTGAGAGGATCAATTTTTGCAACTAGCTTAATTGTGTGAGCTAGCATGTAGTGTCAAAATTTTTGAGAGGCGAAGACCACAGCTAAATAGGCTTTCTCAATAAATGTGTAATTGAGCTCATATCCATTCAAAGTTCTACTGATGTAGTATATTGCTCGTTCCTTGCCTTGTTGATCTTCTTGTGCTAACAATGCCCCTAGTGATATATCTATTGTGGAAATGTAGAGAATGAGTGGCCTCCCTGCTATCGGTGGTACTAGAACTGGTGGGTTCATCAGATACTGTTTGATTTGATAAAAAGATTCTGCACACTTGGCTTCCCATCTGAATGGTACATTCTTATGTAGCAAGTGATTGAATGGTAGGCTTTTATCTGCTAGTTGAGCGATGAATCACCAGATTGATTGGAGTAGTCCTTGTAGAGATCTGAGTTGGCTGATGTTCTTTGGCGGTGGCATCTCCATGATGGCTTGTACCTTTGTTGAATCCACTTCAATTCCCTTTTCTGATACTATGTAGCCTAGTAACTTGCCTGATGTAACCTTGAAGACACACTTCGTAGGGTTGAGCCTGACTTGGAATTTCTCCAATTGATCAAAAATCTTTTCTAAGATGCTTAGATGTTCTCCTCTGGTGAAAGATTTAGCTAGTAAATCATCCACATAGTCTTCCATGAAGGTATGCATCATATCATGAAATATTGTTGTCATTGCTTGTTGATAAGTTGCCCCTGCATTCTTTAAGCCAAAAGGCATGACATTCCAATAGTATGCTCCCCATGGACAGGTGAATGTTGTCCTATCTTGATCCTCTGGAGCGATCTTGATTTGGTTATAGCCTGAGAAACCATCCATTAGTGATAACATTGCATGGCCTGCTATGAGGTCTACAATTATGTCGATACTGGGCAAAGGAAAGTCATCCTTTGGATAGGTGTTGTTGACATCTCTAAAACCTGTGCATATTCTGATACTGCCATTTGGTTTTGAAACTATACAATGATGGAAATCCATTTTGCATAGTCAATGGGTCGGATGAATCCAAGATCCAATAGTTTCTTTAGTTCAGCCTTGACCATGAGTGCCGCATGTGGATTCATCTTTCGTTGTTTTTGCTTAATTGGTTTAGCTCTTGGAGCTATAGACAAGTGATGCATGATCAATTGTAGATCAATCCCAAGCATATTTGCATATGCCCAAGCAAAGTTGATTTGGTTTTCTTTAAAAAATTCGACAAATTTTGATCTTTCTGCTTCTGTCAAAGATTCTGCAAGGTGTATATTTTTGGCTACTTCTATAGTACCAATGTTGATTGATTGAATGAGCTCAATCAATATGGGTGATCACTCATGAAAATGTTCAGGATGAGTGTCAAGTCGCCCATCTTTAGGTGCCTTAAAAAGGTTTTCACCCTCAAATGCGTCCTTTATTTTTACTTTTTTGTGATCTAGAGTTGCCATTGGCTGGTTTTCAGCATCAAATCCTTTATTTGATTTATTTTTGTGAGTGAGAGACTTGGTACTCCCTCGGTTGTAGACATCGTTACTTTGTTCACTGGTAGAGCCTGTTTCCGGATTAATGGTACATAGGTAGTGAATAATAGATTCATTGTTTTCATCCCAGTCGATGAGGTCAGGAAAGACAAGTGGTAAGGAATCGTTTGGTGGATCAAGTTCTATTGCGGTAAGTGTCAGAATAGAGGTTTCATTGTGACTGGTTCGGGTGTTAAAGAATTCTAGGATTTTGTCGAGATCTTCGATGGTATCATCCTCCGTATAAACTTGTTCATAATGTTTCTACTTGCTTTCCTTAGCATCATAGATATTCTATGGTCCAAATTCAAGTAGTCTAATTTCTGTGCTATGTTCTTCTTGAGAAAGGGATATAGAACTAGTATCTTCAGTAACTTTTTCAATAGCATTTGAGCAGCTACCCCATTCATATTCATTGGGATCAGTCTCAGAGTTATCACCCTAGATCTTTTCAGTGCTGTAAACAGGTATGTTGAATGGCAAAAATAGATCTTTGATAATTGATACTATTCTGCTGGTTTTTTCTGATTCTGTGTCAGATCCTGCTTCTATTCTTTGAATTTGTTCGTAGACTGTTTCTTCCCGGGGAGGAATGATGTTGCCCTGAGGTGATTTTGCTTTGTTGGATATTTGTTCATGAATATGAGCTACTGCTATAGATGTTGCCTTCTTGTGAATGATGGGCTTCTCCTGATGTTGCTTCTTTTCTTGATGTTCATGTTCCTTACGGATTGTCTCTCCTGACTCAAATAGTGCTTCTTGCTAGGATTCTTCTTTGTACTTCTTCTTTGCTTTCCACTGAGGTTTTTAATATTTGTGTGGTATTTTCTTTGGTAGTAGAGTGAATTTAAAGCCCAATCCTTTTTTGTCTTTACTAAATTGTGAAGGAGGATCCAATGGTTTTGTGACACCTTCCTGACACTTACCAATAGGTCCTTTGCCATTGTATCCCATTTGTTGCATGATTAAGTAGCCTTTTCCATACAGGTGTGTGGGTATAGCTACTTCTATAGTAGCTGCTATGTCTTCTTCTTCTTCTTTTGTATAACCAGCTAAGGATATCCTTTTCCTCAGATTCATGTGCTAAAGTGCCGCATTGAATGAATGTGCCATCGAACTTGGTGATGGGCTGAGTTGCTTGATGTGTTGATGTTGTAGGTAATCCATGAGATCTAGGTGATGTGGGTAAGCTGGTCAAACACATGGGTTCCAAAGAGTATTCTCCCATGCCTTGTTCTTTGATTTTTATTTTCTGCTTGAAATCTCCAGGTAATGATTTAGACTTCTCTTGTTGAAAATCTGGTGCTGAGGGATTTTGTTTCTCTCTATTATGCGGGACCAAACTATCCTGGGCTGCCCCCATTGCATTACAATGTTGAAATGGATTGTGATCAGCAGATATAGAAACCTCCTGCCCATTATAGGGGAATTTGACACACTGGTGATATGTAGAAGGTATTGCTTGCATTTCATGTATCCAGGGTCGACCTAATAAGATATTGTAGGTGAGGTCTATGTCTAAGACATGGCACATAGTATCTTTTTGTATTGGTCCAAATTGAATCGACAACACCATTGTTCCTTTAGAGGATCTTTCTTCATCATCATATGCCTTTATGGTAATCCTTTTGCGGGGATCAATAGACTCCTCTGAGAAGCCTAATGCACGAATAAGTTTTAAGGTACATATATTAAGCCCAACTCCTCCATCTATCAATACTTGTTTCACTTGGTGTTTATAGATGATGACTTCAATATGGAGAGGAGTGTTATGTGGATGACTTAGTGAGATATTATCATGCTCTGAAAAAGTGAGATTATGAGGCTTTGTCATATGAGCGACCATGGCTTGGAATTTGTCAAGATCCAGATCTTGAGGTACATTTGTTTCTAATAAAGCTTGCTCCAATGTGTCTTTGTGTTTTGGTGAAAGTTTTAACAATTCCAGTATAGATATTTGAGCAGGAGTTTTGCGCAATTGGCTGACTAGATCATATTGAATTTTGGGTATAGCGTTTGTTGTTGGCGTATGTCCCTTCAAGACATATTTTTGAGCTCTTGTTGTTACGTTGACAAATTCATGATCACGTTGATCTCGGATTATGATGACATTGACTTGATTGTCTTCAGCTGATATATGATTGATGGTGTTATTGTAGATGTGATTGATACGAGCTCCACAGGTATCGTTTGAGGTGGAAGCTCCATCCTTGTTGTAGTTTGGAAGAGGATTTTTAAAAGCTCCATGGTCACCGTTTGTTTTGAGACCATCTACCATTAAATCACCTCTATCAATCATGTCCTGAACAATGTTTTTCAATCTCATGCAATCATTTGTTTGATGACCTTTGTTGCGATGAAAATCACAAAAGTGCGAGTCATTCCACCAAGGTGGTTTGATTTGTGGTTCATAGTTGTTGATTACTGGTAAAGAGATAATTTTTTTTGCCAGGAGTTCTCTAAATGTTGACTCTAATGATTGTCCCAGAGGTGTGTAGACACGTTTTTGGAAATTGTTGGTGCCACCTCATGAATTGTTATTAGGTCCTCGATTTGCATGATTGTTTTGAGCATTGTTGGTGTTGTTTGTGTTGGGTTGACCTTGATTGGTATTCGGTGTGTATGTGTTAGTGTCTGGGTTAGCACCTTTGGGGTTCCTTGTAGCTTGAGGATTTCCTGATAAGGTGAGCACGGGTTGCTTTGATCCAGGTGGATCTACGAAGGCCAAAAATTTACAGTCTCATAATCTCTCAAATTCAGCATCACTGCAAAGAGCTCAGAGAATGGAACCCGACGCAACTTGAACGGGCGAAAAAGGAGCTCATATGCAAAAATTATGCTTGGTCAAAGTTCGGTCAAACAGGTGAACCAGAGGGCTAGATAAGGGGCGAAATCAGACCATCTCAAAAGTGGTCAACAATGGATTTCAAAATGAAGAGTCCGATGAGAGCTTTCCAACGGCGTTCGTTTCATCAAAAACGGAGCTCATATGAAGAAGTTATGATTGTTTGAAGTTTCAAGATAAATATGGATTTTGATGACATCAGCATGACACCATAAAATTTTGAGGAGAGGGAAAAAATTCAAATTCAAATTAAAATGGTTATTTAATTCGAATTAAAGAAATTAGATAAAGGGAGTTGAACTCCCAACCATTGCCCTCCTAAAAATAAGGCCAACCAATAGGCTATTTATCTATCCATAACAAATCCGCCCAACATCTCATGCATTTATTTTGCTTGATTTTTGGAAGCTACCTTTATTTCGGGATTAGCAAGGTGTAAAGTTTGTTATTATCCAAGCCCCTACGAAAATACATTAATAGACCCCAAATTAGTCATAACTTAGGAAATTTGTTAAACAACCCAAATTTAATATGTAGGTAGATAAGAACAACATATTATTGGGATAGTTTATTTTGTATAGCCTAAAATTATACAAGCCAAACAAAGGGAGTTTATATTTTGTATGGCTTGAAATTATGGAAGCCAAAATGGGTTAATTTGTTATGTAATTTGGGGAGTTTTATGGTTATTTGGTTTTAGACCAAATAAAGCATATTTTATGTATAAAAGGGGAGTCATTTTCCTTTGTAAAAAAGGAGATATGAGACATTTAGTCTTGAAGGAACCAGTTGTAATTCTTGTGGGAGAATTATTGTAATTCTTGAGAGAATTTTGTAAGTGAGGAGATTATTGTAAGCACGAAGTTATTATCTTCAAGTGCGAAAGAGAGAGACTGTAAAGGCTGAAGCTTGGATGTTGTAAGAAGGCGTGTTTTGCCTAGCGACATTAATAAAGCGGTCCCCGAATTGAGAAGCGGACCCGGAGACGTAGTCCTAACCGGACGAACTCCGTTATCAAATTGTTTGCGTCTCTTCTATCTCTTTCTTATTTCTCTCATTTCTTTTTTAGTTATGTTCTTTATTTTATGTTATTAAACACATTGTTACTTTTAAGTGTTTAAAGCATAAATCTTCTTGTAATTTCAACGGTTAAAAGCATAGTCATGCAATACTGCCAGGATCGGGAATAAACTGTAATTGGAATTAATTTACAAGTTATTGTTTGTAAACTCTAATTTCAGATCATGCTTAGATTTTGGATCATGTGGTTCATTGCCTCCTTCATTTCCATTGTTCTTATTTCGAGTCCAGAATCTAGATTTGTCTAAGTTGTTGTTTTGGTTATTGTAGTTTGATGAACTTGTTCCTTCTTTGAAGAATTTGAGCATTCCTTTCTTAACACATGCTTCTTCTACTTGAATGTTGTTTTCAATCAGTTTAGCAAAAGATGGTATGCATTGGAGTTTGAGCCTGTAACTCATCTCACCATTCAAGTTGTCAATGAAAATTTCCATTTTCTCCTTTTTAGGAATATCTTGAGGATATCGTGAAACCATACGTTGCCAACGTTGAAGGAATACCATGAACATTTCATTGTTTTTTTGTTTGATGTTACAGACGTCTAGCATGGTAATAGCATGTTGAATGTTATAAGAATATTGCATTATGAATTTGTTGACTAGTTCATCAAATGATCTGACAGGAGGTGTGATTTTGGGTAACCATTCCATTGTTTGTCCGCCCAAACTTCGTGGGAATAACCTCATTAGATAGGTGTCATCATGTGCAAATTCAAGACTCATGGTGTAGAATTCTTGAACATGATCATGAGGATCGCTTTTCCCATCATATTTGTCAAATTTTGGAACGTCTGCGTTTGGAGGAAAAGGGACCATGTGCAATCTTCTGTCAAAAGGATAAGGACAAATCTCATTTAGTGAATAACATACTATTGTCCCTTCTTGCATATCTTGCATTTGTCTTTGTAACATTTGCATTTGTTGAGTAAGGGCAACCAAAGGTGCATTGTTTTATTGAGGGAAGACTTCTTCCCTTGCATTAATCCTGGGTTGAAATGGTGTATTGAATGGTATATTTTGCTCGGGGATGTGTTGCTCAGGGATGTTTTGCCCTTGTGTATGTTGTTTTGGTATGTTTTGTTCAGGAATATCTTGTTTAGGGTCACATGCTTCCCCTTCTCATTATCGTTCTTGATAGTCATAATGTTGAGATCTTGTTTTAAACATGTTTGTGTCAAAGTCTTCAGGAAGTTTAATGATGGGATGGTGCTTGGGACAGACTAGCCTAGTCTATGCTCTTGGATCCTTTTCTTGGATCACCTGGTGTTCTCTACACACCCTAGGGTCTCTAGGAGTTCCTTTGCTTGGGTAATCCCCTGACCTTGCCCAATTCCACCCACCAATAAGTGGCAATACTTCTCCTAAGGTCTCACCTACTCATGAGACTCAAAACCCCTTACTATGGCTAATAAGGGCTAGGCTTGTTCTACACCTTCCAAGGTCTTAGAAAGGTTATATCAGGTCAACTTCATGGTTTTTCCACCCATTCTTGTACCCCCAAGAGGTTTCAAGGTTCCAACCCCTTACCGATTTCTCTATTTTGTGTTTTTGCCTTCAAATAGGGCTACAAGGATTAGGACCAATTAGGCCTCCTACCCGGTCCTTTAGGGCTTCCTCTCACAATCGATGCACAAACTACCCAAACTCCCAAAATGGACTGCCATTCATTTGGCAAGGGCTCAAGGATGTCTCTATTTTTGGGCCTCCAAGTGGCCGTACAGTGCCTTGGGTGAATTTTGGGGTTTTTAAGGGTTTTGTGAGGGTTTTTAGGGTCTGTCTGGGTCACAGTGGATACTTTGTGTTTTATCTGCCTTGTTTGGATTGGTGGAGGCTCCTCCTTCACACCATTAGTGCTTCACACACTCCTCTACACCTCCTCCAAAGGGTGCACTCTCCTCTGACCAGCCTTGCTCTCCAAGACCTCTGCAACAACAACCATTCCTAACCGGGCACTGTCCAATCTCGCCTAGGAATGGGTCTTCAAATGGCTTCCTTGCATTTTCAAGGGCCCTACATGCATGGGACTATAGTATAGGGTCTTCACTTCCATTCCCCATGGTTTCATGGTGATTCCACAATGGGGAATGGAGTTATGACTTCATTTGCACAAACCAGTCCAAACTGGACAATGACAATGCAATTTACAAACTATTTACAAACACACTCAACCGGCAAATAAAAACCTAATATAATTGCTCACAATGAGATAATTTACACCTTATAAGTCACTCCATATAGTTTTGCATGCAAATCAATCCATTAACTTGCTCGGTAGCTTCATTCAAACTGATTGGTAACCAAAAAAATAGTCACAGTCAATTCAGTTTGCTTGAGTCGTACAATGTCTGACATCCAACCCATCCAATTAGGGTTTGCAATTACTTATACCACCTTTGCCTCAATTGGTGTGCCAAAATTAGGGCTCTCCATGCTTAGTAAGGGTCTTTTACCTTTTTGGGTGGAAAAGTTGCTTGACAACTTTTAAAAGTTGTCATGCAACTTTTGCATCTTTTGAGCAACTTTGCCATTGTTGCTTTTCATGACTCCTAGGCCTATTTTGGACTACCCTAAGGACAACAACATGCCAATAAGGCCTAACACACATCCAAGGCACACTCAACCTCTTCTGCACCAGAAATCACAACAAAATCACTAAGGACCTACAACTAGGACCTAGTGAAAAACAAATGAGCTCATGGCCCTTATTACATGTACAATGGCTTCAAAAGAAGCATAACATCAACAAAACAAAGAAGGAGGGAGAGCTTGGAAGGGTGCCCCTCCACCATTTAACCTCTTTCTTGGTAAGCATGAGTAGGAATTTTTCCTTGTCATTTTCCATGAGTCTTTCTACAAGTTTTTGAAATGAAGCACTCTCTTGGCATTCCTAAAGAAGTTCTTTAGAAATTTCGGCGTCCTATAGACTTGGATGCTCGAAAGGATTTGATAATATCCAATTCATGCTGGATTCTAATTGTATTTTGCTTTGTTTGTTTTGTTGAGAGTGAGTAATAACAAGCATCTAGTAGAAGCTTTCTGTGATAAATGGGATAAAATCCTCTTTGATGTGTTGCTCGGGGGTTGGTGGTTCGAATCGGGGTATGTTGTAAGTGATGCACTCGTTGGGAAAGAATGCAGGATTGATCTTTCCTCCATGGTTTATGATTTGACTGAATGCGGATTTTTGACAATATGCTCTAGTTTTCAATGGTTCTTTGTCAAATTCAGTAGATTTATTTTGGATATAAAGTTTGACATGATGAAGAAATGTTCGATGAGATTTGAAGAGTTGACGATTGATGTATAAAAATTTATTTATTTTGACAAATTTGGAAAAACTTGGTTGTTGTTTCTTCAACGTGGCATTACGATAAATATTCTTTCTTCTCAGAATATGAGGATTAGTCATGCATAAGTAATTAATGGTTTCCTTTGATTTATTTTGGATTTAGTTTATCTTGTTTTGAAGACTTCAAGTTTTACTTTATCAAAGTGAAGGTTTAGATGCCCCCTCATGACAAAGTGTGCCAAATGATATTGATAAAGTTTCCTGATATGAAAACTTTATTTGACAACTTGAGGCTTTGAACAAGTGTGTTTTTGGGATAAAATCTGTGAGATAATAAAGGACCTATTTGTCACTTGCGATGATGTTTCCCGATTTTGATAGGATAGATATGTTTATCGTGCAACCAGTTTTAGATTCTGGACAACTTTTGTTTGACTAGAAATTTGCCTTAGAGATAGCTTTTAATGTTCTGTTTCTGATACTCTATTTTGACGAAAATGAAGCTGATGAAAGGAGGTTTTCAAAAATGTTTTCAAAGTTTTCAAAAATTTATCACTGTTTTGCCCCCTATTTTTCCAATTTTGATCACACGCTAAAACAGAGACGGGATGCGCTACAGAAAGTTTTGAATGTGCTAAGGAAAAGACCACATGCGCTAGGCTTCCCCTGGCTACGCCCTAACTGGTAAAGACTATTTAATTTTGTTTTCTGTTTTGCTCAAAAATTCATGTGCTAGTATGGGCCTGCTAAGCACTAACTGATCAACTGTATGTGCTAGTTTTTGACTTCTACGTGCTAAGCTGATGCTTCAATGCGCTAGGTTGTTTTCTGGATGCACTAACTATTTCTGACTGTTTCTAAATTGTACTGAAGTGCTAAAGTTCAATTTTAATGCGCTAAAAGATAGTTCATATGTGCTAAGAGGTTGTTCTTATGCGCTAGACTGCCTTGATATATTGATTTGGTTGTTTTCTGTGATTTCTGGATCTTTGTTTTGAATTTTTTAGTTTTGATAGATGATTTTCCGAAGTAACAAATGAAAGCACGACACGAAAGAGACAACCATTTTGCTTAATATAACAATGAGTGTATGTTCTACGAGGATGTGTTCAAATCCCCAATGTTTTAATAGGTTTGGATACAAATAATACACTTCAAGAAGATGCTTTATACAAAGGTCATAAGTAATATCATAGCCCACTAGTCTCAATACTCCATCAGCTCAAACAGTCATGTCACCCCCTAGAGGGCGCCCATTTTTTTGCCTTTTGCCAGAAATTAACTCAAAGTGAATTGCTTCACAATTGAGTAGTTATCTTGGGAGATATATGGTAAGTAATCTTAGGGGTGGATTCTTCCCCACCCTTGCACTATGATATTACAAATGTCTGGTTACTGACTCGACTCAAGGTTTCTATTCCTAAGGTTCCTAATCAGGCTTCCTGTTCGGCCATCAGTGATAAACTCCCTCAGGAGGCTTCCCAACCTTTGGAACAAAGGCTTTACATATCTCAAGGATATTGGGGGAAGGCTAATCATTGCACGCAACCATTGAAAAGGACTTTCGTCACTTTCCACTTTTGATTATAGTGGGTTGGAACACTTGGCATCAAAATCATTTCCCACTTAGGTCGTTCCCTTCACACCGGCCACAAATGACTTTAAGAGTTTTTCAACCCCTCAGGAAGGCAGGCCTACTAAAAGATGTAAATGCTTTAAATGACTAAAAGCGTAAGAGTAGTCTGGCTTTTTGATCACCCAGTTAAGGGGAGAGCATATACCTTCTACTTTTGAGACAAGGCAATCAAGTTGTTCTTTTTATCCTTGCAATTCAGTGATTTTCTAAAATCTATATGGAGATGTTGCCCCACAAAACATGGTGTTCTTTTTATTTCTTCAAAGCAGTGATTACCTAATCTTGAAAAGAACTTGGTCAACAAAGCAAAACTTCGATCAGGTCAACAAAAGAAAATCAGAAAAAGGGGAAGAACTTCCCTCTTTGATTGTAAACAAATCTTTTTAAGTGTGATTCTTTACTTTGCCCAAATTTAAAGATGGATCCTTTTATGCACCAAAGGATGGTGAGGCTCTTTTTAAAGCTATTTTTTCAAAAAAGAAAGGTTGCTTTGTTCTTTTTTTTTTTTAAAGCCCCAATTAAGGATTTTCCTCCTAGAAAAGTAAGAAAAGTTTTTTTTTGATTGTGGTTCTTTTTAGGTACCCAAATGAAATATGAGTTAAATTTTAAGAAAATTAAAAGAAGTTAAAATTTTAAACTAACTTAACTAAGTTAGTAAAAACTCTAACTGTTGTAATGGTCCTAAAAACTGAGCTCCTATCTACAATAAAATCGTTAGAACCCTGCAAAATAACAAGCAAAAAGGTTAGATAACTCGTGGACTTCAACAAGTCTAATTTTACCCTCAGTTATAGATTTTAGATTTTACCTATGTTCATGATGCGCTACAGGACAAACTATACGCGCTACAATATAACAGTGATGCACTATGTTGTTTCCAGGATGCGCTAGGATGGTTTCCAGATGCGCTACTATGCTTTTCTTCTATGCCAAGACCTACAGGAAAATGTTAATGCGGTAATGCGCTATAGTAAAGACTACATGCGCTATCAAATAGACCCCATGCGCTAAATAGAAAGCTAGATGCACTAGGCTCTTAACCAGATGCGCTAGGGAATATTTCCCACGTGCTGATTCTTGTTTCTCGTGGACCTGCAAAAGTGGTTAAATTCAAAAACCAATTTGATAAATGGGGTCGGGCCCCATGGTGGGCACCAGAAATGTGTGCGGGAAAAGCGGGTCAATAGAACTTAAAATGTGAAAAATGAAGCCTAAGGAGCCTTGCTTACACATCCACAGGACTTCTTGGTGCAAGCTATTGAGTCATGTAGGATGACTTAGCTTCCCAAGGTTGGTTCCATGGTTCTCTATCTCACAAAGTCCCTCAAACCAATGTCTTTGCTCTCAGATCACTTAGCAAAGTGGTTTAGGGATGACAAATGCAAGAACGAGGGATGCTTTAATAGATTTTATTATGAAATGCATCATAAGCTATGCATGATCTTACAAATGCAATAAACTAGATTATAAGATGATAAGATTAGTAGCAAGACTATCCTAGCATGATATACTTGATAGTTCTGATACTTAATGTAAGTACAGATCCAATAGCCAACAAGATGAGAGGGGGGGGGTGAATCATACAAACTTAATCATCCATAAAAACATCAGATTCAACCTCGGTAACATATATATCAGTCATATAACCAAAAATGTCAAACATGCAAACTCAAAGCATATGAACAATATAAACCTCATAACACCAGATTTAACGTGGAAACCTGAATAGGAAAAAACCACTGTGGGATTTCGGACCCACTAAGAAATATACTCTTCTAGAGTATGCTCGGTTAAAAGCAAATCCTGTTAAAGATTACAAACACATTGCTAGATGTGACCCGGTTAAGGGATTTCCCTCAGATCTGTTAGGATCTTCACTTTGTTAGAAGTGACATTGTTAAAAGATTTTAAACACTCAATAAGAATGTCACCTTGCTAGAGGATTTACATATAAGACTGTTAAGTCCACTCAATTAAGAGATTTTCTACTACTTCTCAAAATAACAGTAATAAAAATATGTCTGCAACTTCACATCTAAAAATACTAAAGCAGATTCTTATTTGCTCAATACAATCAATTCATAGGACTTATCTTGTTCCTCTACTGGGCTCTATACTCTGCTAGCAAAACAGGTCATCAAGCTTCTATGCTCGGTAATCACTATGTAGCATCCCTATGCATACACTTGCCCACATACATTGTTTATCAACAGTTTCCTATTTATAACCAATCTTTCAACCGCTTAATCTCTTTTATCACATTTCCCATGATCAATCATAGCCATTAGATCTTCAATCTTGTCCAGGTTCAATGTATCCTTCAATCTGAAAATGTTTTACCCCACCTTGGAACTTGCATTTTCACCTTGGAACTTGTGTTAGGGTATTGCGGTTCAATCTGAGCTGTAGATCTTCCTGTTGACCTTTCTTTACCATAGATTCTTTAACAATCTTCATACACGGCTTACCAATCATTTAATTCGCTCTAGCTCATCATCTTCCTTCATTAAATATCACATGTAAACATTTAATGCATTCTGTTATAGCTCGGTTGTAACTTGGTAAATACTAAACTTCACTCGGTATACATTCTCCATTCATTAATTGATAGCGATAACCTTAGGGTTTACCGACTAGGTTCCTTAGGGTTTACCGACTAGGTTCCTTAGGGTTTACCGACTAGGTTCTTTGCTCGGTAACATAGTATAGTATTAACCTTTCAAACAATAGCATATGTAGGATATCAAAACAATCTAAACATCATGATCTCATCATTATCTAACTTGGTAATAGTTGCCCATTGAATAACTTATCCCCTTATTCATCATATTCTCTCTGTGTCTTTTACCGACATCTTTATACTCATTAAATCATACTTCTTAAGATATGGCAACATCATACTGAATTAGAAAATCAATTTCTTGACATCAGTGACAAAATAATAATATTAAGATAGTAATCATCCTTAATCAGTTATATCCATAGTCATCAACAACCTTCTCAATATCCTTATTGAAATGCCAATAATCTCTCATTGTAATTGGAATGCCAACCATCTTCTTGTCTGTTATAATGCCAACAATCTCCCCCTTTGGCATTGATGGAAAAACCAATTGATTTGACCTTAATAGATTCGGATTGCTGTGATTCTGAAATGCTGAAATGCTCTCCCCCATACATTAGTCTTCTCCTGTTTGCTCAGTATTCTTTCCAATTTGTAGTCTGCTCTTCTTATGTATTCTCCCCCTTTCATAGGTATTCTCCCCCTTTGACAACAATGCCAAAAAGAAAAGAACTAAAACATAATGTGTTTCTGTAAGAAGTTATTTCTTGTTGTTGTGTATCAACTGAGTCTTGGTCAGAGAATTTGTCTTCAATTCCTGTTCCCTGTTTATTGTTTCCTGCACACCTTTAGAGAACCTCCTAAAGTGTGTAAATCAGCATCAACTCCTAAAAGATATTCTGTAGAGTCATCGAATTGATGCTTTCACTGAACTCAGTCAATAAATGGAAGATAGGGGTAGGACCCCTAACTGACTTCTAAGATATTCAAAAGTGTCCTTTGGTAGTGGCTTGGTGAAGATGTCTGCAATTTGTTCCTTTGTGCTAACATATTCCAACACCACTTTCTTCTCTTGAACTTCTTCTCTAAGATAATGATATTTGATAGAAATGTGCTTTGTCTTAGAGTGCATAATAGGATTCTTTGAAATGTTAATGGCACTAGTGTTACACAGAATATAGTTACTGGCTCGGTAACTTGCTCATTTATACCTTCCAACAGTTGTTTGATCCATGCTATATTGGTACAATTCAGTGCTGCAGCAACATATTCAGCTTCTGCTGTTGACTGAGAAACACATCCTTGTTTCTTGCTAAGCCAACTCACTAGTCTTTCCCCTAAAAAGAAAGCTCCTCCACTTGTGCTTTTCCTATCATCAATGTTGCCTGCCCAATCAACATTAGTATAAACTTTTAAATCAAACTCATTTCCTTTCTGATATACTAAACCATAATCTTCAGTGCCTTTTAAGTATTTGAAAATTCTTATGATTGCCGTCATGTGTGTTTCCTTAGGATCTACAGAAAATCTTGCAACAATACCTACTGCATGTGTTATATCTGGCCTACTGTGAACAACATATTGCAACTTTCCAGTCATAGATCGGTAAAGTGTCTTATCAACAGATGCAGATTCATCATTCTTTGATAGTTTATAGTTGGTAGTCATAGGAGTACTTACTGGTTTTGAATCGTCCATTCCAAATTTATTCAAGATTTCCTTTATGTACTTGGATTGGGTAATGAAAATCTCATCTTTCATTGCAGTATCTGCAGACCTATAAAATATTTTATCTCACCAATTAATGACATCTCAAATTCTTTACTCATTTCATTTCCAAAGTTCTTGCATAGAGAGTCATTTCCACTAAAGATAATATCATCAACAAATATGGCTGAGATCAGTATTCCATTTTCATCATTCTTCATGTACATGTTGTTGTTCTCACTTGTCCTTATAAAACCAATCTTAATCAAATAAGAGTGCAATCTCTCATACCATGCTCTAGGTGCTTTTTTTAGACCATATAAAGCTTTGTTCAATTTACATACCTAATCATTATTTTCTCCTTCAACAAATCCTTCAGGTTGTTCAATGAAAACTTCTTCTTCTAATATACCATTCAAAAATGCATATTTGACATCCATTTGATATACCTTGAAATTCTTGTAAGCAACATATGCCAACAATGTTCTTACTCCTTCAAGTTTTGCCACAACTGCAAAAGTCTCACCATAATCAATTCCTTCTTCTTGGGCATAACCTTTGCAAACTAGTCTTGCTTTATTCCGAATGACCTCACCCTTTTCATTTAGCTTGTTTCTGAAGATCCACTTTGTACCGATTACATTTTTGTCCTTCGGTCTTGGGACCAGTGTCCATGTGTCATTCTTCTTGATTTGATCAATCTCTTCTATCATAGCATTTATCCAATCTTCACTGTTAAATGCCTCTTTCACTATTCTCTGTTCAAATTCAGATATCAAACATGTGTTCTATCTCAGTTTGTTCCTTGTCATCACTAGATCATCCTTATCTCTTATAATCTAACTTGGTGCATGATGTCTTCTGACATACTTGGCTAATACAGGCTCGGTAGCTTCTGTATGATCTTCTTCATCACTCGTTAACTGGATATTTTCTTCATTTTCTTCAACAGTTGTCTCGGTAGGACTTCTCGATTGCACATAGATAAATCCTTCATAATCTTCTGGTTCTTTGGAGTTTTCCTCATCATTTCTTTCTGCAAATTCATCAATTTTCACATTTGCACTTTCTACTATTTTGTTAGATGATTTGATCAGACATTTAAATGCTTTGCTTCTAGAAGAATAACCTAGAAACATTCCTTCTTCACTTTTTTGATCAAACTTGCCATTTCTATCATCTTTATGAACATAGCATCTACTCCCAAAGATTTTAAAATAACTTACATTAGGTTTCTTGTCATACTAGATTTCATAAGGTGTCTTCAAAGTACCTTTCTTCAATTGAACTCGGTTCAAGGTGTAAACAGATGTGCTTATTGCTTCTCTCCAAAATGTTTGTGGAACTTTCTTTTCAATCATCAAGGTTCTGGCACAATCCACAATAGATATGTTCCTTCTCTTAGCTATCCCATTCTGCTGTGGAGTTCTCAGTGCAGAGACTTGTCTTTTTATACCATGATCATTGCAAAATAAGTTGAACTCATTAGATGTAAACTCTCCTCCTCTATCTGATCTGAGATATTTCAGTTGTCTTCCTGTTTCATTTTCAACTCTAGCCTTGTACCATTTAAACATTTGAAAAGATTCTGATTTTTCTTTTAAAAACATTACTGACATCATCCTTGAGTAATCACCCACAAATAATATGAAATATTTATCACCATAATAACTCTGAACTTTCATAGGACCACAAAGATCAGTATGCACAAAATCTAAAATTCCCTTAGAAGTGTAGGACTTACTTGTAAAGCTTGATCTTGTCATCTTACCCATCTGGCATCCTTGGCACATAGTATTCTCAGGTTTTTCAAGACTTGGTAGACCTCTTACTCGGTGCTTCTTACTTATTTTGATCAGATTATCAAAATTAACATGACAAAACCTTTTATGCCATAACCAGGTATCCTCTATCCTTGCATATAGACATTTATTCCAAGTTGAGTCAAGATGAAATGTATTACCTCTTGTTTGTGTCTCGGTAGCAGCTAACTTTCCATGCTTGTCATGAACTTTGACAATTCCTTTTTCAAACTCTATTCAGTAACCTATGTTGTTTAGCTGTGCTACACTCAACAAATTGTATTTCAAACCTTCAATCCAATAAACATCATTACATTTAGCATTGTCAAGAAGTGTTATGGATCCTTTACCTCTTACCGGACATGGTGCATCATTACCAAATCTTACATAGCCTCCATCATAATCATCTAATTTAATAAACTTGTGTTTATCACCTGTCATGTGATGTGAGCAACCACTATCTATGATCCAAGAATCATTGGTATTTATACCTTTCTTCATATGATCCATCTTTAATAGCCACATAAACAACTTCCTCTGTATCAGTTTCATCTAGTTTATCATCATTAGATTCCTCATCAGCTATTAGGCATGTCTTTTTATCTATTCTCCTGAAGTCTCGGTGTCCTCTGTAATGATTATCTTTCTGTCTATCATCTCGGTAATCTCTCTTTTCACTAGATTCTTTGTTAGGATAGTTAGAAGCCATATGTCCTATCTTATCACAATTGAAACATTTTAAAGGTTGCTTTCCTTTATACTTACCTTTTCCTCTCGGTAATCTTCTGGCTAATAGTGCTTCAAACTCTTCTTGCTTTCTAATTTCCTCATACAGTTTGTGTACCTCCTCCATGTTTTTGCAAAATCTTTCACTTGCTCCACTATGATTCCCTTCAGAGTACTTATACTTTCTATCATTGTAATCATCAGTTTCATCAATATGAAAAGAACTGAATGCAGATTCAACTTTATTTACCGATGACCCACTGTTATCAAAGTTACTTAACTCAAATGCATGTAGCTTACCAATAGTAGCATCTAAAGAAACTGGCATATTGGGTACAAACCTCAATTCATTGATTGCAGAGACTCAGATTGCATAGGCAGGTAGAACAGTTCTTAACAACTTACTTGTTACATCCTTTTCTTCAATAGTTCCTCCTGCTCCTTTGATTTGATTTACAATCTCCTTTAGTTTTGTACTATACTAGGTTATGTTCTCACCTTCATTCATCCTCATAGATTCAAGTTGTCCTCTTAAACTATCCACTTTTGCTCTTTGAACATGTTCATCTCCACCATATACTAATATGAGCTTAGTCCACATTGCCTTTGCATCATTGCAGCCTTCTAGATCATTAAACTCTGAGTCGGTCAATGCAGATGTAATTTCAATCATTGCTTGAATATGTTCTTGCTTTTCCTTTATCTCTTCCATTGTCAATGGATAGGTGCTCGGTGTGATGAAATCATTCTCCAGATAACAGACAACATATTCTCCAATTCTAGATAGATGCAGCTTCATCCTTTTCTACCATGCAGAGAAACTTGACTTATGCAGGTTCGGTGCATCCCTCTTATACATCTTTGGATCTTTAACTCAAGTGCCTTTAAACTTTTCTTCGAGGTCCAAAGCTCTGATACCAATTGATAGTTCTGATACTTAATGTAAGTACAGATCTAATAGCCAACAAGATGAGAGGGGGGGAGGGTGAATCATACAAACTTAATCATCCATAAAAACATCAGATTCAACCTCGGTAACATATATATCAGTCATATAACCAAAACTATCAAACATGCAAACTCAAAGCATATGAACAATATAAACCTCATAACACCAGATTTAATGTGGAAACCCAAATAGGAAAAAACCACTATGGGATTTCGGACCCACTAAGAAATATACTCTTCTAGAGTATGCTCGACTAAAAGCAAATCCTATTAAAGATTACAAACACATTGTTAGATGTGACCTGGTTAAGGGATTTCCCTTAGATCTATTAGGATCTTCACTTTGTTAGAAGTGACCTTGTTAAAGGATTTCAAACACTCAATAAGAATGTCACCTTGCTAGAGGATTTACATATAAGACTGTTAAGTCCACTCGGTTAAGAGATTTTCTGCTACTTCTCAAAATAACAGTAATAAAAATATGTTTGCAACTTCACATCTAAAAATGCTAAAGCAGATTCTTATTTGTTCAATACAATCAATTCATAGGACTTATCTTGTCCCTCTGCTGGGCTCTATACTCTGCTATCAAAATAGGTCTTCAAACTTCTGTGCTCAGTAATCACTATGTAGCATCCCTATGCATACACTTGCCCACATACATTGTTTATCAATAGTTTCCTATTTATAAACAATCTTTCAACCGCTTAATCTCTTTGATCACATTTCCCATGATCTATCATAGCCATCAGATCTTCAATCTTGTTCAGGTTCAATGTTTCCTTCGATCTAAAAATGTTTTACCCCACCTTGGAACTTGCATTTTCACCTTGGAACTTGTGTTAGGGTATTGTGGTTCAATCTGAGTTGTAGATCTTCCTGCCAACCTTTCCTTACCATATATTCTTTAACAATCTTCATACACGGCTTACTAATCATTTAATTCACTCCAGCTCATCATCTTCCTTCATTAAATATCACATGTAAACATTTAATGCATTCTGTTATAGCTCGGTTGTAACTCGATAAATACTAAACTTCACTCGGTAGACATTCTGCCTTCATTAACCGATAGCGATAACCTTAGGGTTTACCGACTAGGTTCTTTGCTTGGTAACATAGTATAGTATTAACCTTTCAAACAATAGCATATGTAGGATATCAAAACAATCTAAACATCATGATCTCATCATTGTCTGACTTGGTAATAGTTGCCCATTAAATAACTTATCCCCTTCTTCATCATATTCTCTCTATGTCTTTTACAGACATCTTTATACTCATTAAATCATACTTCTTATGATATGGCAACATCATACTGAATTAGAAAATCAATTTCTTGACATCAATGACAAAATAATAATATTAAGACAGTAATCATCCTTAATCAGTTATATCCATAGTCATCAACAACCTTCTCAATATCCTTATTGAAATGCCAATAATCTCTCATTGTAATTGGAATGCCAACCATCTTCTTGTCTATTATAATGCCAACAATACTAGTCTATGATTAAGCTAAATGATAAGGAAAATACTGTAAACATGCATATTTAGATTAATTCCTATTTAAAAGAGAGGCTAAATGATGAGCATAAATGAGATATTAAAGCTTAGATGGATTTGAGTATAAGTATGATGCTAAAGACTTGGATGATGTGAAAATGGAGGAATGAGAGCTCTATTTATAGCAAAAATAAGGCAATGGATGGCCAGGATTGAAAGATTTAATCAAGGGTTGAGTTTGAAAGTTGGGAGTCCATGTTTGCAATTTGCACCAATGAAATGGTGACAATTGTCAACATAAGGTTGGGTTGAGAAGAGAGGTAGGAAGCATTAAATGCTTGAGAAGACCTCATGGTTACCTAAGGGGGTAAGGGTTAGGGTTAGGTTAAGGTTAGGTTAGGGTTATCCAATGGATAAAAGTTTTACCCAAAGGATAAACTCTTGTGCAAAGGATTAAGGACTAACCATGGTCACAACAACAAATGCTTGATGAAACCCTTGGGTTACATGGAGGTTGAGTTTAAAGAAATTCTTTAATCATGCTGGAGGGTTGAGTTAACCATTAATGGTTTGGAAGAGAAAGTTGTTGGAGACTTGAAGCCTTTAATGGTTATCAAAGACTTTGAGGGTTTGAGAAGTGACTTCCCCTTTCTTAGGGATGTGACAATATTTAGGAGATGGGTTAGGCTAATTTAGAAGTGATTAGAAGAATCTAGAATAGGGTTAGGAATAGGGTTTAGGAGGCAAGTGGGAGATGTAGGAAAATGCAAGTGGATGGAGAGATAATAGGATTAATTAAAATAAATTGTTTAATTTTAATTTGGTTGCAAGTGGAGGTTTTTAAATAAATTAGATTTATTTAATTGGGATTCCCTATTTAATTAAATGTAAATTTAATTAAAAGGTTTAGAAGAATAGATTTAATTAAATAAAATGATTTATTCAATTAAATGACCTAAAAGGGGTTAATTGAATTTAATTAAATAAATTGAGTACCAAAGATGAAGATGGATAGATATAAAGAGCTGTGAAAAGTCCAAATCATACCAAAGAAGCACTTTTCATACCCAAGAGAATCAAAGGCCTAAAACCCAGTCCTCATAGCAGCATGTTCTTAGATGCATAATACCTCAAGACATAGAGTAACCTTCAGGTTGCAAAGACATAGTCTTAAGCCAGGTGCAATAAGCTATCAAAGAGAGATAAAGACAAGTCTAAAGGAAAGACATGTAGCCATGTATCAAATGTGTAGTATTCAAATGAATAATGAAGGAGGCAAATTGATGAGAGCTAACAGAAAAGTGGAAGAAATTTGTAACTGTCCATCACAAAACAAAAGACAACAATGGCTAGCATTAATGAATACAAGGTCACAGTTAGATCAATCCCTAAGTCTGTAACAAAAGATTAAATGATAGCCATCTGGAGAATGAAGTTCATTAACAAAGAAGGTGACATTTTTGTAGTGAAAATCAAGATTGTAGTCATTGCAATGATCATAGGGTAGTAAAATCATTGTCAACATCATTCAACACTAGTAAAATGCCATTATTAGTATAAGGACAGTCAAAGCCATGAGAGTCTTCTTGACAGTGACTTTCCAAGTCAGAGTAGCTCTTCAAATAGGAGATTTTTTAAGGATGTGAGGTTATATGAAATGATGATCTTAATCATACAAATGTGTTGTTGAAATTGTAAGAATTGAAGTTTTATGACAAAAACTAAGCCTGAGAGTCAACATAATGAAAATCCTTATGATTCATTGTTATGACAGTTCCATGTATAAAAGTTCTCTATCCTACAAGGTGAAGTCATATATGAGAAAGGATGGATGAAAACACTAAAAAGATAATATTTATACTAATCAAAAAATGAGTTTGTGAGAGATGTTGACATTACTTGAATTTGAAATTCAAATTCAAATAGTCATTAAGGCATTTACCCCACAAATTTGAGTTCAAATTTTAAAATATGCCAAGGAGAGTCGAGCAGCAGAGAGTTCCCACTTTTTCGGGGAATTTTGACACAAGAACAACAGTAATTTTCCTGATTTGAAGGGTCCCATGGGTCAAGTATGAATCAATAAGGATTATGGAGCCACAAGGAGCTCATTTACTTCAGTTACAACCCTGATTGTGAGGGATTTCTAAGTGCATTTTCCCAGCAATTGAATTTTAAAAGTTTTAGTCAGTTAGCCACCTAATTTCAAGGGACAAAAGAGTTGCCAACACACTCAACAAACCAGCTGAGTCATTAAGTCAAAGGTAGCCAGAAGTTCAAAATTCAAATTTCTTTGGAGCTATTTCTTGATATAAGTCTTGCTTCTTCTCCATTCTTCTTTAGTTATTTCCTTTCTCTATGATACAACACTGTATTGAGCATTGTAACTTAGATTTTTAAAAGGTTTTCTCAGTTCTTCTCTAATTTTCTTTGTAATTAGCTGTGTTACAACTTGTAACCTATTATTTTGAATGAAAATTAGAGTTGTATATGTACTTTACATGAGTTTATTCCAGAAATAAATAAAGATCTTCTTGTTGTTCCTACTCATTGAGTTATCTTTTCATGGTAATTATATGGTAATTTTGGAAATCCATTGTGATTTATCTTAGATCCTTTGATTTCATACACATATATTCATTATTGGACAAATATACTTTGGTTGAATCAGGGCATATGTTGTGTTTGATTTGTATTTTCAGTTAAGTATTATTGTATGATATATTTATCTTTTCATGAAAGTTGAGAAGTACAACCTTCATATGTATTGTTTATGATCATCTTAGGAGGTAATGAGTTGTGAATACAATTAATTAGTTAAGTCTTTCATGATCAGTCATTTCAAAATAGCAAAAGACAAAACATTTTGGTGCATCACTGTTTGAGTAGATTAGATTTTTATTTCCAAAGCATGATTTCTATCCCTTTTTCCTACAAGAGTTAGTTGTTTTAGGAATTTTCAAAGGGAACTAGCCCTTTGGGGGTCAAATTCTATTATAGGGTACCCACAACCTAGAAGTAGTCCCTTGTGTCATAGGTTAGCTGAGTCTAGGCTTAGCTAGGGTATAAACCTTAGTGATAATAGTTTTTGGCATGCCTAGTGGGATGGTGAACTGAATTTCTGTTCACTAAGAGGTCCATGTTTGCTACTATCTCAGTGTGAGAAGAAGTATTCCAGCCTTCAAAGAGGAGAAATTTCTCACTTGGCGAATTTGAGCTCCTGGTAGGAGAAGATTCATTTCAACTAGCATATGAGAAGAGTGCAAACAAGGTAGAGTGTAGGTCCAGTACAACACTCTTAGCTTTCACCACCAAGAAGGAATAAAAAGAAAGTAAATCTAAGTGGAGTTGTACATACTCTCCCCAATTCTTAGCCTTCCTTCTCAAGTTTTACCAATCCTTTGTTTTAAATCTCTTCATCTCAAGCCTTACCAAATACCACAATCCAATCTCCAGTTAATCCAATGGCTCATAATCAGCCACCAAGAGTGCATCCTTTTGTACCTTTCAATCAAGGTATCCCTTTAAATCTTGCCCAGCATAATGATATTCCAGCGTCAATCCTCAAAATACTTCCCTTCTTCACTAGAGAAGATCAAACCACTATTGTTGAGCATATTAGAGATGTGGCCTCCTTGTGTGGAGTTCATCACATCACTTAGGAGAATGTTGTAGTAAGACTCTTGGTAGCCTCTTCAAGGGAAAATCTCTTCAATGGTTCAGGAGCTTTCTAGTAAACTCAATTTGTACATGGGATGAGTTGGGAGAAAGATTGAATAGATAGTTTGAGGATAAATCAGACCATCTCTCTTTAGTAGAGATGCTTACCACCATCAAGAGAGCACCTCATGAGAAAATGATGGATTTTAATTTTAGGTTTCAAAAAACTTGGAATAGGATCCCTTTAGTGGTAAGACCATCTAATGATCATTCCTTCTTGTACTATTTGAAAGCTCTTAATAGTGATATTTCAGTAATGATACAATCTATGGGTGGAAATTCATTACCAGTTGCTTTTGACATTGCAAAAAGAGATGAAAATAGTCTTATCCAAGCTAGAAAAATAGCTCCTAGGCCACCAATGCCCATTTTTTCTACGATAAACAACCCCCTATTCATGAGAAGACCCCTACCATAGCTATTGTACTTCCTTTTCCAGCTTTGGGATATCAAGTTCCAGTCCAAGCTAATGTTGTCCGAAGTCAATCCCATGAGTTTGATGAGTTTAAACAAGAGATTAAAGGCATGTTCCAGACCTTAGGAAATAAATTGATCAGTCTTGAAAGGCAGCAAAATCATAATATTAGACCTTACCAAGCTCCCTATCAGTCAAGTAGACCTCCTAATCAAGTTGACCCTCGAGCCCAAAGGAGAAATAATAATTAGAGAACATTTCAACCTTATAATCCTAATGTATCTAGCTCATCTAAAGAGTTAGTTCTTGTCCAAAACAACTTAGCATGTGACTATGATTGGTGGTATCCCTTTAATAAACCACATAACCAAGCTACTTGTCAAAATGGGATACTAAATCAGACTCTTATGGCTCAAGGAAGTGTTGTTATCCAACAAGTTTTAGTCTAAGACAACAGTGAACAATAGGCTCCACATCTTGATCAAAGCAATCAGGATGTTTATTTAATGAATTGGCAAGGAGAGGAGTTCTATGGAGTTAATTATGTTGCTCCAAATCAATCTAATTCTTCAATTGCAGAAAATACAAGGTCTAAGAAGAGGGTAGTGGATCTTGGACAACAAGTTGATAAGGGTAAGAATATATATTCTTCAAGTCAGCAAGTAGCTAATGCACCTCAAACTACCCAAGGAGTGCACATTTTACCAAGAGGGTAGGTTGTGACAAGCAAGGATCAGCCCAAAAATCAGTCACAACTAGTGCAAACTCAAGGAGAAGTTGTTGTTCCAAGAGGACAATAGAAGGTGATCTCTAGTTCTTTTAATATTTTAGATCAAATGAAGAAATCTAATGTGAATATTTCTATGTGGGATTAATTATCCCTTCCAAGACAAAAAGAACAATTTCAAAGTGCTATTTCCTCTCTTAGTTTGTCCAATGAGTCCTCTAAGGAGCATCCCAAGGTAGCCATTTATGATACTCCTCAAGCCAATGAAACTCAGTCTAAAGAGGTCAAGCCCTTGTCATTTTATGTTAGTCTCATTATTGGCTAGCATTTAGTTCATAACTGTATGATAGATTAAGGGGCCAACAACTTAGTTATGCCTAAGCAGATTATTGATAAGCTAGGTTTTTCTTATGAGCCTCTTACTAAGGGAGTAGTCCAGCTGGATGGTACAGTAGTGAATACCATTAGAGTCATTAATAATTTGGGTCTTACACTTCATGATTTTCCTAATTTTTCTATCCCTCAAGACATATATGTTATTAATTTGCCACCATATTTTGCCTTGTTCTTGAGTACAGATTTCACTGCCAAATTAGGAGGTTATTTATCATCTGATTGGTCTCACTTGTTCTTTAGAAAAAAATATGGTACAAAATTCACCATCAAATCAGAGCCATTAGCCAAAGATCACATTGAGACTTATGTTCCCATCCCTACCAATGCAAACCTTTCTTTTCATGGGCAATATAATGAGGAGAAGCTTATTGAACTTGAGCCAAATACTCCTATTGACAGTATTCTAGATATCATTATTGATGAATGGGCAGTTGAAAACCATGAGATTGATCCTTTCAATCACATGGATGAAGTTGGGTTGGGTATCTACATGATACATGATCAGAATGTTGTTCTCCCAAACCTGATTAAGGAGGAGGAACAACAACAAGATCAGCTATCCAATGAAGTTTGGAGTTTATATTTTTATGGTTCAAGAACCAAGGTTGGTACTGGAGGTGGAGCAATGCTCATTTCTCCCAAAGGTGATAAATACTACACTGCATTTTTTTTGCTTTCAGTTGCACTAATAAAATAGCAAAGTACGAAGCCCATGTTCATAGCTTGGAATGGTCAAGGAAGAAGAATGTAAAGTGTATCCAGGTGTTTGGGGATAGCGAGCGTATTGTCAATCAGGTGATAAACATCAATGTCACAAAAAAATGAGCTTTTGAAACTGTATAAGTATAGATTATGGGACATTATTGAGGAGTTTGATGCGTTTAACCTCTCTTCCATTTCAAGAAATTAGAATAAACAAGCTGATAAATTAGCTGCCATGGGAGTTGAGTTTGATATACCAGTTGAGGTAAATAATGTTGATGTTCACCATTATGTTAAGGTAGTTGTTATACCCTCAGTTCTAGATAATAATGTGCATTGGCAAGTTTTTGATAGTGATGAGAAGATTGTAAACTTTTTGATTGAGGAGGTTGAGTTCTTAGTTGGAAATCAGAGAAAATTGTAGCAACAATATGATGATCAGATCATACAATTGAAGACAAAAAAGCTTCCTAAAGGTTTGGTCACTCTTGAGTCCATTTTTAACTCAGATGATCATGTTAGGAAGGATAAAACCAGTATGGTGGTTAATGAAGAACATTACCAGCCCATTGAGATCTTCAAAGACAAGCTTTTAAAGCTTGGTAAGGTATGCACTAAAGAAGAACAACAAGATTTTGTTTCACTATGTCAAGAGTTTAATGATATCTTTGTTTGGGAGTATGGTGATTTGAAGGGATTTGATACTAGTTTGGCCCAACACACAATTGGATTGGAGCCCAATGCAAAACTAGTGAGACAAAGACAAAGGCAAAGGCCTTTGAATCCAAAGTTGGAACATTTAATGAAGGTTGAGATTAACAAGATGATCCAAGGTAATATAATTTTTTCTATCAAGCATACATCATGGGTATCTAATCTTGTGCCAGTAAGGAAGAAAAGTGGTGAGATTAGATTGTGTGTGGACTTTAGAGACCTCAACCGATATTCTCTTAAGGACAACTACCCATTGCCATCCATGGAACAAATTTTACAAGTGATTCCAAGTTCTAAAAGATTTTCTTTGTTAGATGGTTTTTTTAGGTTATAACCAAATTTTGGTGAAGGAAGAAGATTAGTTCAAGACTACCTTTACCACAAAATGGGGAACAATAGCTTATAGGAAAATGCCATTTGGTTTATCAAATGTTGGATCTACATTTCAGAGAGCCATGAATATGGCTTTTGAAGGTCTTATGAACAAATTTGTGCTAGTTTATCTTGATGACATAGCAGTGTTTTCAAAAGATGCTAATGATCATTTCATGCATTTAAGGAAAATCTTTGAAAGCTGCAGAGAGTATGACATTTCTTTGAATCCTAATAAGAGAATCTTTGTTGTTCATGAAGGAAGACTTCTTGGTCACATAGTGTCCAAGCATGGTATATCAATTGATCTAGAGAGAGTAAGTGCAATACTTGCTTTACCATTACCAGCTCATAAGAAATCTCTTCAAATTTTTCTTGGTAGGATAAATTTTGTAAGAAGGTTTATACCTAATATTTCTTCTCTTTTAAAGCCTCTAACTTATATGCTCAAGAAAAATATGAGTTTCAGCTGGAATAGAGAAGGCAAACAAAGTTTTGAGGAGATAAAAGAGGCAATAACATCATCACCAACACTCATAAATCCTTATTACTCAAAGGATTTCATCTTGTATGCCTTTGGAAGTTATGAAAAGATTTCAGCCATGCTGGTACAACAAAATCAAGAAGGTTTGGAGCAGCCTATTGCATTTTTCAGTCAAGTATTGAAGGATTATAAGTTGTCTTATTCCTCTGTTGAGAAGCATATGTTGGCTGTTATAAGAAGCCTCACGAAATTTAGGTACATGTTGTCAATAATAAGATTCGTTTGTTGGTTGCTCATCCTTCTGTGAAAGAGTTTTTTTTAAGAAAAGATTTGAATGATAAAAGAGTTGGTTAGGTTACAAAAGTTATGGAGTATGATGTGGATATAAAAGTGACAAAGTTGGTTAGAGGTAAAGGTCTTTGTGAGGAGCTAGCTGGAGATGTAGGGGTGAAAGCATAGTGTCGTGTCACACTTTTGGCTAAGTGCGAGCGAAAAAGAAATCCTACTCAGCCGAGTCTGCATGGCACCACATGGTGCCTACGTGGAGGATGGGTGGTGAGGTATACTCACTCGAGTAGTACTCGACCCTACATATACCCACCGAGTGCACTTAGCCCCCCATTTGCATAGTCCGAAATAGCTGGAGCGGGAGGGGGGCTAAGAAGTCTTTTGGTCGAGAAAGGTAGGGCCGAAAGGCTTTTTTTCTTTTTCTAATTTTTTTTTGTTTTTAATTGTTTTAATAATTTATGTGTAGATTTTTTATTTTTAATTGTTTTAATAATAATATATGTATATGTATTGTTTTATTTTTTTAAAATTAAGGTTGGAGGGATTTCAAAAGCATCTTTCAACAATAGTAAATACGTTCAATGATTTTAAATGGCTCAATAAATGTATCCTCAAATGGAAAATACAACCAAAAAAATATATAATTACAAACAATATAAGAGAATATAATTTACAAACAATCTCTCTAATTACATTCAGGCATCCGTGTATACCTTCCAAGAGTTTAGGAGATCTTTTAGTTTCATGGAGTACCAAAGAATATCATATTTAAGAAAGGTAAATTTGATAAGATCATATTTGAGACACCTGGATAATGTCAAGGTTTTGGAAAAACATACACATAATTGGGAAGTAAATTGGACTATTGATCAACCCATCACCTTAATATAGATCAACAAAAAGAGAGTGAACCAAATTCTTGAGGACTTGTGAACAAAAATATGGGAACTCACTTACCATTAATTGAGTTTGCATATGATAACACTAACCATAAACATACTTCTCATTTCTTCATTGTAGGTTCGTAAGCTCAAGTATTGTATGCTTAAAAAATAGGCTTGGACATGGTAGTTGTTGATCCAAATGAACTAGAAAAGATGAAAGACCAAACTTAGATTGATTAGGAATTGGGAAATGTAGTGGATTTTTTAGAAAATTTATAAATGACAAAAAAATATACATCAAAATAGTCATGTATTGGAGAGAGTGTTTCTAATAAATTAGTCACTGACAAGCTTGATTAATTTTTGTCTTCCAAACTTGCATATCACTTTGTGGAACCTTTGAGATCCTAGAACCCTTTGGTGCAATAACTACTATATAGTGAACTTCATCATTTCAACTTCTATTTATAACTTTAGTTATTTAAGTCTTGGCTCCATATATCCCCTACTTCTCTCAAGTTCTACCCCAAATCATGATTCTAAATATTGGTTCCCTCCCATTAATCATTGTTTTTATTAGAATTCTTAGAACATTTTAATAGCTTCATTGACATTTCCTAAATGTTTCTGGTCCTTTGATCTTTGGTTCAATCCTTTTGTGTGAGTTTGATTTTGTTTGTCATATTACCATGGTTTTGGGAGTAGGCTAGTGGGTTGATTGGATAACTATAAGGTAATGGACTAGAAAATGGGAAAAAATATTAACAAATATCGTAAAGGGGAGAATTTTCTATAGTTGGGGTAAATATTTGAAGCACTTATAGATGGAATATTGACATGGTGTAAAAATGTGAAATGTAAAATTTTATATCTAGTTTTAAAATGTGATTTTTTTTTCTAATACTTAAATGGTAATCTAAGGTATTTAGGTAAAAGAAATAAAAATCTGATATTTTTTAAAATTACGTCAATGGGAAACATGTGCATGTGGTCGCCACATAAAAAGTAGTAATTTATAAAAGTATTCTTCAAAATTATTGTGTAGATATGATGTAGGAGCATCTCCATGTAGCTTATCACTTGATGTAAACTTTTAATACCAACAAGTTTTTGACAATTTTAAGGATTAGATCGATCAATACCTATTACAAATATGAAATGAAATTTGCACATTTTAAGATCAACAACTTTAGGATAAAAGTGAAATGTAGAGCTAATAAAATTTTTTTAAAATCTTGAGAACAAAAATATTTTACCTTTCACTTCCCAGAAATAACGTTTGTTGTATGGCGTGTCCCGACTAGCAAAATGAATTTGATACCATTCAACAATTTTGTTTGTATTCTCTATGCTATTACCTACATAAAAGAACTTAGAGATGTTGTTATGTGCACTTCTTTTTAAATGAAATTATATTAAGAAATAGATACAAACAAATTGAAAACAAAATTAACAGTACCTGCAAGTTCATGTTGGCAAAGTGCACGCTTCACACATGCTCCTATTCCATCATTCTCTCCTTTTTCATGTCCACTTTCAAATAAGTTCCACATTAACTTAATACAGTGTCTAGCATGTTGCATGGATAGCAAATTAAAGGCTTATGCAGATTTAAATTGCCCTGCTCCATAAAGTTGTATGTCATGTACATGTACAATTGAAGATTTAAAATAAAAATTATCAAATTGAAATCAAATACAAATTTACATATAAATGAAAATGAACTTAAACTTATGTACTCACCTGCACAACCATCTGACCAAATCCAATATTGTGGAATGTTTATCCCATGATTTGAAAGATCTTCAAAAAACATTGCAAAACAATGAGCTCCATAGCTCCTATCATGAACCTTATCATCACTAATATAGAAATGAACCTCCTTGATGATAATGTGTTCATTTGGATCAGTACAGTTTTCTACCCCATCCATATCAAATTGTGCATTTCTATAGGTCACTTGCACAAATATTGCAACTTGATCAGAATGATAATATTGATCTTCAATCTATGATTGAGGGGCAAATGTATAGTTCTCGAAGAAATCTACAATTTAAAGAATACAACCAGGTGGAAAGCAATTTTTTGAATCACGAAATTGTTTAGCTTGCCATCATGCACAATGACAATGTTGGATATGTGGATAAATCATAATATGAAATTTGTTCATAAATTCAAGGTAAGGCAATTCACTCTCCTTCAATGCAATTTTTTTGGATTCATCTCCTGACTTAGTTTGATATGTCTCATATTGAAATCTCTTCCACAAAACTGGCATTGAAACATCAATATTCTCAATTTCTAATGGATTTTTTTGTAAATCTCCATAATAAATGCTTACAATGAAGTCATCTAAAACTTCTGATATATCTCATAAAATTGATTTCATAAATTGTGTCGTACTTCCAGGGATGACCATATCTGGATTAAGTAGATTTTTTATATGACTCTAAGTATATATGAAACTCAAAATGATTTCAACAAGAAGTTTCACATACCTTATTTATGTGTACAAAGAAAGGGCGCAACCTTTTAAACATTCTCTGGCATATTTTAACATCTGAAAATTCTTCCTTGAATGCTTCAAATAGTTCACTTTGTGTTGTATCTACAAAATGTTTAGGATGTGAAATCTTCATACCAGTCTCTTCATCTTTCATCTGTATAGTGTTCCCTTCTATTAGACTAAACACAAGAGTGGCTGGTCCAATATTCGATGACCAGTCTTCTTACATCTTCAGAAATTCTTTCTTTTCGAGGAAGTCTACAAATATTTACCCAATTCATTTCACTATTTTTATGTACCATATTTCTCCTCCTAATATACCTTTGAATAGCTTTTCAAGATATATGTAGTAATTCAGAAATTGTTGTAACTTGTCTTTTATGTGACAACCTCTTACTAGAAATTGTAGTCATCAATGCTCTATGTGCAGCACTTGAATCAACTCCTTGACTTGTGGTATCAATAAGGTTCAATGCATCTTGCAAATTTTCAACTATTGTTTCTTTTACATGACCTCCTAAGATTTTTCTATTATCAACACCCAACAACTCCAAAATAGGAGTCATTTATCTTTTCCTTAATAACTTTACAAATAATTGTGCTCTCCCGACCATAGATTTTTTTTCAAAATATTCCTCCCACATGTTTTTGCAATGTAATTTAATTGTGCTCTCAGGTACCATGTGTTTAGATGAAATTTGACTGAAAAGAGAATCCTCATTCATCTCCATCAAATTTCTCATGATAGAAGAAAAAATCGTACCTTGACTAGTACTAATTTCTTCCACTACTTTAGTTTCATCATCTTCAACATCAGAAAGTTGCTCTTGATTACGTTTTATATGACCTTTCTTTGAATCATCCCTTATACGATCGTATTTTTTTGCTCTATTTCTTTTATTCCCCATTACAAAAAGTATTGAAATTTTCTTTCCTAAAGCGCAAGTGAATACTCCTTAAGAAAAAAATCAACTCTGTTGCAAAAAATCACCTCCTCGGTAAAAAATCACCTCCTTCAAAAAAATTTCCTCCTTCCTTGAAAAAAATCAACTTCCTAAAAAACAAATTGAAGATTTTATAAATTGTTTTTTTTTGTTTTTAAAACATTAAAAAATCACCTCACTAATATATGAGGGAAAGGGTGGGGAAGTGAGCGGTCGCTTCCCCACATGACCAGTTACGGAGGGTCCCACTTCTTGGGGGACTCGACCGAGTCCCACTAGGCTAAGGCTGCCTATGTGGCATCCCACATGGTAGCCTACTCAACAAACACCCCCCCCCCTAATTTGTAGAACTTTCAAGTTCTACTAAGAATTTGACCATCAAATTTTATTTTATTTTTAAAACTAAAAATACCCTTTTTGAGAGCTCGGACTGAGGAACGTTGACATATTTTTTTTTATAGAATTTCAATTAGAATTAGTATATTAAAATTATAAAATACTACATGTAGGTATATTAACATTCGAGAAGACTATGATTAAGAAAAACAAAAAAAATAGTAAATCATATCAGAAAAAATTTAAAAATGATATATAACACTAGAGGAGAGAGTCATCTTCAAGAATATATAATAATTCTGGGGATTTCTATAGTTTTGATAGGGGAAATTTGGTGCGAGACGAAAACTGTCGATTTCGGGAAACTTTGACTTTGAATTGTTAGAATGGTGAAAATATACATTGAAAACAGATTTATTTTTTTGTGCACTGGATATGGATGTTATCTAAAACATTGTTCAAAATAAAAGGAAAAAAACATTATTTACATATAGTTTTGTGGTGGGAGGTGAAACCCCTAATTTGCAGTATTTTTCAATAATTGAAAAAATGATTTTAATAATTAAAAAAACATATCTTGTTCCAATTTTTTTTTTAAATAATAGGCATAAACTTCATCTAGTTTTACACATTTCGTCAGTTTACATCATCTTCAAATACCAAATATAAATATCACTTTTGTGCCATTAAAGTTGAATTGTTTTGTTGTTGTTAGCCTTTTCCTTTATAAAAGTGAGACACAAGTTTGTACTTTTACTCATAGATAGCAACAAAGAAGAAGAAAATAGAGTTGTCCTAGTGCATGATGATGAAGGAGAAACACTTGTCGCAACACCTTTTACAAGTTAGATTGGAGAAATGATACATTATCTTCAAACTGGTGAGTGTCCTATTGGTATGGATAACTCAAAAAAGAAGATATTTCAGATTGCAAGTTGTGACAAGGAAATTACACATAAATATGTAAAATCAAAAACATTCACAAAAAGGTCATCAAAAATCATAAATGAAATGAATAAATTGAAAAATCAAACCATCCAAGCTCCTTTGATGAAGGGCTCGCTGCTCCTTCTTTCTCATCTAATTATGATGGTATGTTGGCTCAATCCATTATGCAACTCATATGAAGCAAGGGAAAAAGTGTGATAGGCGAGACTACTAGAAGATTTAAAAGTATATGGATTCAATAGAATGATAGCATAAATGTAAACTACTAAGATGTCAAAATGAGGAAACAAGAATCCAATTTATAGACTTTGAGATCACATTGAACGGACAAGACCAACTCAATCCAATAGTTGAGATTTTGTGCAAGAATGAGTTAAAAGGAAAATTACCATTAGAAGTGAAGAGAAAAGGGCATTAAATCAAAAATAAAATGGAAACTTTCATTTGTACTCGAAATATTCCATTTAAACAAGAATGAGGTGGAATTAATAATTTAAACTTATTAATTCCACTCATAACTCAAATTAGCCAATTAATATAAAAAATACTAATCGTAGAAAAAAGTGAAAGAATAAAAAAATATTCATTTATTTATTCAAAAGGGAGGACATGTTAGTAAGAAAGAGGATTGACTAATTATTTAATTAATCAACCTAGGGGAAATGATTTGAACAATTTAAGATATCAACTCGATTGTTGAATTAGGTCCTAATAGTGATGGTTGATTGGCTAATAATTGATAAAATCAATTGACTGAAGTTGCCAACAAAATGGGACAGAGATCAAAAAAGACCCAAGATTGATAATGATTTTGATAAGAGACTGATAAGATCGATTGATAAAGTGCCATGAAAGGCAGATAGTGTGTCATAGAGGACTGATTGAAAGTGATTGATAAAGAGGTTGATAATTAATGAATAATTAATTGTCAATAAAGAGGGAATTGAGTCTAAAAGTCAAGATGAGACGAATTCAAATGATTCGAAAATGATAAAATGCCAATCGTAATTATTTAGGACCAAATGTGAATGAACAAGACCGATTAGGGTTGGATTTCAAATGAACTAAAACTAGAGGAATGACACAATGTCAACATATGATGAAGATCAAATGCGGCATAGAAGACATGTTAAAAGTTAGGTTAGCGACATAGGAGTGATGGCCAATTTTGAGTGTCTACATTTTGCCCCTCTTTGAGACAATGTGATTTATGAGTGTTGTTTCAAATAATAATTAAAAAGATCATGCCCCAATAAATTGAGAGACGGAGGTGGGATGCCTCCTCGAGAGATCGTTTATGTATGAAATAAATGAATGATCTCTTGAAAGAAGAGAAGAAATGTTAGAAAAATGTGTGGGAACAGAAGAATAGTTAATTGATTAGAGATCAAGAGTTGAATGATTGATAGAAGAAATGTTAGTAAGTGGAAATTAGACAAATAAAAAGGGAGAAAAAACCTTGCCTTCACAACTGCACATTATTGAATGAGAGCCTTTATTTAATATTGCAAAACAGATGCAGTGCATCATGGCATTGAAGGCCAAAGTGATAATGCAATCCCTTTGCATAAAATAGACACATTACAGACAAGGAATGAGTAAAACAATAGCCTAAGACAATACATGTGTCAAAGGGCGAGGTATGTGCAGCATTCACAAAGAAAACGTACTTATCACAAACATCCAAGACATATGTACCCCATAAACTTATGAAACACTCCACAAACAGAAAACAAAACAAAAATGATCATGAGTCATGCCAACCACTCTAAATCACTCAATGACATCATCGACTAGAATAGTAACATGATCAAAGATAAATCAAAGAAAGATAAGATTCACAAGTTCAAACAAGTCAAACAAACATGTTGATCTTCATTGCCAAAAGTGAGAATGTTGTGTTTAAAGGACAATTATGTCGTCTGGTTTTAGGGAATGCAGTACCCCATCTAAGACAAGACATAGTCTGGTTTCAATTATACCACACCCTATATAAGACCCATGACAATGTTTGACAAAATACAATGATAATGTTGATGTCGATTTGATTGATAGGACAACTTTGATGAGTTTGAAAGCTTGCTTGGTTGAATAGTTCATCTGTTAATACTTGATTTGTTAAGCACAATGTTTAATGCATCATATGTTTGATGTCTACATAGATGCCTATCTATGTACAAAAGGGACAGTTTATTGGTGAAATGAAACAAAAGCATTTGTTTTTGGATTTTTCATGTTTTTTCAATTTTTAGGGTTTTAGAAATTTCTGATTTTTTGTGTTTTTTTCAAGACATTTTATGAATGTTTTTGTGATTATTTTAGGACGTTATTTGATTTTGAGGGATATTTTTAAGAAATTTATAAGTTATGCACATGTTGTAGCCTCCAAGTTGTTCACTATGATAACTCTGTCAATTGATCATGACAAGGGATTTGCCCCCAATTAAGGTCCAAAATGTGTATAGTGACCGAGACAGAAGACATATGTACAAGGATTAGCAATCGACCGACAATGACATTGATGTTGACCAATCATGAGCCTAGAGAAGGACACTAGGTCAAATCAAAATGGATAGGCATGATAAAACTTTGTGCTATGTAGAGAGGGAATCATGATAGACAGAAAAGCAACGACCTTGCTACATGTGGAACCCGTTTGCCAGGTTTTCACCACAGTACTTTCCCAAAGTGCCTATTTGCCAGGTTTTCACTAGAGGGCGAATGATTTTTCTTTACTATTTTTTTTGTTTTTCTCTCTCTCTTTTTTTTGTCATTTTTTTGCATTTTCACTTTTTTGTATTTTTTCAGGATCATATTGAAGAATAGATAAAAGAAACCTATGTATAATACTTTTGGAGGTGTATGTTGTTCACAACATATGATAGTGGTTCTCCCTCTGGGATTGTAAGTTGATAAGCACCCGAACCATATATTGCAGTTATAATAAAAGGGCCAACCCAATTAGGTTCAAATTTTCCCTTGGTAATCTCAGTAGATTGTGAATTCTTGGTGTTGGCTTTCAAGACCAATTCTCCCACTTTTAAGTGTCACCCTTTGACTTTCTTGTTATAGATGTGACGAAGATGGTTTTGATATGCTTGCAAATGTGTCAAAGTTGTTTGACGCCTTTCATCTAGCATCTCAAGTTGGTGTAGCCTAGAAACTCTATTATGTTCATCATCAATTAAGTAATGTAAGGAGACTCACATGGATGGAATCTCGACCTCCAAAGGTAAGATAGCTTCCACATCATACACCAAAGAGTAAGGTGTTGTGCTAGTAGGGGTGTGAATAGAAGTGTGATAGGCCCATAAAGCTAGATTTGACTGCACATGCCAATCTTGACCAACATCATTGACAACCTTTTTTAGTATCTTGATAATGGTTTTATTGGATGCCTCATCTTGGCCATTACTCTATGGATAATATGGGGTTGAGAAGCGATGCTAAATGTGAAACTTCTCACAGATTTCATGGACATCTTTATTTTTAAATGGACAACCATTGTCAGTGACTATAGCAAGTGGGACTCCATATCGGCATATGATATAGTTCAGAATGAATTTAGAAATCAGCATGCTAGTGATATAAGTCATGGGTATAGCCTCAATCCATTTTTTAAAGTATTATGTGGTCGTTATGATAAACTTATGTTTGTTTGTTAATGTTGGGTGGATCTTTCCAGTGAGATCAAGCCCCCATTGAGAAAAGGGCCATGGAGATATGACACGTTGAAGTTCTTGTGTTGGCACGTGAATGTAATCTTCATGCATCTGACATTTGTAACACTTCTTAGCAAAGTCATGGGCCTCTTTTTCCATTGTCGACCAATAATATCCAGCTCGGACCAACTTTTTAGCCAAGTTAAGACCATTGAAATGGCCCTTGCATATACCATCATGAACTTCGTGTAAAGTCATTTGTGCTTCATCATAATCTAGACACTTGAGGAGGGTTTGATCAAAGGATTAATGGTAGAGGGTATCACCAATGATGACATATTTGGTATCTTGTCTAAGAAAGGCTTGGCATTGGTTCGTAGAAAGGTTTGGAGGTACGGCTTGGGATTTTAGGTATTCATAGATTTCTTTGTACCATAGAGATTTAGGACCAATGAGGACACACACCAGATCTGATGTCAGAATTTCAAAAGATGGGACCAACAACTGATCTATAAGAAATTCATATTTGTCCATATTCTAAGGCATTCCAACATAGAGGAAATGGTCACCATAGCATATGTTGATTTGTTATGAAGGCAGGGGACTTGATTAAATTGGATAATGAATTTTGTCTTGAAATGGTCTACCATGTACTTATAAGGGAGAATCTTTTCATCTTTTATTTCATAGTCATCATTTACTTGGCAGATGACTAACTGAGAATCTCCATAGACCTGCAGATGTGTAATGTGCCACTGAATTGCTTTTTTGAGTCCAGTAACCAAAGCCTCATATTATGCGTTATTATTGGTGCAATAAAAATTTATTCTATAGGATTTTGGAATAGCATCACCTTGAGGAGTTACAAATAAGATACCTACCCTTGAGCCAACTTTTGTGTGGGATCCATCAAAATATAATTTCCATTCATTAGAAGATGTAATAGCAAAGATTGATTAATAATGAAATGGATTAATAGGAACAAACAGAAGAGACGGGAAGACAATGTTAAGAAGCTGGAGGAACAAATACAGAGAAAGATTTTGGAAGTTGACCAAAATATGGAGGAGGTGACCATTGGGGAAGGTTTTGAACAGAGGGTCGATGGAAAAGTTTGATAAAGTTACTAGTGGTGACATCTCTAAAAAGGACCAGGACAATTCTGGTGAGAAAACACCCTCATCAAATCCTCCTTCTGAGGGTCTGAAAGGTTTTGTGGACACCATGGTTTGGTTAATTACCAGTTACAAGAAAGTTGTGGAGGACAATAAGAAGTTTAACCACAGAGTCTAAATTTTGGAAATAATCAGTATTGGCAGAGGAAAATCTATGGGAAAATATGTTAAGGATTTGACCAAAACTATTGTCAGAGCCAAAGAGATCAAAGACTCCTTCAACCCTAGGTTCAAGCAAATTGAGAAAGACCTGGTTGAGAGAAAAACTAATGATAATGCTATGGATCAAAGAATGGTGGAAAATGATAGTAAAGTCAACAAAATTGAGGAATTCCTTAAAATTATTATAGAGAAAAGTTTAAGCATTTTGAAGGCCTTTTTTGGCAATACAAAAATCCTCATCAACAAACTAGAGGAGGAGAAGGACTCCCTTGAGATTGAACCTGACATTGAAGGAACAGGAGAAGTGCAAGGACCTAGAATAAGGACCAGAGGTAAAAAGAAGGAGAAGAAGCCAAACAAGGACCTGGAAGAACTCAAAGCTATTGTGGCAAACTATGACCAGCTAGTCAATAAGGCGGTGGATCTCCTTAAGTCTTTATAGTTGTGATGTGCTTTCCCTGGTTTTTCTACTTTGTTGTTCCTTTCTTTTGTTGACCTTTCAGTTAACTGGCCTCTTTTCCAGTCATCTTGTAATCTATTATTAGTTGGTCTGGATGCTTTTTGATGAACTTTTATATGCTCCTATGTTAAAGGTTTCGGGTCCTTAAAACCTGTTTTTCTTATTAATCAGAACATCAAAGATTGATTCATCTGGAAAATCAATGAACATTTGATGATCATCTTGGATAGGTGCATCTGCGAGTTGATCAACTATGACTTGTCCTATTATTGCTTTTCTTTCAGTGTATTCAATATCAAACTCGCTTAAAATCATGACCCATTTTGCTAGGCGACCTGTGAGAGCTCCTTTGCTAAGCAAATATTTGAATGGATCAATATTGGCTACCAACAAGGTCTTATGATTTAGCATATAATGTCAGAGCTTTTGAGCTGCAAATACAACTGCCAAGCATGCACGCTCAATGGTAGATTTTTTTAATTCATATCCCACTAATGTCTAGCTAATATAATAAATAGCCCGCTCTTTTCCTTGTTCATCTTGTTGGGCCAAAAGAGATCCTAATGTTGTATCCATTGCAAAGATATACAAAATGAAGGGATTTCCATCTATGGGAGGCATTAAAATAGGTGGTGATAGAAGATAATATTTTAAAGCTTGGAATGCATGTTGACACTGATCAGTCCATTTAAAAACTACCCCTTTGCGCAATAGATGTTGGAAGGGGTGACACTTGTCTGCCAATTGAGCTATAAATCATCGGATTGATTATAACTTGCCCTTAAAGAATTCTTAGTTGATGAAGATTGGTACGAGGAGGCATCTCTAGAATTGATTTGACCTTTGTAGGGTTGACTTCAGTACCTCTTCGAGAAATAATGTAGCCTAATAATTTACCAGATGTAACACCAAACACAATTTATTTTGGATTTATTTTGAGCTTGCATTCCTCCATCTGGTCAAAGATTGGGCCTAGAATAGCCAGATGACTATCTCTTGTTATTGATTTGCATAGGAGGTCATCAACATAATCTTGCATTAAAGTATGCATGTAGTAATGAAAAAGTTTTGTCATGGCTCTTTCATATGTTGCTCCTGCATTTTTGAGGCCAAATGGCATCACATTACAATAGTACATTCCCCAAGCACATGTAAAGGCAATCTTATGCTGCTCTTTGGGAGCTATTTGGATCTGATTGTACCCAGAAAAGCCATCCATTAGTGACAACATCTCATATCTAGCTGGCATGTCTACTATGATGTCAATATTTGGTAGAGGAAAGTCATCTTCAGGGCATGCTTTGTTTAAGTCTCTAAAATCAAGGCAAATTTTGATGCCCTCAGTTGCTTTGCTAACTGACACTAAGTTGGAGATCCACTTTGCATAATCAATTGGTCTAATCAAGCCCACATCTAGCAATTTTTTGAGTCCGACTTTGACTAGTAGGGCCACTTGCAGATGCATTTTTCTCATTTTTTGTTTAACGGGATTAACACCTGGTTTCAATGATAGATGATGAAGGACTAGTTCTGGATCGAGGTCAGGCATGTTTGCATAAGACCACGCAAAATTGATCTGCTTCTCAAGGAAAAAGTTGACAAAATCTATTATTTATTTTTCTGACAATGAAGCAGCAAAATGAATGACCTTAGGGTTGTCAAGTGTACCCAAATTTATCTCTTTGGTCATTTCCACAAGAAATGTTGATTTGTCCTTACCTGATGGGGTTATGTCCAATCTTCTACCTTTGGGCACCTCAGAGAGGTTTTCACCCGCAGGTACGTCCTTTGTTTTTACTTTTTTACTGTTAAAGGGCTCCTTGCAGTTTTCACCCGAAGACCTATTCTTTTGATTTTTTTCCTTTTTATTTTCTTTTTCAATTTTGCAACTGTAAGATGGAGTTGACTCCCCAAAATATGTTGCGGAATCTAAATCAATAGAGAATCTGGCCTTGTGATGACCTTGTGGTATGCCTTCTCGAAGCTCAAGGAATTCTACTATTGCCTCATCATTTTCAAAGCAATCTAATTGAAGTGGTCCTTGTTGGTCACATTGGATAAGCTGTGGGTATACAAGGGGCATGTCATCAGTAGTTTCAATAAAGGTTTGGATTGAGATGGTAAAGATATAAATGTCAGTGGTGTCACTATCTGAGCTACTTGTGTCAAATTTAGTGCTAGGATTCCAAAATGATTCTATCCAAGCTTTAGGGTATGTTTTGGGGGGAGGAGGAATTTCATGATTGTCTTCCATAGGCAAATCATCAAGGTCAATAAAGACATTATCAAGGTCATAGGAGCTGGAGGAATAAAATTCCCACTCCCATTCATTAGAGTTAGTTTCAGGATGGGTGTCCTCAGGTGTCATTTCATCATCAGAGTCACGCCCTTTTTCACACGTAGTCACTTTGGTAGATGAGGTTCTGATTCGCAATGGGACAAAACCTAAACCCAAAAATTTATGTCGCATCTCAGGGATGATAGGCTCTAACCTTCCTTTTTAGTAAGTCCCAAACCACTGCATCCATCATATCCCTTCTTTTGCATTATGGTAAATCCTTTTCCATATTGTTCTACTAGCAATTTGATAGGTGGAGTGTCTATTGTATCTACTCCATCTTTATAGAGTCATCCTGACACATTATCATCCAAAGTTTCTTTGTTCAGTTTACCCCACTTTGTAAATACGGTGGGAGATTGATATTGGATGACTATTATGGATTCCTTTTGCAACAAATGTGGTTTTCCATATGATTTTGGTGACATAGGCAGCTTGCCAATAAGGTATGTTAGGGATATTGAATACTCTCTGTAGCCTTGATCTTGTATTTTCATCTTACCTTTGACATATTCTAACAATGTATTGGGATCCACAAAATTAGGCGATGACGCCTCTCTATTTACTGGCACTTATTGTTGCAAAGTATCTTTTAGGTTAGCACAAAATTGAAATGGATTAGGATCTCCAAGAATTGTTATCTCGGTTCCATTGTATGAGTATTTAAGAAACTAGTGATAGATCAAAGGAACCTCTTTCATTGCATGAATCCATGGACGGCCTAGATGTTGGTAGTGGGCCAGCATCCCTCGCGGGGATTCACAACATGGTTTAACAACCTCCTATGGATTCTATAAGCCTAGTGGTTGTAGTGGGCATTGACAAGTCGATATTTTGGTGCAACGATAAACCTAGCTTGTAACGAGTGGTATCAAAGCTTGGTCACAAGTTTGAACCATGCAGCCTGCGACAAGTGATACTGGGAGGGGTATTGTTGGCAGTGAGCCAACATCCCTCACAAGGATTTTCAACATGGTTTAATAGCCTCCTGTCAATTATATAAGTCTAGTGGTTGTATCAGACATTGACAGGTTGAACTTTTGGTTGAATAGCAACCCTAGCCTATAACACTAGAATCATATTGTAGGGAAGATCCAGATCTAGCACATGTAGCAAAGTGATCTCCATAGTTGGACCTACTCTTCTAGGGAAAAGAATCACTCCTTTAGATGGTCATTCGGCATCTTCATAGGCTTTTATTGTTATCTTCCTTGAAGGATCTATGTAATTTTTAGAGTAACCAAGGCCAATTATGACTCTCATAGTGCATATATTTAGGCCTACTCCACCATCTATCAAAACTCGTATGATTTTTCAATTATGGACGGACACTTCAAGATGGAGGGGATCATTATGATGGGTTTTATCACAAGGTATATCTTTGTTTGAAAAGGCAACATGTTGGGAAGTCTCAAGTTATCCTATCCTAGCTTGAAATAGGTCAACATCAATATTAGTGGGTATAGTTGACTCGGTCAAGGCTTTGTCTAAGACAACGCAATGCATGGGAGACATTTTTAACAACTCAAGGATTGAAATTTGTGCAGGGTTTTTTCCCAAATGGTCAAGGAGATTGTACTGGCTTATTGAGGTTAGCTTAAGAGGACTAGAAGGTTCTCCTTTTAAGACTATTTTGGACTGGCGAGTGGTCACTGCACATGAGGAATCTTGTTCTTGTATTCTTATGGTTGACACACACTCATCTAACACATGGAAGCAATTAATGGCATTATTGTTACTTGTGCTGGTATAATTCAGATTGCTTTTTTTATTTGAATTTGAAGAGGAGGCTTTTCCCTTGTCATGATCAAGTAAGGGAGTCTTGAAAATTGTATGAACAACATTAGAAGTTCCAGTGGATGAATCTACCTCAATCACACCCTGATCGAGCAAATCTTGAATAAGGTGTTTTAGTTGAAAACATGACACAACTTTATGTCCCTTAGACTAGTGATATTCACAATATGCATTATCATTCCACCAATGTGGTTTTACAAGTATCCCCTCTTTGATATCTGGCAACTTAATGAAATTAGCCTGAATAAATTGTTTCATAACCAATTCAATAGGTTCTCCCAATGGTCTAAATTGATAGGGAGGCCCGTCTCTTGATATGAAAGGTCTACGTTGTTGACCTTTTTGTTGACCTTGTTGTTGAATTTGTGGTTGCTGGATAACATTACTTGTTTGAGTTTGCATCTATTGAGTCTGTCGGAAAGTCAGAGCATTCAAAGCACTACATCCTCTTATAACAAACTCAGGTTGACTAGTGCTTATGTTTCTTGCATCAACTACACCATCATTAGTGATAATATTGTTTTTGGACCAAGACTTATTCCTATCATTCGAATTGGTCGGATTTTTGTTGTCTTTGTTCACTTTAATAACCCCATTAGCAATAAGAGAATCCTCAATGTCCATTCCTTTTTTAATGAGTGTTGCATTAGTACTAGGACCTTTCAATTTAAGCTCATACACCATCTTTGGTATCAAGTTTTGAATAAATAAATTAATGTGTTGTTCCTCCAGGATGTCAAGTGAACATCAACTATCTAGGCCTCACCATCTTTGTAACAAAGTTGTGAATGGTTCTCTTGGCTTTTGATATGTATTGCATAAATTTGACATGGTTATCTCATTGTCGATGTTGAATGTGAAATGACAAATGAATTTATCGGCCAATTTATTCCAAGATTTTATATTCTCAGGCAAATGTGCATACCAATCCATAGCTTGTTCCGTGAGACTGCACGGGAAAAGATGCATCAAATATGTCTCATCATAAGTCACCTTAGTTTATACTGTGTAAAAAGCTCAAATATGATCTTTTGGATTACCCTTTCCCTTGTATTTCTCAAAATTTGGTACTTCAAAGTGCTTAGGAAAGGGAGGCATATACAAACTTTTATCAAATAGATTAGGACATAAGTCTTTCTCTATGTATAACTTATTTGTACTTTTGGTTTGTGATGCCTCTATTTGTCGTTGCATCTTTTCAATTTGTTGCACCAACACATCTGATTGTGAAGGATTTTGAGGGTCATCATTCATCCCTGGATGTTCTTGTTTTTTATATACAGTAATTTCAAATGGTTGTTGATGTTTAGAAATCACTGTCTTTGGTGTCTCTGGCATATACTCATTTTGATATTGCTCATGTTGTTGAGGCATTTCCATGCTTTGGTACTAAGTATTTTGTTGTGCCCATTGAGATGGAACTACCATCTGCATCTGTGGTTGATACTGCACTTTGGATTGTTGAAATTGCATTTGTGGTTTGTAATGCACACTTGCCTATTGTTGTTGTTGTTGGGGCATTTGCCCTTATTGTGCATATTGAGGCACATATTGTTGTTGATAATGATGATGTTGACTTTGAATCGGGATTTGTTGATTTTGTGCCATTTGTTGTTGTCTTGATGTAAACCCCATTAATTTCAAAAATCTTTGCTTATGTGCTTTAGGTTGTTTCACTTTTACATGCAGAATGGCACTTGTATTTACTTGCTATGAATTTTGTCCAACTGATAGTTGTTGTTGTTGCAATTTTGTATTTACTTATAGTGGCGCAGAAGGCACTATTGTTTTGTTTTTAGTATAATACTAGTGTTGTGCATTACATGTTTGCATATTCTATGTTTCATGTCATGGATTTTTCAATTGTTGCAATATTTATTATTGTTGTGTGCCACTATTTGTTCTTTTTGTTGCCATAATTGAAGGTCTTGTCGATAAAAGTTGTGTCATTTGTGAATGTGTATTTGTCATATGTACTAAACTTGAGTGCACATAATAACTTTATTGTATCATTGGATTGGTTTGGACATCAATAATGTTTGGCATTCCAGTCGTAAAATGCTCATGCATATGTGATTGCAATTCACTTTGAAGAACTTGTAATGTCTTTGGATACATTATGTGTGTCAATGATTTTGTCATCACCATTTGATCTTGTGGAAATTTAGTGTTGTATAATGGATTATTAATTGTGTCAAAGGTTGATTTCAGTGGAACACTCACACCCAAGGATTTAGAGACACTCTTCTCAAGTGGTGTGGTTGGTACATCCTGTTGTGCATTTATTTCATCTGAATGAGGTTCAAAGATCAAAATATTACCAAATTCATGTTGTGTTTGTACATTAGTTTGGTCATTTGAGGTTGTAGCAACTTCAAGAATGCTTCTATACTTGTCGAGAAATAATCTAGACACTTTATTGAAAAACTTGTTCATTATCTTTTCCATTTTTGGATTGGTAACAAACATTTTGACATCATCTAAATTATCAAAATCTGATGAGGAATCTAATGGGCTATTTGGATCCATTTCTTGTTGAAGCTCTTAATTTGACCCAAATCCTTGTATAAGGTTTTGTTCCTCATATGACATTGGAGGTTGTGTGTCATGTTGCTGGTTTAATTGATTGAAATTGAATGATGCACTCCTTGACAGTGTTGGTGGAACACTTCCAAATCCTAGTTTCATTGGCACAAATATGGGTTCATAATATGGAGGTGGTTCCAATTGTACTATCTCATATTAAGGTGGTGCATTGCTTAACGAACCCACATTTGGATCAAGTAACTGAGTCTAATATTGTAGAATTTGTGTGTTATCCATTGGAAAGGACATGGCTTGATACATTGATTCGTGTCATTTCTTGGACTTAGACCTTGTTTCAATTGGCAAGTCACTATGCAATGCAATATTTCTTTAATATTTTGGATGATGGATGCAACTAATGCAACTTACGGATAATGACAATGCAACTTATGTTTTTTTTTTGTTTTTCTTTTTTTTGGATTTTTGGGAGTGACTATGATATGCAATTAAATCCGACTTTGGGACATGAAAACGCAGCTTAGGGAAAGAATGCAACCTATGTTTTTGTTGTTTTTCCAAGATTTTGGCAAACTTTTGAAATGCAAAGCTAAAGACTCAACCTTGGGAAATTGAAATGAAGTCAAGATCTTAGCTGACAAAGGACAAAAGGACCAAATGATTGTAGGACAAATTGACAATGTCTCACCTATACACTTGGATACTATGCTAGGTTCAACAAAATTATATTGACAAGAAGAAAAATTTTGGACAAGGTCGAGACTCCCTAACAACAACTTAGGGTTTAACCTAAAGATTCAAATTTTTAAGTTTGACAAAACCAAATTTTGAGACTATTACGCAAAAGGACAATGATTGTGACAAGGACCTAAGGATATGATATGAATATGGTATGGTCTCAAGATATGATATGATATGACAAAATATATGAACCAAGGATATGAATGCAAATGTTTGACAATGTCAACCTAAGAAAAGACCTAAGGTTTGAAGTATGCAATGATAAAACCAATATGATATGGATATGCAAGGACCAATGACTTTGGAAATGCAAAGTGCAACCTAAGCCAAGACCTAATTTTGGGATGATGATATTGAAATGAAGACTCAAGAAAATGATTCTAAATCTAACTATGAAATGAGGACACTACAAATGAAATAGACTAAAATGAAGAGTAATGATTATGTCCTAAGACCTAAGTTTTTATTATGCAAAGTCTAATCCTAAGTGACATGTATTTTGAGACAAGGATTTCCAATGTTTTGACAAGCCATGTTTGAATGTTGGATCAATACTTGGACAAGATTTTGGACTTTTGTTTGAACCTCATTTTGAATTTGGTTTGGAGAATGTTTGGACTTGCTTGAAAATGACTTTTTGTGACACTTGTGTTTTTTATTAAACATTTGGCAAACATAGAAGACAAAATATTTGTTGGACTTTGACCCAAAACAATCATTCACCTTCACAATATTTCCTAAGGCTGGCAAGGACAATATCTATTGAATCCTCTTACCATAAAATACCACATTCAACTAGATAGTTAGAAGCTTGGTAACACTGGCTCCCCTCCATGACACTCACTTCTACGAGCATGCCAAGCTTCGAATTCAAGGGGCATAACTTTCTAAGAATTTACTATCTCTAATTGAGGGGTACATGAGAGGTTTCTTCGGCATGCGCGTATCACAATGCTTGAGTCAACAAATAGAGGGATATTGGTCACTAAACACAAGAGGTTTTAGTCAGGGCATCCATTCGGGTGGGCATAGATCCGGTGAATTTAATCATCGCTATGCCATTCCATCACCCGTTGCTTACAACTTTCGTTGCAAACACAGTTATTTAGAGTGGTTTGGAAGAGCTTGGCCTTAGCCTATCACCACTTTGGGTTGTTCCCTCTCACCAATGCCTGTGTGAAGTGTCAGGAAAATCAGGAGACAAACCCACTTCTAAGGGTAAAAACACACAAGCAAAATGAAAGAAAACATAGCATACATGTTATTCATTAACCCTTAGAAAATGAAGTGTGCAACTATTCTAAAAAATCACAAACACTCTGTTTTGATGAAATTCTTTGACCGCGTCCTACACCAAATATATTAGTAGTTTCAAAGTTTGTCTTCAACGTAGGAAGATGATAATCCCCAAACCTGCACACATCAAAAGCCCCAAATTAGTTGCCAAAAAGAAATCCAAAACACACTAACACAAAACTAAACATTAATCTAGTTAACAAAAATTAAAATTTTAATCTAATTAACAAATTAAATATATAATCTAACAAAATTAATCTAATTAACCAAAATTAACATCTAAATCAAATCTAATTAAAAACTAAATTAACTAATCAAAAACTAAAAAGCTAAACTAATAATTAAAACTAAAAAAAATAAAAAAATAAAAACTAAAACTAAAACTTTAAAAACTATACGTAAAACTAAATTTTATATAAAAAATCTAAAACTAAACTTTAATAAAATCTAAAACTAAATCCTAACAAGTGCCACATAGTGGCTAGTACTTGTCTTGTTTTTAGTATATTTTTAATAATAATTATGATTATACTTTAAATATTATAATAATTAAGATAAAAAATTAAACATAATTATTTTATAATAATTAAAATTTTACTAGAAAAAATAATATAAATTAAAGAAACCCTAATAAATTTTCAATTTCACAAAATAAAGTTAAATAATTGAAATAGTTTTAGATTTAAATCTACTTTAAAAACTAAAATATAATAAACAAAAATGTGTAAACAAAACTATATAAAAAATTAAATATTAAGAAAAATTATAATTAATAATAAATAACAATAGTCTTGATAGATAATAATTTTATTAAGTCAAATTAATTAAATAAAAATAGTAATAATTTTTAAAATTCATTGTAATTTAAATATAATAAAATATGTATAAAAGTATATTTAGTTTTAAACATATTAATTCAATAAAAGAAAACTGTAACTAAAAATAACAAATCAATTTATTTTATTATAACATAACATTTTTTTTACTTATGTAATTATAATTATAATTATATACCCCTTAAAATTTTATACAATTTGATACTTTTATTATTTTATTTAAAGATCTATTTATGTTATAATAATATATTATTAAAATAATATAACATTATAAAATTCTATATTTATTTTCCTCTATAAAATATCTATAATACATATAGCAATATAAAATGCATCACAAAAATAAAGAAAGTTTAATTTTTTAGAAATAGTGGCCGTGACTATTCATTTATTAACTCGAGTGAGAAACAATGTTCGTGACTATTCATTTATTAACTGGAGTGAAAAGTGTGGGAGTGAGACCAATAAAGTTAAATTAAATTAAAAAATTAAGGAAAAAGAATTAGTAATAATATCGATTAAATTTTAGTAAAGACTCTTGAAATGAAATGTCGTTATTTATTATTTTGGATTTCCTAAAAATCCGCTTATAAAAGCTAAATTGTATTTAGCAATAAGTGTGTAGAAAATTAATTTTTGTAATTTATAATGTTAAAAATTGTACAATTAGACTTTGGTAAATTAAAAGATTGAAAAAATTAAAGGTTAAGATTTGTTTGTGATTGATTCAAATTAATTTTTTCAACAACTAGTTAACTGGAAAAACAAAAAACTCGTTACAATAATATTGCCTAACGGCAAGTACTAATAAAAACAAGAAACATAAAAACTAAACTTTATTTAAAAAAACTAAAACAAAACTTTATTAAAAAAACTAAAAACTAAACTAATAAAAGTAAATAAAATTGAACTCTATAAAACTTCTAAAAACTCTACAACAATAATCACACATGCATACAAACAAATCCTTAAATGTATTTTTCAGATTTTTGAAATGTTCTTTTTCTGCAGATTTCTAATATGTTTTTTTGATAGATTTTTGAAATGTTTTTTTATAGATTTTTGAAATGTTTTTTAACAGTTTTAACATTTTAATTTTTTTTTGGCAAGCAGATTTTTTTTTCAATGTTTTTTCCCTATATAGATTCAGAAAATGATTCCCGATGTTTTTTTTTTAATTTTTTTTATTTCAGATTATTGACTGGTTTTTCAATATTTTCTTTTTAACCAGATTACAAATGATTTGAGTGTTCTTTTTAACTAGATTATATAGATTTGAAGATGGATTTTTAACGCCTTTTGATAGCAGATTATAACATACAATTAGCAGAGTGATGAAATGATTTTTGAGTAGATTTAAAATATATTTATCAGTTATAAAAACCAAACATCAAATCTGTCAAACACCAAGTACGTTAGAAATTCCGCAACCATTCAAAAAACATATATCAGTAAGTGGTTCACGTCAGGTTCACCCAAAAAAATCAAACACATTCACAACAAGGTCATCAAAAAGCATAAATGAAATGAATAAATTGAAAAATCAAACCATCCAAGCTCCTTTGACGAAGGCCTCGTTGCTCCTTCTTTCTCCTCTAATTATACCATTATGCAACTCATATGAAGCAAGGGAAAAAGTGTGATAGGTGAGAATACTAGAAGATTTAAAAGTATATGGATTCAACAGAATGATAGCGTGAATGTAAACTGTTGAGATGTCAAAATGAGGAAACAAAAACCCAATTTATAGACTTTGAGATCACATTGAATGGACAAGATCAACTCAATCCAACGTTTGAGATTTCGTGCAAGAATGAGTTAAAATGGAAATTACCATTAGAAGTGAAGAGAAAAAGACATTAAATCAAAAAGAAAATGGAAACTTTCATTTGTACTTGAAATATTCCATTTAAACAAGAATGAGGTGGAATTAATAATTTAAAATTATTAATTCCACTTATAACTCAAATTAGACAATTTAAATAAAAAATATTAATTGTAGAAAAAAGTGAAAGAATAAATAAATATTCATTTATTTATTCAAAAGGAAGGACATGTTAGTAAGAAAGGGGATTGATTAATTATTAAATTAATCAACCTAGGGGAAATTATTTGAACAATTTAAGATATCAACCCGGTTGTTGAATTAGGTCCTAATAGTGATGATTGATTTGCTAATAATTTATAAAAACAATTGATTGAAGTTGACAACAAAATAGGACAAAGATCAAAAAAGACCCAAGATTGATAATGATTTTGATAAGAGACTGATAAGATCGATTGATAAAGTGTCGTGAAAAGTAGATAGTGTGTCACAGAGGACTAATTAAAAGTGATTGATAAAGAGGTTGATAATTAATGACTTGTCAATTATCAACAAAGAGGGAATTGAGGGAAGTGGCTAGCTGGGGAGCCTATTGGAAGTTGGGGAATGGCAGAAGAATCTGGTTTTGGAATGACTATTGGATCGGGAATCACTTGCTTGCTTATGATCCTACATTGGGATCTTTGAGGGATCTCTATGTTGCATCTTTTGGCTTAATGGTGGCTGACTATTGGAAGGAGGGTAAGTGGGTGAATCTTTCTGTGGTTAATCCTTCTTTTACTCACTTGCAGCTTTCCCTAAATTCTTTTGGTTCGGAGGATGGTGTGGAAGCTGAGCTTATTTGGAAATTAACTCCTAATGGGAAGTTTTATGTTGCTTCTGTGGATTGTTCTATGTTTCTTGGTGTTCTAAGGTGTGGATCAAGGACCTCTCTCCTAAGGTCAATATGTTTTTTGGCTCCTCTTTCTTAACAAAATCTTAACAACGGACAATCTTGTTAAGAGAGGCTTTTCTATCCCAAATAATACTACCTATGTATGAGGGAGATTGAATCTATTGATCATTTGTTTTTACATTTCTCTTACACTTCTCAAATTTCGGGTCTAGTGTTTCAGAAATAGAGTCTTTGCTGGACTCTCCCGAGGGTCATAAAGGAGTTTGTTCACCAATGGAATCTACCCTCAAGAAACATTTTCTTGAAGAAGCTATGGTCCTTTCTGTTTCCTCACATGGCATGGGGTTTATGGAAAGAATGTATTAATCGTATCTTCAAGGATATCCATCTCCCTCCTGATAATGTCTTTAAGAAAATTTCTATAGTCATCTCTAATAATCTCTCAACTGTTAGCTCCAATGTTCTTTTTCAAAGTGAAATCCTTAAGGAGTATGAAGCCAATGTTGTCAAGGATTAGGATTTTGGTTATTTTCTTCATTTGGTCAAACCTAAGGTCAATCCTAGGGACAACATTAGTTGGAACTTTCCACCCCAAGGATGGGTGAAAATCAATTTTGATGGTGCGGCTAGGGGGAACCCTAGTCAAGCTGGTTGTGGAGGAGTGATACGGGATCACTATGGCAACTTCATTTCTGCTATTTCTCTCCCTCTTGGAAAACATACTAATAATGTTGTAGAAGCTATAAGAGCCTATCACAACTAAAAACTTGCTAAACAATACAACTTTAAGCTTGTTTGGGTCAAGGGGGACTCAAAGAATATTATCAACTACCTAAAGGGCAAATCTAGTCCTACTTGGAATTTTGATATATGGATGAAGAAGAAAAAAGACATTATTAAAACCTTTGATAGATGCAATATTATTCATGTATATAGACAAGCCAATGTGGTGGATGAATTCCTTGCCAATAGAGGAGTGATGTGTAAAGCACAACTTAGTTGGACCCATGGTGACAGGCTGTACTTGGAATTTGCTATGCATTTATTCCATGAGCGAAGTCAGGGGAGTAAATTTAATGATAACTTGTGCCATAATGACTCTGAGTGTTTCTAGAGTTATTGATACCTTACCTTTGAAACAGGTGGCCAGAGAGGACGTGACAATTGATGCGAACTTATTTCGCATGCTTTGTGGGTGATTTTAAACATTCTCTAGAGTCTAACTTTTGTTGGCATTATGTGAACCGGTATGAGGACATAATGACATTATATGTTGTCATTGATGTCAATATGTTGAAGAGGTGTGAACCAGCATATGTGAGCACCGGTATAACATTGTGAACCAACATTTGTGCCAAAGTGAAGTGGTGTGTTTGTTCAAGGTGAACCGGCATACGGTTATGCGAACCGGCACATGGAAGCATTGTATGACTACTGATTGGTAGTCTCAACTTCAGGGTTTTCGGTTGTCGTGATTCAAGCCTGTGTGGCTCAACTAGTGACATTGTGTGATGAGTTAGCATTGTAAAGAAGAACACATTGTGATGCCATGTAAGCTTGTATGCGGGAAGGATCTTGCATGAGGGAGATTGTTCCTATCTACCTCAGGAATGTGCGAAGTCTGTAAAATGGTGATAACATGTGATGGGTTATTAGCTGCCATAAAATCGGTGGAAATGGTCGATGGAGAATGTCTTGAGATTGATCAAGACTGTTGCATTTAATGCAGTGTTCTCAACGGTCAGGATTGAACCATTTGAATTCCTTAACCTAACAGGTTTAGGGTTTAGGGTTTATGCTATCGACCTATCTATTTTCCTATAAGGTCGATGTTGTGTCTCATTCTGAAGTTGTTGGCAAAAGTTGTGTGTGTGTATCCAAGAGAAGGGATACGTGATTCTTGCCAGACCAAAAGGAGAGAAGTGATACCTGCAGAGTGTAAGTGCAAAAGGTGAAGAGGAGCTTAAGTAGATCTACATTAGCATTAAGTTTTGTTACCAAATCATTGTAATACCTATTGATCTCTAACCACCTCAACAGTTGGAAAATCCCTTAACAGGGTAGCCTTAACCGACTTATTGAAAATCCTTTAACAGGGTAATTCAAAGCTACTGAGTTCAGAATCCTTTAGCTATTGAGTTCTTGAAATCCTCTAACAAGGTAACCTTTAACAGGGTTTAATCCTTAACTAGGTATTGTAGCCATCCCTTAACTAGGTGATCTCTAACAGGATCGGTTCCTAGCAGAACCTATTGTAATGTCTCTAATCAGACAAGGCTCCTAACAGAGTGGACTTCCAAAGAGTTCAAAAACAGCTTGCGGGTATTCATCCCCATCGTGGTTTTTCCCAATTGGGTTTCCACGTAAAAAATATGTGTGTCATGTGTGATGCTTTTATCTTGTGATGCTTTGCTATTGGCTGTCAAGCATATGATGGTTCTGTGTTTTATGTCTGTCAATTAAACATGTTGAACTAGCTGTTATTATGATCTGATGATAGATTACTTGTTTATGCATAAGGGTGAAATGGTAGTGTAGTCTTGAGTTGAGTGAAAAGATAAGTGAGTAACCGGTTAATGCTTGTCTCAGACATTCTTAGCTTTACCGGTTGCACTCTGTTTCAAACCGGTGTCACTGTCTGCCAGTCATTTGAACTGTCTGCAGTCAAATCGGTTTCAGACTATATTTTTGTCTGTACTAATGCACCCCCCCCTCTCAGTACTGGTTTGGTACTATTCACTCATCATTGAGTTATCAACTTTCTCTCTGAAAATTATTTGCAGAGAGTGTTACAAAGAGAAAGATAGACTGGGTGGTGTGAGAAAAAGAATTAAGCTGCCTAGTTGTGTGCAGTTAAAGAATGAAAAGAAGCTATGGCAGATTTTGGAGAGGGGGGGGTTCACTCCCTACATTGAGAGGCTACAAGGGCTTAACCAGGATGTCACAAACTATTTTGCTCAGAACTGGAAGGATGGAACAATTGTTCTCCATGGTCAGAAGGTCCTAGTTGATGAAGCCTTTATTGCACAGGTCACAGGGTTATCTATGGAGGGTATGAAGTATTACAGAGATAGAGTTTATACTGAGAAAGTTGTGCAGAATTTCCCCAAGAAGGAGGCGAAGTGGACCAAAATTGTTAAAAAGATGACCAGTTACTATGACATTGCGGTCATTAAGTCTATCTGGCAGAAGCTTCTTAAGGTAATCATGAATTACCTTACTTTGGATGGTCGTTATACTAGGGTGTATGGTAATCACTTTGTTATATTGAATCATTTCCACCATGGTGTGAAGATGTCTTTCCATTTCTATCTCATGTCTTCTCTTAAGGTTAATTTCAATGACCACCGCAAGAACACTTCCAAGTTTCCCATCTTGCACAAAGGCCTACTGGTCCTTATTGATGCCTGTTTTCATGTTCTTCCTCCCCCTGATGATTATATCCATATTATTTCTGAGAATGATGAGACTAGTGCTGGTGACTCTGAGAATGACGCCTTTGGGTCTGAAGAGAATTCCCCTCCCTTGAAAAAAGATAAAATTGAAAAACCCTCGAGTTCAAAACCTAAGGTGAGGAAAGGTATCAAAGGGAAAAATAACATTGTTATGTCATCCTCCTCTACTTCTACTGAGAATGGCTCCCCCTCTTCTAGCGAGAAGGTAGAAGATGGTAAGGACATTGAATGCCCTAATATCTTGGTCTCTCCTTCATCCAATAAGGAGACTGGTATTGTGGGCGCGGTTGGTATTGAAGACCTTCATCCCAAAAGTGTCGAGCTTAACAATAAGAGGGAGGATTATGATAATGTGTTGGGCATGGCTTGTGAACATGCTATTGATACTTTCAACATGTTTAAATGGATGTTCCATGAACTAAAGGAGATAAGGATCAACCAAAGAGCCCTAGGAAGAAAAATGGAAGTGATCCCTACCGATTCTACTCAAGGTAATCAGAATAATGAGGGGAATTGGACTGAGGCTGAGAAGAAGTCGGTTATGGACTACATCAAGAAGATGGGTGAAGGGGTTGATCAGATGAAGAAAAGGCTGGAAGATCGCATTACCCATGTTGAGGAAGGTTATAACAAGATCAAGGACACCCTCAAAACTATTATGGAAAGCACTCACAAAATTGTCAAACAATTTGCGGTTGTCATGAATACTATGGTGAATAGGTTGGAGCAGCCGAATAGGGATGTTGTTATTATTTGGGATGATGATGAGGTAGCTCAGGGTGGAGAAGGACCCTGCAAAAGGACCTGTGGGAATATGAAGAAAAAGGTGGCTATTTAGAATGTGGATTAAAAAGCTATGAAGACTGTTGTTGATACAATGAATGTCCTTGAGGCTAAGGTTGTTGAGACCCTCAAAAGCCTTATGTAATTGGGTCTGTGTTGTTTTCTGGTTGATGGCTCTGTCTGTGTCTCGGTTTGGTTTCCTTGTTGTCTTTTTATGCCTGGCTGGGCTTTTGTTGTCTCTTTGGCTACTCTTTCTTATGCTTATCCATGAAACCCATTTTATTTTGGATGTTAATCTTTGATTCTATACCTCTTATAATTATTTTGTAAAGGGTTTTGGGGCCCCTTCAAAACCTATTTTTGCCTTAATCCAAAACAAAGAGGGAATTGAGTCTAATTGTCAAGATGAGACCAATTCAAATGATTTTAAAATGATAAAATGCCAATCATAATGATTTAGGACTAAATGTGAATGGATAAGACCGATTAGGGTTGGATTTGAAATGAACTGAAATTAGAGGAATGACACAATGTCAACATATGATGAAGATCAAATGCGACATAGAAGACATGTTAAAAATTAGATTAGCGAAGTAGGAGTGATGACCAATTTTGAGTGTCTACACAAGAAATTCCATATGTCATTATTGATGGTGTTTTATTTAGAAAGGATTACAATGGTATATTATTAAGGTGTGTTGAATCTAATCAAACAAGTAATATTCTTGAGGAATTTCATGATGGACCAGTTGGTGGATATTTTTCACCAAGAACAACAACATATAAAATCATGAGGGTTGGTTATTATTGGCCTAATTTGATTAAGGATGCTCATTAATATGTTAGAAAGTGCAAGAAGTATTCATTATTTATAGGAAAGCAAATATTAGCAGCCCTTCCATTGCAACCAATTAAAGTGGACAAGCCCTTCATGAAGTGGGGTTTTGACTTCATAGGTCCCATTAACCCACCTTCAAGTGTTGGTCATAGGTGGATCCTAACAGAAACTGATTATCTTACAAAGTGGACAGAGGGTACAACATTGAAAGATGCAAATGAGATAGTTGTCCTAAGTTTCTACCAAGATTTGGTCGCAAGGTTTGGTATTCCAGAATCAATAATTAATGATAATGCATTGGCTTTTATTGCTCTGAAAGCAACTAACTAGGCTCTTGAGAATGGAATATATTTGAATACTTCTTCTAATCATTATGATAGTTCTGATACTTAATGTAAGTACAGATGCCAATAGCTAACAAGATGAGAGGGGGGGTGAATCATACAAACTTAAACTTCCATAAAACAACAGATTCAACCTCGGTAACTTATACTTCAGCAATATAACCAAAACTGCCAAACATGCAAACTTATAAGCATATAATCATCATAACACTCATAACACCAGATTTAACGTGGAAACCCAAATAGGGAAAAACCACTGTGGGATTTTGGACCCACTAAGAAAGATACTCTTCTAGAGTATGCTCGGTTAAAAGCAAATCATGCTAAAGATTACAAACACAATGCTAGATGTGACCTGGTTAAGGGATTTCCCTCATATCTGTTAGGATCTTCACTTTGTTAGAAGTGACCTTGCCAAAGGATTTCAAACGCTCATTTAGAATGTTACCTTGCTAGAGGGTTTACATATAAGACTGTTAAGTCCACTTGGTTAAGAGATTTTCTGTCACTTACAAAATAATAGTAATACAAATCTATCTGCGGCTTCATATCTAAAATGCTAAAGCAGATTCTTATTTGCTCAAAACAATCTAGTCATAGGACTTATCTTGTCCCTCTGTTGGGCTTTCTACTATGTTATTCAAACAGGTCTTCAAGCTTCTGTGCTTGGTAATCACTATGTAGCATCCTTGTGCATACACTTGCCCACATACATTGTTTATCAACAAATTCTTATTTATAAATAATTGCTAACCACTCAATCTCCTTGATCACATTTTTCATGATCAATCTTCACCAACTTGACTAGGTTTAATGTATCCTTCGATCTGAAAATGTTTTACCTTACCTTGGGACTTGTAGTCCTTTCTTGGAACTTGCACAAGGTTAATGCGGTTCAATCTACGTTGTAGATCTTCCTGCCAATTTTCCTTTGCCATAAATCCTTAACAAACTTCATGCATGACATTCTAATCATTTATACATTTCCAGCTAATCATTGTCCTTCATTAAATAATGCTTTTATCCATCCCATGTGCACTGTCATAACTCGGTTGCAACTCGGTAGACATTCTGCCTTCATTAACCGATATCGATAACCTTAGGGTTTACCAACTAGGTTCTTTGCTCAGTGACATAGTATAGTATAAACCTTACAATCAACAACATATGTAGAATATCAAAACAATCTAAACATCAACATCTCATCATTGTCTAACTCGGTAATAGTTGCCCATTGAATAACTTATTCCTCCCTTTAATCATCACATTCTTTTTGTGTCTTTTACTGACATCTTAATTCTCTTCTAATCAATCTTCTCAACATATGGCAACATCATACTGAATCAGATAATCAATCTCTTGACATCAATGACAAAATAATGTTATAAAGATAATTATCATCCTTCTTCAGTTATATCAATAATCTTCAACAACCTTCTCAATATCCTTACTGAATATCAACAGTCTCTTGATATTGAAATACAAACAATCTTTCTTACTGTAATGCCAACAATCTCCCCCTTTGGCATTGATGGCAAAACCAACAATTAAATGGTAATACCAACAAGATATTCAAATTGATTCAGATTCAGATTGCTATAAGACTTCTCCTGTTATCCTTGATCTGTTAAAATCTTCTGAAGTCTTCTTCCTTTTCATTAGGCTTATGAGTTGTTGACTTGCATTTAGTCTTCTCCATTTCTTTTGCAATCTTCTCCCCCTATCATTAGTCTTTTGTTATTTCCATCATTCAGGGCTTTCATTCAGTCAACCATTTAGCCTTTCAACCATTTATTCTTCTCCCCCTTTGACAACAATGCCAAAAAGTAAAAGAACTAAATCATGATTACTTCCTCTTGTGAAGTGATTTGCCTTGTTGTGTAACATCTCAATCTCGGCCAGAGTAACTGGTTCAATTCACTTTTTCCTGCACAACATTAGGTGACCTCATAAAGTGTGTAAATCAGCATCAATCCACACATAATATTCTATAGATTCATCGAATTGATGCTTCAACCGAACTCGATCAGTGAGTAGAAGATAGGGGTAGGACCCCTAACTTGCTTCTGAGATACTCAAAAGTGTCCCTTGGCAATGGCTTTGTGAAAATATCTGCTAATCGCTCCTTTGAACTGATATATTCCAGCACAACTTTCTTCTCTTGAACTTCTTCTCTAAGATAATGAAACTTTATAGATATATGCTTTGTCTTAGAGTGCATCATTGGATTCTTTGAAATGTTAATGGCACTATTATTATCATAGAATATAGTTACTGGCTTGGTAACTTTCTCATTTATACCTTCCAACAGTTGTTTGATCCATGCTATATTGGTATAGTTCAATGTTGTAGCAATGTATTCAACTTCTGCTGTTGACTGTGAGATACATCCTTGTTTCTTGCTAGGCCAACTTACTAGTCTTTCTCCTAAAAAGAAAGCTCCACCACTTGTGCTTTTCCTATCATCTATGTTGCCTGCCCAATCAACATCAGTATAAAATTTTAAATCAAAATCATTTCCTTTCTGATACACAAAGCCATAATCTTCAGTGCCTCTCAGGTATCTAAAAATTCTCTTGATTGTTGTCATATGTGTCTCCTTGGGATCTATAGAGAATCTTGCTACAATACCTACTGCATGTGCTATATCCAGTCTACTATGCACAACATATTGCAATTTTCCAATCATAGATCAGTAAAGTGTCTCATCAACAGATGTAGATTCATCATTATTTGATAATTTACAGTTAGTAGTCATAGGAGTACTTACTAGTTTAGAATCCTCCATTCCAAATTTCTTCAAGATTTCCTTTATGTACTTGGATTGAGTAATGAAAATCTCATCTTTCATTTGCAATATCTGTAAACCTATAAAATACTTTATCTCACCAATTAGTGACATCTCAAATTTTTTGCACATTTCATTTCCAAAGTTCTTGCATAATGAGTCATTTCCATAAAATATAATGTCATCAACAAATATGGCTGAGATCAGTATTCCATTGTCCTCATCTTTCTTCATGTACATATTGTTGTATTTACTTGTTCTTATAAAACCAATCTTGATCAAATAAGAGTGCAATCTTTCATACCATGCTCGAGGTGCTTGTTTCAGACCATATAAAGCTTTGTTTAGTTTGCATACCTAATCTTTACTCTTGTCTCAACAAATCCTTCAGGTTGTTCAATGTAAACTTCTTCTTCTAGTATACCATTCAAAAATGCAGATTTAACATCCATTTGATATACCTTGAAATTTTTTTAAGTAGCATATGCCAACAATGTTCTCACTCCCTCAAGTCTAGCCACAAGTGTAAAAGTCTCACCATAATCTATTCCTTCTTCTTGAGCATAACCTTTGCAAACTAGTCTTGCTTTGTTGCGAATGACTTCACCTTTCTCATTTAGCTTGTTTTTGAAAATCCACTTTGTACCGATTACATTTTTGTCCTTTGGTCTTGGGATTAGTGTCCATGTGTCATTCTTCTTGATTTGATCAATCTCTTCTATCATAGCATTTACCCAATCTTCACTGTTAAATGCCTCTTTCACTATTCTCGGTTCAAATTCAGATATTAAACATGTGTTATGTCTCAGTTTGTTCCTTGTCATCACTGGATCATCCTTATCTCCTATAATTTGACTTTCTGCATGATGTCTTCTAACATATTTGGCTAATATAGGCTCGGTAGGTTTTGTATGATCTTCTTCATCACTCAGTAACTAGACATTATCTTCATTTTCTTCAGCAGCTTTCTCAGTAGGACTTCTCAGTTGAGCATAAACAAATTCTTCATAATCTTCTGGTTCTTTGGAATTTCCTTCATCATTTCTTTATGCAAATTCATCAATTTTCACATTTGCACTTTCTACTATTTTGTTAGATGATTTGATCAGATATTTAAATGCTTTACTTCTAGAAGAATAACTAAGAAATGTTCCTTCTTCACTTTTCTGATCAAACTTTCCATTTCTGTCATCTTTGTGAACATAGCATCTACTTCCAAAGATTTTAAAATAACTTACATTAGGTTTCTTGTCATACCAGATCTCATATGGTGTCTTCATAGTTCCTTTTTTCAATTGAACTCGATTCAGGGTATAGACTGCAATGCTGATTGCTTTTCTCCAAAATGTTTGAGTTACCCTCTTTTCTATCATCGGGGTTCTTGCACAATCCACAATTGATCTGTTTCTTCTCTCGGCTATCCCATTTTGCTGAGGTGTTCTCAGTGAAGATACTTGCCTCTTTATACCATGATCATTTCAGAATAAGTTAAATTCATCAGAAGTGAATTCTCCTCCTCTATCAGATCAAAGACATTTCAGTTGTCTTCCTATTTCATTTGCAACTCTTGCCTTGTACCATTTAAACATTTGAAAAGCTTCTGATTTTTCTTTTAAAAACATGACTGACATCATCCTTCAGTAATCATCCACAAATAATAGGAAGTATTTATCACCATAATAACTTTGAACTTTCATAGGACCACAAAGATTAGTATGTACTAGATCTAAAATTCCTTTTGAGGTGTAGGACTTAATTGTAAATCGTGATCTTGTCATCTTACCCATCTGGCATCCTCAACACATAGCATTCTTAGGTTTTTCAAGACTCGGTAGACCTCTTACTCAGTGCTTCTTACTTATTTTGATCAGATTATCAAAATTTACATGACAAAACCTTTTATGCCATAACCAGGTATCATCTATCTCTGTATAAAGACACTTGTTCTGAGTTGAGTCAAGATGAAATGTATTACCTTTTGTTTGTGTCCTGGTAGCAGCTAACTTTCCATGCTTGTCATGAACTTTGACAATTCCTTTTTGAAATTCTAATCAGTATCCTGTATTGTTTAGTTGTGCTACACTCAACAAATTGTATTTCAATCCTTCAAGCCAGTATACATCATCACATTTAGCATTGTCAAGAAGTGTTATAGATCCTTTACCTTTCACCGGACATGGTGCATAATTATGAAATCTTACATAGCCTCCATCATAGTCTTCTAATTTAACAAACTTGTGTTTATCACCTATCATATGATGTGAACATCCACTATCTATAATCCAAGAATCATTATTATTTATGTGAGATATTAGGGCTTTTTCATCATACCTTTCTTCATCAGATCCATCCTTAATAGCCACATAAACAACTTCCTTAGTATCAGTTTCATCAGATTCATCATCATTGGATTCCTCATCAGCTATTAGACATGTCTTTCTATCTCTCCTTCTGAAGTCTCGGTGTCCTCTGTATTGGTTGTCTTTCTACTTGTTATCTCAGTATTCTTTCTTTTCACTAGATTCTTTGTCAGGGCAGTTAGAAGCCATATGTCCTATCTTATCACAATTGAAACATTTCAAAGGTAGTTTTCCTTTATACTTACCTTTGCCTCTCAGTAACCTTCTGGCTAATAATGCTTCAAACTCTTCTTGCTTCTTGATTTCCTCATATAGTTTGTGCACTTTTTCCATGTTCTTGCGAAATATTTCACTTGCTCCACTGTGATCTCCTTCAGAGTACTTACTCATTCTATCATTGTAATCATCAGATTCACAAATATGAAAAGAACTGAATGCAAATTCAACTTTATTTACCAAAGACCCACTGTTATCAAAATTACTTAACTCAAATGCATGTAGCTTACCAATAGTAGCATCTAAAGAAACTAGAATGTTAGGTACAAACCTCAATTCATTATTGCAGAGACTCGAATAGCATAGGCTGGAGAAGGGTTCTCAACAACTTACTTGTTATATCCTTTTCTTCAATAGTTCCACCTACTCCTTTAATTTGATTGACAATCTCCTTTAGTCTTGTACTGTATTGGGTTATGTTCTCACCTTCATTCATCCTCATGGATTCAAGTTGTCCCCTTAGACTATCTACTTTTTCTCTTTGAACATGTTCATCACCTCCATAAATAGATATGAGCATAGTCCACATTGCTTTTGCATCATTACAGCCTTCTAGATCATTAAACTCTAAGTTGGTCAGTGCTAATGTAATTTCAATCATAGCTTGAATATGTTCTTGCTTTGCCTTAATCTCTTACAAGGTCATAGGGTTGGTGCTTGGTGCAATGTAATCATTCTATAGATAATATGTTGCATATTCTCCAATTCCTGATAAATGCATCTTCATCCTTTTCTTCCATGTGGAGAAACTTGACTTATTTAGCTTCGGTGCATCCCTTTTATACATCTTCGAATCTTTACCTCAAGTACCTTTAAACTTTTTCTTCCAGAGTCCAAAGCTCTGATACCAATTGATAGTTCTGATACTTAATGTAAGTACAGATGCAAATAGCTAACAAGATGAGAGGGGGGGTGAATCATACAAACTTAAACTTCCATAAAATCAACAGATTCAACATCGGTAACTTATACTTCAGCAATATAACCAAAACTGCCAAACATGCAAACTCATAAGCATATAATCATCATAACACTCATAACACCAGATTTAACATGGAAACCCAAATAGGGAAAAACCACTATGGGATTTCAGACCCACTAAGAAATATACTCTTCTAGAGTATGCTCGGTTAAAAGTAAATCCTGTTAAAGATTACAAACACATTGCTAGATGTGACCCGGTTAAGGTATTTCCCTCAGATCTGTTAGGATCTTCACTTTGTTAGAAGTGACTTTGTCATAGGACTTATCTTGTCCCTCTGCTGAGCTTTCTACTCTGTTATTCAAATAGGTCTTCAAGCTTTTGTGCTCGGTAATCACTATGTAGCATCCCTATGCATACACTTGCTCGCATACATTGTTTATCAACAAATTCTTATTTATAAACAATTGCTAACTGCTCAATCTCCTTGATCACAATTCCCATGATCAATCTTCGCCATCAGATCTTCAACCTTGACCAAGTTCAATGTATCCTTCAATCTGAAAATGTTTTACCTTACCTTGGGACTTGCAGCCCTTTCTTGGAACTTGCACAAGGTTAATGCAGTTCAATCTGTGTTGTAGATCTTCCTACCGATTTTCCTTTGCCATAGATCCTTAACAAACTTCATGCATGACATTCTAATCATTTATACATTTCCAGCTAATCATTGTCCTTCATTAAATGATTCTTTTATCCATCCCATGCGCACTGTCATAACTCAGTGGCAACTCAATAAATACTAAACTTTACTCGGTAGACATTCCACCTTCATTAACCGATATCGATAACCTTAGGGTTTACCAACTAGGTTCTTTGCTCGGTGACATAGTATAGTATAAACCTTATAATCAACAACACATGTAGAATATCAAAACAATCTAAACATCATCATCTCATCATTGTCTAACTCAGTAATAGTTTCCCATTGAATAACTTATTCCTCCCTTTATTCATCACATTCTTTCTGTGTCTTTTACCAACATCTTAATTCTCTTCTAATCAATCTTCTCAAGATATGGCAACATCATACTAAATCAAATAATCAATCTCTTGACATCAATAACAAAATAATGTTATAAAGATAGTTATCATCCTTCTTTAGTTATATCAATAATCTTGAACAACCTTCTCAATATCCTTACTGAATATCAACAATCTCTTGATATTGAAATGCAAACAATCTTTCTTACTGTGATGCCAACACATTACCCACAGGGTAATGGGCAAGCTAAGTCCACTAATAAAAATCTAATCAGTATTATAAAGAGGATCATAGGAAACAATCAGAGAAGCTAGCACAACAAGTTGAACTCGGTCTTACGGGCTGATAGGATCACTCCTAAGAGATCTATAGGCAATTCTCCATTTGTTTTGGTGTATGGAAAGGAAGCAAGGCTTCCAATTTCAGTGGAATCTTCAGCTTTAGGCTTAATTCAAGAGTTGTAAATGATGGAGGAGGAACCAATGCAAATCAAATACGCTGAGCTTTTGGAGTTGGAAGAGAAAAGAAGAAGAGCCCTCATAAATATTACAAATCACCATGCACAAATGAAGAGAACTTTTGATAAGAAGGTTGTCCCAAGAATTTTTAGAGAGGTGACTTGGTTTTCAACTGGAATGAGTTGAGGAGCAGACCTGGACAACATACTAAGTTTGATGCAATGTGGGATAGCCCACACATCATTAAAAGTTGCAAGATGCACAATGCTTATCAGTTGTCTAAGTTGGATGGAAAGGAGTTACATATCCCAGTCAATGGGATACACCTCAAGCTTTGCTATTGAGTTGATTTGTTTCATAATTGTATATATTAGTTTAGTTTTCATTTCAATAAGGTGTTGTGGAATCATTTTTTTAGAGTCTAGTGGTATTTTTTCAGTCTTGTTTATGTCTAGTTTTCATTCCTCCAAGTGTTTGAACACATTTTGTCAGGTTTGTCAATAGGTTAGTAGTCTTGATATAGCTGGCCTATTTTAGCAGTAGGTTCTCAATCACTTTCTGAGTCTTTACAATCATTGTTGAGTGAGTTCCAGGTATAGTATGAGTAAATTGTACTATTATATGCTTCTAACAATAGGGTCTTGGTTTGTCAAGTCTGATTTTTGAGTTCTTAAATCTATGTGCCCAATGTAAATTCAAAAGGCTACTAGTCCTTATTGTTTAGTAGGAAAACACCCATCAGAGGTCACCAAAAAATATTATCCAAATTTAGGCCTTACACCTAAATTGGATAAATAGAGTTGGCACTAAAAGTTTGAACTTATTTTGGTTTTGTATTTAAAATGCTTTGTGAATTTATGATAAGATGGGTGGAAGTCAAAAGATCTTCATTCTTATAAGTATGTGAAAAATTTCAAAGAGGTCTTGTGAATAGTTCAACTTGGGGTGTTATTTTGATAGAAATTAAGTAGAATCATTGGTATTTTTATGATTTTGGGTCAAAACTCAGGGTCTATTTTGGAGGGAAGATTAAAATATTATTTTTAATATTCTAAACTCAAGAGATGAACCTAAGTTTTCAAGAAAGACTGTTGTTTAGTTGTAAAAAACCCTATCTTTTTTATTGTTCATCCCTTCAATGGTCACCAAGTATGAGGAGTTCTATTAAAAAATGAGTAGCTTCAAAGAGTAAGTCTAAGTTGACAACATGAAAGCAATAGTCAAGGCAAGTTTGAGTCAGGTTCTATGCACATTTTGAGGATCAATAGTCTAAATAGAAAGATAAATTCCAGATTGAAAGCACGGAAGCCATGTGTTCAAGGCAAAAATAAATGAAGTGAGGTGGGGCTCTTAATACATCTCCTAACCCTAGGCTACACAGAGAATAGTTTCTCATGCATTTTCTTAGTTTCTCATATTTCCTTTCTTGAAGAAAGTCATTTGTATATGTTTATTTAAAGATCGCTATCATAGGTATGATGGGTAAGGAATACCTTTCTCTATTGTTTATAACTGCCAATAGGTATAGAGGATATTGCAGCCATGATGGTTGTGCTTGTATCTGGCACAATCAAAGGAGAGACTTTGTAGTTGATCATACTCAAAGCAGCAACAAGTAGCCCTGATTAGGAAGATAGTCCACATTAGTATGGATAGTGATTGTTTGTAGTTAAAAGAGTAAAGGTTCTTCATGCCAAATTCTTGATAAAGGCTCACGGCGTACTCATAAAGAATGAAGAAGCAGTCATTACCCGTGAGATGGGTATGTGTTGAGAAAGAGCCATAGGACGGGATGAGGGTTATTTTGACCCTTTAACATGTTGAGAAAGAGCCATAGGATGGGATGAGGGTTATTTTGACCCTTTAACATAAGTTAGCTCATTGACCTAAGATATAACAATCACTATCAAAACAAAGATAAGGTGCAGGATAGAATGTAGAATGATGTGAGGACTGATGCCATACAAAAAAAAAAAAACAGTGAATGGACCTTGAAAGATAAATCAGTCCTAGGTTAGAGCAGCAACTTGAGTATGAAGACAGAGATATGGGTAAGGGCAGTAATCACATAAGAGAGCAATCATTGAAGAGATAATAAGAACTCAACTCATTAGCAGCCAAATGGACACATAGAAGAGATAATACAATATGAACAAGTGTAGACTTTGTTGAGGGACAACTTATGGTTTAGAGAATTATTGCAGACCTGCAAGTCACAGTCAATATCAATTAGTGTAGTTATTAAAATATTTGTATGGTGACAAATCATGAATGATAGGGGCAGTTTGAAAAGGGATCAAGTATTCACAAGGTTTGGACAGAAAAAGAGGATTGTTAAGCTCATAGCAGTCAATAAAGAGATCCTAGCATTTGGACAGTTTCAAAGGAAAATCAGTCATATGTTTGGATGTTTGGTATTGTTTCACATTAGAGTAATTAAGACTATCATGAAGGCATGATCACAATATTGAGAGCATATAGCATGAATACAGTTTCTAAGAGGTCAACAACTTCATTGATGCAGAGACTCAATGAAGAAGAAAATCCAATTTCAGAGTTGTAGTTGGTACTGACAAAGATCTTGTCACCCTTGATGGAGACCACCACAAGTTAGTAGTTAGATCAAAAATCTCAGGAACAACATTCATAGATGGATTCAGACAACATTGGCAATGAAAAGATAGTTAAAAGATATTGTCAATAAGGGCATATAAGATAGTGATATTGATATTAAGGAGTCAAACTCTTCTGATTGAAGTCCAAAAAGGCCATTTGAGCATTCAAAGTAAGGTTCCTTCATGACAGATCAGCTTGGCAACTCACAACCAAGAAAGGACACACAATCTAAAAAGGTATAACAAACAAACAGAGCTTTCCTCTCTCAAAGTACTCAATCATAAATAGTAGAGTTCAGGAAAGGATAAGGGTTAAGATGAATCAATAATCCTAGGGACTATTAGGCAATAGTGAGAACCTCATGCATGGTCAAGGGTTTGAGGCCAAATCTCAGCCAAAATGAGAATAATATCATACTATATAGCAATACATTGAATAGTAAATACAACACTAATGAAGATATGTAGATATAAAGAGTTGTCAAAAGTCCAAATCATAACAAAGTAGCACTTTTCATACCCAAGAGCATCAAAGGCCTAAAACCTAGTCCTCATAGCAACATGTTCTTAGATGCATAATACCTCAAGACATAGAGTAACCTTTAGGTTGCAAAGACACAGTCTCAAGCCTAGTGCAGTAAGCTATCAAAGAGAGATAAAGATAAATCTAAAGGAAAGACTTGCAGCCATGTATCAAATGTGCAGTCTTCAAATGAATAATTAAGGAGGCAAATTGATGAGAGCTAACAGAAAATTGGAAGAACTTTGTAATTGTCTATCAAAAAACAAAAGACAGCAATGGCTAGCATTAATGAATACAAGGTCATAGTTAGATCAAGCCCTAAGTCTGTAACAAAAGATCAAATGGCAAAAATCTAGAGAATGAAGTTCATAAACAAAGAAGGTGACATTTTTGTATTAAAAAATCAAGATTGTAGTCATTGTAGTGATCATAGGATAGTAAGATCACTATCAAGATCATTCAATACTAGTAAAAAACCATTATCAGTATAAAGACAGTCAAATCCACAAGAGTCTTCCTAATAGTGACTTTCAAAGTTAGTGTAGCTCTTCAAGGAGGAGATTTTTGAAGGATGTGAGGTTATATGGAATGATGGTCTTAATCATGCAAATGTATTGTCGGAATTGTAAGTGAAGTTTTATGACAAAAACTAAGCCTGGGAGTCAACATAATGAAAAGCCTTGTGATTCATTGTTATGACAGTTCAATGTATCAAAGTGCTCTATCCTACAAGGTGCAGTCATATATGATAAAGGATGGGTGAAAAAAGTGAAAAGATAATAGTTATACTCATCAAAAAATGAGTTTGTGAGACATGTTGACATTACGTGAATTTGAAATTCAAATTCAAATAGTCATTAAAGCATTTACCCCACAAATTTGAGTTCAAATTTCAAAATATGCCAAGGAGAGTCGAGCAACAAAGAGATCCCACTTTTGGGGGGAATTTTGACACAAGAACAATAGTTATTTGCCTGATTTGAAGGGTCCCACGGGTCAAGTATCAATCAGTAAGGATTCTAAAGCCACAAGCAGCTAATTTGCTTCAGTTACAACCCTGATTTTGAGGGATTTCTAAGTGCATTCGCCCAACAATTGAATTTTTAAATTTTTAATCAGTTAGCCACCTGATTTCAAGGGACAAAAGAGCAGCCAACACACTCAAAAAACCAATTGCGTCATTAAGTCAAAGGCAACCAGAAGTTCAAAATTAAAATTTCTTTGGAGCCATTTATTGATATAAGTCTTGCTTCTTCTCCATTCTTCTTTAGTTATTTTCTTTCTCTATGATACAAAACTGTATTGAGCATTGTAACTCACATTTTCCAAAAGTTTTCTCAGTTCTTCTCTAATTTTCTTTGTAATTAGTTGTGTTACAACTTGTAACTTGTTATTTTGAATGAAAATTAGAGTTCTATCTGTACTTTACAAGAGTTTATTCCAAAAATAAATAAAGAACTTCTTGTTGTTCCTGCTCATTGAGTTGTCTTTTCATGGTGTTTATATGGTCATTTTAGAAATTCATTGTGATTTATCTTAGATCCTTTGATTTCATACACATATATACATTATTGGACAAATATACTTTAGTTGAATCGGGGCATATGTTGTGTTTGATTTTTTTTTTTTTAGTTAAGTGTTATTGTATGGTATTTCCATCTTTTCATGAAAGCTGAGAAGTAGAACCTTCATATATATTGTTTATGATCATGTTAGGAGGTAATGAGTTGTGAATGTAGTTAATCAGTTGAGTCTTTCATGATCAGTCATTTCAAAACAGAAAAAGATAAAACATTTTGGTGCATCACCGTTTGAGTAGATTAGATTTTCATTTCCAAAGCATGATTTCTATCCCTTTTCCCTACAAGAGTTAGTAGTTTTAGGAATTTTCAAAGGGAAGCAGCCCTCTCTGGACGTCTACTTCTATCACAAGTTACCCACAACCTAGAAGTAGTCCCATGTGTCATAGGTTAGCTGAGTCTAGACTTAGCTAGGGTGCAGACCTTAGTGATAACAAGACCAACATCCAAAATAAGCATAGAGCCTTCCAACATTTAACAAAACTCATTCACAAAGACAAAATCCTATCGGCAACATAATACAAAACCAAACTCCATATTTACAACACTATCGGTATCTATAAGACAATGGAAACTTTTAAACTCCCAAGAATAATACATCCAATAAACTAGCAATACATCAAAATGGGGATAGACTCCATTAATGACAATGCACAGTCACAGGAGTTCAAATTCCAAAATGGTAATAAATCAAAATTAGTTGAATATAACATAGTAAATACATCAATCATTTATTTTTACTCAGCAATTATTTTCCCACAGACATAATGAATACAATCTTTTCAAATAAAAAAGCATAAGGATTAAAATCCCCAACTTGGACTTAGAAGTTATGGAAAGCAAATCATTGTAGAGAGATGCGACCAAGCCCAAATCCTTAATCCACTAATGAAATCAAGCCCCAAGAAATCCAAGCCAAACTCTAGAAGCTAAATCAATCATAGAAAAGGCATCAACAATAGATTTCAAAAATTTCTCCAACTAAGCAACCCCCCAAAAACTCAAATCTCCAAATAAATAAAAATTAACCAGAAACTATACAACCTTTCTAGCCAATCAAAATAATCCAAAATATAGTAATTTCTACCAACCACCTCAAAAATCAATACAAAAATAATATAAAACTAGTATACTTATATTTAAAAAATATATGCAAAATATATCGAGAGATATCTTATAATAGAAGAGAATCATCTATTAAATAAATATTCTTCTAAAATACTAAACACCAAAAATACAAATCCATTAAAGTCTTGAACTGTGAATCTAACTCGAGACAAGTGGCGGGGGTTCTATTTTATTTGGAGTAATAAAATAACACCTCCACAAAAGTTGAAACATACATATTTTATGCATTTGCTTGTCATTTGCATGTCAAATTGTTTCAAAAATGGATTTTTGTTTACGGACATTTTGATGTCGTTGTAGATGCCTCTCAGCATAATAATATTATCTCAATTCCCAAATCTCAAAGCCAATAATAAAAGAGAGTAAGGTAAATGATAAAAAAATAAATGGGTAAAAGATTAAACAATAATAAATAATAAATAAACCCATTAACCAGTAAATAAAATAGAAAGGGCTATTAAATAAAATAAATAAATCAAAAGCCCAATAAATGTTAATCCACAAAAAATAATATAAATAAATAAAAAACTAAATAATATTATCTCACAAACACAGCTCCCAAAAGGACCAATCATAACAAGAGGTTAGTAAATAAATAATAACAAATAAATAACCAATAAATAGACAAGCCAACAACAAATAAATAAATAAACAATAAACAAATAATTAAATGTACGGATAAATATAAATGCTTCGGCCAATATAATTTAAACTCAATACCATTAATATCTCCCACATACATATAAAATATAAAAAATAAATAATCTTGCATGCATAATTATATATGACAAATATTATGACCCATAAAATAACATTAATAAATAACTACCCTCAATTAAAATACCCAATTATATTTAAATATCAATGTCATTCATTGATTTAATTTAATATTAATAAACTATATAAACCAAATAATTAATTAGTAATTTAATTAATAATCACAACTCCTACAGGCAACCCAACATAGGGTAACATGAAATACCACATGACACTAAACAATGCAACTCTAGCCAAGACACCAAAACTGATAGGATACTAGCTAAACCTAGAGTGTAAAATAAGATCTCATGTCACCTCGGATCAACTTGTCATTGGGATTAAAGACATACTCAAACATGTGGAATTAGATGGATTCGATGTCTAGTACGTGCAAACCTGTACTTACCAATGTACATGCAATGGCGCACCCACACACACACACACATCTATATGTATGTATGTATATATCTATGTATATATATGTATGTATATGCATGTATATGTATGTGTATGTGTATGTGTGCGTATATATATACATATATATGTGTGTGTGTATATACACACACATATACATACATACATAGAGATATGTATGTATGTATGTATGTATGTATGTGTTTTCATGCTTAAAATCATCATTGCTAAATAGGAACTAAGGAAAATCATGAATTCCTTAACTATCTAAGCAGTCCTAAACATAAATAGGTGTATAATTGAATCAATTAAACAATATAAGACTTCATATTTTGCATCATAGCTTCCTTTGTTCTTCTCTTCTTTGTGGTATGGTGGCTCTCAGATATCGCGTTGGTGACCTGCAAGTGACACAAAGATTCAAAGTTCATGATTGTTGAAAATGAAGAAATAAGGTTTCTTTTATAGATTTTTGGGACATATTGGGTGAGAAATAGAACTGAAGTGTTGATTGACAGTTGAATTGATTTGATTGATTAGTCAACTCATTTTGATTGATCTATTAAGTGGATTGATTGAAAAGATAACTCAATTGATTGATTAGTCAACTAGATAGATTGGCTAGTTAACTAAATTGATTGAGAGAAGACTTAATAGATTGATTTGTTAGAAAAAGGTGATTGGGAGTGAAAAGCAGAGATTGGAGAGTTAACTGAGGTAACTAGTTACTTAATTGATTTGATTGATCACTCCTAATTTTCAACATGTGTTGTAGGACTTTTGAATTTAAATTCAATTTCATTCTTATTTGGATTTGATTTTTGATTTTTGAATGATGAAATTGAAATGCACATTCATTTGAAATTTGATGAAATTGAAATTTGGTGAAATGTGAATTTAGGAGAAATTAAATTAGTTGGAATTCAAATTTGGAGATTTGAAGAATGAATTAATAAATTAAATAATTTCAATAAAATTATTTAATCATTAGAAATGGGATTGATTAAATAATAAATACTATTTAATTAAGGAATTAAATCATAATTAATTAAATAATTAATATTCAAGAAAAGGTTAAATGATGAATTAATGGAGAATTGGAAATTGAATAATTAGTAATGTGAAAGGTGATGATTGAATTAATTTAGAAGAAATAAGATTAATTAGATTAATTAAATAATTAAAGAATTACTTAATTAATACGATGAATGATTAGTGTACGATTAATGAGACATTTTTAGGTGTCTACATTTGTCCCTCTTTGATAGAATGTCGAAACGACATTGTTTCAAAGAAGACAAAAAAATCTGCACGAGTGTTTTGAGTAGGATCTTTAGATGAGGGGCCGATATGAGATACCATGGGATCGCATGGATTATGATGATCTGACTATAGTTTTATGTAGTATAGTAGTAGGTCCTCTTATGCCTGACAAGAAATTTCATGGATTTCTAGTTGGATGGGGCTGAGTGATCCATGATATGATTGTGCATAGACATATGTTTGCATGGGGTCCATGTCTACTTGCCATGTTGTACTACCAGATGCATGGGATTGTTTATTTTAGATAGAGATCTATCAGCTGTGGCATCACTTTGCTCCAGGTCTAGGATTGGGAGCATATTGCTATCTCTCAACTAGTTATTCATGCAGATCTTCAAGATGATCAGCCTTATGCTTATAAATACACTCTATGGATCAGACACAGGGGTTTAGATAACACTCTATATTGGAGGTATCAGCTTGATATATTATAGCACTTTGTATGGAGACCATACTTGGATTGCCTTGGCTAGGCTGATGATGCACAACATCTACCCTTCTGTCGATAGCAGAGATACCTCATTGGTTGGGCCATTGATACACAGTGTATTATTGATATGCATCTCCTAGGATGGGTCCTCCGATAGTTTGGGGAGGTGCATGGTATTCCATATGTGATTGGTTATTTTTCTCAAGTTGCTTGGGAGATTGGTGATTGGGGGGATTACATACAACCTCATGTTGTTGTTGCTGAGTTTGATTATCTCCCAGTTTAGTGGGGTTGGGCAGTGAGGGTAGCAGATCTAGGGACTACTTTACAGTAAGATACTTGGTGGGCCAGACAGAGGCTTGTTCCATTGACAAATATGACCGTGCCTATTTTGCCTCAGTATATTTGGCACCAAAGACCATAGGGAGGAGGGGATGGTAGGAGGAGAGTAGTTAAAGGAGGGAGGAGAGCAGTTGTAGCCATTTTTGTTGTAGGAAGAGAGGAGGAGGGAGAGGATGAGGGAGAGGCTGAGGGTAAGGAGGTACACATCGGTAATGACTCCGAGTTGAGTAGCGATGATGATGATGATTCATCTTTCGAATCATCTAGTAGTGGGGATGAGGGTGATGAGAGCTCATAGGATACTGGCATGCCAAAGCTTGAGGATGCTCCTACCATAGTAGTAGGTGGTGAGGGAGGATAGGGACAAGAGGGGGATGGTGATGATGAGGATCCAACTCTCCTTAGAGCATGGATTCACAGTTTAGAGGTTTCCCTAGCTAGAGAGAGGTAGTAGAGGCAAGATGATCAGGTTGTAGTTATGCAGGAGTTGTAGGCTTGAATTTAGGAGAGAGATCATCTCTAGAGTGAGTGAGACGATGTCGTGTAGAGGGCCCAATTGGCACATGATGCCTATAATCAGTACAGGGAATTGAATACTAGTATGCTGACACGTGATTATCACCTCATACATTTAGCTAAGGAGATTTTGTATTGGTGATGAGAGTATGAGAGATTTGTTCTTGAGGGTCAGAGAGTATGAGGGTCAGAGAGTACCAGGTTATAGTGCTTATACATCTAGGAGGAGATCTATCAAATCTACTACTCGAGAGACTAGCGACGCGAGTGTCATGGGTCCACCTTGGGCATCCTGGGGTAGGATCCAACAAACAAGATCCACCTATTGATAGAGGTAGTGTCAATTGAGACACTTATTGATGATGTTATTTGAGCCATTGGGCATTTTTATGATTGTATTTTGACACATTATCATTTTTGAGATATATATGATATGCAGTTTTGGCAGCGGCTTATATACTTTGTGTGATATATATGATGTATGGTTCTATTATGCTTTTATGATGCTTTCTTTATTCTTAAGCAATTCATTCTATATGATTTTACTTATGCTTTATGTTGGTGTAATGATGATGATCATGTGATGTATGTATGCAACTAAATGAAGTATTTAGATGATATATTTATACTTAATGAATCTAAATGAATGAATGTAATGGATTAATTATGTAAATAAATGAAACTTATATTAATAATCTGCCTAAAATGACAATGTAAGTTTAAATGAAATACATGATAATGCAACTAAAATTATAATGTAACTATATGATAATGCAAAGATTGAAAATCAACTACCAAAATGAATGCAACTAATGTGATAATGCAATGTTTTTGTAAAAACATGTCAGAACATTTACTTTTTTATTTACCTCTTGACTCAAAGAAGAAGAAATGTTAGTAAGAATGAAATATTTGAGAAAGATGATGAAAGAATATGTTAGATGAGAGAAATACATGTGAGATAGAATCAAAATGATGAGACTTGAGAATAACATGAAAATGATTGATGATACACATACTTTTGTGCCTTTATTCATAACGCGATATATACTCGTAACTGATCCTTATTATGTAACAATGAAGCTTTACACACCAGGATATTAGGAACCAAGATGTAAAGGTATCTCATTGTAGAAACAAATACTTAACAGACAAGGAGTGAACCCTCCATTCTAGGAATGATGTTAGGAGTCGAGGTATGTGTGGTTTTCAGCAAGTGAATGCACTTATCATAGACACCAATAACACATATCCCCAAAACTTCATTGGTTCACACCACAAACAACAAATAAATAAAAGGATCATGCCCATCACAACTCCTCTAGTCACTTTTGGACATCCTTTAGTAGCATAGAAACATGACCTATCGCCAATTGATAAAGATAAAGACTAACTAGGACAAAATTCAGCAACCATTTTGATATGTGCCTTTTCTTTGATTGTTTGATGTGATGGTTGATAATGTTTGGTTTCAAAAAGTCTGGACCCCATTTAAGACTAACCTATCTAATTTCAAGTGTATCCTCTTCTGTTTAAGACAAGATAATGATCACTTTGATATGGATATTTGATACAATTAATTGGATAGTTTGGTTGTAGATGTTTGATAAGATAGTTATATATTTTTATTACAATGTGAAGTGTTTGTTGGATATATGCTAGGGTGTTTGATTCTTTGGAATCATTTTATTGCAAATTTTCAGACCGTTTTTCGATTTTTAGTTCTTTTTAAAGAGCTTTTGATGTTTTTGATTGATTTTTTGTGTTTTTTGATGTTTTTGGATTTTATTTAGGACATTTTTTACTATTTTTTGGTTTTGTTGTTTTCTCAATGTTTTTGGTTTTTCTTTTTATGCTTTTTAGGGGTTTTTCAGGATTATATCAGATTTTTAGGATTTTTCAGGACTTTATCTAATTTTTAGGATTTTACAGGACTTTATATGTCTTTTAGGATATTTTCACCCATGCCCTCAGTATGCAAACCTATTATGATATGATGATCTACATAAGGCATGTGGGGACAAATGAAATTTTAAAATGCAATTATGTTAGATGCAAGATGCAAGATGAGGATGCATTTCCTATTGAACAAGGATGATTGTAAGCACTTATCATTCTGCATTGCACTAATTGAAATAAAGGTATGAAAATTTTCAGAGATAAGAGTTCAATCCATTCTCAAAAATACCTAGGACCATTCAATTTAACACACTATGTAACTAAGATTTAAAAATGGAGATGCAAAAAACTTCCCCACCGATTCTTGAAACTTTGATCTTCTTTTTTCCATGTATGTGCAATTGAAATTATTCTGACTTATAACCATTAGAGACCTTTAGCATCCTAAGAAACTAGCTACGTAGTTTATTCTAACTTCAAAAGCATCTTGGATAGAGCCTTGTTATCAGTCAAACGCCTATAACCCCGATGAGGTTATACATTGTAATCTCTCGAATATTTCTCCATTGCCAACAAGCGTCCATAGCCCTGATGGAGTTACTCACATTTTCTCATAGCCAAGCTTTATTGCACTTTTGTGCATGATATTTTGGTTATATATCTTTGCTTCTTTTTCCTTGATATGGAATTTGGCATAGCTCCTTTTCTTTTTCTTTTATATTCTTGCCTTGGCTTGTAAGTAATGAAACCTACATGGTTATAACAGATGCAGCGGCACTGAAGTATAATTTTGGATTTTTCACTAGCCACATGATCAACTAGATATCTATAATGACTTAGAGAAAATGATTAATGTGTGAGATATAGAAATTGATAGACTTTGGGTAACAAGGCCCAATAGTGAAACTTCTACCCAACCAAAAATAAAGCTCAATCCTAAGGTTACATTGAAGATGAATGACCTAAAAAAATTTCATGAACTTCATGTATAAGTATCTAAGAAACGTGATAACCTTTGCTTCTTTTAGTGAAGATAGGTGAATAACTAAAACAATCTCCTTGCTTTATTGATGCAGCTATATGTGAATTCAGAAACTATATGCCATGAAGATTGTGAATGTGATGCATTTTTAGAAAATAAACTATATGCAATGCAATGCTGACAGAAAATGATATACAGATGCAGAAAGTAAAGTCTAAATTAACCCAGCCCTTAGATCTAATATCACTTAAGGTGCATGTTGTTCATAGGATCGGAGAGTGGATCTCCCTCCATTGTTGTTAAGATATAGGCATTGTTTCCAATGACACTTGTTATTGCAAAAGGACCTAACTAGTTAGGCTCGAGTTTTCCTAGTTTTTCTCATTCGGGCAGGTTCCTTTGATTCTCTTTAAGGACTATATCCCCTACCTCAAAGCAACGTAGTCTTACTCTTTTTTTATAGCTTTGTCTTAATCTATTTTGATAACCTTGTAAATAGTTCAGAGCGTTTTTCCTTTTTTCATTCAATAGTTCTATCTCTGGCAAACGTGCGACTCTATGGTCTTCTTCTGATATGATACTTTAGAGAGACTCTTAGCAATGGCAATTATACCTCTATAGGAAAATTTTCTTCTGAACCATCTACCAAAGAGTATGGTGTGGCACCTATAGCTATGCATACACCTATTCGATAAGCATAGAGTATGGGATTTAACTAGAGATGGCAGTCTCCTCCTTCTTCATTGACAACTCTCTTTAAGATTTTCAATATCATTTTGTTTGTTGCTTCTGCTTGACCATTTCTTTGTGGATAGTAAGGAGTAGCAAAATGGTGTTGAATTTGGAACTGAGTGCAAATTTCACTCACTTCTTGGTTTTTGAAAGGTCAGCCAATATATGTAACAATGCACATGGGGACTTCGTATTTGTAGATAATATAATTTAAGATTAATTTAGCTATCTATTTTCCTGTGTTGTAATTCATAGGGATTTCCTTGACCAATTTGATAAAATATTCAGTAGTTGTGAGTATGAACTATTGGAATCAATGAACACTGAGAGGGGGGGATGAATTAGCATTCTGTAATTTATAAATTTATTTAACTGATTCTTTAACTACTGGATACAAAGAGCAGAAACTATAATGTAGAAACACAAAATAAATAACCACTCAACCATACATGGAAACCCAGAAAAGGAAAAACCATGGTGGGATTGAGTACCCATAATATTATTATACTATGGCCAGTAGTAAAACAATATTTTAAAAGTTAAAATGCACTTGCATTCAAGCACACTCCCTAGAGCTAACTGCTCAATTACAAAATAGGGTTGCAACCCCAGAGGAAGGCTCACTAGCTTATAGGCTATTAAAAAATGATTACAATGACAAATGAACTGAAGAATAGCATCTAACTATGCCAAAATATAATTTTGGTTAGGCTCCAATTGATCTATTGTCACTTCTCTAAGAAACTACTATGTTCTACTCTGCTACCATGTACCGGATCATGAAAACATAATATGCACATGTGAAATTGTGCTCAATCGCTTCCCAACACTCTCTTGCATACATACCATCACCAAAAATGATCATCAAAGTCGGTCTTATATATCTGCACCACCAAAATAGATCTCCACCTAGTCAGCTTCTCAAAACTGCAAAATATGAAATGTGTAAGCTAATGTCGGCTCAATCCTTCTACAAATCCTTATACTAGACCTAAAACATGTGATCACAAGCTTCCCATAGGTCGGCCAAATCACCTCGAACTCATCAATGTCCACCAGAATCACCTCAATGATCTGTATCACATGCTACACCATCAAACATAATGATAACCATGTTCTTCCTTCAATATCAGATACCAAACCAAGAAACTTTCATTATAATCAACATTGAAGGTAGAAATTGCCTGATAATCTACCTCACACATCCAATCACTATAACCAAGACTGCATCACTGGATTGATACATTGTGTTTGACCAACCAGACTTGTGACCAAGCTTACTTAAGACTTTCGGTAATCCTAATCTCCATATACTGGATAAGATTTCTAGGTTGAGTTCTCATCAATGACAACCCCTAAGTAATCTTCATGAATCTAACATCATCAATATCCACTGGAACATCACCAGAATAGTGTCTTTTTCCAACAATCTCCCCCTTTGGTATTGATGGCAACATTGTGAAAAGTGACAAGTGTTCCAAGAATCCAAAAACTACAATCAATCTGAAAATCTGAAAGTATGTACACTCAACTGAAAATCTCAACTGTTTCCCCCTAATAATGTGCACCAAATCCAAAAACTCCAATCAATCTGAAAATTTGAAAGCTTGTACATTCAACTAAAAATCTCAACTGACTCCTAAGAATGTGCAACATTGTTTACTGCTCTCTCTCCCCCTTTGACATCAATGGAAAAGGTAGGGATCTACCAAACCTTATGTGCAAAAGAATGTGTGCAATAATTTATAGGAATTTGAAAATATCTGCATAAGTCACCTTCAAGGATTTCAAGTACTCATTTCATCCTCTCAAGAAACAATCCAAAACATTTATTAAGACACTGAACATGTATGCATGAACTTCTACACCCTTGAGGTCTTTCAGAACATCTTTTCCCAAGGAAGTCATTGCATCCTGTTGAGCACCAAGTAAAGTGTCCATCCAGGGAGTGATTGAACTTATCAATTATCCCACTTTTCTTATCATATGTTCATTTTCCTTATTCAGGCCCTTTATTTTATTAGTGAGATCCATTATTTGGGCTTCAAGGCTACTTGGAAAGACTGAATGTAGGGAAAATGATTGTGCTATACTGGCTAATTGCCCTTCAAGATCTATTATCTTCTTGTTAGTGTCTACAAAAAACTTAGGAAAAAAGAGACATGACTTGAAGATTTTACCTCCTTCATCCAAAGCATCTTCAACACTTTTCACTGTAGATTTCAAAACTTCCCTATCAGTCTCAATTTTTTAAAATAGGTTTGAAGCCTCATCTCATTAAACTTCTTCAAAACCTTTATATTTGTTGATTTATCTAATGATACAAAATCTGATTCTACTTTATTTAACATATCCTTAAGCTTACCGAAGGGCATGTCACTGGAAACCTGCTTAAGGTTGGAAAAAAATCTCTCCAAAACTGTAGTTGCCAAAGATATAACTTATTTTTCTTCTAATGTAGACTTAAGTAAGTCCTCACTTGCCTTGATTTGAGTGAGGGTGGTTAATTTCAGTGCTTGAAGAGGGGACATGGTACTCAAGTCTACTGGACCATGAGAGAAATCATCCAGATCAACTGCAATCTGCTTCCATTTGTCAGGAATAGTGTCTTTTGTCATGGTTACCGAAGCTTCATTATTTTGCTCTTCACCCTTCTCTTTCATAGCTTCTTCATTATTTACATCCTCTTCTCCTTTCTCACCATATCCATCACCCTTTCCCGCTTCACCTAACTCCTCAGCTATAATTTCTACAATGATTTCTATCTATGGAGGATCCTGAATAGTTGGCATTGAGGTTATCATTGAAGTTGACATGTGTGTGTGTCCAAGGATGAGTTCATGAAGTTACAAAGAGACATACCATATACCCATTGGATGAAGATCAAGCTGGCATGCAAAGTTGATTAATGTCATAAGTTAAGAAGTTGAAATGGTTATAGTGATGCAGGTTGATGAGGTCTCAAAGGAAGATCAGATTGGCAGATATACTGTTGCACCAAATTTGTAGAGCTATGCAGGTTGAATGTACATGCATGGATATTTCATGGAGTTAATGACCTCAAATTAGATAGAGAGGACAATGGAGTCCTATATTGCACTTTCAGGTGATTTAAGAACCAAATCCATAGAGCTATGATTGTATGGAGAAAATAGGTTTGACCAAGAGCATAAGTGTTGCTGTAATATCATTTAATATGCCATATCATATAACAAGCCATGTTAAATGCACAAGGAGATATAGGAGGAAAGCATGGAATATGCTATTGGGACAAACATTTGGAGAAAGAAGACAAAGGTCAATGATGTGGTGGAGGCATTGAGAAAGCTTGCTTGAATCAGAAAAAGTAAAGTTGCAGCTATGTATAATACGCAGGTTATCGGTGTATGGGTTGCATACGGTTACAGAAAGTATCAGTCCCAAATGTCAATAACCCACAGGTTATCACATTCTATGTAATTGTAGAAAGCGACCAGAGATGTCAATAACATGCAAGTTATCTCTATCTACAAAGTTGTTGAAGATGACTGACTTTTCAATAATATGATAGGTTAGTCGTGTTGGTCTATTGGGAAGTCAATAACATGATGGTTATGCTCCTCTGCCATCCCACAACAATGTGGACCGACAACTAAATTCCCTGTGGGGTAAGGGTAAACTAAGTCAGGGATGTCAATAACATGATGGTTATGCGGCCCCCACTATTCCATAGCATGAATAGTTGAAGATAAGTGGCCATGCGGGGTAACGTTGCATTGTGGTGGATGAAGCAAATAACATGATGGGTTAGTTGCCCTGTCATCCTGAAGCAATAAACACTTAAGGAAAAACACTCTGCAGGCTAGTTGCTAAACTGTGATGGAGAAATCAATAACATGATAGGTTATGGCTCCTACAGCGTGTTATTCTCAAGTAATATAACCCTACAGGGTAATACTTAACAAAGGCAAACAAAGTACCTCACTATCCCACACCATGCAAACTTGGAGAGAGATGGTTGTGTGGGGTAAAAATACCAAAGAGACTAGATGGATCTTGCTAGCCCACATGGTTAAGAAGCTCTAAGAGGGAATGATGCGAGATAAGGAAAATGGTAGAAGGCGCATTATCTCGCCAGCCCGCAAGAAGGAAGAGTTATTGTTTTGCGATGCATATAACATGCATGGTATATGATCTACAAAACACATCAACACAACTCATGAATCCAATGTGCATTTTATTCACATGTGGACTTTTTTTTTGTGGATGATTATGTAGATGGGTCCCACCATTCATCAAGTGGCAGAGTGACAAGTGGATGCTTTGTAGCCAAAATGTTCATTTGATTTTTGAAGTCAAGAGCACACGTATTGAAAGAAAATCCTTGATTCAAAACATAGACAATATATAAAATTAATGTTGAATAGAATTACAGCTAAAAATATATTTTGCAAAATGGGGTTGTGTGCTCGAGACAGAGAGTTGTCAAAAGAATGTAGAGATTGCTGAAAGAAGGCATTTAATTTAGATAGCTTCCAGATAAAATGAATAGACAAGGTGACTCATTTACTAGCTCAAGAAGCTCAGAAAGAAGATATCACTACCATGAAAAAGATTTGAAATACCTCCAGCTGACAAGACATCACAATTGTAGTTAGGTGAAGATTACTAAAGATAGTAATATAAACTTAGAAATTATTCTAAAGATGGAAGATTTTGCAATGAATTATGGTGGCAAATCTGCCTACAAAACAAAAAAATTTGAATATCTATTTTGTAAGGAAAATCTTGTTGTATGCAGATTGTCATTAAGTGAAGTGGACAGTTGAGAAGAAAAAATATAAAGAGGTTGTTGGAGAAGTGTAGATTGAGAAGTTTTGAAAGAGAAAAGAGATTGTGTGCATGGTGAGGAAAAAAAAAGGGTGAAGCTCTGCAAAAACAAAAGTAGTAGAAAAGTGTTTTCTGCAAGTGTTAGTAACACGAAGTCAGGGCTGTCAATAACACTATAGAAATTTTGTATGTAGAAAAATCTGAAAGTGAAGAGGAGATCATTTGTAGAAAGAATTAAAAGCAGAGAGTGGGAAATGAGGAAAATAGATATTACAAGCTAAGGTTAGTGATTAAAGAGAAGAGTGTAGAGGATAGAGAGTAGAGATAGACAAAGAGAAAAAGTGTCGGAGAGTTGTTGAAGAGAAGAGGCAGAAAGAGATGTTGTTGTAGAAAAGAGACAAGGAAAAGGAAAGTTGCAGAGAAAAGAGAGAGGTGGAGAGAGTATAGCCCCTAAGGTGATAAGTATATAGATGAATAATAGTTAGGTAAGTTGTAGATAAAAGAGAGTGAGATAAAGAGCAACAAAGACTAGCAATCTAAGTTTGCAGAGCGAAGGAAGAGAGGCAGAGAAGGAATATTGAGCATAGCAGAGACCAACAACTAGAGAGTGTAGAGCTAAGGCAAATAACACAGTGATTTATATGCATTGTGAGAAGTAGAGAATGGGGATTGAATCAAGCAGAGGTCAAAGAGATGAATGCAGAGATAAGAAGAAGATAGGGAGAAGAGAGCAGATAATAAGAGCATAACAAAAAGGTGTTACAAAACCTCATTTGTAACAAGGTGATTAAATTGTATTTGTAATTTATCTTCATTGTATATCTTTGAGTGGGTGCTTAGACCAGGGGTAGGTTCTCCTTTGAGTATGTGATCATAAAGATAGGGTTTGGTTCTCCTTCAAGTTGGTGCCTGTAAACTTCAGGGGTTGGTGCTCCTTTGGTTTGGTTCCCATAAACTATAGGGGTTCCTGCTCCTTTGGGTTGGTGCCCATAAAACTTTAGGGGTTGGTGCTCCTAGGGTTGGTTCCCTAAACTTTGTAACTAGTGATTTACTTGTGAGGTTGGATTGGAGCAGTAGTCTCCAATAGCATTTATCACCGAGGTTTTTCCCCATTGTGGGTTTTCCTCATATATTCTTATGTTATGAGTTTTCTCTTTAGATGTGTGTGTTAATGTGTTTTATATCTTTGCTCATAGAATCATGATTATTGTGATTAAAGTTTAGATCTTTTAAAATTTTAAAAAAATTATTACCACTGATTCACCCCCTCCTCTTAGTGGTCCATTGTGTTCCTTCAATTGGTATCACAACCCTAGGTTCCTGATTAGACAAGCTTCCTCTAGCTTGGGTAGATTCTGGTGTGTGAACAAAATGGTGATGTATTTGTCATCCTCTGTTGATGTACTAATTTTTGATGGCACAAACTATGTCATCTGGAGTTCAAGAATGGAAGTCTATTTGTTTGTCTTAGGTTATGATGTTTGGAAGTCTATCCAAAATGGTTATACAGTCCCTACTACTCATCCTATTAATCTTGATGCTAAGAGGAAACATGAATGCAATGGTGAAACTAAGAAATTTATTCTTAGTGGATTGTCTGATTTGATATCCCATAAAATCAAGAAATGAAAATCTACAAAGGATGTACGGGATAAGTTGAAGAAAATCTATGGAGAAGTACCAAGCACTATTGGATCAGATTGTGAAAGGAAGAAGAAGAAAGGTTCATGTAAGTGTATAGATGATAACTGAAGATCAGATTGTTGTTGCAATGAAGATGAAAAGGAAACTCATCTACTCATGGCACAGGAGGCTCAAAATGAGGAGAAGACATTAGAGTGTGACAATGGATATCATTTTAACAATTAGAGCATATTTGATAGTGATGATGAAGATGAAGGTGATGTTGAACTTGACTTTGGAGGAGAATTGTTATGTACCCTGGAAGAATGGAAAGAATTCAAAGATTATAAGAAGTCAGCCACAAAGGAACATGGTTTGTTGAGAAAAATCCTTGAAGAATCAAATCAAAGTATTGCTACTATGACAGTTGAATTACAAGAACTCGAAAAGGTGAGATAGAATACAAAGTGTATAAGAATGTTGTTGTTCAAGAGCAAGACCATTTTAAATAAGTGTCTTCAAGAGTCAGAGAAAACTATTGCTAATCTGAAAGCACAATTGGATGATGCTGAAAGGATAAATGAAGTAATGAAAACAGATTTTTATGCCAAAAAGAGAAAAAGTAGGAGTTAGAGTTAGAAGTTGAGACTAAACAAAAGGAGTGTTAGAACCTAAATGATGAAATAGCAAAGCTCACAATAGAGCTTGAGAAATGAAAGGATGAGCTTAAGACAAGAATTAAATATGAAGGCAACACTGAGGCTTTGGATAAAATGTTGAACAAGAAAAAGAACTCCAAGGATACTTCAGGTATTGGATTTGAGACTAGTTAATGTTCTACCATCAAGAACACATCTAAGAAGGAAATGTATTTTTCCTCTTCAAGTGAGAGTGGTAATAGACAAAATTTTATAGTAAAAAATGCTCCAAGGAAGAAGATTGATCTTACCACTACAACTAAAAGTTTAAATGCACAAGTTGCTACCACAAGAAAAAGCAATGTTGATTCAAAAGGAAAAGGCAAGTTGAATGGAGATGGCTTCATCAGATAGAAGAACCCAAGAAAGAGTTATAGGAGATCAAACAATGTTGGTACACATAAGACTGAGAACAGGAGGAAATCATAACACGTGATTGCTGAAAATTAGCATCTCAGGATCAACAACAAAGGAAAAAGAAATGGAGAAAATCTTCTTGCAACATCTCTACACTTATGGAAAAATAAATTTGTAAGTCACAATTCCCTTTTCTTTGGTTATTGTTTTTCATACAAGGAATACAGGTAGAAAAGAATCTAGGAGAGGTCAGATTAAATTTTCCAGAAGCAAAAATATAAAGTGTCAAAGATGTAATGCATATGGACATAGGATTTCAGAGTGTAGTTCCATGCACATGCCTTCTCCTAGTTATGTAAGGAAGAATTCTTTTTTTGCTCCAAGAAATGTGAATGTCATATGTTATCAATGTAATGGACTTGGTCATATAAGTCATGAATGTAGAAGAAAATCATTCCAAAATTATGACAGACCCTACACTTCCTCCTTCAACACAAATGTAAGGTATAACAACTATGGTCGGTATAGAAGAAGAAATACATATGAGAGACAAATACATGCATGGAAAAAAGTTATAAATGACCCTAGAATGTCCAGAAATTAATTTTTTCCATCAACTGGTCACAGTGGCATGGTCTAGAGAATGAGATTAAATCAATTCAGTAGAAACTCCTCTACCCTTCTGTTTGGGATGAACATGGTGTGCTACTACTGCAACAACTATGGCCACACTGCAAGGTATTGCAAGGAAAGAATTGCCAAATAAAGAAAGATGAAAGATGTTGCTCAAAATGTTGCACCTGAGAAAAGAAGGGAAGTCCAACAAGTATGGAAAAGGTGACATCTCCTCAAGATTAAGGAGATGCAGGACCTTTGGGGAAGCTCTATATTTATCACATCCTCCAACCCAAAATTTTGAAAAGTACTAGAGTAAAGATAGTTTACTGGATAGGAACCAATAACAGGGATGTTGATTAAAATGATGACTATGTATGTGCAGTTTGATTGATGTTGAGTCTGTCAAAATTTGTATGTTTGTCGTGATTTTTTTTATTGGAAATGATTATGCCTTGGTACCATATCAAGGTTCAACATTGTTGGCATATAGATCTCTAAATTTGTGTGTGCTCCAACAAAAATGGAGCATAGAGGTGATTGGACTTAGGGAGAGACCATTTTTCAAATATACAATGAAAAGAACTGTATGTGCAATAGATGAGAAAATGATAAGGGGAGATGATCCAGTCACAGGGATCAACATATTGATAACAAGTGTTGACATCAAGAAGATGAGATGACAAATTTTATTGTTGAAGATGGATGAGAATAGTTCGAATGTACTAGTTTTGGTTCTCAAGAGGAGACAAATTGCATATGCTAGTAGTGGACGATAAGGGGAGTTGAATAGATTTGATCATAGATTATTTTTGTAATGTTGGATCATTTCCAACATATATTGTAATAATGGTTCATCTAGCTATAGTAGTGTACACACTTATGTGTCCTAGGGGAATAAATGTACAGACAAGTCAAGGCATACAAATTTTGAGACACTTTTCATGTTACATAATCCAGATTCAAAGGGGGAGAAGAACATGCCTGATTGTGTTGGAAGCTAGCCCCTTTTCTATTGTTTTCAAAGAGGGAGAGTGATGATTTGTGTTGAAATCAATGTCAAAGGGGGAGATTGTTGGCATTGAGGTTTTCATTTATGTCAACATGTGTGTCTGCAAGGCTGAGTTGATGAAGTTGTAGAGAGACATACCAAACACCCACTAGATGAAGATCCAGCTGGTATGCAGAGTTGATTGATGTCATCAGTTAAGAAGCTAAAATGGTTACAATGATGTAGACTTATGAGGTCTCAAAGGAAGATTAGATTGGTTGATATACTATTGCACCAAGTTAGTAGAGCTATGCAGGTTGAATGTACATGCATGGAGTTAATGGCCTCAAATTAGATAGAGATGACAATGGAGTCTAGTTCTACACTTACAAGTGATTTAAGAACCAAATCCATAGAGATGTGACTACATGGAGCAAACAGGTTTAACCAAGACCATAAGTGTTGTTACAGCATCATATAATACACCATATCATATAACACACAGTGTTATATGCACAAGGAGATACTAGAGGAAAGCATGGACTATGCTATTAGGACAAACATTTGGATAAAGAAGAAAAAGGTCAATGATGTGGTGGAGGCATTGAGAAAGCTTTCTTGAATCAGCAAAAGTAAAGTTGCAGTTGTGTATAGCACGCAGGATATCATTGTATGGGTTGCATGCGGTTACAAAAAGTATCAGCCGCAGATGTCAATAACCCATAGGTTATTGCATTATATGTAGTTGCAGAAGGTGACCGAAGATGCCAATAACATGAGGTTATCTCTATCTACAAACCTGTAGAGGATTACTGACTTGTCAATAACATGACAGGTTAGTCATGTTGGTCTATCAAGAAGTCAATAACACAATGGTTATGCTCCTTCGCCATCTTGTAGCAATATGGACCAACAACAGAATTCCCTATGGGGTAAGGATAAACTAAGTCAGGGATGTTGATTAACATGATGGTTATATGGCCACTGATATCTCATAACATGAATAGTTGAAGATAAGTGACCATGCGGGGTAATGCTGCATTGTGGCGGATGAATTCAATAACATGATGGCTTAGTCACCTTGCCATCCCACAGCAAGAAACACTTAAGGTAAAAAACTCTATGGTATAGTCACTAAATGATGATGGAGAAATCAATAACATGACATGTTATGGTTCTTGTCATCCCATGGCATGTTAGTCACAAGTAATATAGCCCTGTGCAGTAACACTTAATGAAGGCAAACAAAGCACCCCGCTATCCCGCACTGTGCAAACTTGGTCAGAGATGGTCGTGTGGGATAAAAATACCAAAGGGAATAGATGGATCCCACCATCTCACATGGGTAAGAAGGTCTAAGAGGAAATGACATGGGATAAAGAAAACGGTAGAAGGCACATTATCTCGCCAGCCCACACGAAGGAAGAGTTGTTGTTTCACGATGCATATGACATGCATTTTATGCGATCTACAGAACACATCAACACAACCTATGAATCCAACATGTATTTTATTCACATGTGGACTTTTTGTGTGCAGATGATTAACGTTGAACAAAATTATAGTTGAAAAACTATTTTTCAAAATGGGGTTGTGTGCTCGAGATAGAGAGTTGTCAAAAGAATGCAGAGATTGTTGAAAGAATGAATTTAATTTAGACATCTTCCAGACAAAATGAATAGACAATGTGACTCATTTAGCAGCTCGAGGAGCTCAGAAAGAAGATATCACCATCATGAAAAAGATTTGAAATAACTCTAGTTGACAAGACACCAATATTGTAGTTAGGTGAAGATTACTAAAGATAGTAATCTAAACTCAAAGATAATTCTAAAGATTGAAGATGGTGCAATGAATGATGGCAAAAAATCTGCCTGGAAGATAGATTTATTAGGAGCTCGAAAATATCTTTCTGAATATCTATTTTGGAGGTAAAATCTTGATGTACGTAGATTGTCACTAAGTGAAGTGGACAATTGAGGAGAAAACGTGTAGAGAGGTTGTTGGAGAAGTGTAGATTGAGAATTTATAAAATAGAAAAGAGATTGTGTGTGGGGTGAGAAAAAAAAAAGGTGAAGCTCTATGAAAATAGAAGCAGTAAAAAAGTGTTTTCCACAAGTGGCAATAACATGAAGTCAGGGTTGTCAATGAAACTATAGAAAATTTGTGTGTAGGAAAATCTGAAACTGGAGAGGAGATCAGTTGCAGCAAGAAGCATAAGGAGAGAGAGGGAAAAGAGGAAAATAGAGATTAGAAGCTAAGGTTAGTGATTAAAGAGAAGAGTGCAGAGGATAGAGAGAAGAGATAGACAAAGAGAAAATTTTTAGGAGAGTTGTTGAAGAGAAAAGGCATAAAGAGATGTTGCTACAGAAAAGAGACAAGCCAAAGGAAAGTTGCAGAGAAAAGAGAGAGTTGGAGAGAGTATAGCATCCAAGGTGAGAAGTATGTAGCTGAATAATAGTGAGGTAAGTTGTAGAGAAAAGAGAGTGAGATAAAGAGCAATAGAGATCAACGATCTGAATTTGCAGAGCCAAGGTAGAGAGGCAGAGAAGGAAGATTGAGCAAAGCAGAGACCAGCAACCAGAGAGTGCAGAGCTGAGGCGGATAACATAGTGATTTATACGCACTATGAGAAGTAGAGAAGGGGGATTGAATCAAGTAGAGGTCAAAGAGATTAATGCAAAGATAAGAAGAAGACAAAGAGAAGATAATAAGAGAAGAATGGGGGTAGGTGCTCCTTTGAGTAGGTGCTCATAAAGCTAGGGGTTGGTTCTCCTTTGGGTTGGTGCTCCTTTATGTTGGAGCCCATAAAATTTCAAGGGATGGTTCTTCTTGGGTTGGTGCCCTAAACTTTGTAACCAGTGATTTACTTGTGAGGTTGGATTGGAGAAATAGTCTCCAATAGCATTTCTCACTAAGGTTTTTCCCCGCCGTGGGTTTTCCTCGTATATTCTTGTGTTATGATTTTTCTCTCTAGGTGTGTGTGTTAATGTGTTTTATATCATTTCTCATAGCATCATAATTATTGTGATTAAAGTTTAGATCTTTTAGAAGTTAAAAAAATTTATTACCACTGATTCACCTCCCCCCCTCTCATTGGTCCATTATGTTCCTTCAATAGCTTCACTGGAGTTGTCAACTACTTGATTATCTATGGTATCATCAGTGGCTTCATGTTCAACCCAAAAAATCTATACAGATGACTGATCCTAAGAAACTTATGTCTGTACATGAACCACCAAAGGGGAAGTATCTTTGCTTGTTTGTCCTTCTGGTAGGGAGTCATCCTTCTCTGAAATAAGCTGATAGTTATTTTCTTTCAAAATTCTCCTCAGAATACCCTCTATATTTTTACTACTTTATCTACCCTTCCGAACATTTTCTTTTTTACTTTGTACTTTCTTCGAAAGTTTTCTTTTGCAAGTCCCAAAATCTTAGGTATTTCTTCTCTTCTTATTTCAGGACATAGGTTAACTAAGGTAAGTTATTTAAACCTTTCATCTTCTATACTAGTTGTGTGTCTCTGGGCATCCAAGATATCATATAACTCTTTCACAATCAATGATAACAATTTACTCAAGGCTTTACTAAAAGAATTCATATAATGTACAACTCCCTCTTTAATAGTGTTGGTTCCCAAGACCACAGATTGGAAATCCTAGAACTTTCCCAACTCTCCTACTGATTTCTCAATCAGCCTTGGCCAATGAACAGGAATGGTCAAAGACCAAATTCCTCTGCACTTTAGGCTCCACTAGACCTAGGTGGGTATACCTCAATCTCTAAAGCACAAAGATATTTCTTTATAGTAAATTTAAACTTAACAGATTAGCTATTTACAAGAACGGCAAAATAATTCTTGCAACTATGCTTTATTATGTGCTTTTAAATTGGTCAAATCTAAAAACTTAAATATAATTGATAATGAATAATAAATTATAAAATAATGTTGTTGGAACCTTGAGTCATTATGAAAAAATAATGCTAGTAGAAACTAGTAATATGTTTCTCTAGTGAGGACTTTGTACACACCAAATTTACTCACAGAAAACTAATAACAGACTACTGCCTTATCTGACAATTTACATGTTACTAAATGGACAAATATTTGTGATCCCTGGAGACAGTTTGAGAGAACTCACAAGTATGCAAGACTATCATTGCAATGACTTCAATGTATGTTATAAAAACAACAAAAGTAATTTTGTTATATACATAACAACAAGTGATAAAAAACTGCAACAAACCTTATTCAGATTTATCCAAAGGATTTTAACTCATCAACATCATATAACATGATATGATCTTAAGATAAAGACAACAAATATTGTATATTAATTTTTGGAACAATGGGCATACAAAAACTGTAGACTCACAGGTACTTCATGATACACTTGCTTGCACAAAATGGATTTTCATTTCTACAGACCTGTTTTACATAACACTGCTAGTTCCAATAGACAATCTGAAAAAATAGTAGTCTTTCTTAAGTTCTCTCCCCTAGAATACAAAATCACTCTCTATATGTATATGACTCAAAAGATATGAATGAAAGGACACACCCTAACATTAGTACAAACTAAAACTAAAAGAAACATAACTGGCTCCCTAATTGCTATAAACAAAACAAATTACAATGACATAGACTAATTCTTTCCATCCAACCGCTGACCATATTTTTGGATATGTCAAAGATATCCTTCACCTTTATATGTGTAGGTGTTGAAGATAATGTCTCTGACCACTATTTCCATTGTGACAAAACTCTCAACCTGTTCCCTTGTTTCATGCATATCCAAAGTATCCGCACAAGCAACGCTAAGGGCTAAACTGAGTAGGGATTTGCATTCGGTAATCCACTGGTTTTTGTCTTTTATTACCCCCATATCATCTAACACACCTGGGAATCCATGATTAACAGTACCCTTACACTCCTCATATTCAATTTTCAACTCTGTTGTGAATCCTTCATGAGTGTCAATCAGTTTTTTAACGTTATTTATCCTTTTGTCATTCAATGTCTGATCCTACAGTAGCATGTTTAACTGATCCAAAATCCTCTGGTGCAACACTATGTTATCCATGTTTCTTTGGTAGACAATCTAGAATTCCTCTAGTATCATCTGTAGATTCTCAAATTGTTTAGACAATAGGACACATGTTGTGTCTGTCCTTATGCTCTGCATTCTTTCCTTCAACTTTTTGTTTTCTTTGTGCAATTATTTGCACTTCTTTTTCAGTTCAGACTCATCTGCTATCTGGGGTACATGCTGGCCCCTGCTTCTTAAGAGTTCCTCATATAATGATTTATATTTTCCTACTTCTTTTACCAGCATCTTTATTTTTTAACTTTCCTTTGTCATCCTTATGTATGGCCAAATTCCTCCCATTATATACAATATCCATCTTTTTATACTCTTCCTCCAATTTCTCAAAAGACAGCGGCACATCAGATTCAAAGCCAAGATCAAAAACCTCCTGAATGGTGGTTATTGAGATATGGATGAATGCATTGCCATTTGGCAATTGAATACATCTTTTTATTGCATTATAAGCCCTACCCAATGTTTTCATCAATTGAATATTCACAAAGATGTTAGGAACCATAAGTTTACCCAATCCTGTTGTCCATGGGTTTGAAATTGGGGTCAGCTTACTCCTTCTTGAATAATGATACAAGACAACTCGTGACCTCTAATCCTGGTCCAAACATCACCAATTTCCTTGAAATCATCTTCTAACTGGTCACGGACGGGCAAGTTATCCTTAGATCTCCGGGATTTGGCTCCTAGTGAACTCATTTGATTAATCATCTTGGTTTAACTTTCATTTATGTGCACCTTCTCCACCTTTAGAATTCTTCAAAGCACTCTCAGAGACCTCAGTGATCTTCCTCTTTCCTTTTGAACTAGAACCCTCCATAGCTGAATACCTCAAGATTTACTGAAATTCAATTTTTTGTAGCTTAACTTCGCTCCAATATCTCTGTTAGCTTTAGTATGCTATGCCAATTCCTTATACCAACTTCTATATATAGATTTCATACTTCAGGAGCATTTACTCAATTGAGATGGTGTTGTGATTTGCCTTGTGTAAGCACAGAGCTATTTGTTTCCTGTATTAATAATGACGGGTGGATTCGTTAAGATCAGATTTGCAACAACTATTCGTCATAACTCCTCCTGATAATTCAATCACTTGGTGTCATTTGTCCTTTTCATCAGCATAGGTTATTCTAATAAACCCTCCTTCTTTTCCTCCATGGCATTCTGCCCATCAAGCATTGGCATAACTCTAAATACGCTCCTCTGATGGTTTAAGTCATCCCGATGAGTCCTCATCCATGGTCTGCATCTTGTTTGTTACATAGGGTCATCTTATCGGGCATCAGAACAACTCACTTTATGTTTCTCTAATGACCTGACATCATTGCCTTCGCATTTATGTATCTTTTGTTTCTTTGGTCTATCGGCATATGTTTCCCTAATGAGATCTCCTTAATCACACCTACCTTTGTTTTTCATCGGATGTCGGTGTAACAAAAAAGTGTCTTCTCCTGATGAGCCGATGATATCCCGATGACTTGGTCTTCGATCAGTGTAAATCATCTCGATTAAGTCTCCTTATCTATTCCTGGCTTGTCCTTCTCATCGGGTATCAGCATAACCTAAAACACTTTTCACCGATGGTTTAAGATATCCCGATGACTTAGTATTTTCCACCTTTTGGTATTTCCTCATTAGAGTAAGTCATGCCGATGACACCACTTTTTCCACCTAGCCCTTTGGGTATCGAGGTAGCATGAAATGACATTTTCTGATGACTCGATGACATTGTCTACCTCTACTTTGAATTCTCTTTCATCGGTGTAAGTTCACCGATAACCTCATCAGCTATCAGCACAACATTTTCTCATACCCCCGATAGTGAATGTTACACCGATGAAACCCTCCTTTTGAACTTTCTTTTGGTTATCCTTCGGAGTGGTCAGTCTAGGTCATGCTGATAGGTTCTTTCATTATTTATACTAGTCAATCTTGTTGGGTAACTTATGCCGATAGCTCAAATTTGATAATTATGCTAATTAAGCTCCTCTTCATATATTGTTTACACTTTCAACCTTCCATGGACACTTCATATGTGCTAATAAATATCAGAGTCTATCACAGAGGCCCAAAGAATATCTTTATAAGGATCCCAATAATGTCATGTTGAAACTTCCTCATGCAGACCCTATTTAGTGCCAACCCTTAGCATGCTCCAACGGTGCTTGTTCAATTTTGAAAACAGGTCATAGTAGGATCCTTCTGATACTGTAGCATACTTCTTGCATATTCAATCCAACAATAAATGCTCTTATGATGGAAATGTACATGTAAAACATCAAACAAATGGCACAGAATATTTTGCAAAAATATGTGCCAATAGTGGCTCTTTCTGGGGATGTAAGTTCTTTCTAGGGACATAGCAAGATCTCAGCTATCTCTAGAAAGCATACCAAAAATAAGTAGAAACAAACAACAAAGGAAAAACTACACTACTATAGTACAAGAATACTCCCTGCTCCTTAAGATAAAAACTGCTTGAGATATTGAGCATGTACTAGAAATTCCTGAATTTCACCATCAATGTTCTACAAGACGTATGAATTTTCCCCTCTCTTTTCCAGGATGACATACAGTCCTAGCCAAAGTGCTTCAAATTTTCCATTCTTGATCTTTTGCATTCCATTTGAGCACCTACTCTCCTTCTTCAAAAGTCCCGTCAGAAGCCTTCTCGTCATGCAATGCTTTTACCATCTTCTGCTTCTATACATTTTGTTCCTGAGCCTCTCTTTTGTACTCATCCAATTCGACCAACTGTACCAACATGTCTTCCAGGAAATCAACATCTTCTAGATATTCCTCTAAGACAAATTTATACACTAGAGGTAGGTAGTTCAAGGGAAACCTCACTTCTTTACCATAAACAAGTTGATAAGGAGAAAACCTTGTGGATTTCTTGATTGTTACTCTATCTGCCCATACTGCCAAATTCAACTTTGAATCCCATGCCCTTTTGTTGTCACCTAACATCCTCTTAATGATCTTCAGTAGGTTTTTGTTACTACATTCTGCTTGTCCATTCCCCTAGGGATGATAAGGTGATGAATATAAAAAAGTAATTCCATAACTTTCAGAAAAGTTAGCAAATTCTTTGGATCTGAAACACATCCCATTATCTACAACAATTTTGTGGGGTACCCCAAATCTTGTCAATATATTTTCCAAAAGAAATTTTGTTACCACCTTACTTGTAGCTTGCCTTGTAGGAATTGCTTCCACCCATTTGATAAAGTAATCAGTGGCTACCAAAATCCATTTGTGTCCTCCACTGGATTTGTTTACAATTTCTCCTATGAAATCAACACCCCACATCTGAAAAGGTTCTTCAGTCTGCATGGGTCTAAGTGAAAGAGCTCCATCATATTTAAGCTTTCCTGAAATTTTTTTGGCAAGCCTCACATTTTCTAATATAAGTATGGCAGTCTTTAAATACTTGTGGCCAATAGTAACTGGAATTGAGTATCTTATGGGCAGTAGTTTTTGCTGAAAAATCTCCCCCACATACACCTTCATGCAATTCCTTTAAAATAGATTATCCTTGATAAACATCCAAACAAAATAAGAGGATACCATCCTTGTTTTTCTAATATAAATCACCCCTAAGCAACACATACCTAGATGCCTGAAGCTTAAGTGTTCTTTTCTGACTATCATTTAAATCTTCTGAACATTTCATGTGTTCCAAATAATAGACAATATTCTTGTACCAAGGACACGTCTCAATACTTATTTGAACCTCCTCTAGTTCTACTTGATTTATCTGTGTTGCTTCCAAATTTGATTTTGTCATTAGTTTAGCCAATCCTTGACCTCTTACCAACTTAGTGATCTGGATGTCAATGTTGAACTCCTGGATTTCATTGATCCATCTACATCTCCTCCTAGTAGTTTTAGTCTACCTAAAAATATCCTTGACTGCTGCATTAGGAACATAAGCAATGACATTAGCTCCCACTAAATATGGTCTAAAAGATTTTACAACTTTTACAGGTACCAAGTTTGACACCCATGTGGAATGTCTTATGGGCTCTATAATTCCTATATTCCTCATCTTCATCAATTCTTCCTTCATTTTAGGAGCCAATGTGGGATTTATAGGCCTTTTCTTTTGCCTAAATGGTTTTGCATCTTATTTCAGTGGGATTTCATGTTGGAACAAATCTTCTCTGTATGCCTTGAGGTCATCATATGACCAAGCAAAACATGTATGTATTTTCTCAATAGAATAACCAATGCAGTCCTAATTTTTGGTGTAAGCTTCTTCCCAATGTAAATCTCTCTAGGATTGTTTTCACTTCCCAAGTTTATTTTCTCCACTTCTTCACAACCTCCAATGTTGGGCTTGAATTTTGTCATATCCTTACTATCAAACATCCTCTTTAGTTCCACCAAACATTTTGGAATCTTGTTTATTTTAAGTTGTAGGATATTTTTTCCAAATAGAGACTCCTTGCCACTTTCCTCTTCCACATATGCATTCCAATCCATTTGTTGGCCCTCATACTGATCTTCAAAAAATAGGAACTTCAAAAGATCCCTATCATCATCAAATATCTGCCAACTTTTTATGTTATATGGCACTGTAGGTCTAGTTTTTATTTCAACTTGGGTGATGTCATCAAAAGGAATATCATTATATTTAATTGCTAAGTTAGCCATAAAATCAGCCAAAATATCGTTAGACCTTTCAATCCATGTTATCAAAAATGCATCAAAAAATTCAATTGAATCCCACACCTCATTTCTATAATTTTTAAGCCTTATATTTTTAGTGGCAAATCTTTCCCTTACTTGAGATACGACTAATTCTGAATCACCATAAACTGTTAATAATTTAATACCATATTTACTTGTCATTCTAAGGCCTAAGAAGAAAGAATATTTGAATGATTTTCCATTAGGAGAAATAAAAAGCACACCAAGTCCATTTCCTTCCTTACTGCAAGCACTATCAAAATACATTTTCCAAATCTCATCCTCATGCAATTCAATAGTATTTTCAAAATTAGTTTTGTATTGAATGGGTTTAGAAATACTTACTTGAAATTTATCTATATCTATTTGGAGAAAACATGTTGTCTCATTTGGATCAACTTCCTCTATCAGGTAGAATGATCTCGTCTCTCTATCAATCCTTACATTTTCCCCCTTTACTAGGATGGTTGCATATGAAAGATCTAGTTGGACATGTCCCCCCACCAAATTTGACCATTGCCTTGATAATAACATCCCATAATTTGGTGGAACTTGCACAATGGTGATGTCTATTTTATATGGCATATCTGGACATGCTAGAAATCAAAACTCCACATCCTTCATGATTCCAACAACTAGGACTGATCTATTATCCATAGCATAGCATTTCCCATAGGGAGTGTCTACATGCATCCCAAGTTATTTCATGACATCTTTTGGCATTATGTTCACGGCTACACCTGAATCTATCATACAATTCTTAACCACTTTATTGTTAATCATCAAAGTAAAATAAAAAGGATCAACCTTGGTAAGGTTTTTAGTGATAGAAGTTCCCAAATAGACAATAGGTGGATCGTCATCTTTTGGCTTATGAACCTCTTTATTAACTTCATTAACATTAGATAGAATATTTATTGTTTCATGTTTGTAATCAGGAAACTTCATTACTTCAAGCAATGGCACTGATCACTAATACATTTGGATTAGATTTCCGACTAAAGTTTCCGACGGAGAAGGTATATTGTGCCCAAATTTTATTTTATTTTGAAATAATTCCCACATTCATTGTAATTTCGATGGAAATTTCCCATTTGGTTTCGACAAAGAAGGCATTAGCAATGAGAATTTTCTTTTTTTCAAAAAAGTGCTCGAGTTCGTTGTAATTCTGATGACAACGGCCATTACTTAAAAAAAAAGAAGAGGGGATTTCATTTGTGCATTGCAATCCCACGTAGGTGTCTATGGTGACTTCAACCCCCAAGAACATCAAACCCTTGTCGAAGGCATTTGTGGCATTGCTTTCAATCCTGCACAAGAGGTAGATTCAAACTAGTTTAATCTCGTAAAACCATATAACTGTGATTGAGGAGTGAGCGTTCAATTTTGTAGTAGCAATCCCTTCCTCCCGTATACGTGCGTGTTGATTGTTCACATGAGATCACATCTCTTTGCGGCATCATATCAAACAATTCATGAGCCTTGTCCATGTTTCCACATTTTGCATTCATGTCAAGTAGGGTATTTGCAAGTACAACACCTAACAAAATTCCACTATCCGTTATGCTTTGATGGATGTCCATACCCTATTCCAAAGCTCCCATTTTTGCACAGGCAGGAAGGATGTTGGCAAAGGTTGTGGAATTTGGCTTTATGCCTCCCAATTTCATTTGCTTGAAAGTGTCTAAAGCCTTTTTGACAAATCCATTTTGTGCATTTCAAGCAATCGTTGTAGTCCACGAGACAACATTTCTTTCAGGCATTCTAACAAATACTTCACGTGCCTTGTCTATGCTTCCACATTTTACATACATGTCTACTAGGGTAGTTGCAACTACAACATCTGACAAGATTCCTCTATCCTTTATGCTTCGATGAATGTCCATACCCTGTTCCAAATCTCCCATTTTGGCACAGGCAGGGAGGATAGTAGCAATGGTCATGGAATTTGGCTTTACACCTGCTGATTGCATTTTCTTGAAATTTTCTAAAGCCTTCTCAAAAAATCCATTTTGTGCATATCTGGCAATCATTGTAGTCTAGGAAACCACATTTCTTTGAGGCAATCTGTCAAATAGTTCTCGTGCCTTGTCTATGCTTCCACATTTTGCATACATGCTAAAAGAGCAGTTGCAACTACATCTGACAAAATTCCTCTATCTTTTATGCTTTGATGGATGTCCATACCCTATTCCAAAGCTCCCATTTTGGCACAGGCTGGGAGTACATTAGCAAACGTAACTAAAGAAATGCAATGATCAGCTCCAAAGACATCAAACCACTACTAACAAAACTGAGAGTCTAAAATATGATAGGGAATAGTGTGAGCTGTCCTGAAATAAAATATTTTATTTTCAATTTCAACTAAAACACAATTACTCATCCATTTAATGTTATTAATAAGTGTTTAATTTATGAAAGAGATAAATGGTTGGCCACAAGTACATGAGTTACTAAATGCACACAAATAAGTGAATTTGATATTCAAAACTATCTACAATGAATTCAATTCTTGTCCATTAGTCATTTATGTTTGCAATAAGCATCTCTCTTTGTTTTTCTTAATCTTTATTCTTAGTTATGTGCATATTTCACATTCTATAATTAGGATATCAATTGCTATGGCTGAACACTAGCATGATGTTTGTGTTGTGGTATAGATGTGTGGAAACATAATTATGGGATTGTTATATTATAGAGATCATAAATATAGATATCGCATATTAGTTCTAGCTCTTCTTGGATTGAGTCTAAAGTTGACATATAGTCATAAATCCATTATTAGCAGATCTATCCATTTCTAGTAAAGACAATTGAGAAAGTCATTTTGATATTGAGAGTTTCTTATCTGTTTACCTATTTATCATTATTAATCCATAATATTTAGGTCTATTTATCTCTCTTGCAAAACCTCTATAAGTGTCCTAGATTGTCCCTACTACTCACTCTTCAATGAAATAGTGGAGTTCTAAAGATTTGTTGCACAAGATGGTGTTGAACGTATCAACAAGGCTAGCATGGAAGGCATGTTCAAGCTTCCACTTGTACAACTTACAACAAATGATTTGTTGATAGAAGAAATTCTTGAAATAGGGATACAATCGAAAGACAAGTAAGTACATAGAAACCTCCTCATTTGAAAGTAAAATCTATGTATAAAAAGAGTACATTGAATCCCAATCCATAAACACAATAGAGATACCGATGGAGACTTAATTGGATGTAGCATGTTGCACCAAAGTTGTTAGAGTATGCTAAGCTAGTACATAATGTTTCGTAAAGCCACATTAGTATTTTACCCAGATCATTATCTACCAAAACTAACTATAGTAATCCTTTTGAGGATTCATTTCATGGTGCTAGATCTTCATTTAGTTCCACTTCTTGTTGGAGAAAAGAATAGTTATTTCTTGAGGTAGATGAATATCCCATCAACAAAGGACAAGACCCTTTCTAGAATATAACAAATTCTACTCCAACAAAAGATCATGGGGGCTTCACTAGAGATATTGAATAAGAGATAGACTTCTACTGCTGCATTAAAAGCATTGGCATGTTCTTCATTTATTGATGTAAACTCTCTGTGATGCCACCACAACCAACAAAGGTGTAAAAAGTTGTTTGCAATGCATGGATTTTTAGGATTGTCCTTTGAGAAAGTAGAATTAAAGTATGGAAGCAGGATCTGCCAGCTTCTAAGGGAATCTTGATGAAAAATAATTGTAAAATATTTGGGCGAGCTTATATGCAAAAACTCATGCTTCTTGATTGGTTTATGTAAAGAAATAAGCATGAATTTAGTGGTAAAGGGGCTTCTGGAAACAAGAGGGATAGAGAGGCTGTGGAAGTGAAAACTTCTGGTGTTGTGTCTGCTCCATCTCAGAATGGGAATGGCGAAGGTACTGTAAGAGAAGTTGAGAAGGGTGTTGGAAGAAGACAAGAGCAGTGTGGAATACCAGCGCATGACATGGGATGCCCTTCGAAAGAGTATCAATGGGTTAGTAAACAAGGTAAATGCATCTAACATCAAGAACATCATTCTAGAGTTGTTTGCAGAGAATCTCATCTGTGGGAGGGGTCTATTTTGTAGGTCTTGTATGAAATCCCAAATGGCATCCCTTGGATTTACAGATGTTTTTGCTGCGTTAGTTGCTATGGTAAATACAAAATTTCTTGAAGTTGGCAATCTGCTTTTGTGAAGAATTATTTTGCAGCTTAAGAGGGCATACAAATGCAATGACAAGCACATGTTGATAGCAGCAGACAAATTCATAGCTCATTTAGTGAATCGACAAGTTGCACATGAGATCATTGCCTTGGAACTTCTCACCCTTTTACTAGAGAACCCCACAGATGATAGTGTAGAGGTTGCTGTTGGGTTCGTGAAAGAATGTGGTTCTTTGTTGCAAGACCTTTCACCCAAAGGTCTCTATGGGATTTTTGAAAGATTTAGAGGTATTCTCCATGAGGGGGAAATTGACAAACGAGTACAGTTTTTAATTGAAGACCTTTTTGCAATTCGCAAAGCTAAGCTCGAGGGTCATCTAGTTGTGCATCCAGATTAGTTAACACATGAAGTTTTCCTAGAAGATGAACTTGATCAAGAAGCTGGTTTGGATGTTTTCAAGCCAGATCCTACTTTCTTAGAGCATGAGGCAAGCTATGAAAATTGAAGAAAGATATCCTTGGAGATGCTTCTTCAAATGAAGCAGAAGGGGAGAATGATTTAGGTGATGATTTAGATGATGATGATGATGATGATGATGAGGAAGGTGAGGAAGAACTGAGAATACAGGATGAGACAGAGACAAACTTGGTCAATTAATACGTACAACTTATTTGACAATCATGTCAAGTGTTGATTTTGAGGAAGCTGGTCATAAGCTACTAAAGATCAAGCTTGAACCTGGTCAAGAGAGAACATACCTTCGTTATTATGGTCTTCTTGGGCAAAGATTTTGTATGATCAATAAAATTTATGAGGAATTTTTTGATAAGTGTTTTGTACAATAGTATTCTATGGTACACAGACTGGAAACAAATAAACTGCGTAATGTTGCAAAACATTTTGCCCACTTACTTGGCACAGATGCTCTTCCATGGTATTGTCTTGCTTATATGTGTCTGACAGAGGAAGATACTACTTCCTCTTCCCATATTTTTATAAAGATTCTCTTGCAGGAGATGGCAGAACAACTTCGTATATTGTTGCTTAATGAAAGTTTGAACGATCCAACAATGCAGGAGCCTTTTGTTTCAATTTCTCCAAAGGACAATCCCAAAAATTCACGGTTTGCTATCAATTTCTTTACTTCTATTAGTCTTGGTGGTATCATTGAGAGTTTACGTGAGTATTTGAAGAATATGCCAAGGCTTGTAATGCAACAGCAAAATTCTATTCCTGAGTCAGATGAATCTACCTCTAATGATGATTCTTCTAGTTCATCAGGCTCGTAAGATTCTGATACATCAGACTCAGATTCTAAGAGTGAAACTGACAGTGAGAGCAGTAAGGAGTCACCAAGAAAGAAAAATAATTCAAAGCATGACAATGAGTATGAAAAAATAAGAAGAAAGAAAAGGACAAGGGCATCTGACATGGAGGATGGAAGTGACGGTGAAAAAATCAAAAGGAAAAAGAAACGGAATTAAAAATCTTTCTAGTCAGTTATTCAAGGCTCCAGTAGACACCGTTTTCCTTGATTGTAACAAACAAAAGAATCACTCCCAAGTGCTTTGGTTTTATAACAGATGATTATAAGATGCTACAATTTTGTCTTATGTATTTTAATAGCCACGGGTTTTAGAGTTATGTACTTGACAGGTAATGGATAAATAGTGTTAGGAGGAGAAAATATTAAAGGCCAAGTGCAGATTGTGATAATACTAGATCAATGAATCCTGTTATTTATTGAGTATTTCTTGTTTTCCATGTTGTGTGATGTACCATAAGCAAACTAGAAATCTAAATTCAATAAGATGTTTTGTTCAATGATGATAATTTCTATTTTCTTGCCTGTGAAGAAAGACCATGTCATACAATATCAATGAACAACAAAATAAGGAGACAATTGCTAGATTGTGGTCTAACTTGAAAAGAAAAGGTGATGGAAAATGTTATTTTCTGTGCAAAATTTGTAAGGGGTTAAAGACTAGAAGACTTCTAATTAAAACAATGAAGAAACATTGTAGGTTGCATGGTCACATTGAAGGTGGACACAATTATCATCCATTGGTAAGTTTTTCATTATATCATTTTGACAATTTATATACATAATAAATCACATGATGATGAGATCATGATCATGGTTTATTTATGTTTATCAATTTTATATAGGTCAAGCACCCCAGAGCAGATGGTATGGATCCACATAACCATGAGAATATGGTTTTTGAAGTGGACGAACATGGAGGTGTGAATATCAAAGCTAAAGATAATGATCCCATGGAAGATGACGATCATGAGCCAGAAAACACAATGGAAGATGATGGTACAAATACATTGATCCATGACTCATTTAGTACTCGCGCAGCTGATCATGATGATGAAGATGACCTTGATATTGTTCATGATGTCCCTCTACTTGAGAAGGCATCTAAGGCCCTTTACGAAGGCTTGTAGGCAACTCTTCTCTCTATTGTATTGTTGTTGGTGAACTTGAAGGTTATGAATGGTTTATCCAACATAACAATATCACGTATGTTAAGGTATGTCATATATGTCATAATAAACTGTGAATCATGTTGTACCATTAATATTATTTATTATAACAAATTATATTTTTTTTTTGTAGATTGATAGGTGAGTTTTTGTTACCACCATCAAATATTCTACCTCGCTCATATCGAGAATTATCTGTCGTTATGAAAGATATTCAAATGGAGTATCAGGTAATAGATGCTTGGCCCAATGATCATATTATATATCACAAACAACATGAATTTTGAACTGAATGCCCTGAATGTCATATCAGTAGATATCAAACAGATCAAATAACAAAAAGGGTTCCTCACAAGGTTCTTCACTATATTCCCATTATTCCATGTATGCAACAATTATTCAAGTGCACTAGCTTGGCAAAATTTATGGATTACCATGCACGCAATAGAAGTCAAGATGACATTATTTGAATGCTTGTGGATGGTTCAACATTTATGAACATAGAGGAAAAGTGGCCACACTTTAAAGAAGAACCTCGTAATCTTAGGCTTTCATTGGCAGCGGACGCTGTCAATCCATTTGGAGAGATGAGATCTGTTTACTCAGCGTGGCCTGTTTTTGTTATCAACAATAACATTCCTCCATGGATGTCAATAAAGAGGGAGCACATAATGTTGGCAATGATTGTTTCAGGTATTTTATCATTTAAATATAGTCATCTAAATTTAATTATAAATATTGCAGTAAAATGGTCATAATAATTATGTAGTGTTTTTGTTCATTCGATTAGGTAAGTACCAAGTTAAAGATATGAATGTATATATCGAGCCTCTTATCGACGAGTTGCTGGAGTTATGGAATGGTGTCACTATGTATGACATCTCTAGACCAATAGGACAAAGACAATTTCAATTCCATGCGATGCTTCTATGGACAATACATGATGCCCCGGGGCTAACACATTTTTGTGGTATGTTATAGTGTTTAAGTTGTGCATGAACATTATAATTCAAAACATCAATTATACATTATATTATAGGTCTTCAAACAAAGGGAAAATTTGCATGTCCTGTTTGTGGTCCAAAGATGAAATCTCATCATTCAAAAAGTTTAAGAAAGCAAGTGTTTGATGAGTATAGGCACTTTCTCCACAAAAATCATAAGTATCAAAATACTGAAAAACATCTTTTCAATGGGAAAGAAGAGAATACATCAAAGCCACAAAGAATGACACCTCACCTGTGGAAGTTGGAATATAATAGAATTAATCATCAAGGTAATGTCATTCCATCTATTGGTTTGTCATAAAACATCTTTTCTATTTTGTTTTGTTTACTGATGATGTGATTGATGATCATGAAGTCGTGAAGGCATAAATGACCACCTTCCTAAGAGACTAAAAAGTTATCCCCGACAATTTAGTAGGTTGCCCTACTACAAGCAGTTACAAATTTTGATAGTATACATATTGGAAATAATATAATAGAGACAGTATGGAAAACATTGGATGGAAGGTGTGACAAAGAAAAAATTGTCAAAATATGTAGTGACATTTAGGATTCCAATCATGAAATGATAAATGTCATTCAATCAAATAGCCATGTAGACCAGATTAATATAAGTGAGCTTCCTTGGTTATTAATGGACTAGCAAAGCAATGCTATAAAAGAAGTCATACAAAAAATTCAATTTCCCATAGGATTTGCTATGAACATAAACAATCTCATATCAAAGAAAAGTGAATTTGGGTCAGGGATGAAAACGAATGATTGACATACCTTCATTAAGGTAATTCATGTTCTTATGTTTTTAGTATGTATTAAAGTACTGCACGTACATGTACTTTTCATTATGTTACAAAAAAATGAAAAGATAATTTTATAATTGTTGCAGTACGTTCTACCTCTATCTCTCCCAGATGACTTCGACAATAATGTCAAGCAAGTCATATATGATCTTGGAAAATACATGAGGTAAGCAGTGATATTTGTTTAGTTTGTTGTATAGATATTATATTTGCGATTTGTTTTACTTGTTATGTAATATATTTTTTGCGTCTTAAATACCTTGTAGGTGGTTGTCATGTAAAGAAATCCATAAAGACGATATAAAATATTGGAAGAGAAAAATTCCTCATTTAATGTGTGAAATGGAAAAGTGTCTACCTCCATCTTTTTTCAATGCACAAGAACACTACCTCATACACCAAGTTGAGGAGATTGAATTGTGTGGACCTGTACACACTAGGTCAATTTGGATGGTTGAGAGGCACTTGAAATTTTTGAAGGCTTTGGTTCAACAAAGAGCACATCCTAAGGGTTCTATGGTGGAGGGATATATAGTATACCAGACTATGGTGTACATTTCTGAATATCTTTCTAAGTTTGCAGCAAAGATCCATGTGGATCGCATTTAGGATCCCAACACCATTAACAAATTTGAAGGGGAGTACTTGACAGGGAAAGGTAGATTGAGGAAAGTGAGAGGTAATTATAAGATGTTATTGTAGTTAATTAATTATTAATCTTCAAAATAAATCGACTGTAAGACGTCTATTTATTTTTTGTACAGTTGGTCAAGAGTGGGATGCACAACATTTGTATATTACAAACAATCTTGATTGGATGACTGTATGGATTGAACGTTGTCAACATTCTGGACACACGTTGGATTGAACATTGTCAATATTCTAGATGCACGTTAACATGGGAAGGTGTGGCTTCATTGGTAAAAGAAGCACATCATAATGAAGATTCCAATGTTACACAAAGGGAAATTGTTTTAGCATATGGTTTAAGAGATAAAAAGGTACGTATAAATTTATTAATCACCCATATGTTTATCAACTCACAATGCAATAAATTTTACATGTTTGACATATCGCAGGTCAAACACCACAACGCTATGTGTTGCAATGGTCATAAATTTCGCATAAAAAAGTTGGATGACACGAAGAAAACTTGTGATTCTGGCATCACTGCAGTCTTTGAGGTGACAAATATTTCATCAAGAAATGACATTCATCCTCAACAGTCTCAAAATCGATACTATGGCATTTTGGATGATATATTTGAGTGTGACTTTAATTCCTTCAAAATAGTTTTGTTCATCGTCAAATGGTACAAGCTACGATTGAATAAAAATGATCCTCATAGAACTGTTATTGAACATGATAATGGTTTTATAATGCTAAATACAAGGTCATTTGAACCAATTGGGGATGAGCCCTATGTTCTTCCAAGCCAATGTGAGCAAGTATTTTACTCAGAGGTTCCACATAAACTGGATTGGTCATTTTTTGTTAGACATGATCCAAGAGGAAGGCCGATAAAGTATAATGTGATGGAAGAAGAAGATACCAAAGTAGTAGAAGATGAAGTGGATGATGATCACGATCGACAGTTTCTCAATGATGATGAAGAAGAACAAGAAGAAGAAGAAGATGATGATGATGATGGTGATGGTGATGGTGATGGTGATGGTGATGGTGATGGTGATGGTGATGGTGATGGTGATGGTGATGGTGATGGTGATGGTGATGGTGATGGTGATGGTGATGGTGGTGGTGGTGATGGTGATGATGGTGATGATGATGACAAAGACATTGATGATGATGATGGTGACGATGATGATGATGATGATGATGATGATGATGATGATGATGATGATGATGATGATGATGATGATGATGATGATGATGATGATGATGATGATGGCGATGATGACCTTGATGTCCATGATGATGAAGAATGAAATGTATGAGGTATGCGATTAGTATATTATCTATTTAATATTGACTTCTTGATAGAATTTTTTTTACATAATTAATTCATTATGTTTTGAATTCTAATGCCATTACATAATTAATTCATGATGCATCTTTTAATATGGAGATGGAGATAGGGAGAGTGACTATTTATGTGACAATTTTTAAATTGTGTTTATTTATGGAAATTGGATTGTTTATTAGATATGTGATGGATGTTGATTTAAAATACATATGTGATGGATCACATGTTTATGATGATGCATGTGACATATTTTGAACTTTGTGTTTATTTATCGAACGTGGATTATTTATTACCTATGTTATGGATGGTGATTTATGATACATATGTGATGGATTACATGTTTATGATGACACATGATATGTGATGCTAATTGTGATGCTCAATTACATATATGATGACACATCATTTGATGCTTATGATACGTATGTATTTATTGTTTATCAACTTACAAATGTAGTAATGCTTATGATGCTCAATTGATGGTGTTGATTTTAGGTATAGTCCCTATGTGATGTTGTCACCCTTGGTGGGAACAAGTCCTTGACTATAGACATCGTCAACCATTTAGTTGAGTATACTTCATAGTCTACATAAAGTAAAGGTAAGGAATTAAAACATTTACAATGATTTTGATGACAACATCTTTTTATTATTTAATACTCTTTTTGTCTACAAAGTTCATGTTGTTCATGTTGTGTACTCTATAAATTTTAGCTAACATAAGATAATTGAATTACATTGTACAGGACCCTGAACCCCTTTGACGAGGATCCTGCACAGTCTCATGGATGGCAGGTCTAACTAGTCAATACACCCTATAGAAACGGTTTATTTTTTAAAAATTACTTGGAAAACAAACTTCCTCAGTTTTTCAAACCTTGACATTAGCAGCAAATCTAATACAGTTATCAACACTTGAGGCCCCGGTTGGACTTATTCCAATTTTCATCCCAAAATCAACTTTAGGGCTGACTTCTTCATCAACATTGCCCTCATTTGCAAAATTTCTCTCTCATTCAATGGAGTGCAGGTACCCCCAAATAGGTATTTGTCAGATCTGTCTTTGTCGAGTGAGAAAAATGCAGTAATAGAAAATGAAAGTGACACATGTAGTAGGTCTACAATAGGGAGATCAACAAGAGGTCAAAAGATTAGAAGAAAATTCAATAAACGCATGAAATTTTTCCTTGCTCAAGGGGGGTCATGTTCTTATGATGATGAGACCAAAGGAGGCATTGAGGTGCCACTAAGGTACAAACATCTATAGTAACAATGGGTGCCCAAGGAACTTCCTCCAATAAACACCGATTTTTGTCTTAACGATAGGATATATCACATAGCACCTTCGTCGTTGCATGGTTTAGGCTTATTTTTCATGCATGGCATAAAGGTTTGTTACAATAGAGTTGCAGAATTGATGGAGTTTGTTGGACCTTGTTACAATTACAAACATTGGATGCAGATTGTTAAATATAAAAAAAGTATGCGTAGGTATGCACTATCAGCAAATTATATACAATAGAAAGATTTTGATCAAAGTAAATGAGTGGTTGTATACATTGATGATTGGCCAAAAGCAATGGGGAATATTGCAAGTTTTATAAATAGTACGTGACCTGGGTCAACTAATAAACAACCCAATTGCATATTTGAGGTGTGCGAGGGAAATCGTGTATTTGTATGTGCGATAAAATCAATAAGTGCGGGCGAAGAGCTTCTAATCAATTACAGTTTGAATCGTATAGATACAAACAAGGTTAATATCATGGGGGTGGTACGTACTATATACCATTTAAATTAACCAACCTCCAATTAATGAATCCAATATACCATTTTATTATGAAGTTTTTTTGCTAAGTCTATTGGTTTAATTTCGCTAATGTTTTTTATATTTTTTCTTTTTCACAGGCCGACATGGATCCATCACATATCATAGACAGAGATATAGCTTGCAACACTTCTACCAAGCAGGTAAACCTCATTGTAATTGTATAAATTAGATAGAAGCAAACTGTTACATTATTATGTTCTTTTTTTTAGTGATTTAGACTCATTTTGTAATTGTTAATGATATTCTTGATATAGACAGATGTTCGGGGAAAGGGAAAGGGAGTTGCAGTACTTGAGCACCTTTCTAGGGATGTGGAATCATTAGGGTTAAGCGATGATGACCCTGAAGATCCCACGGACCTTATGAAATTCTTTTAAATGCCTCTTATAAAAATTAGAAAAGAGATTGTTGCTTTGGCAGCCGTGCATCCTATCACTGATGAGATACGAGAGAGGGTGGAATTATTGCTTCGGACAGCAGAAAACTTGCAAGTAAGAAGTAATGAAAGCTTTAATTATAACAAAAGTTCAATAATGGTTTATATTTTATTCTCTTTTATGTCATTAACTAAAACATGTACGTATTGTTTTTACAGCAATTTATCCACCCTCATCAAAGTCATTCCCACGATCAAGGTGTTGCAGGATCTTCAGGTGATGACGATTTTCTTGTATTATCACTTGCTTGGCTCATCACTCTGAGTACCCAAAACACATCATACTTGATACTGTCAATTTTCAAAATAAAGGTTCATCCTTGTTTTCAATTCTTGCACTTTTTCGTATATTTAATGTTTGATATATTTAATTTATTATTCTTTAGGTGTTGTCAATGTTACTATGCAAATGTCATCGCCACCTCATCAGAGGTTACCCTCACCTATATTGCCAACTACAATGTCAGCAACATGTAGCATGCAGACATCCTCTACTGTACATCATATTGGCCCACCCACTATTGGTAGATCCCTCTTTTGCTCTATCTTCTATCATGTGTTTATTTCCCTTCAAGCGTGCTTTCTTGAATTCTAATGCCATTTCATAGTGGATTCATTTTTTGCAAGAGGAGATGCACATGAGGATGTGCTAGAGGCAACTACTACTGATAACATACCATCATTTCCTGGATCTTCTCGTATTGCTAGTATGGGAATGTTGCAGGCCACATTGGTGATGAGCGACAAAGAAATGATTCCCTTAAAGATACAAAAGGTTCCAGGTACTTTAAAATTATTATTATATATACTCTAATTATAATTTACTTTATAATCACTCATTTTGGACTAATGATCCCATGAATTTTTTGCAGGCAATGATATTTTCTATAAACATATTAGTGACATTGCATTGTAGATATTTGGGCCCACCATACGTAAAAGGTGGTACATCATAAGATGGTCAAGGACTGCATTATGATGCTATAGGGCTACAAACTAAGATTATTTATTGTATTGAGTTGCACATTTGACATGAGTTACCCTATGACTGCTATGCCTCTTGAGGTTATAAGGTGTTGTTCTTATTAAGTTTTGACAATGCTGCAACAATAACGTGTTATTTGTTGTTAAGGTTTGAAAAGACCTTTTAGAAACTTATACCCTTCTATTTTTCACTCAATAGACTTGATTACTGTCATTTTATTTGGTACTAGGTATGACTGCCTACTGGCATTATTGTAGACTGCAATCTCTCTAGATTGTATTTTCCAAGTGTTGTTATTCTATACTTGACCATCTATTAGGAAAACATAGCTTGAAATGTCCAAAACAATTAATGAATGACTGCACTATCACCAATCTATCTTGAAGATTTGACTACTCTTTAGATTATGATTATGACTGTCATGATATTTCATGAGATTGCTTTATCCCCATATGAAACCCTTTGTTCCCACAAATAAATGCTTTGAACTTGACTGCAACTTTATAGTGGTCACTGTCTTTGTACAATAAGCTTGCTACTTTCTCAACTTTTGATATATTGGAGGCTCCTAGGATGGTTTCTATCTTATAGTCACAATACCTTGCTATAATTTGCATTTTAGATCACTGCTCAATGATCATATGATGTCTTTGTCTTTTGAATTTGACTCTCAAGCCATCTATCTTTGAAAGAAATCATAGAAGCCATCTATCTTTGGAAGAAATAATCATTTTCATTGATACCATAATAACCCATAAGTTATCAAACAAGTCTAATAGCATTCTATCAAAATATCCAAAATTCAAATAGTATCGATGAGACCTAGTGATGTCTCATTGATATAAAAAGGGTATCAAAGGAAAGGTAACACCGATGAACTCTAAAAGGGACTCATTGAAAGCAATGATTCCACCGAAAGAGGATATCAAAGAAAGCAGAGATGGTTTTCATCGACGGGAAAAGGCTTTCGAGGAAATAATACCATCGGTGCAACATGAAGAAAACTTACTAAAAGAAGCGTTCTTATCAAAAGAATGATATCGATCAAATAGAAGGAAGCTACATCGATAAAAGATATTGATAAGGATATGAGTTTTGAGGAGGCTAAAAGGCATGTTAGCTAAAAGGCATGTTACCGATGCAACTTTATTGAGGAAGATTACTAATGAGCTCATTGATGAAAGATGATAGTGGAAGAAAATCATCAAAAGAAAGATGGCCTCGATGAAACAATAGACCCATTCATCGAAGGAGTGTAGTGATGTCGATAGAAAAAGTGTTTCATTGGAAGGATAAAGGAAGTTACCAAAGCCCAAGGTTTCTTCGACATGAAACCTAATAGACATCAAATATATCGATGAGGAAATAGGTTTCGAGGAGGCTAAAAGGCATGTCTTCGATATGTGTTGTTTTGCCGATATAACTTTATTGGTGGAAGATGACAAGAGAGGATAAAGAAAGGCTTCAGTGAGACAATAGATCCATTCATCGATGAGGCATAGTGATATTGATGGAAGAGGTATTTCGGTGGAAAAATAAAGGAGGTCACCAAAGCCCAAGGTTTCTTTGACATAAAAACCCGATGGATATCAGATAGGTATCGGTGAGGAGACAGCCACAGTGACCAAATACAACATTTTGATGAAGGGAGAAAATACCTAGTCGAAGTAATGTTTGAAACAAAAGTGTTAGTTGACGGTTATATGTTGAAAATCCACAACGCTTGGTGATAATGTATACTCTCATATAAAGGAGGGAGCTTTTGTAATATGGAGGAAATTTAGAGAAAGGAGTAGATTATAGCCTCAGGCTTACCACTGTACTATTTTGGTGAATATATAAAATATAATCAGTTGTTTTTCCTTTGCATATGTGAACTTTTAGTAGTGGGAAAAGGAGGAAACAAAGACTGTTCCAGATTCTCTTCTATCATAGTCATGAAAATGTTGCATTCAAGGGGCATTTCCTTCCTCGTTTCCTCTCACATCAGATATGTATATATTTCATATCCGACTAAAATGCAGAGGTTAATCGTGTATCACTAATTGACTATGGAAATATTACTCATTAAAAGAAAAAGTAAAATGAATTGAAAAGAATCTTGCTCTAATAGCTGTGAACATACTATCATGCCTAACTGTGATTATTCTGTCTTGCATAGCCATGTAAATTCTGCCTTGAGTAGCCGATGTATAGCTATTGCATGTTCATGATCTTTCTTGTTAAGATAAATTGTAGAGCCTAAATGATTCACTCATTCATTATCAAGTCTTTAACTTAAGGAAGATAAATTTATTCACAGATATAAATCATGATGATATTCAGTTACTTTTCATCGAATACACTGTCTTACCTTATTCATAAGAAAATTGAATACTGCATTCATATCTTGTGCATAGTATGGTTGAGTAGCAACCTCAGAGCATTCACTATAGAATATGATTGCTAGGCCATGAGGGCATAATAGCCGAGTATTGCATCTATTCTATGTTTATTTGTTTTCCACTCTTAACTTATAGTTCAACCGAATATGGTTCATCTTGGAATCAATGCACATCGGTTATAATCAGATTATAACTAGTCTCCATTGTTGCAAGACCTGAAGAAGGATTCTTATCATCAATTAGATGCATACTTTTGGGAATATACGAAGACAAAAAATTATATTAGAACCGTATTTTTTGTTGAGTCATAATATGATGTGTTAATTTAGCTAAATAAGGGAACCAATGTTGTATTAGGTTTAATTCCATGTTGATAGTTGAAGCTTGTTAGAGATAGGGGATTTGTAGCAGTTGGCTTGTTAGGTTATGTCACAATCCCATGAAGGTCCTTGTAAACCGTTAATGTCAGTAGACATGAGACTATTATGTAACGAATTGGATTAGCTAAACCTAGAAGTTTTGTAGCCAATGAATCAACTGACTCAAGTGTATGTTAAGTATCTTATGATGGTCATTTATGATCGTTATTCTTAGTAGACATTAAGCAGTTCGCTAGATAGTTGGTTAGTAAACCAGTGAGTTAGTTGGCTCAAGTGTATGCTATTTCTCATATGATGGTCGTTAATAACCATTATTGTTAGTACATATTAAGCTAATGGCTTGTTTAGATGGTTGGTAACTAGTGAGTTAGTTGAGCTCAAGAATTGGATGTACAAGTCGAGCAAGGGAGGTGAACACTAACAATGCATTGGTGCTTGCAATGTTAAAACCTTGTCTAAGATGGTTATGCTTTATCTAAGTGATTGTTAGATCACATGAACTAGATACACCTACTAGTCAGATGGTCATAGTAGTTAGGGGTTACCTATAGTGTGTGACTAACTAGTTCCGTGTAGGTTTTGAACACCAAGATCAGATGGCCAGATGTAAAAGAGACCCAATCCTTAGAATGCACCCTCACGAAGGGTTGGGTCTCTTCCAATTGGAAGGGGCATGGGAGACTAGAAAGTCTATGATTGAATGGAGAAGCCCTTGATGATTCTCTCCCTATTCCAAACTATGTCGAGGCTTGATACAAAAAGTTTCAGTTGGAAAGTTAAATGAATTGTAACCTCTGAACCTTTATCTCTTCCCTCAAAAATGAAACTTTCCATTTGAATTCCTTTCTCATATTGATTTGCTTAATAATATTTGTTCAATGTTTTTTATCGTTAAAATATTACCTTCCTTTTAGATAAATTAGTTAGATTCTTATTATGTTGAAGAACATTTAGTTAGTTTTCTCCATCAACTGAAGTAGTTATGTTTTATTTTGAAATGCTCAATTTTTTATCTTAGTATAGATCATAATTTATTTTCTTTAAGTATAGAATTAATGGAATATTACATATGGTATCAGAGAAACCAAGTTCGACATTGAACCTTAGGCTTTCCACCTATAAACAAAACTATATACATATGCAGGCGCACCATGGTTGAGATGGTCCAACTCCCTGGTCTCACTCTACGACTAAGCTCATGCCATATCTAAATCAAAGACATCTCAAATACATCATTAGTGGAAAGATACAAAATGCCATTTTCATACATAAGCAAGACATACACAATTGGGCACAATCACGAACAGAACAAAGCGTGTTTGAGATTATTGTCCTAATTGTGGTGTGGTCACGAAGAGGTTGACATATTTACGGTGATCTCTTTGTGACCACACCACAATTAGGACAATGATCTCAAACACACTTTTTACCATTCTCTTCGTGATTGTGCCCAATTGTGTATGTCTTGCTTATGTATGAAAGTGGTATTTTGCAGTTTTCCACCGTTGATCTATTTGAGATGTCTTTGATTTAGATATGGCATGAGCTTATTCGTAGAGTGAGACTAGGGAGTTGGACCATCTCAACCATGGTGTGCCTTATTGGGTCTCAAATCAACAGATTGGATAAGTTGTAAGGAAATGCCAATTCCTATGCTCAAACCCTCCAATTGATCTAGCCAACTTATAGAGTGAACCTATTTGCTTACTAGCTCTCTCACTTTAGGCTCTGCAGGACCTAGGCGGGTATACCTACTCACTAATTATTCCTTCAACTAGTGCTTTTTATAGCAGATTTAGTGTCTTGATCTGACTTTCCTCTTATCTTAGAATGGCATAAGTTCCTAGGATGGAGATATAGCAGATGAGTTCAAGATTGTTGTTGTAGAAGCTATTTGATATATATACACTATTGCTAAGTTATTCTAGAATTCCTACTCAACTATTCCTATTATTTTTATATGAAAGTGTGAAATTGATAAGTTGTAGTTTATAGATGACCAGTGCCTTTCTTTGTTATTTGGGCTACAGAGTCTTTATATTTCTTTAGGACTTATTGTGTAAACTTATGAGACAATTTTTAAACCCAACCCCTCTCGATGAGTCTGTCAGTTATTGTTTCTTCTGAGCTCTACTTCAATGTCTTTATTATAAATTGCTTGAATGAATTTAACTCTAACCTTAAGAGACCATCCAAGGAAGAAATATGAGGAACAATTACAATTCACAAGTAAATCTTTTATTCAAATCCACAATATGAAACACAGAGTTTTACTGGAAGAACACAAGTAACCTTATCTCCTTTAGATAATATCACAAGCAACTGCCTACAAAAAGATGCAGTAATCCACAGCATATACACAAAGGAAAGATGATTGATTATATTATGTATGTTCACAAAATGGTACAATAGTAAGCCTAAGGCTATATTCTACTTCTTCTCTAATGATCCTTATTGTTACAAAAGTTCCCTCATTTATATGAGGGTATACATTGTCACCAAGCATCATGGCTTTTCAGCACATAACTATTAATTAGCACTTTTTTTAACAAATTGGAAGATAAACAAGTTCAGCATTCCTATGTGTTCAATGTACTTATCATCTTTATACATTAGAACATCATTGTTTAGTGTCCTCATGTCGCTTTTTGTTTGGAAATGATTGGATAGAATATGGTTAACACAAAGTGACAATTCTTTGTCCCGATCCAACTCTACTACTGCTCAATTCTTCTCATCGCTGAACTCTTGTTTCCATTGTTCCAACGATACTAACTCACCTTTACTATAAAAAGAGGGCACCCTAGGGGTATTCCCATTGTCCAGCCTCTGAAGCTCTTTCCTTAATTGATTTTCTAATTCATCATGGGACTTCAAGTAAGCCTCGGCTTCAATTTTCTCACCTAGATTCATGAGATTGTTGCCATTCATCATGCCTTCCAACTGAGACCTGAGCCTTTCATTCTCTTTCAAAGCTTTGATTGTTCCAGTGTATGTCTTCCAATAGATTTCTACAACCTACACCATACTTTTGAATCTATGCTCAACGACCTCGAGAACTAACTTATCCATCTTTTGTTGTTCCTTTTTTACTTGTCGAGATGTCTTTTCAACCCTATTCCTCCAATACATAGCATTTATCAAGGCATCCATGGCATCTCTATCAACACCATATGTCATCCCTATTTGACTGGTACCTGTATCAATCTGAAGCAATCTTGCTTGCAGCCTCTATTTTTCTTCATCGGTTTTCTCGTATAGGCTTTTGTATGTAGAATTTTCTCAGACCAAAAATTCTTTCTGATCTTGGTTTAGTTTAGCGACATCCAAATTTAGTTTGGCAGTTGTTCTAGGGTCAATCTTTCTACTCCATCAAATGTCCAAAAGCTTCTTCTGTATCAACCAATATAGGTCTTTTATCTTTGGGATAGATAGCCCACTGTAGAAGAGCCTTCTGATCTGGGTCACATCCTAATCCTCTATAGAGTTTATCAATCTCTTTTGGCATCATTTTCTTACTTGGGTCCTGTTTCTTGAGGAATCCATCAAACAACAAGGCAGAGTTCATGTCCCATCCAGAGTATAATAGCACACCAGCTTCCTTAAGCAACTGTCTTCCCTTCTCAGGTGTCATTTCTCTCATCACAAGATCCATCTCCTCTTGTACCTTTTGAAGTTGTTGCTCTTCTTCACTATTTCTCATGTTATTCCTAATTTGAGATCCTTTATGTTGATAGAGGAATGCAGTGAACTCCTTGGAAGTAATGAAGTCACTATCAGCAATGAAATCCTCATGCTCCAGGAATCTGATGTCAGCCACTTCTCGAACATTCAGTTTTCCTGTTGCCAAGTCTATCGGTGTATCCTCTGCATAACCAAGGGGTAATCCTCTTGAGGAGTGAATGGAATGATTCCAAATGTGGAAGCAGGAGACATATGAGCCAAAGGCTCTGTATTCCTAATAGTATCAATGTAATCCCTAAAAACATGAGGCGAGACTCCCTCAAGTATTTCCAATTCATGCTCCATAAGTTTGTTGGCCAACTCCAAGGGTTCTTCAATCTTTTGTAGCACATTCTCATCCATTTTCCTTCTAAAAAGCTTCCATTTATAAGTTTGCATTTCTTTCTCAAACTTTATTTGCTTCACTCTGGCCTCTTCTCTCCCAATGTTCTTAATGAGGTCATCTGGTAGGTAAGATTTATGCTCTCTAGCCTTCAACTTTTGTGATGACTGGGCTATCCTTATGTATCCTTCAGGATTGAAATTGTTCCTTGGATCCCCCATAGCCATGCCATAATAATCCAATTTTATCTGTAGCAGGCCATAACTCTTTGAACTTTTCACAATAAAATCTGAAAATACTAACAACCCAGGTACAATTGATTGTTTCCCATGGCTTATCAGATTTTCTATACTCACTATTGACAGTTGCCTCACAATTTCAAGACAAGCCACTCTATTAGGGACTGTAAGTGGTAGTAATTATGGTCTCCCTTTGAACCTGTATACCCTGACTTGTGTGCAGTCTGAAAAACAATACCAATCTCCCCAATTGTGTTCAATTGAGGGATCTTCAGTGAAATCTTTTGGTCTTAGGAATCTTTGAACCTCTAGTGCAAGGGCATGATCGCATGGGCATCCCAACAGTCTATATAATGGCTTGACAAAGAACTCCTCAAAATGCCAATATTGATTATTCACATACCTCTGGTCCCATGAAGAAACCCATAGTTGTACTGGTTTTCTCATCCCAGCATTGTCATATGTCTTGACACATAACTCTTCTGGCCATAACCCTTCATCTTGGCCCACATACAATAGCATATGCCTAAGTAAGGAATAATGCTTGAAATGAACATTGATGACATCCCCCTTTAACTTTTCTAACCCATGATTCAAAACCTCAACCAAATAAGCAGAAAAATCAAAGAAGCGGGGGTCCTTAGACTGCAAATCGGCACAAATGACCATGGCTGCAATATCCATCAAAGGATGGGCTTTTACCCTAGCACTTGGGCAACACAATAATAGGTATACTTGAAATATGGATGGAAAGAGTTGACATCATAGGGAGCTTTGTCATCCTGACCTAGTGGCACTAAGGACCTTGCATTCCTAGGTCTATGTATAGGGAGTCTCCACATTTTGTAAATGTGCTCTAGGTTAAAATACTCACTTGTTAGCTTCTTGAGGTCAATCAATTCTTCAAATCCCCAATCCAACTTGAACACGATGTCAATAACCTCCTTTGTGATTGCAATAATTGGCTCACCCATGTAGTTATATATGGTCCTAGTTTTAGGGTCATAATTGTTTGCCAATGCCTTCATGAGCTCCACATTCATGAATACATTAGCCACAACTAACCTTCTTAAGTTCAATCACCATAAATTGTTGATAGGTTGAGGGAAAACTCTTCTATTGTACCCATATATAAATAATTCATACCCTCTCAATTCTGTCCATATGTCTCCAAGATCCTCAAACCGGTCCTCCAGGCCTTCCTCATCAGCTCTAATCTTCTTGGACCTCAAACTGGATGATGGCCACTGGTCAATTAGGTCCTAGGCCAAAGAACGCCCTTCCCTTTTCTATCTTTTAGGTTTTTCTTCTGCAGTGATAGGTTCGTTTCCCTTTCTGGTCTTATTAGTTTTAGATGATGATTCCATTTGAATTTTAAAAAAGAGGTTTGTGTGCAAACAACTTACTTGGAATTACTAAGCTTTATCTGTGAATTCGCCCAATTCCTGCTTTATGTTCGTCACCTGTGAATTTATTAATGTTGTTTCCTTTGATGTTGATCCACTACTTATGGCATATTTAATCAGTTAGTAATGGCAGTTTGGACAACGGTCACTAGGGCACACATTTGAAATTAATGGCGATGTGACCTTCCTGGGATTTGTTTATGATTTTCATGGAAATCAATAATCATTTCGATGAGGATATGTCTTTTGATCATTTGTTTCTTTAGTCCATCGATCTCTTTGTTTCTATCGACAATACTTTTGTTTCGAATATTACTTCGATCAAGTATTTTTTCCCTGCATCAAAATACTGTATTCGGTCAGTATGGTTGTCTCCTTATTGAAACATATCTGATATCCATCAGGTCTTATGTCAAAGAAACCTTGGGCTTCGGTGTCCTCCTTTATTTTTCCATCGAAATACTTCTTTCATCAATATCACTATGCCTCATCGATGAACGAGTCTATTATCTCACCGAAGCTTTTCTTTATTTTCCCTTACGTTCTTCACCAATAAAGTTACATCGGCAAAACCATGCATATCAAGAACATGCCTTTTAACCTCCTTGAAACCTATATCCTCATTGATATCTTTTATCGATGTAGCTTCCTTTTGTCTGATCGATATTATTCTTTCCATGAAAATGCTCCTTTCGGTGGGTCCTTTTTATGTTGCACTGATAGTATTATTTCCTTGAGAACTTTTCTCGTCGATGAAGACCCTCTCTGCTTTTGATGGATAATAATTAATTTTTTTTGATAAAAATTATCAACATCAGAATTACGATGAATACCAAGCTTTCGACCGATGATGTAATCGGCAAACATACATCATTCTCGTCAGTGAATTGTTCTGGAGTCGTTGCACTTCTGACTCAAATGACACAAACATTCAATGAGGATGATGTACGTGCAATGGCACTTCATAGTCAGATGGTCGTCGATGTCTCTGAATAGACTGACGATACAAGCGTCAGATAAACAGCATCACTGTCAGTGTGAAGTTCCAAATCATCGTCAGCTTTGCAACGAAATCTACTGATTCGGATGACTTCTTTGACCGTCGGTAGAGTCCATTGGATTGTCGTATTTCTGACAGGCATGGCATCATCGACCAATCTAACACCGAGTATTCGATGGTCGATTTTGTCGGCACTTTGATGAAAACTCATCGCAAATCCGACAAACGGCTATCAAAAATCAGCTTCGAATGTACTAGTGGATATTTTCACTTGTGATAAAGCTTGAGACATAAATGATCCATAATTTGAAAGTGGCTTACTAATTTGTTTCCTTTCAATTGGCTTGGTAAATTTAGGAGGTTCTACTTGTTTGACCCTTTCTGTTGCACTTTCCTTTTCATTGTTAGTGATGGTGTCTTCGTTTCCACCAACTTTAGGAACCTTTACAAATATCTTGGATGGCTTACCTTGCTCTGGGTTCACTATTATGTTCCTTAGTTAATAATTGCTTTTTGCCTGAGCTATTGCTGCTATAGTATAGGCTTTCATTTCTTCATCTATTAAGTTTCTCAAGGAATGCACTAGCTCTCCATTATGGAACAATCTCCTCAGGGACGAGATGTCTGCATCATCATCAGTAAAAACTTGTTGTACACTATGTTGTTGGCTCTCTCTTCTCCATTGTATATTTGATGGTTGCTCATCCTCAAATGAATCCTCATCCCTACCCCAAAATAGATTTGATGAAAGTACATTCATTGTGGTCTCATATTGACTCTCATGTTCCTTCTCTTCTAAAAAACCCTGAGCAATCATACATTGTTCTGCAACATGGGGTAAATTGCAAACTTCACACCATGGATATTCTTCCACCAAATTTTTTACCTTCTTTAGCAGATCAGGAGTTTCTTTTCTTAGATTTTCATTCACTGGTTTACCATCTTTCTAGTTTGTATTATATGGCATGTCATGCAATCTTGGTCTATTGTAATTCATTGGCTTACCTCCTCTATATGGGGACAACTTCTCATTGTGATTTTGCTTACCCTTCATATCTTTCAACATGTCCATGATTTGACTAAGCTCATCCTTTTTCGTTGCTCTAGGATTATATAGTTTTGGATCATCTCTCTTACAAATTCTCCTAGCAGCTTTTATGTTATTTTCAATGGTAGAGGTTGTCTTAAATGCTTGCTGCAAGGTGGTAGGTTTGTGAGATAGAATCTCATAGTGAGTCTTGCTGTCAAAAGAACTCAAATAAAAATCAATCAAAAATGAATCAACAGGTCTAATATCTCTTTCTATTCTATTAAGTACTTTATTAAACCTTTTATTAAATTCAGAGACTGATTCATTCTGATTCTTCTTTATGCTAGTCAACTCATGAGATGCAAATGAAGTATCATTGTGATCTCCAAACTCTTCCAAGAATATTGTCACAAACTCCTACAAACTACCAATGCATTTGTCAGGAAGATTCCTATACCATTCTCCAGCATCCTCTATTAGAGATTGAACAAAAATTTTCATAAAAACATCTTCATAAAGGGACTTTAAATTCTTCAATGGTATTTTTTACAGTTATCACATGTTGTTTTGCAGAATCAGTCCCATTTCCTGTGAATTTAGGGATAGCTAACCTTAAATCATTTGAAATCTGATTAGGATTTCCAATTATCCCACTAAAATCCAATTGTTTGTACCTTTCAATGGTCATAGGTGGTCTGCAACCATAGTTGTGAGTTTGATAATTTCCATTTCCTCCATTATTACCATTGTTTCCATTATTACCTCCACCATTATTGTTATTCCCATTTCGATTGTTCCCATTACCATTGTTGCCATAGTTTCCATTGTTACCATAGTTTCTCCTATTATTGCTCACGTTGTTGGTCTTATCTCTACTATTCCAGTTACCAACAATTTCCCCACTGTTAGTTCTTCTTACATCATTATGATTATTGCATTGTCTATAATTATACTAGTTTCTATTTTCATTGTAGGGTATATTTTTCCATTTATCCCATTTTTCATAATTATTATCCACAACATGAGATAATGGATTATTATAAACCCTAAATGGTTGTTCCAGGTTTCTCATGTGAGAGGGACTATACCTAGGAGTTGTTAGTCTACTTGCTTTGCCTCTTCCTTTCTCTTCTTCAACCCTGTTTGACATAGGGCTTTGAATGGTATCTCTTTTTAATCCGAGCTTCCGTAATATCCAGTTTGGTTGTCTCTTAGGAGACCTTGCTATTTTGGATTCATCTCCATTTAGCATCAACCATTTTAATTATGACTGCATCCCACTGCCTTTCTTCATTTTCCTCAGCAATCAGGGTTTCATCATGGCCACCTTTATTTTATTTGGTTTTTAATTTATAGAAAGGATTCTCCTCCATATTTTCAAATCTATCACGAGATGAAGAACCATCCTCCCTATTAGGAAACTTCTTATAACCCCCAAATGACATATTTGATTTCTTTTATTTATTTCTTTTCTTTGGACTTAATTGAACAAAATTATCTTGTCCCTTGTGCAGAGACCTTCTCCCCTACATTAACCTTATTGACAAATTCCTAGGGGTTTCTCTTATTTTTTCAAAATACCAATTATTACTCATATATTAAATGTAGAGTCACCACCTCCTAAGACAAATAATACCTTTTACAATCTTTTGGACTCCTTCCTCTAGCAGAGTCTGAGAAAAAACCACCAGAAATTCTGAACACTTCATGTGACAACTCCCCAGCAAAAGTCTCCAATATGTGGTTTCCCAAAACCACAGATTTGAAATCCTAGAGCTTTGCCAACTCTCCTACTCAATCAGCCTTTGCCAACAAACAGGAATGGTCAAAGACCAAATTCCTCTGCACTTTAGGCTCCACTAGACCTAGGTGGGTATACCTCAATCTCCAAAGTACAAAGAGATTTCTTTATAGTGAATTTAAACTTAACAAATTAGTTGTTTACAAGAACGGCAAAATATTTCCTGCAACTATGCTTTATTATGTGCTTTTAACTTGGTCAAATCTCAAAACTTGAATATAATTGATAATGAATAAAAACTTATAAAAGAATTTTGTTGGAACCTTGAGTGATTATGAAAAAACAATAGTAGTAGAAACTAGTAATATGTTTCTCTAGTGAGGACTTTGTGCATACCAAATTTACTCATAGAAAACTAATAACAGACCAGTGCCTTATCTGACAATTTACATGTTACTTAATGGATAAATATTTGTGATCCCTGGAGATGGTTTGAGAGAATTCACAAGTATGCAAGACTATCATTGCAATGACTTCAATGTATGTTATAAAAACAACAAAAGAAATTTTGTTATATATATAACAACAAGTGATAAAAAAACTGCAACAAACCTTATTCAGATTTATCAAAATGATTTTAACTCATCAACACCATATAACATGAAACGATTTGAAGATAAAGATAGCAAATATTGTATATTAATTTTTTGAACAATGGGTATACAAAAACTGTGGACTCACAGGTACTTCATGATACACTTGCTTGCACAAAATGGATTTTCATTTCTACTGACCGGTTTTACATAACACTGCTAGTTCCAACAGACAATCTAAAAAAATAGTAGTCTTTCTTAAGTTCTCTCCCCTAGAATACAAAATGACTCTCTATATGTATATGACTCAAAAGATATGAATGAAAGGACACACCCTTTCATTAGTACAAACTAAAACTAACATAGCCTAACTGAATCCTTAATTGCTATAAACAAAATAAATTACAATGACATAGACTAATTCTTTCCATCCAGCCGCTAACCATATTTTTGGATATGTCGAAGTTATCCTTTATCTTTATATGTGTAGGCATTCAAGATAATGTCTCTGACTTCTATTTCCATTGTGACAAAACTCTCAACCTGCTCCCCTATTTCATGCATATCCAAAGTATCTGCACGAGCAATGCTAAGGGCTAAACTAAGTAGGGATGTGCATTCGGTAATCACTATTTTTTGTCCTTTATTACCCCCATAACATCTACCACGCTTGGGAATCCATGATTGACAATACCCTTACACTCCTCATATTCAATTTTCAACTCTGTTGTGAATCCTTCATGTGTGTCAATCAGTTTTTTAACCTTATTTATCCTTTTGTCATTCAATGTCTGATCCTACAGTAACATGTTTATCCAATCCAAAATCCTCTAGTGCGACACTGTGTTATCCATGTTTCTCTGGTAGACAGTCCAGAATTCCTCCAGTACCTTCTGCATATTCTCAAATCATTTAGATAGTAGGACACATGTTGTGTCTTTCCTTATGCTCTGCATTCTTTCCTTCAAATTTTTGTTTTCTTTGTGCAATTCTTCACACTTCTTTTTCATTTTGGACTCATCTTCTATCTAGGGTATAGGCTCGCCCCTGCTTCTTAAGAGTTCCTCATATAATGGTTTATACTTTCCTACCTCTTTTACCAGCATCTTCATTTGTTAACTTTCCTTTCTCATCCTTATGTATGGCCAAATTCTACCCATTGTATACAGTATCCATCTTTGTATACTCTTCCTCCAATTTCTCAAAAGATAGTAGCACATCAAATTCAAATCCAAGATCAGAAACCTCTTGAGTGGTGGCTGCTGAGATACTGATGAATGCATCACCATTTGGCAATTGAATACATCTTTTTGTGGCATTATAAGCCCTAGCCAATGTTTTCATCAATTGAATATTCACAAAGACGTTAGGAACCACAAGTTTACCCAATCCCATTGTCCATGGGTTTGAAATTGGGTTCAGCTTACTCCTTCTTGAATAATGATACAAGAACAACTCGTGACCTCTAATCCTAGTCCAGACATCACCAATTTCCTTGAAATCATCTTCTAACTGGTCATGGATAGGAAGGTTAGCCTTAGATCTCATTTCTATGCACCTTCTCCACCTTTAGACTTCTTCGAAGCGCTCTCAGAGACCTCAGTGATCTTCCTCTTTCCTTTTGAACTAGAACCCTCCATATCTAAATACCTCAAGCTTTAATGAAATTAAAATTTTTGTAGCTTAATTTCACTCCAATCTCTTTGTTAGCTTTAGTTTGCTATGTCATTTCCTTATACCAGCTTTTATATATATATTTGATACTTCAAGAGCAATTACTCAATTGAGATGGTGTTGTCATTTCCTTATACTAGCTATAATTCAATCACTTGGTGCCACCCATCCTTTTCATCGGCATATGTCATTCTGATATACCCTCCTTTTCCTTCATGGCATTATGCCCATCGGGCATCGGCATAACTCTAAATATGATCCTCTGATGGTTTAAGTTATCCCAATGAGTCCTCGTCCATGGTTTGCATCTTGTTTGTTACATCAGGTCATCTTATCGGGCATCAAAACAACTCACTTTATGTTTCTCCGATGACCTGACGTCATCACCTTTGCATTAATGTATCTTTTGTTGCTCCGGTCTATCAGCATACATTTCCCCAATGAGATCTCCTTAATCACACCTTTTTTTGTTTTTTCATCGGGTGTTAATGTAACAAAAAAGTGTCTTCTCCCGATGAGGCGGTGATATCCCGATGACTTGGTCTTCGATTGGTGTAACTCATCCTAATCAATTCTCCTTATCCGTTTCCAGCTTGTCCTTCTCATCGGGTATCGGTGTAACCTAAAACACTTTTCACCGATGGTTTAAGATATCCCAATCACTTAGTATTTTCCACCTTTTGGTATTGCCTCATTGGAGTAAGTCATGTCGATGACACCACTTTTTCCACCTAGCCCTTTAGGTATTGGGGTAGCATTGAATGACATTATCTGATGACCCGATGATATTGTTGACCTCTACTTTGCATTCTCTTTCATCGGTGTAAGTTATATCAATAACCTCATCAGCTATCGGCACAACCTTTTCTCATACCCTCGATAGTGAATGTTACACCGATGAAACCCTCCTTTTGAACTTTCTTTTGGTTATCTTTCGGAGTGGTTAGTTTAGGTCACGTCGATAGGTTCTTTCATTGTTTATGCTAATTGGTCTTTTTGGGGTAACTTACGCCAATAGCTCAAATTTGATAATTATGCTAATTAAGCTCCTCTTCATATATTGTTTACACTTCCAACCTTCCATGAACACTTCATATGTGCTAATAAATATCAAAGTCTATCACATAGGCCCAAAGAATGTCTTTATAAGGATCCCAATACAGTCATACTGAAACTTCCTCATGCAGTCCATGTTTAGTGCCAACCCTTAGCATGCCCCAACGGTACTTGTTCAGTTTTGAAAATAGGTCATAGTAGGTTCCCTCTAATACTGCAGCATACTTCCTGCATATTCAATCCAACAATAAATGCTCTTATGATGGAAATGTACATGTAAAACATCAAACAAATAGCTCTCTGATCTATCTCAATAGAATGCTCATAATATACAAAAATATTGTTTAAATTACCTTCATTAACTATTCTATCTATAATCTATTGTAATGGAGGTACAATAGTATAAGAATATTCTGATGAATACTAAGAGGGGGGGGTGAATTAGTATACCAAAAATTACTGAAATCAAACTCTTAAACAATTTAGCAAATAACCAGTAAAACAAATTCACTAATAAACCGGTTAAGATAAATACAAACCAAATAGAAAACAAAGCATTCACCCACAAGAGCACAATCACCATAACAAAAGATATTTGACATGGAAACCCAAATGGGAAAAACCACAGTGAGCAGAAACTCACAAGTAACTATCTGCAGAATAGAAACCAGACTGGTTAAGGTCAGACCGGTTAAGGTCATACAATGTTCTTCACCAGAATGGATCCTGTTAGGAATCTAGATCTTTGTTAGGAGATAAGTCTTGTTAAAGACTACCTTGTTAAAGGATTTCAAATCCACAGTTGTGAACCACCTTGTTAGAGGATTTATAAAGGCTTTGCTGGGCCTACCCGGCTAAAGGTTTCAGACTTGACGAAGATATTAGTAATCAACAAGTGAATGATATAGGCAATAGCACAATATGCTTAATTAGATCCTTGACAGCTCATTGTTAATGCATTTCAGTATTACTTCAGTCTTCAATATCTCCACACTCTATCTCTTCACACAGACTTAATCTTCTCTGCAAAGATCGCACATAACCTTTTCTATCACACATCTCATACATCATACATGCAAACCCTAGACATGATGTCCTTATAAAGGAAACTAATTGCATGTCGGTCCAATAGAATTAGACTACAAGTTCCTAGGTTCAGTGCATCTAGACACATTTGGTAACATAGCACAAAATCACTACCAAAGTGTTGGTGGATGATAACTCATCACACATTACAGAAATACCAGTTGGTAACTCATCACAGAGTAATATCGATTAATACAATATACCGATTACCGGTTTGACAAAAAATAAGACTGGTAGATCGAAGTGTTCTGATCAAAAGTTAACTACTGCTTGGTTCCTTCATACCGCTTGATCTCCTCGAACCGCTTGGGGTCTTCATATTGCTTGAGCTCTTCAGTCAAATAGTGACCAATAAACCATTTTCTGCAAAACACCGATAGTCTAAAGACTATACATACAATACTGGTTGGAGCAATTACTAGTTGAGCATAACTCATACATCAAGAAAGTGTGTGTCCATCAATGACAATCAAAACATCATCAAAATGCCAACAATCTCCCCCTTTGGCATTGATGGCAACACTTACGAAAATTTTGACATCTAAGTGTTTTTACAACAAAAATGACATAATCAAAATTACTCCCCCTAAGCATATACACTATCCCTTTTGCAGAAATTACAATGTACACTACTTCCCAAAATGGTAACATGAAAGTATACAAGAAATGGTAACATTCACAAAAAATTTACTGTCACTACTCCCCCTTTACCAACAATGACAAAGTAATGCAAAATAACCCCTATTTCCTTATATATAAAAATATAGTAAATGTTCGTGACAATAAGGAATGAAACTTATCAAAAATAGATTTAAAGTCCTGCATAAAAATTTTCATGGCCAATGTCCATGACTCAAGTAATGAGGTAGCAACCTCACTTTCAGTCTTCATCTGGAATACCATTTCTTCCATTGCATCAATGGTACTCATCTCTTGAGTTATCGTGATAGCTTCCAGATTGAGAAAACATTTCTGAAGAATCCTGCAGTCTAGGCAATAGGATCAGTTGAAGCTCCTACAAATCTTTAGACTGGTTGTTGATCTCTGAGTCCATCTTGGTAGTCTAAAGCTGATAATGATGAACCATTTTCCCATATGTAGTGAATGAATCATATGGCATCTTGAAATTGCTCATATAATCTTGTAGCTCTGATTGGAGTTGAGCTTTCTATTTAAGTACATCATCACAAAATAGATAGGGTTGGTAGAATTTACTCAACAGTAATTTACCTTCACCCATTGCAACACTGATATCATTTTGTTGTTTTAGTATTTGTGTCCGCAGTTCATTCATTTGCTTGAATAAGGCAGTGTTGAGTGCCTTTTCATGATTCTTCTTTGCAGTGGCTTCAGCAACATCTTCTAAGCATTGTACCTGGTCCTCCACTATGGTACAAAGAAGTTTAAGATTAGACAAAGAGGAATTGGTACTGGGGAGGTTGGTACCGGGAATCGGACTGGTAAGGGTGTCAACCACAGTTTGTATGGCATCTTGTTCCTTCTTCCTCCGCAATGCTTCCAGTCTCTCCTATGCAAGTTTGATGTTTTGAAGTAGCTCAGACTCATCTATTGATTGAAGCTCAATAGGACTAGTGGTATCAACCTATTTGGTTGGATCATCAGTTGCCTTAGGAGTCTCCTCTTGTTTGTTCTTCTCTGCTTCCTTCTCCTCTTTTGCTTTTTTCTTATCCTCTTCTTTCTTCTTTTGTTCATCTTCTTGTTTCTTCTTCATTTCTTCTTTCTTTTTGTCCTCTTCCTACTTTTTCTTTTCTTCCTCCTTCTTCCTTTCTTCTTTCTTCCTCTTCTCCTCTTCTTTCCTCTTCTCCTCTTCTTTCCTCTTCTCCTCCTCTTTCTTCTTCTCTTCCTCTTTCTTCTTCTCTTCCTCTTTTCTCTTGTTTTCTTCCTGCCTTGCTTTTTCCTCTTGCTCTTTCTTCGCTTTCTCTTTGTCCTGTTTCTCTTTCTCTGCTTTTTTTTAATCATGTTTCTCTTTCTCTTTGCTAGGAGTGACATCCTCATTATCTAATGCATCAACATCAATACGTTGTTTTGTCACTCTTTCACCTTCACTGTCAAATACTTCATCTTGTTGGTTTGATGATAGGCCAGTTTCTTATTCAGCCTTCTTAGTGGCTTCAGATACTCAGTGCATATTGATAGCAACTTTCACATGAATGTGAGTATCCTTTTCCACTTTAGAAGCTTTTCCTTCTAGTAGCCTGAGTCTTATCCTTCTCATGAAGAAGATGCCTTTGTTCTTATCCATTATCTCAAATAATTCTGAATTAGAAGCATCAGGAAAATATTGTGCAAAAATTTTCTCTCTGATCTACTATTCTCTCTCAATGGCAATCGCCATTTGCTATCTAAAGAATTGTACAAAGAATCTGTTGTAACCGATCTAATCTCTGATGGTGACTAGTCATTAACACATAAATATTTGATGACTTCCTATTCTACTTCTTCTTTTTCATTATCATTAAAATCATCAAAATACTCCTTTAAATCATCAAGAATTTTTCTCCTAATACTCTTAATTGTCCTCTGACAATGTATCATTGACTTATAAGAGGAGATATCTATATTTATCAGTGCTAAAGTTGCAGGAACATTACTGGTAGACTTTTCCTTTTTGCTTGATTGCCTTGTCTTCTTTGGTTGAATTTTTAGTTCAGTGTCCTCTGATTCCGGTGAGCTAGTTTTGGTTTTCCACTTCCTCTCAAAGACTTTGGTTGGAACAACCTCAGGTTTCTTCTTAGCTGGTGACCGCTTGGTCACTTTTGGACTGGCAGAGGTAACCGGTATAGATACCGATGGCATTGCTTTGCCCTTTTTTCTGTTTTGTGTCTTCAACCGGTGTGACCCTCTCCAAGTAGGTACCAGTTCTCTTTTTCTTAGCATCTAGTGGTGAGGCAAGTAGGGTAGAGGCATACCCGATCAATAGGTCATTCACCACTTCATAACCCATAGGTTCATCTGCTTCCTTTCTCGGTTCCACCGCTTCCATTATGCATTCATCTACCTTTATTGTGAAGTACATGTCATCCTTATATTCCTTCACAATATCATCAGATATCCTCATCCTCTGTTTCATTTTCTTCTTGAATTCATTAAAATACTTGTTTAGAACCTCAAGATATCCAGTTCCCACTACTTATAGACTTTCCTTGATTTGCTTGGAAACCGGTAAGTCAGTAGACCACTACACATCACCTTCTCCAGGGAAATTACCTTGAAAGTAGAAGAATAAACCAACCAAAAGTTGTCCAAACCTGAACCTTAGAGAATTATCCTGTTTGATGGAATTCAGGTTCAGTAGCAATTGCTTCTGTAGACAGGTACAGAGGTCAAATGAAGTGTCTTCCTTAATCATTCTGTAAGCAGTATTCACTGCAGTAGTAGGGACAGAGTTCATTCTGTTGGCATAGAATATTCGGTAACCAATCACCATGCAAGCATATTTCACCAGATCATCTTTGATGGTGTTGATGGTCATCGCCCGTTGGTCACTCATAGAACCGGTGAGCTTAGTCATTTCAGTCTTGGTGACCTTTTGTAGAGATGGTACCTCTCCAATATTGTAGAAATTGGTGATGGCATGAATTTCTTTCGGTGTGATGTCATGCGTCCACTCAAGATACATCTATCACCATGTACTCTGTTGAGGATGATGCGGATATGTTCTTCTGTGAACTCTTCCAGAAAGTATACCGCATTATGTAGTTTCATCTTCTCAAGGACACTGTACTCAAGTTTGATCTTCTTATCATCCCCATAGAATAGACTTAGCTGGGAATGAATCACTAGGGATCCTAGGTCTTCCAATTTACAGTCAATATACCCTAAAATATCTTCCTCAACAATAACTCCAGTGGGTATTTGAGATAGGACATTGTATTTTTCTTTCTTTTGAAGGAATTCAGCTGAATCTATAGGTGCACTAGAACTAGAGAGCGATGCAGAAGCCATGATAAGAGAGAAATTTGAGAAATACCTTCACAATCCAAAATTTAGGGTTTGGAAATGTCTCCCACAATACACCACTTCTATTACTCGATTACCACTTAGTGTTCTTCACTGATAGATTGAAAAAGATCTCTAGATTCCTCTACAAGATTTTTGAATTCACTTTGAATCACTAGATGAATCACTCTTTGTCGCTCTCCTCTTGAAAATTCTTCTCTCGAAAACTGATAATTGATAATGACGACGAAAATCCCTTTTAAACAACTTCTCACCTACCATAATAAATGCATCATCGCTAGGGTACAAACCCTAATTTTTCCTTTTACTGCTTCAAATCGTCTGTCGATTGATAGGTAACATATACTAGTTAAGGTCTTTACTGATATAAACCAAGGGTTTGAAATATTTCACCGATATGTTCCCCCTAAGCTTTTCTAATCTCAGTTTGTCGGTTCAGAGACTTCCACACTAGGTGCAGAAACAGGTTCATCCTGTGATCCTTCCTTTGATTTCTTTTTCCAAGTTTTATTCATTTCCACTTGAATTGTTTCAGCATCAATCTTCCCTTCTGGAGTGATCGGTATATCATCCGATAGGTTCTTTCTCAGTCTGCAAGTTCTGGCAGTGTGTCCCAGTTTGTTGCAATGATAGCATACCATTCTAGGTGTTCTCCATGGTCCATTATTCATACTTCCATTCTTCCTTTTGCATGTTGCAGCAGTGTGACAGCTACCATGACAGATCAAACAAGTTTCTCTCCAACTAGTTTCCACTTGATAACCACCTGACCGATGGTCATGGGTATTATACGGATTGGGATTCTGGTTCACATAAGGTTCTGAGATAACTCCTTGAGTCCTTGGAGGATGTCTCCTAGTGTTGTGCAAAACAGACCTGCATTCAAATTCTCTATGCCCAAACTTTTTTCATTCATAACTGTTTCCATTGAATCTATTGGATCTAGGCTTATTGTTTAGAAAATAAGAAAAATTGTTGTAGGCCTTGCTTCTACACAAATTAGTAGTATGTCCTTCTTTGAGACAATTAAAGCAAACAGGCTTAAAATTTTTCTTACCTTTATCCTTGGATGTCAGTTGCTTCTTTGATGCTTCAGCTTTTGTTCCAGAGGTCTCACCTTCCTCATACCTAGAGAAACCAAGTCCAATGGTATTCTTTACTGGCTTTGTCGATTCTTGCTTTTGCTCTAACTTAACAATACTCTAATTGAATTCGGCAAGTATCTCCTTTGACTCAGTAAGTTCCTTGGAGATAGAAGCATTGGATTCCATCAAGGTTGCATTCTCAGAAATAGCCATGTTTAGTTCACCTTGTATTTCTTCTTTTTCCACTTTACTCTCTTGGAGATGAGTGGTAAGGGTACTGATTTCTTTCTTTAGCTTGGAGATCTCATGATCTTTGTCTTTTACCAGATCTTCAGCTTTCCTTTTGTTCTCAAGCTCTTGACACATTCTGATAGTTGGTCCTTCCAACTCTTTTCTCAAATTGGCTTTATATTCATTCAATTTTTCAACTTCTTCAACTAGGGCATCCATGTCATCTTCATCAGAAGAACTATTTTTAGTAAGTTCCATCAGTTTCTCAGCATGCTCTCTTCTTTTGGCCAAAGAGGATTTATACTTGACTTTGAGTTCATCATAGGCTCTCTTAGTTTGAGTGAGACGATGAGTAAGTTCCCTCACACTGTATTCCCCCATATCTCCTTCCAAGTGGTTAGACTTATAGAAAGGTTGGCTCTGATACCAATTGATGAATACTAAGAGGGGGGTGAATTAGTATACCAAAAATTATTGAAATAAAACTCTTAAACAGTTTAGTAGATAACCGGTAAAACAGATTCACTAATAAACTGGTTAAGATGAATGCAAACCAAATAGAAAACAAAGCATTCACCCACAAGAGCACACTCACCATAACACAAGATATTTGATGTGGAAACCCAAATGGGAAAAACCACGGTCAGCAGAAACTCACAAGTAACTATTTGCATAATAGAAACCAGACCGGTTAAGTTTAGACTGGTTAAGGTCAAACAATGTTCTTAACCAGAACAGATCCTATTAGGATTCTAGATCTCTATTAGGAGATAAGTCTTGTTAAAGACTACCTTGTTAAAGGATTTCAGATCCATAGTTGTGAACCACCTTGTTAGAGGATTTACAAAGGCTTTGTTGGGTCTATCTGGTTAAGGGTTTCAGACTTGTCGAAGATATTAGTAATCAATAAGTGAATGATCTAGGCAATAGCATAGTATGCTTAATTAGATCCTTGATAGCTCATTGTTAATGCATTTTAGCATTACTTCAGTCTTCAATATCTCCACACTCCATCTCTTCACATAGACTAAATCTTCTCTGCAAAGATCGCACATAACCTTTTCTATCACACATCTCATACATCATACATGCAAACCCTAGACATGATGTCCTTATAAAGGAAATTGATTTCATGTCGGTCCAATAGGATTAGACTACAAGTTCCTAGGTTCAGTGCATCTAGACACATTTAGTAACATGACACAAAATCACCGCCAAAGTGTTGGTGGATGATAACTCATCACACATTATAGAAATACCGGTTGGTAACTCATCACAGAGTAATACCGATTAATACAATATACTGATTACCGATTTGACAAAAATGAAGATTGGTAGATCAAAGTGTTCCGATCAAAAGTTAACTACCATTTGGTTCCTTCGTACCACTTGATCTCCTCAAACCGCTTGATCTCCTCAAACCGCTTGGGGTCTTCATACCGCTTGATCTCTTCAATCAAATAGTGACCAATAAACCATTTTCTGCAAAACATCGATAGTCTAAAGACTATACATACAATACCGGTTGGAGCAATTACCGGTTGAGCATAACTCATACATCAATAAAGTGTGTGTCCATCAATGACAATCAAAACATCATCAAAATGCCAACACCTTCTATCTTACCTGACTTGAGGGCTTCATCTATCTCATATTTCTTCTTGTTTTCTCTTGTTTTGTCAGATTTCTCACCTTGTGTTTTATCTTTCTTTTCAGATGGAGCACAACCGGATACAAGTTTTTTGACTACCCTAGCAAATGTAGCAGTTTTCTTAACTTCTCTAACTTCTTCATCTGATTCAGTTTACTCTTCAGCTACAACATACTTCCTTCCAAATTTCTCTTTCTTCCTCTTTTCAACTCCACCAGTTGATTTTGATTGTGGCTTAGGTGGAGGAACCAGCTTCACATTAGAGGTAGGTGTAGACTTGCTTGGCTTGGCCTTATATTTCTTGGGAGGAGTAGGAACCATTTTATCTTGTGGCTTCACCACATCTTCCTCCTTTACTTTGTTTTTCTCTTTAGCTCTCTCCACTACTTCTTGAGTTATGCCCATTTCCTCGGCAAGTTCTTCAACTTCCTTTCTTACTTTTCTTTTCCTTCAGGGAACAGTGAATTTCTTGTGAAGGTCCGGGTCCTTCTCTTGGAAAGTGCCAAATCTCTCTTCTTTCTGGTCCACTGGTTGACTCAACAAGTGTTGACAATATGCATCAAGTGTGACCGCATCTACCTCATACCCCATGGGCATGATCTAGACAATTCTTGGCTCAACTTCCTCCATATGACATTGATCCTTATCAACCATAAAATAGATAGTCTTCTCATACTTTTCCACTATCTCTTTGGGAATTCTCTCTCTGCTTTTCATAGTGGCTTGAAATGTTTTTAAAAAGCCCCATAATGCTGATTTTTGCATTACATTATCACCCAAACCCATCAATCCTTCCTTGATTTCCATTGCCACCGATTTATCATAAGCCCATTGGACTTTTCCAATTTCAGGGATCTCATTCATGAAATAGAGTGCTAAACAAACAATTAAGGATCCAAACTTGAAGATGTGTTTCTTATCTTGTTTTATCTTCTTCAAGTTGCTCATTAATTCATTGAGTACTGTACAAAGATCATAACTTGTGTCTTCCTTTAACACTTCATAGGCTGCAAAGATAGTCGTGTCGGAGACATAATTCAACCTGCTTGATTCATATACTTTGTATCTAATCACCATCACGACAAATATAACATCATGCTCAAAAATATCATTGATAGTCATTGACTGGTTGTCAAACTGAGATCCGGTAATCTTTGTCAATGTTGTATTATGTATTTTCCTTAATCCGGGGACTTCACCGGTTGCTTTTAAATAGGTAACTACTTCAATAGATTTTTTGGTTATCTTGTAAGGTCAATCTAGCCACATAAACTCATCATGAACTTTGCTTAGAACATATCGAACCCATTCTACTTCATCAAGTACCAGAAAGAGAATAAATTGTGCAAAACCATTATCCTAAAGTACCTTGAATTCTAGATTTATATTTCCCACACTGTCCAACAGATGCTTGTTGTAGAGTGATAGCATATTGGCATTACCCAATTCTTCAATTTTGCAATGGATATAAGCCCTAATATCTTCTTTATGAAGCACACCGTACATGTGTGTGTTAAAAGTGGACCTGTATCTGTATCTGGAATACACAACAATTCAATTAAGTCATTAGATGCATGGTTAGTAAATCAATAATCAATGAATAATAAACCATTACAAGGCAACACATTGCCTTCTAGTAGATGCGAGTTTAGATTGCTCTCAGATTTCTAAGCTATCCAGTGACTAGACAACACCTAAATGAAGGATTTTTAATCTATATGAGCATGAATATGAGCTAAATGGATGCAAGATTAATCTAGATATACAAGGTTAATCTAACATGATTTAAGCAATATATGAATATTTAAGCTAAATGATTTTTAAAAATATGAAATAACTAATAAGCAATATCTCAATGCAAATTCTTAATGAACCTAGAGCAAAAACAGCATAATAACAATATATTCTCCAGGATTTTTGAATGAGAGATGAGAGCCTGAATTTATAGAAAAATTCATAAAGAAACCAACGGCTAAGATCAAATGATGATGAGTGGTCAAGATTTTCCAAGAGGAAGCACAATCCAGGTGAATTGATGTGATTGGATGATTTTCTCAGTTTTAAAGGAAATTGAACTAAAATTAAGATAAAATCAGAAAAAAACTGATTTAATCTCTATTTCGTTCAATTTTAATATTAAATTATTTTAATTGTTTTCTTTGAGATTATCTATCAATTTTTAATTTGTTTTTACAAGATTATCTCCAATTGATTTATTTTCTCAATTTTTAATTCTTTTTTTCAAATTAATTCCTTTTTTTTATTTGTTTCTTTTTTTGAAGATTTGTGCTCATAGTTTCCAATTCCTCTTTCTTGATTTGTTTCCTTTTTTGAAGATTTATGGCAATTTTTATTTGTTTTTCAAATGAATTCCTCTTTTTGATGATTTAATGGCAAATTGATTTATTTAATTAAATATGCTAGGATATTTAATTAAAATAAATAAGATAATTATTTAAAATGATTTAATTAATATTGAGTGATTAATTTTGCCATGTGACATTGATGATTTTAGAAATTAGTTGTGTGCTCAAGATTTATTTAATTGCCTTTGGTTAGGACCTTGGTGACGTTGTCAAGATTAGGGGCTCATGGTTTAGATGACCATTTTTAGGGTATTACATTTGCCCCTCTTTGAATTAATGTGCGAGCAGCGCATTGGTTCAAAAAATAGTTGATGTCTAGGAGATACCAGTTCTGAACTTGATTGATCACAAACTAGATGAAGAGCAAGGTGTTTAGCTTGATTTGAAGCAATGAAGCTGAACAGAGTTGATTAAAGCGATACCGATCCCAAACTTGATTGAACTAGGAAGGATAGAGAGCAAAGATACCGAACTTGAACTTGATTGATCAAGAAGCAGATCTTACTGATCTAGAACTTGATTGAACTAGACACAGTGAGTGAAGATAAAATCAATCTTGAACTTGATTGATCAAGATACGATGAGTGAAGATAAATTGTCTAGCTTGATTTGATGTGATGAAACTGAACAACTACTTAGATTGAGTCTGATCAAAGATACTCTTTAAACCCTTGATTGAGTTTCAACAAATAATCAGCTTGATGAAAAATGATGAAACTGATTAATGTTAAGAGACTAATTCAAACAAAGACAATGTCGGCTTGATATGAAGCGATAAAACTAATATGCCCCTAGCGATTGATTCGATTCAGATGGTCAAGAAATCTTGACTTGATATAAAGCGATGAAGTTGAGATGCCCCTAGCGATGAGGTCTTGTTTTATGTTTAGAAAAGATTAGTTTCTCGACTTGCAATGAAGATTTTTGAAAGAAATTCTCAACTTTGAGGTCATGAATATGCCCCCTCGGGAGAGAAATCGAAAGATAGCGAGGGTTGCGCAGTGATTGTAGGCAAAAAAAAATTTGTAGCGATGATAAGTTATTTGAGCACAAAGATTAATGTTGAAGATTAAAATCAGAGTTAATGTGAGAATAAAATTGAGATTTAGTGTTGATTAATGAGAAATTGAGCGTAAATTGAAGAAGAGAATGAGGAGTTGATGAAAGCGCTAAGTGGTCAACATCATGAAATTTTGATGAGAGAATTGACATCAGATTTTGATTTTGATCCGGACAACTGATTTAGAAGCTCTCTATTTGATTTCAATGTACTTGTGTTGATTGATTATGAGATGTTTTTCTATATGCTTTATTCTATATGTATGCATATCTTTTCAGTATAGATGAATGAATGCAAATGGAATATGGATGTGTATTTTTGTTTCTTTTTATGCAAATAAATGATGATGCAAATAAATGAGGAGAATGAGTAACTAGTAATGCAAATGTTTATTTTTCTGCATGCAATAATATGAATGCAAATAAGTATAAAATGAAATGTATGGATCTATAAAAGATGCTCATGTATGCAGCTAACATCTCAATACACAAGTACTCGATTGGAGAAACAATGATGAAAAAGAGACCACTTAGCTAAGAAATGATGATGCTTCCAACTTCTCATTCAAAAGATAAAGAAATTAGTGTTACCATACCGAAATTACTCTAAATTCACAAGATGCAGAATGAAATGCAAGATGAGATGCAAAATGAGATGCAACCGAAACCTGGTCACTATATTTGAAAAGCTTCATTTTCATCATTGAGCATTTTACAAACATAGCAAGCATATTATAGTTCCTTTCTTTCATGTGCAATATTAATTATCTTGTCCACAATGACCCTTTTTTCGTTCATATCCTTGGACAGATTTTGCAGGGACCTAGATTGCATGATAAAGAAATTCCTTCAAAACAGACAAAGAAATGATGGGAACCTCCCTGTAGCATACAAATAATCAGAGTCAGGGTATGTGTGGCGATTTCACCTTAATGTGAAGGCACTTATCACTGACACCCAGATGATTAGATGTTTTTTAGATCATCAGAATCATTCCTACAAGCAGAAAACAAAGAAAATATTATACCCCCAATCCTTTCTCCTCTTATTCAAGATAGACTTCCTCGAGTTACTTAGAGGGATAATAATTGAAAACCAATATAAAAGAAAGCACACAAAGAAAATTTCATGCATAGCTCAAACTGTTTAGTGATTGTTTTCAGTAATGTTGTGCTTGTGTACTTAGTGATAAAACTCTTCAGTAATTAGGAGACAGGGGACTAACTCGGAGTGAATGACCGGGTATCACTGATGTAAAGATGACTTGGTTGATACTACTTAGGACATGTAAATTGATCAGTCGATTACCCTAAGACTAGGACATTGATCAGTTTCAAGCCATGAGGGTTCCAATGAACCAGGATGTCACAAAAGTGACTGAAATATGTACAAGCGAAAGCAAAAATGTATGAAAGCGGGAATGCCAATGTTGCATTGATAGATGGAGCGCTTGAGTACAAGAGGTGCCTGTTTGCCTAGTTTTCACGTGCTTGGTAGAGATTCATTTATTTTTTTACCAAGGTGCATGTTTACCAGGTTTTCACTAAGGCATTTTCTCTCTTTTTCCTTTTTTTTTCTTTTTCTTTTTTTTCTTTTTTTGAATTTTTTAAGAACTTTATTTTTTTATTTTTTGGAGTTTGTTCAAGAAATTTTATGATTTTTAGAATTTTTAATGTTTGCCCCTAGTGTCTAGCAAGGAAAAAGGGATTTTGAGTACATGAATGGGTAAGCGAATGATGGTGGACGCTTTCAAGGACTATCTCACAATGTTAATCCAGCATAGGGACTAGATATAGCAATGTACAACAAGGATTTTAGCGATGTAAAGCAAAGATTTTAGCGATATAAAGCAAGGATTTTAGCGATGTAAAGAAAGGATTTTAGCGATATAAAGAAAGGATTTTAGCGATGTAGAGCAAGGATATAGCATAACAAATCCATATGGTCCAAAGAAGTGGCCATGTAAAGAGGTTTGTGTAAAGCATGTTTTTTCTTTTTGTCCATAGTGTTGATCAAGATCAAGGGATAGATTTGGATACGAGGCAAATATGATAAGCAAGATCAAAAGGGGTAATGAAGGATAAAACTAGGAAATGGATAAAATAATGGATAGGAGTGGAAGGGTCTAGATCAAGTGTAATAGATTGGTCACATGAAGCTTGCAAAGATCCTTAACCTTGTCAAGATCAAAGGTGGAAAAGGGATATGATTGTAGATAGAGTGGATGAGGGATAATGGAGGATGAAGGATAATAGATGGATGTACATGGATGGAACTTTGCCCTAGTGTAAAGTGCAAAAGGATAGTGGATTACGCATGATGCCTGTTTGCCATGTTTTCATCATGGTACTTGCCCAAGGCGCCACAAGAAGTGGTTTTCACTCGTGGATGAAATTATTTCTTTTTACTTTTTTTTTTCTGATTTTTTTTTTTCATTTTTTCATCATTTTTTTTTATTTTTGGAAGATAATGGAAGCATGATAGGGGATGGAAGAAGGACCCCAACGTCTCACTGTTTTGGATGGTACCCTTAGAATATGAGTTTCAATACACCTTGGCTATGAAGGTATGCTCAAAGATGTTGGTAGGATAATGAAATGAAACTAGGGCAAGGATTTATGCAAAGGATTGGATAAGAGGGATGGAAGGGTGAAAAGGAGGTGTTGGATAATGGATGGGATGTTGGAAGAATTGTGTATGGATAGATGGAAATGCTAGAAAGATCAACATTGGCACACGCCTCGAGGGATGGTGGACATATGGAGGAGTTCGTGAATCTCAGATTTTGAGATTTGGATGGAGGAAAGGTTACAGATTTTGGGGCATAAGAACCCAAAATGGATGAAGGAGGTGATGGAGGAATAGACTCGAAAGGTTTGGATGGAGGAACAACAATTTTGGATGCCAATTTTGATTTTTCTTTAGACTGTTGTGATTCAAGCAGCCGCTTAGGGATCCACATGGTTTTTTATTTTTCATGCTTTTGTAGTTCCTTAGAGCGCATTACTTGTACAAGTACCTTAGGAACCCATATAACTTTTGACTTTTCTTCTTTCTTTGTGGGCCTTTGTGGCATTTTGTATTTTTCTTTTTCTTTTTGGATCATATTTTTCTTTGTTTTCACATGTCGATTAGATGGGACATGTTGATCCTTGAATACATTTGGATTACTTGACTTATGACTTTTATGCTTGGCATCCAAATTGCTTGGAGGGAGATGCATGGGTAGATAGGAATGATATGGAGATATTTTAGATGGATATAAGGTACTTGAAGATGTGTGCCTTTATTGATCCTGCATAAGGGATGGGGGGATATGGAGACCTAGAATGGATGGAAGCGATGATGGGGAAAGCATATATTTGGATTTAACTGGAGAAATGTAGGATTAATGAGAGATACCAACATCTTGAGAGTGAGAAATGTAGCCAATATAATCAAGATTTTCTTTTATAGCAGGGGGTTCTAATATACCCTGCTCATGAATGTCTAACCCTTTTCTTTGATAATGCATGCTTTGAAAGATCTTTTTAACAAAGGGTTTCTTCTTACTTTTAATGCTAGAGGCAAGTCCATTTTGAGGTGGAGGTGGCTTGCAAGGTATGATAGGATCATGAATTGAACATGGAGGATTATGACAAGGAGTTGAAGGGATACTTTGATCCTGACATGGAAGAGGACCATTGGATAGAGTAGGAAGGGTGTTTGACTCTTCATTTTGAATAGAATCATTTGAAAAGGTGGAAGAGGCATCATGATCTTGCTTAGGAAGTGGATTACGAATGGGATTGGAAGGATGATTTTCTCTTGAGATAGAAGTGAGTAATCTCAGAAGAAATGAAAAGGTATAAGGGGATCATCATGGGAATCTAGTGAAATAGGATCTTTTTCAATCATTAGATGGGATTGGAGAGTTTTGGTGTCTTGATCTTGATTTATGATAGGACTTGTTTCTTCATTTTTCAGATTATCCTCTTGACATGGAGCCACTTCTAAGGAAGGGGAAGGATTGTGCATAGGCATAGGGAATTCTTGGAAGGTCTCCATATTTTAACATGATAAGGAAGCATTTTGGAAAGGGCCTTCTGGAGTGGGTATGATTGGAATTGGAATGCATGATGGAATAGGATCTAGGATTTTTAAATCTTTAGAGGAACTTGTATCAATATTGCCATTAACTTGGATTTACATAGGAGATAGCCCTTGAAGGTAAACATGGGAATTTTCATTGTTTGAAGGAGATGGTATGGATTGTTTCTGAGAAGTCTTAGGAGATGGAGGCATTATGGAAGAGATGGAGGCCACATATGGAGCCTTGCTAGACATAGGTTCATGATTTTGATCATGCTTAGAAATAGTTCCTTCTTTTTCTTTAGGTGAGTCATTAGGATCTTCAATTTCAATGACACCATTATCAATGAGATTTGAATCTTATGTTTTAATTCCATGCATTTAGAAGTCTTGTGTTCATTTTGTCTATGATATGCACAATAATTACTCACAAATTCACATCCCCATGTGGTCTTTTTAGGCAATATGATAAGATTATGCTCAAGAAGCTCTTTCAAAGTTGACTCAATAGATTTCCCCAAAGGTGTAAATTGTCTATCTAGAGGATATCTGGAGGAAATGTCTTTATGTCTTGGTGAAGGTGTCTTGTGAGCTTGTTTGAGATTTGGATTTTGATCATCAATTATTTGTTGGTATTTGATTGTCAAATCATATAATCATTTTAGCATTCCTTGAAGTTTCTCACTATTGATATCATGCATTTGTTTTTCAAATGGAGTCATTGATTCATTTTGTTGGATTTTCATGTCATATATTTCTTCCTTGATATCTTGAAGCATTTGAGCCAAGGTAGCCATGGGAATTGGAGCTAAGGGAGCCATGGGCTTCTTACTAATGTCAAAAATTTTAGAAGAGCTTCTAGTTTGAACAGGCATTTACAACCAATGGGACTGAGAGCAAAATCTGTTGTAGAAGTCAAGATCAAATTGTAGCCAGTTATTCATTTAACGTAGTGATTGAGGGAAGTTACAAAGATCTGGTCTAGTTTCAGGAATGATCTATCCTGTGTAAGACGTTATCTAAGTTAACTTAGGTTTTGATAAGATGTTGTTTGAACTAGCTTAAAAATGATCGACAAAATCATGCAACGCAATGGCAGGGGTACACTATCAAGGTTGTTTATGCTCAGGAGGATGATAACCAGTTTTATGCTCGTTGTAGACTAGTTTAGGAAAGTTTGATTGTTCAAGACTGATAAGATCAAGAATTCATATGATAGAGGACTGGATAGAGACAAGATTCTAATAGACAGAGTTTCAATGGCTGATGACTGCCAGTTTTTTATAAGGACTAAGTTTTTGATGTTTGACAGAGACCAGTTTTGGACACAGACAGTTTATCACTGAATTGTTTGATATTGTTTGATTTGTTTTCTCTAGTTTTAGTATTTCATTTTTAGTTTCAGGGATGAAAACACAGAAAACATGCAAGATGTATAATAATTCAATCACATCACACTAACCCTATAGAAGTTGGCTTAGAGAAGAAAATATTTGCTTGCTGACTTAGGTACACACCCAATAGCTAATCAGAATACAGTCATTGAGTCTCATGCAATGGATTATCAATGTTGTATTAGCTGACTCCAAATGCTAATGGGGGCACGATATGGCAAGTGTCTTGGGAGAGTTACTATCTCTCTTGCACAAAGATTATCCCCCTTCTGGAGGTGAACTGGGTAGCTTCTATCTTATAGTTCTTAGTTACGAATTCCATTTGAAATTACCCCTTGAATTCGTGCAAGCATGATTGAGGCCTATAGCCCAACAAGGTACTGAAACAAGTTGTAGTCATGTAAACGTGATTAAGACCGCAAGGCCCTACAAAATGCTTGATATGAGAGATCTCAAAGAGAACACTCAAATAATCCCATCCTCTGAGACTTTAATCACCAGAGGCCTATTTACTATAGTGAGTTGGAATGCTCAGGTCCAACTTTACTCACTTGGGTTGTTCTCACAGGGTGATTACTTTTTCCTACTGTGACAGGCCCGCTAAAGGTATACAAATCTCAAAACTTAGAAAAATATTTGAGGGTCTAGATTTCTGATTGTCTATAAAAGACAAGAGCATACTCTCCTACTGCTTAGATTTTTTTGAAAACACGAAAGATAGATTTTTTCTTTAACCAGATAGCAATTTAAGTGGCTAAGAAAATACTAAATGAATACACAATATTTAGTCAATTCTCCTTAGGCAACCTGCAAAACCAATATGTCAGTAGTCATTTTCTTCTTGATTCTTTGGCAGGCATATGTTTGATTGATAGATTCTTTGACAAGCGTCCTGCAAACATTAGAACCCCAAAATTAGTTTCCAAAATAACATAAAAAAATCATCAAAAGAAAATTATAGCATGCAAACTGTAAATTAAACTAATCTAACAAGAATTTCCATTTTCTATGACTATCCTAGTTATGACAGTTTGGATAGTACTGCATGCTGTCATTTATAACTTTTCAACCAGAGCTAATTAGGAAACTCGCTTCGATGCAATTGTGGGAAACTTGGTTTTACAAATCATATTAAAATTTTGTTTAGATCCAACGGTTCAATAAAAATTTATGCCCTCCGAAAAAAGACCACTTTTTACTGTCACAGAAGAGTAAGTAAAATGATAGCACTGCACTCTATCATTCCTAAATTTCAAACCAGAAATCTATAGGAAAATCACTTCGGTGAAACTGTAGAAAACTTAGTTTTCAACAACATATCAAAACTTGGTTGAGATCTAATGGTTTAATAAAACGTTATGCCTTCCCAATAGAGACCATGTTTTACTATCACGGAATAACAAGCAAAAAGAAAGATTTTTATTTGCAAATTTAACACATGTTTATTAGTTATAAAAACCAAACATTAAATTTATTCAAGAAACATTATAAATCTTTTAGTCGTGGGTTTGAGCCCCATAGTGGGCACCAAAAATGTGTGTGTGAAAAGTGGACCTGTATCTATATCTGGAATACACAACACTTCAATTAAGTCATTAGATGCATGGTTAGTAAACCAATAATCAATGAATAATAAACCATTACAAAGCGACCCATTGCCTTCTAGTAGATGTGATTTTAGATTGCTCTCAGATTCCTAAGCTATCCAGTGACTAGACAACACCTAAACAAAGGATTTTTAATCTATATGAGCATGAATATGAGCTAAATGGATACAAGACTAATCTAGTTATGCAAGGTTAATCTAAAATAATTTAAGCAATATATGAATATTTAAGCTAAATGATTTTAAAAATATAAAATAGCTAATATGCAATATCTCAATGCAAATTCTCAATGAACCTAGAGCAAAAACAACATAATAACAATATATTCTCCAGGATTTTTGAATGAGAGATGAGAGCCTGAATTTATAGAAAAATTCATAAAGAAACCAACAACTGAGATCAAATGATGATGAGAGGTCAAGATTTTCCAAGAGGAAGCACAATCGAGGTGAATTGATGTGATTCGATGCTTTTCTAACTTTTAAAGGAAATTGAACTAAAATTAAGATGAAATCACGAAAAAACTGATATATTCTCTATTTCAATCAATTTTAAAATTTAATTGTTTTAATTGCTTTCTTTGAGATTATCTATCAATTTTTAATTTGTTTTTTCAAGATTATCTCCAATTGATTTATTTTCTCAATTTTTAATTCTTTTTTTCAAATTAATTCCTTTTTTTGATTTGTTTCATTTTTTGAAGATTTGTGCTCATAATTTCCAATTCCTCTTTCTTGATTTGTTTCCTTTTTTGATGATTTATGGCAATTTTTATTTATTTTTCAAATGAATTCCTCTTTTTGATGATTTAATGGAAAATTTATTTATTTAATTAAATATGCTAGGATATTTAATTAAAATAAATAAGATAATTGTTTTAAATGATTTACTTGGAATGATTTAATTAATTAAATAAATATTTAATTAATATTGAGTGATTAATTTTGCCATGTGACATTGATGGTTTTAGAAATTAATTGTGTGCTCAAGATTTATATAATTGCCTTTGGTTATGACCTTGGTGGCATTGTCGAGATTAGGGGCTCATGGTTTAGATGGCCATTTTTAGGGTATTACAGTACGGGACTCAAGAAAATGTGCCTTCTGGATCATCTTCAATGGATTTAAAAGGATATCTCTTGAATACAGGTTGGGCTCTCTCATAAATTTCCACCATCAAAGGGGTCACAACACCAAATGCAGATGCCATGACGAATTTAGGGTATGAAAATATTGCTCGCAAAAAGATAAATACCTTTTTCGATCTCAACCGAATGCAAGATATCTCTAAGTGATCGCTTCTAGCTCTGTTATCACAGCTTAGACTTGCTCGCCTTGCTCTTCCTCTCTTACTCTTCATTTGCAATGTGAAAAATGAATAACTAAAATGCCCTTTTTAACCTAATTGTGAGTTGTAATAAATGCTCAACCTTAAGGGCTTCCAGTTACATTCTTTTTCATCATTTCATTCACTGAATTACCAGACCACCATAAATATTTCAAATATCATCTGCATAACTGATCGAGATCTTCTACAACCATCCTTGACAGGGTACATATCTCTGCAACGGGTTTTTAAGGATCTGCATGATAATCTGCCCCCTAAAGCAAAAATACCCTAGTTATTGGATGAGGTTCGATAACTGGATTTGGGTGTGGAGACGTTTTGCACATTTGAATCTTCCTTTTTCACCCACATCTTCTTAAGCTGGTCTTTTGTCTTCCACCTTAGCTTTTCCTTTTTCATCTGATCTGCTCTTATTCACTGATACATTCTTGCTTCTATGGTATCTTGCAATATGACCTACGTTGTTACAGGCATGGAAAACAACATTCCTCTGCATAGGCCTAAAGTTCATCTGATTCGATCTCATCCTACATTGGTTAGATATATGTCCAAACATCCCACAAGCATAGAATCTCATGTTTTGAAAGTTATTTATCATTTTTCTACACATATTTGACTTATGACCAAAATTGTTGCATATGAAACATTGACCAATAAATGTAGGACCATTGTTCATATTATTCATCCCACTATTCATCCTACTTATGCATTGATTTATCATATGACCAAATTTACCACAAGCAAAACATTTATCATTGAATTTATAGGCATTAGATTGTCTTACCAGAGGTTTCTTGTTAATGTGTTGTTGATTGCTTTGACCAGAACCGGAGGATTCTCCTTTCTCAAATCCATGTCTCTAAATTTCCAACATCTCATGCAACTGGACTGAACTAGCTTTGAACTTCTCTTTGTACTCATTTGCGGTATTCAGCTCATCTCTCAGAATTATGATCTGCCTTTCAAGTTCTTGTCCATAATTATTTGTTTGCACCAATTCAAGCTTCAACTGGTCATTCTCATATGTCAATCTGCAACATTCATCAGATTTGTCTTTCATTGATTGAGTCAATATTTCTCTATTCTTCTTTTGGTCCTCAATCTCCTTAGTTAGCTTCATGATAATAGATTGCATTTCATTCTTTAAAAGTGCATTCTCCCTGGCCAACTTCTCACATTCATTTGTTTTATCTTGTAAGGTTTTATTGTCCACACTTTGTTCTTCTTTTTCTTGCAACTTATCCATCAGCTCTTTCTCTTTTCTCTAGAAGTATTCAATTGATCTTTCAATGTCTTAATAAAGTCTTCAGCTGCATTTAGATTTCTTTTCAGACTACTCTTTTCCTTCATTGTTGCATCAAGGTCTTCAAGTGCCATAGTAAGTTGTCTCTACAAACCGGAGTCCATTGATTCAATCTTCTAGATCTTCCTCAAGTTGTTAGGCTTCTTTCAAGGCACAAGGCTCTAATACCAATTTTTGGAATCAATGAACACTAAGAGGGGGTGAATAAATGTTCTATAATTTACAAATTTATTTAATTGATTCTTTAACCACTAGATATAGAAAATAGAAACTATAATGCAGAAATACAAAGCAAATAACCACTCAACCATAACACCAAAAATTTTACATGGAAACCCGGAAAGGTAAAAACCATGATGGGATTGAGTACCCATAATATTATTATACTATGGCCAATAGTAAAACAATATCACAAAAGTTGGAATGCACTTTCTTTCAGGCACACTACCTAGAGCTCGCTGCTTAATTACAAAACAGGGTTGCAACCCTGGAGGAAGGATCACTACCTTATAGACTATTAAAAAATGATTACAATCATAAATTAACTGAAGAATAGCATCTAACTATGCCAAAATATAGTTTTGGTTAGGCTCAAATTGATCTATTGTCACTGCTCTAAGAAACTGCTTTGTTCTACTCTGCTACCATGTATCGGATCATCAAAACATAAGATGCACATGTGAAATTGTGCTCAATCGCTTCCCAACACTCTCTCGCATACATATCATCACCAAAAATGATCATCAAAGTCAGTCTTATATATTTGCACCACCAAAATAGATCTCCAACTAGTCGACTTCTCAAAACTACAAAATATGAAACGTGTAGGCTCATGTCGACTCAATCCTTCTACAAATCCTTATACCAAACCTAAAAAATGTGATCACAATATTCCCATAGGTCGGCCCAATCACTTTGAACTCATCAACATCCATAGGAATCACCTCAATGATCTGGATCACACACTACACCATCAAACATAATGATAACCTTGTTCTTCCTTCAATACCCGATACTAGACCAAGAAACTTTAATTAGAATCAACACCAAAGGTGGAAATTTCCTGATAAGCTACCTCACACATCCAATCACTTATTCCAATCAGCACAACCAAGACTACATCACTGAAAAGGAATAATGCTTACCAGATTCATACACTATGTTCCACCAACCAGACTTATAACCAAGCTTACTTAAGACTTCTAGTAATCCCAATCTCCATATACCAGATAGGATTTTTGGGCTGAGTTTTCATCAATGACAACCCTTATTTTCATGCATCTAACATCATCAATCTCCACCGAAATATCACCGAAATGGTGTCTTTTTCCAACATGAACTTATGTCCATTGGAGGAGGTAGGGTTGATCTTTCCGACAAGATCCAATCCCCACTATGAGAACGGCCATGGTGATGTGATTGGTTTAAGGTCTTGGGTAGGTGCATGGATCAGATCTCCATGTATCTAGCATTGTCTGCATTTTTGTACATACTTGTAAGCATCCTTCTCTATCGTTGGCCAGTAATATCTTATTCTCAGTAGTTTCTTGGCTAATGGAGCACCAAAAGAGTGAGCACCATAGATCCCAACATGAACTTCTTTTAGAGTTGTTTTTGCTTCCTCAAAACTTGGACATCAAATAAAAGTACCATCCAATATTTTCTTGTACAAGGTATCAACAATAATTGTATGTCTTGATGTCTGACGTATAAGATTTTTGCATTGATTGCTTGAAAGATTAGGAGACATGTATTCATCATGGAGATATGCATGTACTTCTTTGTACCATAGTGATTTAGATCCTACTACCATACATACATACTTAGATGATGCAATTTCACATGTCGATACCATGAGTTTTTCTACTACGAACTCAAACTAAATTCCATTGTTGGGCATATTCAGGAGAGATCCTAGTGTAGCCATTGTGTCAGTTCTTTGTTTTGTACTCTGTGCATTTGCTCAAATGTCACATTGGTGAAGTGTTGCTTGTATTCTTCTACTAAATATTTGTAAGGTGTGATCTTGTCATCTTTGGTATTATAATCATTGTTCACCTCATTGATGATAAGATGGGAGTCATCATAGACTTGTAAGTTCTCCATTATTTTCTATTGTATGGAAATACGAAGTCCTATGACTAGGGCCTCATATTTAGCTATATTATTGGTACATGGGAAGCTGATTCTGAATGATTTTGGAATGGAGTCTCCTTGAGGAGTGATGAAGAGGATTTCTGCTCCTGCTTCATGATTAGCACATGACCCATCAAAATACAATTTCCAACTTGTGGATACCGAGAGTGAATCTACTAACTCATCAAAAAAGTCTACTACCAATGGATGGTTGTCTTGTATAGGTTCTTATGCCAATTCATTGGCTATTATGTGACCTTTTATTTCTTTTCTATCAACATACTCTATGTCAAATTCACTCAAGATGTTGACCCACTTGGCCAATCTTCTCATTAATGTTGCTCTGCTCAATAGGTACTTGAGAAGATCTGGTGCAATCATGGTTAGGAGGGACCTCAAGGAGATCAATCTGGACCATGTAATAGGACTAAAACACAATGAAAACAAGACAGGATGATGGAGACAATGTAGAACTAATTGAATTCTATCATGAAAATAGATTACAATCTTTCGGCAACATGCGGGCTACAAGATTTGGCTCACTAGCCTGAACACATACATGCTCAATTATAGTCTCAGTCAACTCCGGACCTCTTAATCTCAAGATACATATTGTATGTTCTAAAAAATTATTACTACAAGCTAAATTACATTGTTTTATATGATCTTGAGGTATCCGCATCAGCCCAAGAAGAATCAAATGCCGATGAACAAGATGAAACGTGTAAACCCACCAAGTCAGCCTCTGCTAAAGAGAGTCCTCTAGAAAATCCAAAGGATGAAGTGCAGACCAAAGGGAAGGTCAACCACAGGCTAAGGAACATTGGAAATAACAAACTAAAGCTCTACAAGTTATGGAAAGCATCCGCAAGATTTACCTATAGCAGAATAGGTCCAAGCAGTTCCAATTTTCTAATCCAAAGAACTATCTTAGAATCCGAAAGCAATAACCTGCTGGAAAAGTATCCAAATGTCCTATGAACTTGGGGTAAGGAATATCATCATGTCCTCAAGATAAATCCATCTCCACAAGATCCTATGAGGAAATGCAATAAAATGCAAAAAGAAATGCTAAAACTACAAAACAGGAAAAAAAACCGAAAAGAAATGTTTTTGGTTGATGCAATATTGCCAAGAACCAGGGATGCTCCTGCATCAGACATCTAGGGTTGTTGAAAAAGTGAGTCCCTCACTTTGCTGGGGTCAGAGGGAAACCAAGGCAGTCTGCCTCTTCCTGAGAAATCCAAGATGAATAATCAACTGGTATGTCCTTCCATTTCACAAGATACTCTCTGTACTGGCTACTTTGGGTGCTATGCCCAATCCTACTATCCAAAATGCCTTCAATCTAATCTGGCTCATTCTGTGGCATTTGCTTCTCTATGTCTGCAATACTGTCTTCACTAAATTCTTATTCATTATACTAATGTAGATCTACAATGTTGAATATAGGTGAAATACCCAAACTATCTGATAACCCCACTTCATATGCATTTTCAAGACTGAATTTCCTCAAGACCTTACAAGCTCCAAACTTTCTCATCTGCAACTTCTTATAGGTTCCAATTGGAAATCTTTCTTTTCTCAAATACACCATCACTTCATTGCCTACTTTAAATTCCTTATGTCTTCTCTTCTCATTTTCTTTCACCTTATACTTCTTGTTCATATCCTCCAATTGTTGTTTAACCTGAACATGTAAGGCCTTCATGTGATCTGCAGATTTTTCGACTTCTACACTTCTCTTTTCTTCATTGCTGATATCTCTCAATTTTGATATACCTCTAGGGTGTACTCCAGTAACAAACTCAAAATGTGTTCATTTGGTACTCCTATTTACTAAATTATTATAGGCAAACTCGTCTTGTGCAAGAACAAAATCCCAACTTTCAGTATTTTCTCCAACTAAGCATCTCAACAAGTTTCCCAGACTCTTGTTCACTACCTTTGTTTGTCTATCAGTCTATGGGTGAAAAGTAGAACTAAACTTCAAATTTGTCTTCATCTTCTTCCAAAGTGTCCTCCAAAAATAGCCAACAAACTTAGTGTCTCTGTCGGAAACTATGCTCTTAGGTAATCCATGCAATCTGACTACCTCCTTGAAAAATAAGTCAGCTATATACACTACATCTGATGTCTTCTTACAAGGTATGAAATGTGCCATCTTCACGAATCTATACACCACCACAAATATAGAATAATTCCCTTTCTTTGTCTTAGGTAATCCAAGTATGAAATTCATGCTTATTTCCTCCCAAGGTCTCTCTGGAACTGTCAAAGGCTTATACAATCCTATATTCTGACTACTACTCTTTGCAATCTAACAAACTCTATAGCTCTACACAAATTTCCTGACATCCTTATGAATCTAGGGCCAAAAGTAATGTTCACTCAGTAATGCTATTGTTTTGTCAACACCAAAGTGTTCGGCTAATCCTCCACTATGCTTCTCCTTTATCAAATTCTCCCTCATAGAACTCTTAGGTATACACAACTGAACTCCTTTGAATAACATCCCATCCTAAATGAAATAATCCAACCACTTCCTTCTATCCACCATACCTAGTTCTCTACATGCATTCCAAGGTTCTGCAAAATCTGGGTCATCATTATACAAGGCCTTCAACTCCTCAAATCCTAACATTGTCACCCTCGTCTATGTTAGTAAATTTATCCTTCTACTCAATGCATTAGTAACTTTGTTTGACTTTCCACTTCTATGCTTCAACACAAAGGTGTAACTTGCAAGAACTCTACCCATCTAATGTTTCTCTGATTCAACTTACTCTAACTATTTAGATATTACAAAGTTTGATGATCGATATACAACATGAACTCCTTAGGCAACAAGTAATGTCTCCACCTCTTCAAGGATTGAACTATGGCATAAAATTCCAGATCATACACTGAATATCTCCTTGCATTATTCAAATTTTCACTGAAATAAGTTATTTCTCTTCCCTCCTGATTTAACACTGCTCCAATTGCATTTCCACTTGCATCATAGTCTACTTGAAATAATTTGCTAAAATATGGTAAAGTTAACACAGGCTTCTCAGTCACCTTCTTCTTCAACAATTCAAAACTCTTATTTTCTCCAGTTGTCCATTTGAAATCTTTCTTATCGCCTCTCATTGTCTCAATCATAGGGCTACAAACTAAACTGAAATTTTTAATAAACTTCCGATAGAAACTAGCCAATCCATGTAATGATCTTACCTCTCCAATGCTTTCTGGTGTAGGCCATTCAACAATTTCTTTTACCTTCTTAGGGTCCATCTTCAATCCATCTTCAATCCATCTGAAGATATCACAAATCCTAAATAGACTAAGTCTTCCTTAATGAAACTACGCTTCTTAAGATTTATCAGCAACTTCTCTTCTCTCAATCTCTACAAAACTTGTCTCAGATGCAACATATGTTCTTCCTTTGTCTTACTAAAAATCAAATTGTCATCCAAATATACAATAAAAAACTTACCCAAGAACTTCTTCAATACCTCATTCATCAATCTCATGAAAGTACTTGGTGAATTAGTCAACCCAAAAGGGATCACCAACCATTCATACAATCCTTCATTTGTCTTGAATGTTGTCTTCCATTCATCTCCTTCTCTGATTCTAGTCTAATGATATCCACTCTTCAAGTCTATCTTTGTGTACTATTTGGCTCTACTCAAACAATCCATTATATCATCCATCCTAGGCAAAGGAAACTGGTACTTCATTATGATCTTTTTTATTGCTTGGGAATCGGTACATGTCCTCCAATCTCCATTCTTCTTAGGTCTAACATGGCTGGTACTACACAAGGACTCAAACTTTCTCTAATGAAACCTTTCTTCAAAATTTCCTACAGTTATCTATTCAACTCCTCATTTTCTGCTAGTGTCATCTGGCATGTTTCTTTGTTAGGCAAACTAGCTCCAGGAATCAGGTCCATGTAATGGTTGATACTTCTCACATGTGGTAATCCATTAGGCACATTATCTAAGATGATATCTTCATATTATATCAACAACTCTTTTATCTCCTCTAGTTGTTCTCCATGCTCTAGGTTCTCAGTCTTCTTAGGAACTAGAGAAAAAACACACATTCTCATCTCATTCCATCTAGGAATTTCCTTCCATTACTCAAACAGATTCTTGCATTCGTATAGACTTCACTTTTCAAGGGCTCCTCCATGGGTAATAAGGTTTGTTTCATCCCATTTGCAACAATAGTGTATATGTTCTTTCTCCCATCATGTATTGTCTGTTTATCAAATTTCCAAGTTATTCCCAACAAGATATGAGAAATATCCATAGGCATAATGTCACACAACACTTCATCATGATAATTCACAATTTTTAATTTCACCAAACATTTTTCACTTCCTAATATATTATGATCATCCTAAATCCATGCTATCTGGTATGGCTTAGGGTGTGTCAATCTTTCCAACTTCAACTTATTCACCATCTCTTCTAAAACAAGATTGTATGAACTACCCCTATCAATAATGACTTTACAACACTTACCGAATACCTTACATCTGGTCTTGAACAAATTTCCCCTCTGCAAGGGTTCTTCATCCTCTTCGATATGACACAAGTCTCTCCTCATGATCAACAGTTCTCCATCTTCTAGTTTGTTAGATAATCTGATAGGTTCTTCTTCTACCAATGTTGTTCTTCTAGTGTTCTTTTCCCTCTTACATCCAAAAGAATGATACCCTTCTCCTCTGCATTTAAAGAAAGTTCCTCTAAACACTCTCTTATCTTGTCTTCTATCATCTTTTCCATAACCTTCATTCTGGTAACCATCAATTTCTCTTCTCTGGTAGAAATTTATATCATCCTTCCGGTACGAACTACCATCGTTCCTTACTTAATTGTCCTTATTCTGATCTACATGGGTTCCTCTTCCTCCAAAATATCCTTGTCCTCCTTGAAATATTCCTCCTTATAACCTTCCACCTCTACCTCTTTGTCTCTGCTCATGTCTTTTGTTCAACTTCTCTTCTACTTTTAGGGCATATTGGTAAGCTTCTTCAACACTCTTCAACTTGATTAAATTGAATTCATCTTGTATAGATATCCGCAACCCATTCAAATATCTCAAAAATTGTTCAATTTCATCATCAGTATGTCTGGATCTGTTATTCAACTTGTAGAATACTTCAATATACTCCTTCACACAACATTCCTTCTGCTTCAGCTTTTGTAATTTTCAAAACAAATTCATTTGATAATCAGTTGGCATAAACTTCGATTTCAACTTGGTAATCATCCGCTCCCATGATTTGATCTTATCTTTACCTCTTCTCTATCTATCAACCTACAAATGTTCCCACCAAAGTGATGCATTACCTTTCAACTTAGTGCAAGCATATCTCACCTTCTTATCTTTCATGGTTCCTTCAAAATCAAAATACTTTTCCATCTCCATGATCCAATCCAGCAATTCATCCAAATCCAACTTTCCATCATAACCTGGTGGAATAAAATGTGATCTAGTATTCGCTCTTGACAATTCTCTTATAAACCTTTCTTCATCTAGATCATTTGTCAGTGGATTTTCTACTTGTTCTTTTGGTGCTTCTTCTTCATCATCTTCGCTCACATATTCAATATGCTGACCCCTTCTCTGGGTTGTTTCAACAACTTCTAACCGGGTTGTGATTCCTCTCAACATTTCCATCACAGCAGGGTCTGCATCCCACGTGCTCCACCATTCCTATTTCTTCTCTACGCCATCTTCACGCAAGTCCTTTGCAGCTGCAAGTTGGATCCTCAATCTGCTACCCTACAACAAAATCGTCAGAATGAAAACTTGTTCTAATACCACTTGGTGTAGACACAGTTAGGAGGGACCTCAAGGAGATCAATCCAGACCATGCAGCATGAGTAAAACACAACAAAAACAAGACAGGATGATGGAGGCAATGCAGAACTAATTGAATTCTATCATGGAAACCAATTACAAGCTATTGGCAGCATGTGGGCTACAAGACTCATCTCATTAGCCTAAATAGATACATGCTCAATTACAGTCTTGATCAACTCCAGACCTCTTAATATCAAGATATATCTTCTATGTTATAAAAACTAATTAATATAAGCTAAATTACATTTTTTTATATGATCTAGAGGTATCCATGTCGGCCCAAGAAGAATCAAATATCGATGAACAAGATGAAACATGTAAACCCACTAGGTCAGCCTCTGCCAAAGAGAATCCTCTAAAAAATCAAAAGGATGAAGTACAAACCAAAGGGAAGGTTGGCCACACATCAAGGAATGTTGGAAATATTGAACTAAAGCTCTGCAAGCTACAAAAAGGATCTGCAAGATTCACCAATAGAAGAATAGGTCCAAGCAGTTCCAGCGTTCTAAGCTAGAGAACTGTCTCAAAATCCAAAAGCGATAATCTGTTGGAAAAAGATCCAAACGTCTCATAGACTTGGGGTAAGGAAGATCATCATGTCCTCAAGGAAAATCCAACTCTGCAAGATCTGGTGAGAAAATGCAACAAAATGTAGAAAGAAATGTTGAAACTGCAAAATAAGAAATAAACTGAAAAAGAAAGGTTTTTGGCTTATGCAAGATTTCCAAGAACCAAGGATGCTCCTGCATCAAGATCAAAATGTGCAATCAGCTAGACCTTATGACTCAACATGTACTATCTAGGCTTCTAGGATGTTAATACCACCACTAAACATGCTTGTTCTATAGGAGTATAGTTGAGTTCATATCCTATGAGCTTTCTACTGATGCAGTAGATAGCTCTTTCTTTACCTTTTTTCTCATGTTGTGCCAAAACAAAACCCAAAGAGGAATTTGTTGCAGATACGTACAACAACAATGGCTTTCCATGTACTGGTGGGACTGAGACTAGTGTTGACAAAAGATATTATTTTAATGCTTGAAATGCCTCCTAACATTATTTTGTCCACTTGAAAGTGTTGGCAAGAGACATTGTTCAAATGAACATTGGTGGATGATTGATTCTTAGGAGTTATCACTGATGGCAACCCAATTCAGAAATCACATCCGGTGTACATAGATTTGGTTTACCGGAAGTCATATTTTTCATAAGGCATAAATATGGAAGGTGGAACACAATAACCGGTAGCGCATGAGATCGTTGTGCATATCTTGATTTTAGAAATGTAATTTTGGTTATAGTGATTAAGGAAGAAGATTCGAGGTTCGGGGTAGCTTATCTTGTGATCTTGATATCTAGTGTTGATTAGTGAGCAAGATTAAAGGTCTGGTATCTAGTAATTCAGTTAGAACAGAGCTATTTGGGTGTAACATGTGATGCGAAATTGTTGGGTTGATTTTGGTGATTGATTTCATGTTTGAGGAGTTTGATTCGACTTGTATGAATCTTGTTATCATTCTTTTTAGGCTTGCATTTGGATTTGTGGACGGATGAAGCTGACTTAAGGTTACACATTTCATGTTGCGTGTTATGCAGTTTTGTGAAGGCAACATGTTTGAGATCTTATTAGGATATGTTGATATATAATGTCGATCCAGATGATCATTTTTAGGAACGGATATATGTGAATATGGATGTGTGATATGTGAATGAGCATCAGAATGCAGAATTGGTGCTCTGGTAGATGACTATGTAGCAGAACGGGGCAGAAAGGCAAAGCAGCATTTGACAGTTAGATTGTGCTTAACCAGAACTAATCTTTGGCATTTTGATGTAGGAGCATCCATTGGTGTAAGGGAAATCCTAGATCACCCAATAATATTTCTTTTTGTTTACTTTTCTTTTAATGTTTTTGCATTTTTTGATACTCTTTTGGATGAATAAGAGATTCCAACTCTCAGAATTGACAAGCTGCTTTTTCTAGCTGATTGCCAAAAATAGTAGGTTTTTATTTAAAGAGGGATAGAGCCCAAAATTTGTGGGAAGTGTAAGGAGGTAAAAATAACAACTTTATCGAAAGAATCAAATTAAAATAATTAATGGTTTCAAAGTTATTCAAGTTTTAGTTTCCTGAAAAAATCAAAAAAAAAAATCTTCCAAGTCAGATTTGAGGCATTAAATGGTGTCAAATAGGCCCGAAAATGGTGAGAATTCACAAAGTGGATTCTTAGAATATTCTTCACTCAAAAATATTTTTGACGCTTCAAATGATTTATCAATCCGATTCTCATATCAAAAGTTATGGCTATCGGAAGTTGGACAATTTTTCAGAAAGTTACAATTTTTGAATCTGGCTATATTTTCATATTTCCAATTTCATACTTTGGCATTTGTTTGCCAAATGGTAATTTTCTAAATTATAATTTTGGCTCCAATATGGAAAGGACTATTTAGGACTCGTTCAAGGAAACTTGTAATATTTTTTGGGATGTGAGTTTTGGAGAGTGAGTTCTCAGTTGGGAAATTTGAATTGTAAGGATTTTCTAGAAAACTCCGTAAGATGATGAGTTGCATCCTACGAGGATTATTTCCTCTAGATTGTAAGTGCATGTTTTGCAGATAATAATAATAAAATCTTTTGTGTCTTTTATTGCAATTTGTTGTGTTTTTCTATCTCTCGGGTTTTCGCCCTCATCACATTTTTAGATGTTATATTCCAATTCAGACATTGTAATTACTCCTATATCTCATTTGTAGGACAATGAGTCCTCCGAGGTTGTTTCCCTCTTATGTACTCTAGCAATGAGCTCTAGGAAGTGTACCTAAATGCAAGTGCATTCCCCTTATGTAATATTATCATACTTCTAGTCATAGTATAAAAATATTGTGGGTTCATGTCACAACCCTCCTTTATCATTTCTTTTTTTTGATTTAAATACAAAACTTTATTTATACTCTTTGGATGAATTATTGAATATTGTAAGGGAATAAATTAATAAACCACACACACATGGAAAATGCATTTTTAATTTAGTTATTTAATTTCCCTCACATTAAGGCACATGTTGTAGGAGGAATAAGAAGCTTCTAGAGGCTTCTCCACCTCCTTGCATGTAACTCCTCCCACTAAGCCCAATTAATTTGCATGGAGGCCAAATTGGGAGAGAATCTCATTTTTTTCAATTTAAAATTAGGTAGTGGGAATTTGAAATTTGCTTTATAAAATAGGTACAAGTTTCAAAAGAAAAGCTAGCTATTCCATAAGAAAATTCTGCAATTTCTCCTTTGTAGTCCATTTTTCATTTGCAGCCAAGGTTTTGCTGGGAGTATTTCACTTCAATTTGGAGGATCAAGGAAGACTCTACATCATTTTTTTTGCAAGCATCCAGGTTCCTTCAAGCTTAGTTTGTGCATCTTGTTCTTGTTGTAGATTAGATCAGATTATTTTATGAAAATGAAATTCATTTCAGACTTTGATAAGAATTAGATTAAAATGTTTTAAATTGTTTATTCATTGTTTGGATTCTTGATTTTGGAAAATAAATTGTTGATTCATTATTCAGATTTTGATAAAATTTAGTTCAGATTTGGAGTAGATTAAAATGTTTGATAGAAAGAAAAATAAATTTGTTGATTCATTGTTTCAAACTTTGATAAAATTTAGTTTTAAATTTTGGAGTAGAATAGAACAATTGTTGATTAATAGTTTCAGATTCTTGATAAGGAAGTAGATTAAATTTGCTTGACAAAGAATTAGATTCACTGTTTTTTTTTAAAAAAATATAATGTAATATTAAATCTAGATCCAGATTTAAATTGTTCCTCTTATTCTTTTTGATTCTGGCTAAGAAGAACCATCTTTCATCTCTCTGGTTATTGTTATCCAAATCTCATTTAAGGAGTATTCTTATTATTATTTTCTTTTGAAAACTCTTTGTGGATTGAATAAAGAGCTCACTGAAATTACCAGTTGAATAAATCCTCCTGGACTCTGAGAATAACCCTGGAAACAAACCAATTTCCTGAGAAGTCTGAGAACAACTCCCTTCCTGTAATGGCTGGATAAATCTTTCTCTCTCTCTTTCTGTGATTCTGATTTATAAAAAAAAATATATATACATACATTAAAGGTCTGGTTTCTGTAAGGAGACAAACCAAGAATTACTCAGTTATTTTACCTATTCTTACCTTCTTGAATAAAAATTATCCTGTAAAAAATTTGAAACCATATATATATTTATATATATATATATATATATATACAAATATATATATATATATATATAGATTATATAACCCCATTGTCAATTTGCAATTTAAATGATACATTATCAATCACTGCGTACGCACAGACCCCAAAATAACCGCACGTACGCACAGACCCCGAAAATAACCATTCGAGCGCAGAAGGGCGTTACCGTAAGCCGGCAGGGTTAGTGGTACCCCCACTACCCTGCGGTCACTGCAAGTGGCCGCAGGGGAGTGGAGGGGACCACGTGGCCCCGTCAACCCCTACGGGCCTGCACATGCAGGACCGTAGGGAGTGGCGGGACCCGTGGTCCCCACCCCCGGTTCTATATACAATAATTAAAACGAGATTGCCATGGGAAATTTCGATGGAAGTTTAACATTCGATTTAACATTTAAGTATTTTTTTTTGTGTATCGTTTTAAATTAAAATTAAATTAATTTCTTTTTTTTTGTGTACATTTGTTTAGCTAAATTTAATTTCCTTAAAATTAACAAGAGTTGAATTCAATGTATTATTTCAAATCCTTAGAGAAATGAATGGATTATTTGACCCATAACTTTTGAGATAAGTAAAGTCTCATTATTATTCAATTTGGTCACTCATGAGAAATTTGTAACCTTGTAACTAATTAAGTCTTGCGATAGAGAAAAACATTTCTGCATTTTGAATATAAATGACGTTACTTTTGCATTGCATTATGATTATTTCGTATTCCTTAATTTTCATGCGATTACTTGTAAGTTCACAATTATCTTTACCATGCCAATACATGTATTAATCTAATTAACTGTAGAATAATGATATTCTTTGTTCAAATAGTATTTAAGGTTTAAAATTATGTACATCCATTTCATAATTATATTCAAGTATGATGTTAGTTTAGAAAACTAAACAAATGGAGTTGGAAAACTAAAACTAGCAGCGTTCGGTATATACGGTGCCTCTGGGTCACGCTTACGGGTAATGCCGTCGTGTTGAACTACTGCACTTAACGCCTAATAAAGCTGCATTAACGACGTCTGTGGCATCGTCCCTATAAATCGTCGGGGAGTAATAAGGGACATTTGGAAGTTAAAAATCCAAGGGGCGGGTAATCCCTCTTGGATCGATAATTTAATAAGATAACTTTTAATTGAATTCCACATCCGTTGAGATAAACCATAGTAAACCCCTCTTAGGGATGGTCAAGTTAAGAGCTCTCGTGAAATTTACTTATTTTTTTTATTATTTTATTTAATTATTCACCTCGAAGGGATATTGGTGATTTGCAATTGGGTGACGCTCATGATAAGAATTAGGTTCTAGTTATTTTGTTAGGCCACAAGCAATGGGCCATCTTGAGCCTTCGCTTAAATGCTACCTTCGTGGGTAGCAACCGCAGAGAAACTGTCTGGGACACTGACCCTAGAAAGGGTTGCGTACCCACAAAAATCAGTTTACATCAAACCATAGATTAGAAAATAGAACTACATACTTTACGCCTTGATCCCGTGCCGAAGCGGGTATGTAGGCAGTCTTGGGATGGAGTTGTCCCTCGTACTCAGGCGTTCGTGGGTGGGGTCTAGGCTTGGTTGAGTAAGAATCCTAATTGAAAGATAAGTTAATCAAATTTAATCCAATGCATACTCGGAAGGAATCCCGTATGGATTCGCTTGACTTCCCGAGGCTTTAAGCCAAATTCCGAGGCGGAATTCAAGCTTGTATTATTTTCTTATTACTCCTAAGGACGGCGACCTCGGTGCATTCTTGTTAGAGGAATGTAGTACTTAGTGAGTGGCTCAGGACCCGAATGGTCCCGATGAGTCTAAGTCTCTGGCCAGAGCATCTCCTATCCCGTTTGGATGGATGCCTACCCCGTATGGGTAGATGCCTATCCCGTATTGGATAGATGGAATTTACGTCCCGTATGGACAATTGCCTAACCCGTATGGTTAGAAGCTCCTCCCGAATGGATGAATGCCCAATCCTATTGGATGGATGCCCAGAGTATGCAATTGAATAAAACATAATAAAGAAAAAAAAAATTATACTCGATTTTTGTTGGATGAATCTAGGGTGGGTTATTACAGTTCAAACCCCACCATGGTTTTTCCCTTCCGATTTTTCGCATAAAAATATTGGTGTTATGGTTGTGTGATTGATTGCTTTAGATTTTTGTACTTTACTTTTTTTATTTTGCATCTAGTGGATTAAGAATCAACTTAATAAGTTTGTAAATTGTAAAACATTGATTCACCCTGCCCCTCTTAGTGTTCATTAATTCTAACTGAAAGTTACACCTTTCTTTAGAAGGTTTTAAAATGGTTGGCACTTATCTACCTTTTGTGCAATGAAGTGCCTTATAGACTGTAATGTCCCTTGCAAACTTCTTAGTTGTTTTAGTGTTGAGGGTGTTGGCATTTCCAGGATTGCTTACATCTTTGTGGGATCTATTTCAATGCCTCTATTAGATACAATAAACCCCAAGAGTTTACTTGATGTTACTTCAAACACACTTTTTTTGGGTTGAGTTAGACAATGTACTGCTCAAGCCTGTCAAAGATTTTGGCTAAAACATCAAGATGGTCATCCTTAGTTTTTTATTTAGTTAGCAAGTCATCTACATAATCTTCCATGATGTTATGTATCATGCTCCTGATAAGTGGCATCAACGTTCTTGAGGCCAAACCACATCACATTCCAACAGTATGTTCCCCAAGGACAAGTAAAAGTTGTTTTATGTTGGGCCTCTGGTGCAATCCTAATTTGATTATAACTAGTGAAACCATCCATGAGTGATAATATTTCATTTCCCGTTGTCAAATCCACAATCATATATTTATTAGGAAATTGAAAATCATCCTTGGCACAAGCTTTGTTTAGGTCCCTAAAGTCAGAACAAATTCCTATGCCCCCAATAGGTTTATTCACTAGTACTAAGTTTCAAATACATTCTACATAGTCTATGGGTCTAATCAAACCCACATCTAACAATTTATGTAGCTCTACTTTGAGTAACAGGGCTATTTGAGAGTGAATCTTCTTGAGTTTCTTCTTATAAGGTTTCACTCCTGGTAGCATGGTAGATGATGTAAGACCAATTCTGGATCCAACCCTGGCATGTCAGCATACGACCATGCAAATTTTATTGGTCGTTGCATGAATAATTGAATGAACTTTTCCTTTTCAATGGGGTTTAAAGATTTAGCCAAATTTATTTTATGTACATTCTCAGCATTTCCAATGTTGATTTCCTCGGTTTCTTCTACTAGCAATGTTGATTGTTATTGATTTATAGGAAGATCATTTAGTCTGTTTGTAGTTGCTTTTTATATTTCATCCACCTCTTATGGATTAGTAGAGGAGCTTTCTTCTCCAAAGTAGGTGGTTTTGTCTAGATCTATGATGAAACAAGCTTTGCGTTCATCATAGGGAAATCCATCCCTAGCACCTAAGAACTCATCTATAGCCTCATCATTTTGGAATGAATCCAAATGTGGTTGTTCTTCTTTCCCCCAATCAATCAGGTGAGGATACATAAGACAAAGGTCTTTGTCTTCATTAGGAGGAGATGTTGTTGATATCTTGCAAATCTTGTTGTCAAATACATACTTGACTAACTTTGGATGTATGTCCTCATATTCAATACCATCATCCATATGTGATTGATTGTCATAGGCTCTAAATGCTGAATATGTGCTACAAATTTGGATAAACTAGTTATACTCTCAATATGTGTCTCTTTGTCTGATCCATCTTCATCAACTTCCTCAATCGGAGAAAGAGGAGTCTCAGTAGTGTTGAAGATGAATGACAGAGTTTCATGACATCTAGACCCTTCTTCTATGATAGAAGCCTCATTTAAAGATTGGATGAGAGATAGAGGCAATATAAAATTACCTTCTCTAGCTGGTACTATGTTTGTTTCCCTTGATGAATTTTTTGAGGATGATGGTGCCAAGTGAGTATTTGATTCATTTGTTGGTGCAAGCCCTATTTCTATCCCCACATTCACATGGGATGTTAGTGCAAAGGCAATTGTTGACATGTTGTTTTGGCTTGGTGATTCAGGATTTTCCTCCTCATTAGTGATTTGTGGCGTCGTTGAAAAATTTTGAATAACCAGAGAACCTGGTCAGCAAGTCCTTCTTCTTCTTGTCAGGCCCGTATATCCCAACCCCTAATTTTTGGATTTTCCGATGGTAGTATAGATTTCATTATGACTTAAGAATGTGCCCCCAATCTTATTGTACCATCATAACCATGTCTTTGTAGCATTTTGAATCCATTTCCATATTGATTTAAAGGAAGTCTGACATTTGGATGGTCATCTTCTTCGTTATAAAGCCATTTGTTGACATCTTCTTCTAAGGATTCTTCATTTATCTCTCCCCATCTTATGAAGGAACAATAATCTAAAAATTGGACTATTTCTTTCCCATTATCTTTACTTGTGGGATTTGGCAAGGCTCTCCAAAAGGATCTAGGAGACAATTGGCATGTTGATACTATTCCAAAATATGAATATTTGCCACACCCTTCATCCCTGATTTGGAGAGGTAGTGTTGTAGGTGTGCAAGATGATGATGTTAGTGTGTCTAAAATTTTCAATAGGTCCATTTACATGGTGAGTGGGGTTGCTTGGTTGATTGGGACTTGATTTTTAGTGCTTGCCCTGAGGTAATTACAATGTTGAAAGGGGTTCGAATCACCCTATATTGTGATCTCAATACCATTATAAGGGAGCTTAACACAGTGGTGGAAAGTGAAAGGTATTGCCTGCATGGCATGTATCCATGGATGTCCTAGTAGCATATTGTATCCCAGTTCTTGGTTCAAAACTTGAAAGGTGATATCGGTGGTGACAGGTCCTACTTGCATAGATAAGGTCACCACACCCTTGGATGGGATTTCTTCATCGTCATAACCTTTAATATTTATTCTCTTAGTGATATCAATATGATGGTGTGAGTAGCCCAAATCTTTAATCAAGTTAAGAATGCATATGCTAAGTCCAACTCCACCATCTATTAAGACTCTTCTAACTTTTCTCCTATGAACAAGTACTTCTAGGTGAAGAGGATCATTATGCATTTGTCTATTTGTTGGTGCATCTTGCTCTATGAATGCTACCTTGGAATTAGCTATATTTTCAACCATGGATTAAAAGGTGTTTTTGTCTGTCACGGGCGACAACAAATTCTTGGAGAGCCTTATCGAGGACCACCTTGTGAGTCGGGGAGATACAAAGAAATTCAAGCAATGAAATTTGTCTTGAGGTCTTTCTTAGTTGATCAACTACACTGTAGTTACTAGTTGGTGGAGGTGGAGTAGATGGTACCCCTAGCAATGTGACTTTGGATCAGCGAGTGACAACTGCACAATCTCGATTTCTTGGATTGACTGCAATTGTAGCCACTATTTCATCTCATTCACTAATTGTATTGATTGTAGAATCATATGCTATATTGGTATAATTTGCAGTGTTGTTCTGTGTCATTGAACTAGAAGCCTTTCCTTTGTCATGTTTGACAAAAGGATCCTTAAATATGGTATGATCTATGTTAGCATCCATAGTAATGTCACCCTGATCAATGAGATCTTGTATCAATTTTTTGAGCTTGTAACAACTTGTAGTTTTATGGCCTTTAGCATGATGGTATTCACAAAAGTCATTGGCATTCCACCAAGAGGGTTTAAAAGGACCTGGCTCATATGGTCTAACTTCTAGTAGAGTGATGTCATTGGTTTGAATCTTCTTTTTAAGAGCGGACTCAATTGGTTCTCCAAGGGGTGTATAATTCCTTCTAGGTGTATTGATCCTTGGAGGCCTTTGATTACCAGATTGGACTGCATTGGCATTTGTTGATTTTGTATTGCTTCCTTGAGACTGATTTCTATTGGAAACAAAATAATCAACTGGTCCTTGAAGTGATACCGTTGGTTGATCTCTATGGACAACACAGGCATTTACAACCCCGTCAATTGTTATATTCTTATTCTTGGACCATTATTTTGGTTTTTCATTGCTTGAATTATTGGTTGGTCCATTATCTTTGTGATGTTTCAATATCCCTTGCTCTACTAGTCCCTTTTCACACTTTATATCCTTTTCTGTTATCTCCTTGAATGTATGAATACATTGCATTTGTAGTGGATATTTAACTTGAGGAATGAGGTCTCAATGAAGATATCCACTTGTTCAACCTCTGGAATGTGATTGATACATCTATGGTATAAGGCTCTCTATCTATGTAAGAATGAAGTGAATGTTTCACCTTCCCTTCACTTGGCAGCACATAAATCCATTAAAGTAGCGGGATTGTCTATATTGTGTGAAAATTTGGTTATAAACTGCTCTACGAATTCACCCCATGAGGTAATTCTTGGTGTAAATGTGAGAACCATTCCAATGTTGTTCCTCCTAGACTCTTGGGAAATAGATGCATCAAATATGTCTCTTCATGGGTTACTTTAATACATGATATATAAAATTCTCTGACATGATCCAAGGGGTTACCTTTTCCTCTATATTTATATAACTTTGAGGTCTCAAAATATTGTGGAAAAGAAGGCATATACAAAATCCTATTGAAAGGATAAGGACGGAGATCTTACATGGTGTAGCTCTTCTTTTCATTTCCTCATATGAGTCATTTGTCTTTGGATATTTTGCACTTGCTGAGCTAATTTTTTTGATTGGGTCGAAGGAGTAATAGCCATATAGGTATTTCCTATAAAAGGACCGGTGTTTGAGTATACTAGACCTTGTTGGAACATTGACTAAGTATGCAACATGTGTACTTTGATTTCCACTGGGAGCTGAGAAGTATGGAAATTTAGTACTAACATTAGGCTGGCTTGATCCATACATTCCAATGAAGCCTTGATTCATATTCTGACCATTGTAGGTAGACCCAACTGAAATTGATAATGGGGGTTGGATAGTACTTATGGTTGTGATATCTCAGTCACTAGTGATATCATTTTTTGTGAAGTAACGTTGGAAGTAGTTTGGGATGTAACTACTGATTGAGAATTCTGAGTTGACATCATCATATTTTGAGTTACTAAGGCTTGTGTGTTTTGAAGTGCACCATGAGCTGAGCTTGAAGATGCTTCTTGTGTTTGTGTAGTGTTTGGTGTTAGATTCACATTTTGAGTCAAGGTTACTCCAAGTGGTAATATCATTGAAATGCCAACATTTGAGGGTAATTTGGCCCCATTTTGAATCAAAAGGGAAAGAATATCGATCTCTATCATTATTGATAAGTGCGTTTAAGACCATGAGGAGTTGTGGATCTTGTTGAGCTGCCTCCAATTCTTTTTGTGTCAATTTTTGTTGGATTTCATCTATTGAAGGCAGTTTGTTTGTATTTATTGGAAATGTCACAAGTCATCTAGCATGTGGTTGTTGGTAAGTGATAAATCTATGTTCTATGTGGGGTTGAACAATGGGTCATTATTTAGATTCATTTTAGCTCTCTATAATCTAGTTACTGGCATGAATGACTTCTATGACACCTAGGAAATGCAAGACGTTGGACAAATTATGATGCAATATAAAAGGATAAAGATAGACTCTGATACTCTATTGGGGAGGAATTTTTTCTTGTATGGTAAGACTTTCGAGTTGTTGTCAAACAATTTCTTGTTCTCTTTGTCGAACAATTTCTTGTGCGGCTTATCTCTCAATCTAGACTAATTTTTGGATTTTGTTGTCTATAAAAAATTTGACTCCCTCATACTGGAGGACACTAGTTCTCAACTCCCAAGAAAGGTTATCCAAACCATCAATTATTTCTAATTGATCATCGTCTGACCCAAGATTTGGTTGTTCAAACGGGAATTCACCATCACCTCATAAACTCATGCAAATGATATGCTTAAGACTTCCTATAGATGACTAATTATGATAGATGTGAGTGAAGACTATGAAAGGATTAATTTGGGACTAAAAAGATAGACATGGACTCTAATGCAATCTATTGGAATATGAAAGACTAAATTTTATCCTAAGAGGGACGTAAATGGTGATAATGCAAAGACTATTTTGAATGTAGCTTTTGACAAAGATTGAACTTATTTCTAGGTGTGAAGTGAGGACTTGTGCAAAGACTTGTGCAGTATGAGGACATAAATTGTGACTATGCATGGACTATGAAAATGTATGAGACCTAAGATCACAATAGATAATTATGTTTTCTCCATTCTTTTGAAAGTGATAAACTTGTTCAACATGTTGGGGTTATTGTTGACAAAACTTGACTGTGTTTGACTGATTTTTTATTGTCTTGGATGTTTGATATATAATCTTCTGAAAAATGATTAAAATGCAACAGCAAGCAAGAAGACATTTTGTTTGTCCATAATCTAAACAAATGAGTGTATATTTGATAGTATCTTTTCAAATCCTAATGTTTCTAGGATCTTTTAAAACCCCAATGTTTTTGCTAGATTTTGGCTAGAAGAAAACAAATCAGTCAAACTTTTCTAATGTTAAAAAGGTCATTCATAATATCATAGCCCACATCTTGATACTCCTTTAGCTCAAACAGCCCTGTCACACCCTAGAGTGTGCCCGTTCTTTTTCTTTTTGCCAAAAGTTGAACCAAAGAGAATTATGACTCAATTAGATTGTTTTCTTGGGAGATGTATGGTGAGTGTCTTGGGGGCGGATTCTTCCCCACCCTTGCATTCTGATATTATAAATGTTTGGATAATTGGCTCAGTTTGGCCACTACTCTTAAAGTTCATAATAATGGCTTTTGTCCAGCGCAACAATGATAAACTCCCTCAAGAGGCTTCCCAACCTTTAGAACAAAGGCTTTTTGTATATCAAGGATATTAGGGGATGGCTATCAATGCACACTACCATTGGATGTGATTTTGATCACAATCCACATTGATTATAGTGGGTTGGAATACCTAGTGTTAGTCATTCCCCACTTAGGTCATTCCCCTCTCACTGACCTTCTGGGCTTCTTGGGAGGGCGGGCCTACTAAAGTTTGTGTCCTAATTGCAATAAAGGAAAGAAGGCAAAAGAGTGAGTATGGCTTTTTTGATCATATACCTATCACTTTCGAATCACAGTAGACAATGTTTGTTCTTTTTATCCCATCATTGCAATGTGATCTAATTGCTACTTGGAGATATTGCTCCAACAATCATGGTGTTCTTTTTAACCTAAATAACAATAGTGAATGTTCTTTTTAAGCCCAAAAATTGTAATAATAACCCTTTGTGAGATAAAAACTTAATCTAACTCCCTTAGACCTGTAACAAACAGAGTTTACTTTAGTGGCGAATATTCACCAATGGCAAATTTTTCACGTCGGCCATGTCGGAAATGGCAAATATTTTGTACCGTTTGGGGGTGGCCATGTCGCCAGAACATTATCAATTTCTGTCATAGTCACAGCCCAATCGCCATATGTTTTATGCAAATAAATGTTTCTATGCGATGATTTCGCCAATACAATATATGGTGGACACACGGTAAATTTAATTGTTTTGCCTACACTCTCCAAGGCTGCCTTAATAGATGACCTTAATTCACCTATAGGCATGCAAAGATTTGTTAGCTAGGGGGACCAATTCGCTCGACATCTTGCCGATGCGTGTCTCCATTCACCCCAACTTTCCCCAACTATATTGTATTCGCCTATTATTTGGACGACCTATAATCACCTCAAAAGTTACATAAGTCGTATTTGGACGACCTATAATCACCTCGAAAATTACATAAGACATGTTATAGTTACGCGGGATTCGCCAAATATTTGTATACCATATAAAATTCCCGCAAAATTTGCCATATAAGGATTGGTATAAATACATGCAAAGATCAGATCTATCTCAATATCTCAACACAATCTGGTGGGTTCTAGGCTCTGAATTCTGAACAATAGTGAAGTTTTAGACCAAGGAAAATCATTGTTGTTGAGTCGTTGACTGTATTGGTGACTGCTAGTGACCTAAAGCCTAAAGGTGAGCGACCATATTTTTGAAGTGGTATATTATACATTATAGCCTATTATTGCTTCTTTAGGAAATTGATATTTTTTTGGCAGCCTTTATTTCGTTGAAGATGTCGAACAGGAAGAGGGGTAGGAAACCTGCAAGTGGGGAAGGCCAGGAGAAGCCAACAAAAAGCAGAACATTGTCTTCGTACTTTGGCATTGGATGTGAAAATCAGGAAGGTACATCATCACAAGTACAAGTACAAAATTTGCCACCTGCACTGCATGTTGAAGATGGCGGCAAACCTGATATCTTAGATCAGGATGATCTTGAAGAAGATTATCTGGTAGATACCCAAGTTAGCCGGAATGATATAATCGACTTGGGTGATAATGCCATTGATGATAATGCATGGAAGGGGAAAAGAATAGCCATATCAAAAAAGGGTGAACCACAATCAAAAAAGGATCGGGAGTGGGATATGTCAGTGAGGAATTTTCAAATTAATTGGGCATCAAAGTATCCATTCATTGAACCAGATGAGAATCCAATTGAAGGCAAGCCTCCAATAGAATGCAGGTGTAAGATTTGCACTTGGAAACATAACAAGGAAATTAGGTTGCAGCTAAAATTTGACACCATAGAAAAGCATATGGGTAAAGTGTATGAAAAACAAATGATAGACAGGCTTGAAAAATCAGTGATAAGATGGAAAACAAAGGATGAATGTAAGCATGTGAGGAATGCCAAAGAGTATTATTTTCATGAGAAATTACAGACGAAGCCTACTGAAGTTAAAGGTTCTATTGAAGCTGTTTTTGGAAAAGAAATGCAAATAGAACAATTGGGAAAAGTTGTTCAGTTAAGCGTTGTTTTTCATATTTTGAGCAGAGGGCGTGCTATGACAAATTTCCCATCAATTAGTGGTTTATTACACTTTTTGAAAGTTCCTAACTATCCTAATAGACACTGGTTAGTAAACAGTGGATGGGAATGGGCAAGTTGTCTTGCTGAGGTTGAAAAAGAAGATGTATAGGAAAAAATAAGAGAGTCAAACTTCATTGCATTTTCTTTAGACGAAGTTACCGTAGTAGACAATACTTCATGGGTATGCATGCATGTTTATACTGTAGAGAATCATACCTGCCAACCTCATCTACTATTTGTTGCTAAAATGAAGGAGAGTGTGACAGCGGAAAATTTATTTCAACTAGTAAAGAGAAGTTTAATTGAAAATGGAGGTATGGATGGCATGACGGTAGCCAAAAAATTGGTTTGTGTTGGAGCAGATGGAGCTTTAGTAATGCAAGGTCATAGGAATGGACTTTGTACAAAGATTGAAACTTCATTTTCACCGTACATTACTACAATTCACTGCATGGGTCATAGAATAAATCTAGCTTTTGGAATTGTGAGCAAGTTTGCTTCGGTTAAAAAAATTGAAATTTTAATCAGAGAGCTCTACTCACACTTCTATCGAATTCCCAAGCGGTTTATGGAGTTTCAAAACTTTACTGATCGATTAACTGATGGGAACAAGCTTCTCAAGGATAATGATACCAGATGGATCTCTTTGGATGGTCCAGCACATCGAGTGTTTTCAGAATATCCATCCTTGATTGGACTATTTCACACCTCACGACGAATCAGATCAACTGAAATTTCTAGAACTTCTTGGCAGGTTAAGTAATTTAGAGACACTCTTAACTTTAGCAGCTCTTCTGCCCATGTTAGAGGAAATGAGGAATATTATGAAGGCTGCCCAAAAAAGAGCTCTGTATATTGCAGAATATGCTATGCTGCGTAAGATGGCATGCTTGACCCTCGATAATCTCTATTGAAATCAACCAACACTATTTGATGAAAAATTTGTTAAGTGGCGGACACTCACAGATTTGAACAATCCTGATAACTTTTTACAAATCGGTGCAGATGGGGAGGTATGTGCCAATGTACGGGGAGTTGAGATACCAATGCACTTCTATGCCACAGTCGACCTTGAGGAACCAGGAAAGCGCCCCAGGAAGAAACTAGCAAGAGTTACAAAGGAAGATTTTGACAAGATTGTTGAGACTGTAACTACTTCTGTGAAGAAAATTGCATATGATCTTTCCTCACAAATTAGAAGCAGATTCCCTCCTGACAACCTACTCAAAGCCATGTCTATTGTGTTTCCTCATTATTGGAGCCTCAACAATGCATCTGATATTCGAAGTAAGCTACTGACTTTGGTAAAACAATTTTGCATTTCTAGAGAATTTAATGGAGTAATTATAAATGGAATATTAGATGAAACTCATCTTCAAGAGCAATCAGCTCATTTTGCATACACTATGAAAGAACAATATGCCAAAATGGATAACCCCCACGAAGAGGGATCAGTAACAAGGGTTTGGAAATATATAGCTGAGAACAAAACCTTGCGTGATTCAATGCCAGAATATGTGAAGCTTGCTGATTTATTTCTTACCATGATATTGGGTTCGGTGGAAGATGAGAGAGTTTTCAGTGCTTTAGGGTTCCTAAAATCAAAGCTAAGAAACAAACTAGACAAAAATTTGGAAAATTGCTTGAGGCTCTATACATCTAGGTATGATGTCCACACTTTTCCTTACGATAGGGCACTGCAAATCTGGAGGTCCAAATGTGAAAGAAGAGGTTTGGGCAAAACTTCAAACCAAAGTGCCAGTGGGACTACTAGAGCTATTGGTAGCATTGAGATGCAGTTTGGTGAAGATATGCAGACTCAGACTCAGAGTGAAGAAACCACAGACGGGAATCAAGAAAGCACTGAATTTGATGAGGATGAATGGCAACTATAATAGTAAGAGATTGGTATTTATTAATCTTATTACTATATCTCATCATTCATATTACAAAAGCATATTACTTTTTGCAATTAGAATTTAATATTGATTTGTAATTATATATTTCAACTTTCTATTTCTAGATTTAAAATAGCATAATAAAAAAAAAACCATAATGTTTTTATTGATACAAAGATGTCTATTGTTTATTTATACATGTTTGAGTCTCAAATATGTGTGATACATTTCAGAACCATATGATACAATTCATTCAATAGTAATACACATGTCCAAAACTTAGATTTTCATTAATTCTTTCAGAATATAGCCATATGATACAATTCATTCAATAGTAATACACCAAATTCCAATCTATGTGATTCTCCATACCAATTGCAAAAGTGAATACAAAGTTTTGGAACCCTTTGCAAATGACCCTGAATTCCCTTTTATAGAAACAAGGGAGCAACAATAGCTTCAGGTCGAATTGCAAGTTTGCAACATGTGAACACTGAACATCAAAATCACAAACTCAGGACATATTTATATGGCCATCACAGGCCGTATTAGCAATTTAACATCTGGTACATGTTTGATGTCTCCTGTTCAAAAAACAGAGTTCAAAATTAAATATTAATTCACGCCATTACAAATTAAACATAGACAATAGCAGTGCCTAAAACCTACTAATCAGAAATAGAGAAATGCATAAATGTTAAAGCAAGGGAGAATTTGAGAATACAAATTTACTGGCTGAAGTTTTGTACTGTGCGTCATAGATTCATAGGCTGGATTAGCAAAATAGCAATAGCGAGTGTTGTTTTTTTCCTATTCATAAAATAGATTCATAGGCTAGATTAGCAAAATAGCATTAGCCAGTGCATCATAGATTCATAGGCTAGATTAGCAAAATAGCAAACAGAAAAAACATTAAACCTTGAAATTAAGAATAAAAGAAGAAAATTGTGCAATACATACTATGATTCTTAAGAATTTTGTGCCAGTTTTTGTAGGGTGCTCCACTCTTTCTCTGATGGAAGGTCAATATTCTATAAACTATGGAAATTCAACTCCAACTTCATCAACATTCCATATTTATAAGATTTACTTGACATCACTGTTTCATCCAATATCATATTTAGAGTTGTACATGGTTGGATGAATTCCAGAAAGCTTTTGGGAGTTGTGTCCTTTGGAAGCAAGTCTAAATCAGACTTCATTTTTATCTCCATTATTTTTTTGTAAGCTTCTTCTCCAATGAATTTATTTGATGTGTCAACAGGCTTAGGCAAACCAAGTTTAATCAAATTATTTTTCATATCTTGTAGCTTCACTATCTTTTTTCCACAACTGTCCATAACTTCTGATGTTTCCCTTAGCTTCTGGCATTTTTGAATGATAGATGATGTCTTAACTGTGGCATCAATGCGGCTCTTAATTCCCTTGGATGCCAAGTAGCTGTCACTGGAACTGTAGACTACTTTCAGAATCTTTTTTGCCATTTCCTCTTTTGAATAAACATGTGTGCTCTTCTCATAGTGCCCTTTGATTTTTATAAAAAATTGTCTCATACTTTCAGTCAATTGAAACCATTCACACAACTTCTCACTACTCTGCATTATTCGCCGCCAAATGTTTTCTTGTATATACTTCATTGTATTTTTCATATTATCTTTCAATCTATCCTCCAAAGTTTTTATTTTATCATTTGCATTGTGCAGGTCTTCTTTCATTTGTGCACATTTTTTTCTTTCTTCCTCTACTTCCTCTTGCAAATGTTTTTATTTTTCCTTCCCATGATCCAATAGGTCCTGTAACTTTCTCATTTCTGCGGCAGCAAACTCATAACTTTTGTATAATTGTTGAAAACTGGCTTTTTCCTCAACAATTTTTTTACTACTTTTAGCCAGTTTTTCAGTCAGGTCCTTCAATTCTGCATCCTTCTTCTCATGCTCTGCAATTTCTACTGCAAAGCCCAAATTTTTAATCCTTTTCTGTAAATCATTGCACTTGCTATCTGCTGCTTTCCTCCTTGATTTTTCATTTTCCAGGTCTGCCTGTAACTTTTCTATTTGTTTCTCTAGTTTATTTTTTTCTCTCTCCACCTTTAGCAGTGAAGTGTAGACCACTTTGTTAGTCCTTTTTGACACACTAATTTTGTCCACATTATGTACTTTGGAAAAATCCATTTGGAGGGTGCTAACTTGAAATTGAGAGGGATCTATCTGACTGTGTGGTGGATTTTTATCTTTAGATGTGTCTGGGGGCATAACAACCATGAACTCCATCATATCTTTCTGTGGGTCATATGTTGGAAATACCTTGTTCCTTGCAGGTTGTTCATTTACAACTTCAGACACAAAATTCCTATGAAATGCTTTCTTTTTTTCTTTATTTGCTTTTGTTGTGTGTTCATATTTTTCATAGTAATCACGAAATTGAAAATCTGGGCTTGCTGAAGCAATTGAATGTTTGAAAGGTGACATAGGAATACCATAGGCTCTAGTTCCACTTATTCTTGTGGTTTTAACTAATGCTTGACGAGGATTACCAACAGCAGTTCCTGATGTTGTCCCACTCCCACTGACACTTTCATGTGTAGTTTTCATAGTCTTTTGAGGTGTGTGATCTGAAGCTACAAATGATTGATTTGTAGTGTCAGTGGCACTTGATATAAGATTCTCAATAGTATGAGATTGAGTATATACCTCTAGTGGCCTCTTGCGAGATATTTTTTGTTGTTGCCCTTGTCCAACACCAAGACAACTAGTATCAGTAGTAGTACCCATGCCAACCCCACCAATCATAGTGGCACTTGACTAAACATTAATAGAAATACTATCCCCAGATTCCCCACCAGTGGCAGTGGCACTTGATTCACCACCAATGGGAATACCATGATGTGGTGGTGGTTGTGGATTTGAACCTGAAATAAATGTAGGTGTACCCTAAGGGTAATGAGTAGTACCTATCCCTGATGAATATGAAGAATCAAGTCCAATGACTGGTTTATAAGAACCTTTTGATTTTTACTGTGATGGAAGTTGTACCTGAAGTGGATACCAAATGCCCTCTCCTCTGGGACCTAGACCACCACCTTCAAAACCCATTTTTTCCACAAGGTTTGCCCCTTTGCTATATTTTTCTTTCATGGACTCACTGACTCCACCTAATATTTTAGGGACTGTAGTAGTTATTGGAGGGGGCTCAATGGCAACCTCATGCTCATCATCATCACCTTCAGTCCCGCCATGCTCCATATCCCACAATTTTCTAAACTTTGCATCATCCTCGATGCTCTCAAATTCTGCACTTGTCTTTGGTTCACCGAGATTCCTCCTCATAGTCCAAAAATCATTTATTTTGGTTTGAGTGAAATAATTCTCTTTACATTCATGCAAAATTGATTTGGGAAAAAAATTTTTAGATGGATTAGCAGATTTTAGGTAGAAATTGTAGGACCTCATATTTTGGATGCCTTGGCCCTCCTCTGTTGTCCTCTCTATGTGCATTTGCAATGCCATAATTTGTGATGAAATTTCTTCTGTTGAAATGTTATTGTCAGCTGCAATTTTCTCCTTCTCTTTTTTAACCTCATCCCAGGAGTCCTTGTTTCTAAGTTTTTCTAGCAATGGCTTACTTTCATGTTGACATAATGCTAAAGAGTTCCCATTTTTCTTAAGCCTTGCTTGAACTACACCGATTGGATCATACTGCCAGAGACCCTCATCACCAAAGTTAAAAACTGTCAAGAAATCATGTGCCACAATGAATGCTTTTCTCTCAAATGTGAACCCTCCACATGAGAAAGGCAAGAAAGGAAATATGCTCTTCTTTTGCTGACCATGGAAGTGTCTATCTGTGCTCTCCAATTGCCGTACATACTCTAATGCAAATACCCTCTCTGTCACATGTATTGGAAGTCTGTATGGTTTTACTATCGATCCGTAAAACCTTAACACGGTGAATTCTTCCATGAAGAACCAGTCAGCCAATTCTATTTGACTTCCGAGTTGAATGCAATCTCTACAAGAAATAGGCAACCTAGGCATTGGAGTGCTTGTAATTTCATTAGACATTGGTGCCAAAAAGAAGTCTACAAAATGGTTGTAGTTCTTTCTGTTATCATGCATCCTTATCTTTGGGGTCCAATTATATATTGGACACTCTGTTCTCTTCCCAGTCTTCTCATCAATCTTATAGCTCACAATTTGAAGCTTGTTGGTCTCAAATATTGCACGATACTTGGATAGAAGGAGATAGCACAAGTAGGATGAGAACCTAAATGTCTTACAGGAACCTTTTTTGATCATTAGTAACTATTTTTGCATGGATTTTACAATGTGCTCAATAAAATTATATCTTACTGGCTAACTTGCACAATGGATATTGTAAATCAATTCAAGAAGGCTTGCACCCACTTCCCTATCATTTTCCAATCCCAGGCAAAATGACAGCAAGGAAATAGTATCCCCAACCCATGGAACAAAATTTTTAGAATTATAAGGAGGCTTATGATTCTGATCCAACACAATACCAATACCAATATTTATTAGACCTTTGATAAATGAATCTCTGCGACTTGGATCGAGACTCTCATAATTCTCTGCCAGCTTTCCTAGGTCAATTTGGACGTTTGAGTTATGGGCTTCAAATCCTAAGTTCAACAAACGAGCAAATTCTCCCTCGTTTATGGATAGAATTTCCTCTTTTGTATTTTTATTGACAATTGCTTTTTTATCTTCATCATAATTTTTCGCGCAAACCATGACAAAATCAGGGCAAGGGAATACTTCAGGTAACACCATGCTTCCCAATCCAACATCCCACGATGTGATTTTATTTGTTTTTTGTTGTAACATTGGGTTGAAAATAGTAAATTTTGCCCTGGATGCATCTGTCGCCTTACTAGACAATGTATATCTAATATCTATGATACGCTTTTCACCATGGATAGCAGGGTCATAAATATCATGGTATTCATCAGTGAAACCTGGTGTTTTAACCAGTTCAGTTAGGTACATTTTTTTTTTCACTTGACTTCTTGTAGAACTACTGCTTCCCATTTTCCCCATCACTATTATTGTTAATAATTCAAAATAAAGCTAGATAAAAACCTGAAAATGCTAACCCTCAAATTGGACAATGGGATTACCAAAAGAAAAAAAGGCGGGATGTAGGTGTTCTAGATTTTACCCGGAAATTGGAATTTCTATTTCACTAGATTGGCGCAGACAGTCTCTATTGCAACTTGCATTTCTGAATCTCCCTCGATTTATAGGTTTGTCCAAGAAATGAAAGATGATTATGATTTACGAGTCTCTTATTTTGAAAACTCTAAAAAGTAGAAAAGTAAAACCTAAATGGAAAAATATCAAGAATCATGTTATAATTTTATTAATTACTATTACTAACTATTCGATGCCGAAGGACAAACATTCATTACTTCAGTATAAATTCCGAGGACATTAAGAATCATGTTGTAATTTTATTAATTATTATTAATAAGTATTCGATGCCGAAGGACAAAACATTCACTACTTTAGTATAAATTCTGAGGATATTAAATGTAATATGTTCAATTCCAGGCGAAGTTCTCCCAAATGTGTTCACTTCCCAATTCGGGCCGAAATCCACCTTAAGTCGTTGATCTTTGCTCATCTAACGGATGAGGAACCAAGGTACCTATTGTGACTTTACGGGTCTGTTTTTTAAGTCTATTTAATAATTTTAAACTTCCGTCCGAAAAAGTGCTTTATAGACTTACTTATATTTAATTAAATTTAAAACGTTTCAATTCCGGGCGAAGTTCTCCCAAATGTGTTCACTTCCCACATTCGGGCCGAATTCCACCCTAAGTCGTTGATCTTTGTTCATCCGATGGTCGATGGTACCTATTTTAAGATGTAGTGGGTCCCACGACTTTTGCCATTTTTCTGGCATGTCACCATAATCGTGTTACTTTTCAGGTTTGATTTTTAGTCTATTTAATCATTTTAAACCTCCGCCCGAAAAAAAGCTTTATAGACTTAATTGTATTTAATTACATTTAAAATGTCCAATTCCGGGCAAAGTTCTCCCAAATGTGTTCACTTCCCTCATTCAGGCCAAAATCCACCCTAGTCGTTGATCTTTTTTCATCCAATGGTCGATGGTACCTGTTTTAAGATGTAGTGGGTCCCACGACTTCTGCCATTTTTTTGGCATGTCACCATACTCATGTCACTTTTCCGGTTTGATTTTTAGTCTATTTAATCATTTTAAAATTTCGCCCGAAAAAGAGATTTTTAGACTTAATTATATTTAATTAAATTTAAAATATCCAATTCCAGGCGAAGTTCTTAGAAAGGTGTTCGCTTCCCACATTTGGGCCAAAATCCACCCTAGCCGTTGATCTTTGTTCATCCAACGGTCGATGGTACCTATTTTTAGATGAAGTAGGTCCCACGACTTCTACCATTTTTTCTGGCACGTCACCATACTCATGTTACTTTTCTGGTCTATTTTTAAAGTCTACTAAATCATTTTAAAATTCCGCCCGAAAAAGAAATTTATAGTCTATAGAGTCATAGACTATAAGTATAGACTTTCACTTAATTCTATTTAATTAAATTTAAAATGTTCAATTCCGGGCATTGGGCAATAGTTTGAGATAACTATTCACTATTAAATATAATGTTAATAATAAATATTATTTGTAATTAAAGATGTGCAATAGTTTGAGATAACTATTAAATATAATGTTAATATTATTTGTAAAAATTTTAAATTCAAAAATAGTATTAAACATGAAACTTAGTTTCTAGAATAAAACAAATAACTAAATAAAAATATAAATTTTGATATGCAATTTGAAAGGTAAAAGTTTAATATTAAAAAGAAAACATTCAATATTAAATCTAAAATATTAATTTAACGTTTAACAAAATTCTTTGAAAATATGTTTACGATATATCATTTTCAAAAATAGTTTAAAAATATATATAAAATTTCAACATAAATTTAGTCTATTAATTTTTAAAAATGTGCAACTGCAGTCCTCAACCTGTTAAGGCGAGAAAATTTGGAAAGTACAAATGCCAAGGTGGCGATTAATTGTTGCACAAGGAGTTGTCTGCGGCATGCTGCATGAAAGGAGGAAGGGGAGGATGGTAGGAAATCTTTTTCTTGATCTCATGGCATTAATGTCTTATTGTGCACATTCATTACCCGGCCTATAAGAGTTAAGACGGAGGCAGATTTTTTTACCTTTTCATCTGTGTACCACTTTTTGCTTTGAAGCAGCTGCAAGTGCAGAACAAATCTGTAGTTCGTAGTTCGTAGAATCATACCTTTTGTAAGACAATGGAGCCCAATTTCACACTTCGAACAAACAAGAAGTTGGTGCTCTTTTTGGGCAAAGTATCTGATAAACGAATGCAAGGACTATTCAGGTTTAAGGAGGAGAAGTTGTGGGCAGCAGCTCGACTGATGCTTGCGGAGGAGATAGCACATATCAGTCACCAGTATCGAACTAACATGGAGGTTTACTCTCTGATTATGGCGTGGGCCTATGAATTCAAACCAGAGGTGGAAAAGGTAAAACTCACATTGGTCAAATTGATTGATGGGGAGTTTTTCATTAACCTGGATTCAATCTTGGAGTGGGTGGTGTCGGGAGTTGGCATTCGAATTATGGAAGGGGATGACCAGGAGGAATTGCTTCCTTTTATTTATGGCCCAGAGGATGAAATCAAATACCAGTGCCATGAATGAGCCCAAGTGGGGTGGGAAGCGATGAAACTCTTTGTTAAATTAACGAGGGTGGATGAAGTCCTGAATGCTTTGCATGTGGTGGCAAGGATGGAGGTTGGTAGGGTTGAGAGACAGGGCTGAAGAAGGAAGGGCCATATAGCTACTGGCAAGCTTGGAGGGTGACCCCGACTTTGGGTTCCTAAACTGCATTCCAAAAATGAAAGCTGAAGCGGCAAAAGGGAAAGCCAAAGCATCGACCTCTGAGGAGGGAAGGGACTGGGAGGACCAGGGGGATAGTGAGACTGAGTGAGTGGCCTATCGGCAATGAACTAGTTTTTTTGTCTACTTGCTATAAGCTGTGGACAAATTTTGTATCTTGAAACATTTCAATTAATGGAATGAAAAAACCTTGACGGATAAACTTTTGTATCTTGCAACTTTTGAAATTTTGTATTTTGAATGACTATATAGTAATAGTATATATTTATAAAATTATAATCAACCATAATCAATGTACAAATAATTAATGGAACGAATTGAATTTTTTTTTTTTATAGCATTACATAAAAAGATCATGGTATTAAATTTATTTCCATTGTTTAACAAATAATTGAAATAACATAGCTCATATACAAAAAGCATTTGAAAGAAATTAATTAATAAAAATGAAATAGAATTATAGAAAGCATTTTTATATCCATAAGAATGTAAGAGGCAAAGTGAAACAAACTGGAATTTGAAAAATTATCATTAAATTATTTATGCTTTTGAAATTTACAATTTTTTCGTCAAAGACTTGAGTCCCCCAAAAACTTAAAAGCCAAAATGAGTGAGCCTCTGGCACTCAGCCTGTTAGGGTTCAAGGACATAGGAAAAAAAAAACTACAGGTAGTGGAATTGTTTACAATTTTTCCCTAAGAATCTGGCCCTCCTTCCATGTAGAATTCTTCAGACAGCATAAGCTGAGAGAATTCTTCAAGCCACATGTAGTTTGGAAAGTCCTCCAGGAGGAACCATTTCCGGAGGACCTCCCTGCCAATACGCGCCCATTTTCTATGACGCTTCAGCTGCTCCACATTCAGGTTTACGAGAAATGGTTGCCTGGCCACTGGCAGTGTTTGGTCAAGGACGAGAATCTTGGATAAATCACTCGCCCAAGGGATCCCCACCCCTACTTTTGCAAGAATGACAAGATTAATGTCATCTCCGAGGAAGTCTTCCTTAAAAACCTTCCTCAATAGCATCAGCATTATTGGGATTATGTGAACCGGCATGAAGACATAATGATATTGTATGTTGTCATTGATGTCAATATGAGACATGGTGAGAACCGGCACATGTGATAGGTGAAGAGAGAGGAACTAGCATATGTATGAACCAATTTATATGCCAAAGTGAAGCAGCACATTTGTTCAAGGTGAACCGGCATGTAGTTATGTGAACCGGCACATGGAAGCATTGTATGGTTACCAGTTGGTAGGTAGCTTCCACTTCAGGGTTTCCGATTGGAGCAACTCAAGTGACTCAATCGGTAATCTTCCTGTGATGAGTTAGCAGTATGATGGAGGACAGATCGTGTTGCCACGTAAGCTCTATGTGCATGAAGGATCTTGCATGAAGAAGACTATTCCTATCCACCTCGGGAAAGTGCAAAGTCTATCAAATGGTGATAATGCATGATGGGTTATCAGCCACCATGAAAACGGTGGATAATGGACGATGGAGAATGTCTTGAGATCGATTCAAGATTGTGGCATTTAATGCAGTATGATTCAACGGTCAAGATCGAACCGTTTGAATTGCTTAACCTAATAGGTTTAGGGTTTAGGGATTTTGCTACCGACCTATATGTTTCCTATAAGGTCGATGTTGTGCTTCTTTCTAAGATTGTTGGCAAAAGTTGTGAGTGTGTATCCAAGGGAAGTGATACGTGATTCTTGCCAGACCAAACGAGAGAAGAGATATCTGCAAAGTGAATGTGCAGAAGGTGAAGAGGAGCCAAAACGGATCTGCATTAGCATTGAGTGTTGTTAACAAATCATTGTAATACATGTTGATCTCTAACCACTTCAACAGTTGTAAAATCCCCTAACAGGGTAGCCTTAACTGGCTTGATTCAAAATCCCTTAAATCGGGTGGTCTTAACTGGCTTGTTTCAAATCCCTTAACCAGGTAACTCGAGGCTAATGAGTTTTGAGAAGCTTGAGAAGCTTAGGAGATCCTTTCAGCTATTGAGTTCTTGAAATCCTCTAACAAGGTGACCCTACCAGGTTTAACCCTTAACTGGGTGATCCCTAACAGGATCGGTTCCTACCAGAATCTATTGTAATGTCCTTAACCGGACAAGGCTCCTAACAGAGCGGACTTCTAAAGAGTTCAAAAAGCAGCTTGTGGGTATTCAACCCCACTGTGGTTTTTCCCAGTTGGGTTTCCACGTGAAAAATATGTGTGTCATGTGAAATGCTTTTGTCTTGTGATGCTTTGTTTTACCTGTTAAGCACATGAAGGTTCTATGTTTTATGCCTGTCTATAAAACATATTGAACTCACTGTTGTGAAGATCTAATGGTTAACTTTACTTGTTTATGCATGAGAATATAATGATACTGTGGTATTGAGCCAAGAGGAAAGCTTATTGAGTGACCAGTTCATGACTGGTTGAGCTATACTGGATGTTGCTGGTTGCACTCTGTTTTATCAGTATCCCTATTTGTTAGTCTTTTGGAGTATTTGTTGTCAAACTAGTTTTGGACTATATTGATGTTTGTACTGATTCACCCCCCCCCTCTCAGTACCGGTTTGGTACTAGTGGTTCATCATTGAGTTATCAATTGGTATCAGAGCTCCTCCAGGTCCTCTGTGTTGTAAGCCTAACCACTTGAGGAAAAGATCCTAGACAAATGATGAAGAGGGAAGGTCCAAAGTTTAACAGGGAAAATTTTGGTATATGGAAAGACAGGATGAAGATATTCATCAAAAGCATGGGTGTTCAACACTGGAGTTATGTTGAAAATGTATATGTTGTTCCTACCGGTACTCTCACCGATGACCAAAAGAGAGAGATACAAGAAAATGGGCAAGTCATGGAAACCCTCATCAGTAGTTTATCTAACATTGAGTTTATTGATGTTCAAGAGAAGGCAAACCCCAAAGAGGTATGGGATGCTCTTGAAAATATCTATGGTGGTAATGAGCATGTAAAACAGGCTAAGGAAGAAAGCCTGAGAGGGAAATTTGAAGACATGCGGATGGTTGAAGGAGAGACCATTCAGCAGTATGGAATAAGAATCAAAACAGTTGTTGGAGAAATAAAGAGTGTAGGTGGCAAAATAGAAGATTCCACTATGGTAAGTAAAGTCCTGAGATCCCTATTGTCGGTCTATGCAATAAGGGTTGCTGCTATTCAGGAGCTGAGATCAATAGACAAGTCTAAGGCATCCTTGGACTCCATCATAGCCAAGTTGATAGCCTATGAGCTGAATAGTTTTGATGGTAGTGTTCAAAAGTCAGAATCAACTCATAAAGCTTCTGCCATACCATCCAGAAAAGGAAAAGAGGCTAGCACTAGTGGGGAACCCAGTCAGAACAGAGAAATGAAGGATGAAGAGTTTCTGATGGAATTTGAAGCTCTTCTAGCTAGGAGATTCCCAAAAGGGACTGGTAAATACAAAGGTAAGCTTCCTTTGAAATGTTTCTCCTATAACCGGATAGGACATATTGCTATGAACTGTCCTAATAGTGACAACAAGGATAAACCGAAAAGGTCCAAGAAATTCAAAGGAGGAAACCGGAGAAATTGTTTTGTGGCAGTTGATGAAGGTGTCACAGACGAGGAATCAGAAGATGAAGAGAATGAAGACATTGTGTTTGTTGTTGTAAAGGAAGATGTGGCAGACAAGAAGGCTCTTGTCTCCCGGTTTGATGATTCCAATGAGTGGATCATTGACAGCAACTATTCTCACCATATGACTGGTGACCGGAAAAGTTTCTATCCTTAGAGGAGTATGATGGTGGTGTGGTTCACTTTGGCAATGATGCACCTTGTATGGTCAAAGGCAGAGGGTCCATCTCTTTGAATGGAAAGAGTAGTGCTAACAATGTGTACTAGGTTGATGGTCTCAGACACAACCTTCTAAGTGTTGCCCAGCTAAATGACAGTGGTCTCACTCTGCAATTCAAGAATGGAGTTTGCAGAATCAAAGGTAAAGATGGTAAATTGGTAGCCATCGGCATGCAGACTAAAGGTAACCTATTTCATCTAAATGCTAATATAAGTACATGTCTTATGGCTAAGCTTGATGATAGCTGGATATGGCATAAGTGATTCTGTCATGTGAACTTTGACAACATTTTGAAGGCTAGTAAGATCAAGGTAGTTAGAGGGTTGACGGTGCTGAGCAAACTGGATAATACCTTGTGTAGAGAATGTCAATTACGGAAAATGTCTTCCTCAACCTTTAAAGGTAAATCTTTCACTGCTGACAACTTGCTTGATCTTGTGCATACTGATCTATGTGGTCCTATGAAAACTAGAAGTGTGCAGGGTGATAGGTACTTCATGATTCTCACTGATGACTGCTCAAGAATGATGTGGGTCACATTCTTGAAAGACAAGTCTAAAGCTTTTGGGAAATTCAAAGCATTCAGAGCATTAGTGGAGAAGGAAAGCAGTAAAAGGATCAAATGTCTCAGAACTGATCAAGGAAGGGAATTCACTTCCAGTGAATTCAACAAGTATTGTGAAGAATTTGGCATCAAGAGACAGTTGTCTGCCCCCCGGACTCCACAGCAGAATGGCCTAGCAGAGAGGAATAACCGGATTGTGGTTGAAGCAACTAGAACCATGTTGATCCAAGGAAAGGTTGCTCACACCTTCTGGAGAGAAGTGGTGAGCACTGCAGTCTACACTATGAACTGGGTACTCATCAAAAAGAGTAAGGACAAAACTCCTTATGAGTATTGGACTGGTAAGACGCCTGTGGTTAACTACTTTAAGGTATTTGGTAGCAAATTTTACATCAAGAGGAGTGGTCATCAGGGTAAATTTGAAGCTAAATGTGATGAGGGAATATTTCTAGGATATTCCACCAAGAGTAAAGCTTACAAGTGCTATAACAATAGGACTCGGACAATTATGGAAAGTATCAATGTAAAAGTTGATGAATCCTCTGAGAAGACTGAGGAAACTGGTAGTGAGCAAGTTGTAAATGAACTGGTTGCAACCTTCTGGGAACCAGTTGTCAGTCAACCTAGTACCAGTAACAGTGTTCCTGAACTGGTGAATGCTGATACTGATGAAGATGAGGATGAAGAAGAAAAGCAAGAAGAACCAATTAAGACCATTCCTCAGTATGTCAAGTTGAATCATGATCCCAAGAAGATCATAGGTGATAAGGATGCAGGAATCCTTACTAGAAGAAAGATCAGAGAAAACTTATGTATGATCTCTGAACTTGAGCCTAAGTCATTCAAAGAGGCTCATAAAGATGAAGACTGGATCAAGGAAATGGAAGAAGAACTTGACCAGATAGATAAAAATGGTACATGGTCCTTGGTACCCAAACTAGAGCATAAAAATGTCATTGGCACCAAATGGGTGTTCAGAAATAAGTTGAATGAGGATGGCACAGTGATTAGGAATAAATTCAGACTGGTATGCAAAGGATACGCTCAAGAAGAAGGTGAAGACTATGGGGAAACCTTTGCTCCTATAGCCAGACTAGAAGGAGTTTGTATGCTTCTTGCATATGCAGCTTTTAAGAGATTCAAGGTATATCAAATGGATGTAAAATCTGCATTTCTAAATGGTGTACTTGAAGAGGAGGTGTATATTGAGCAACCAGATGGGTTTGCCCTATCTGAAGATAGTGACATGGTATGTAGGCTACATAAAGCATTATATGGTCTAAAGCAAGCACCTAGGGCATGGTATAAGCGCCTACATTCCCATCTTGTGAAGATTGGATTTGAGAGAACAAGTGAAGATAGCAACATCTACTTGAAATCTGAAGGAGATCAGATCTTGATCTGTGAAGTTTTTGTTGATGACATCATCTTTGGTGGAGATGATAAGATGAGTCATGAGTTTTCTGATCAGATGAAGAAAGAGTTTGAGATGTCACTCATAGGGGAGATTAAGTTCTTCATTGGACTGTAGATCCAGCAAATGGAAGATGGAATCTTCATCACTCAGTCCAAATATGTCAAAGAGGTGTTGAAGACTTTTGGCATGGAAGATAGCAAACCGGTTGGTACACCAATGGTGACCGGTTACAAATTGACAAAGGAAGATGATTCCGTACTGGTTGATGAGAAGGAATACCGATCAATGATTGGTAAGTTGCATTATGTAGTGCATAGTAGACCGGATATTGCCCATGTAGTTGGCATCACTGCAAGGTTCCAGAAGAGTCCAAGAGAGTCTCACTTAAGTGCAGTCAAGCAGATTCTTAGGTATCTAAAGGGAATAGTTGACTATGGATTGTGGTACCCATACAGCAATAATTTCAATATGAAAGTATTCATAGATGCTGATTGGGCTGGTAATGTGGATGACCAGAAGAGCACAACCGGTGGTGCATTCTTTCTCGGTGGTAGACTGGTCTCATGGATGAGTAAAAAATAGAGTTGCATCTCTCAGTCTACAGTGGAAGTGGAGTATGTTGCAGCTTTCATGAACTGCACTCAGACAATATGGATGAAGCATGTACTGGAAGGCTTCAAGATCCCTGTATTTGAACCAGTAAGTATATTCTGTGATAACACAAGTGCTATCAATATATCAAAGAATCCAGTTTTACATTCTAGAACTAAGCATTTTGAGCTTAAGTATCATTTCTTGAGGGAAAAGGTTCAGAATAAAGAGATTGCACTGGAGCATGTGTCCAGTAAGGAGAAGTTAGCAGATATATTCACCAAGCCTCTCCCAAAAAAAACATTTGTGCATTTGAGAGGTGAATTAGGGGTATTGCCCCTTCAAGAGGTGAACTAAAAGTGATTGTTCCACATCAGTCAGGTACTGGAAAGACAAAGTTTTGGTTGATTGGTGTGATGAAGGATGCTACTCCTCAGGGGGAGTACCATGATGAAATGGAAATGTTTCTACCTCCACTTTCGCATTGTTGTCAAAGGGGGAGAAGGAGTGAAGCGAAAAGATATCTGCAGCAAATGGGGAGAAGATGTGAAGCAGAGAAGATATCTTTTGTATATTGTCATCAATGCCAAAGGGGGAGATTGTTGGCATTATGTGAACCGGCATGAAGACATAATGATATTGTATGTTGTCATTGATGTCAATATGAGACATGGTGAGAACCGGCACATGTGATAGGTGAACAGAGAGGAACTGACATATGTATGAACTAGTTTATATGCCAAAGTGAAGCAGCACATTTGTTCAAGGTGAACTGGCATGTAGTTATGTGAACCGGCACATGGAAGCATTGTATGGTTACCGGTTGGTAGGTAGCTTCCACTTCAGGGTTTCCGGTTGGAGCAACTCAAGTGACTCAATCGGTAATCTTTGTGTGATGAGTTAGCAGTATGATGGAGGATAGATCATGTTGCCACGTAAGCTCTATGTGTGTGAAGGATCTTGCATGAAGAAGACTATTCCTATCCACCTTCGGAAAGTGCGAAGTCTGTCAAACGGTGATAATGCGTGATGGGTTATCAGCCGCCATGAAAACGGTGGATAATGGATGATGGAGAATGTCTTGAGATTAATTCAAGATTGTTGCATTTAATGCAGTATGATTCAACGGTCAAGATCGAACCGTTTGAATTGCTTAACCTAACAGGTTTAGGGTTTAGGGTTTTTGCTACCGACCTGTATGTTTCCTATAAGGTAGATGTTGTGTTTCTTTCTAAGATTGTTGGCAAAAGTTGTGAGTGTGTATCCAAGGGAAGTGATACATGATTCTTGCTAGACCAAAGGAGAGAAGAGATATATACAAAGTGAATGTGCAAAAGGTGAAGAGGAGCCAAAATGGATCTGCATTAGCATTGAGTGTTATTAACAGATCATTGTAATACCTATTGATCTCTAACCACTTCAACAGTTGTAAAATCCCCTAGCAGGGTAGCCTTAACTGACTTGATTCAAAATCCCTTAAATCGGGTGGTCTTAACTGGCTTGTTTCAAATCCCTTAACTGAGTAACTCGAGGCTAATGAGTTCTGAGAAGCTTGAGAAGCTTAGGAGATCCTTTCAGCTATTGAGTTCTTGAAATCCTCTAACAAGGTGACCCTACCAGGTTTAACCCTTAATCGGGTATCCCTTAACCAGGTGATCCCTAACAGGATCAGTTCCTACCAGAACCTATTGTAATGTCCTTAACCGGACAAGGCTCCTAACAGAGCGGACTTCTAAAGAGTTCAAAAAGCAACTTGTGGGTATTCATCCCCACCATGGTTTTTCCAAGTTGGGTTTCCACGTGAAAAATATGTGTGTCATGTGAAATGCTTTTGTCTTGTGATGCTTTGTTTTACCTATTAAGCACATGAAGGTTCTATGTTTTATGCCTATCTATAAAACATATTGAACTCACTATTGTGAAGATCTGATGGTTAAGTTTACTTGTTTATGAATGAGAATATAATGATACTATGGTATTGAGCCAAGAGGAAATCTTATTGAGTGATCGGTTCATGACTGGTTGAGCTATACTGGATGTTGCCGGTTGCACTCTATTTTACTGGTATCCCTGTTTGTTAGTCTTTTGGAGTATTTTCTCTCAAACCGATTTTGGACTGTATTGGTGTTTGTACTGATTCACCCCCCCCCTCTAAGTACCGGTTTGGTACTAGTGGTTCATCATTGAGTTATCAAGCATATCCACCTTGTCTCCTCCCAAGTCCAGAAGAGACGCTAAGAAGTGGGATGTAAGGTCCGTGTTAACATGGTACCTATTTTCATTTCATAGAAATTCTCTGCCCAGCACCATCCGCACAGCTTCATTGGTGAACGACCCAACCTCCTTGCAGACTGATTGGAGGGTTGGGTCTCTAACGGAGCCTAGAAAGGCCCTCTGGTCCTCTGCAAAAATGCTTCTCAAGCGGATGGGAGTGTCCATCTTGAGAAAATAGATTAACAAATTAAACAACCTGAGCAGTGAGCCTATAAACCTAAAATACCATGAGCTCTGATGATTTATCTACTAAATGGCAAAGGCTAATTGAAGATAAAAGAAGCAGAGATCGTATATAAATTGTTGAAGCTCTTGATTGTAATAATTACTTCTTTAATAGTATTAACTGCTATAAAAAATTTTAAATCTTTCGTATCTCTGCAAATCTTTCCCATAAATGCACGAGTGTGGAAAATTGGAAACAGCTATGAACCAGTACCAAATTGGCAAGTATCACATTGGAAGTCATGGGGACAGAGTGGATTGCCGTAAGTGAAAAGATATATATTAAATGAATGAAATTATCGATCATGATTGGTGACATTTGATATGTGTCTATTGAATCCAGTTCCATTCCGGGCACTTTCTGGTGAGCTATGTTCTCTTCAGAAAATTGGGCTGAAATAAAAATTCAGCCATTGATATACGATCATCAAACGGTTTAAAATCATTGATAGATTTAAGGTATGTGTCACCCTTTACGTGTCAAAGAGGCCATGCTTATTGATACATCATGCAAAGTCTGGACTCAATGTATTATGTGATGTGATGTACTGATGTGATGTGATGTGCCTTGTCTATTAATGACAATGAATTTATGAAATCGCCAATGAATTATATATTGTATCATAAATAACAAAATATTCGCCAAAACAAATTAAAAAAATTTCAAGTGGTGGATAAAAATCGCCAATACATTTAAATAATTTTCAAGCGGTGGATAAAAATCGCCAATACATTTAAATAATTTTTCCTTCAGAGTAAAAATTTTCACTCATACAATTATATATTTGTTCCTTTTACAATAATTATTCGCCTCCCACAATAAATATTTTCCCCATAGAACAAGGTATTATTCGCCAGAAATTTATGGCATTTTCGCACCCTAGAAAAAAAATTGCCAATACAAAATAATTTTTTTGTCATTTAAAAAAAACATTTTGCCATCAATATGAAAATTTCCCCCCGAAAATAATGTCTGATTCGCCAGGATTTTACACAGTTGCCCGGGGGGGGAGGTTCTTAAAGTTATCCCTGGTAACAAACATTAGCACTCACAAAAACCCTTTGAAAAGTTAGTTGAGATTGTGGGCTTACAAGCCTAGAATTTCCTTTGTGTTAGAAGAATATGCTTTATGTCTGTAACTAATGCATTGGAAATAGAGCATTATTAAAACCAGAACATCAACAATATTTTAGAAAGTACATAATAGAAAATTCTTAAAAACATCCAATGAATACGAATTGATTTCAGATCGAATGTGAATTTTTGTACAATCGAATGTGGCCTCCTGTGTGCTTGATGCAATTTTTTGTGTTATCGAATGCAGACTCCTATCAAGGCGAATGCGGCTTGGAAAACATTTTTTTTAGAAATGAGAGAAACTTGCAGAATAGATGAATAGCTTAGAACAACATAACCCATTACTTCAATTTCATCAAATACATTATATTTCCTTAGGCACTTATACACAAGGTTATGGTATTTGAATATAGCAGCTTGATCTTCTAGGTTTTGGATCCGTCTTTCTACTCTAATTATTTGTTGATGGGCCCTTTGTTGTCTTCTATCCTCTGACTTTCTTCTTGCACCCGAGATATTAAATTTCACCTTCCCTACCACGAGATTTGATGCATTTTACATAGAAAATAATAACTTCTAGATTTAAAAAATATTTGTGGGTTAGAAGTGCAAAGTGATCATGAATAAAAATGACAAAATAAATTAAAAGTATGATTAATCCCAACGAATGCAAGTCAAATTCATATGGAATGCAAATTTATATGTTATCGAATGCAGGCTCCTATCAAGGCGAATGTGTATTGAGGACAGAGCGAATGTGTTGTGTTTCCTGTTGATCCATACAGAACCTGCAAAAAACATAGAAAACCATGCCAAAAGGATTAAATGTTGTTTGTTCACGTCAGGTTCACCAGTGTTTTCATGCTTAAAATCATCATTTCTAAGTAGGAAATATGGAAAATCATGAATTCCTTAACTATCTAAGCAATCCTAAACATAAATCAATGAAATACATGCATAATTGAATCAATTAAACAATATAAGACTCCCTATTTTGCATCATAGCTTTCATTGTTCTTCTCTTCTTTGTGGTATGGTGGCTCTCATATATTGCGTTGGTAACCTACAAGTGGCACAAATAATTGAAGTCCGTGATTGTTGAAAATGAAGAAATGAGCTTGCTTTTATAGATTTTTGGGACATATTGGGTGAGAAATAGAACTGAAGTGTCGATTGATATTTGAATTGATTTGATTGATTAGTCAACTCATTTTGATTGATCTATTAAGTGGATTGATTGAAAAGATAACTCAATTGATTGATTAGTCAACTAGATAGATTGGCTAGTTAACCGAATTGATTGAGAGAAGACTAAATAGATTGATTTGTTAGAAAAAGGTGATTGGGAGTGAAAAGGCGAGATTGGAGAGTTAACTGAGTTAATTAGTTCCTTAACTGATTTGATTGATCAGTCCTAATTTTCCACGTGTTGCAGGACTTTTGAATTGAAATTCAATTTTATTCTTATTTGGATTTGAATTTTGATTTTCAAATGATGAAATTGAAATGCACATTCACTTGAAATTTGATGAAATTGAAATTTGGTGAAATGTGAATTTGGGAGAAATTAAATTTGTTGGAATTCAAATTTGGATATTTGAAGAAAGAATTAATAAATTAAATAATTTAAATGAAATTATTTAATCATTAGAAATGCGATTAATTAAATAATAAAGATTATTTAATTAAGGAATTAAATCGTAATTAATTAAATAATCAATATTTAATTAATATTCAAGAAAGGGTTAAATGATGAATTGATGGAGAATTAGAAATTCAATAATTAGTAATGTGAAAGGTGATGATTGAATTAATTTAGAAGAAATAAGATTAATTAGATTAATTAAATAATTAATAAGACGAATAATTAGTGTGCGATTAATAAGACATTTTTAGGTGTCTGCAATATGTATATATATATATGTATATGTATATATATACATATATATGTATATGTATATGTATATGTATATGTATATGTATATGTATATGTATATGTATATGTATATGTATATGTATATGTATATGTATATGTATATATAGAGAGAGAGAGAGCATATAAAAAGAAATAATCAGATAGGTGAAAGAAAGTAGCAACATCATACCATACTCATAGGCGAGTGGCATGGCATTGTCTCTTTCACTAATGCAGTAGTAAAACAATCATGAAAAACATAGTACCATTTTCATCATCATTACCCAATATAAACATAAATTGAGGCTAGAACATAACAAGATATCCACATATCATCATAAGCAAATATAAGCCTCATATGCATAATGAGAGCATATAAATCACCAATCCTAAGTCCCTCATCATAATAGTCCTGAATATATTGTCAACCACATAACACCATAGTGTCTCATCTGTCAAATATGAAATATCTAGTACAAGATAAATCATCATAAGAAATAATCATGAACCACATGTCTTAAATAGTGCAATAATCATGAAGCTCAGCATAGTCCTAACTTCAATGATCAAACTAGAGCTTTGAGTCAACATAGTAATCATAATGAATCCACTATTGTCAAAGAGAATATCAATATTAAGAATGAAATAGGAGGCATCAAGGACATGAAAAAATCCAAAAGTATTTATCACGTCCTCTCCTAAAGGATGAATCAAGGAGGGGTGCTACACCAATTTATAAATTTCTAATGTTTTCTCAAGATCAAAGACTACTTGCCTCTACAATTCCATTTTATTCTTCAACAACTTCCTTCTCTTCTCTTTTGGCAATGTTGGATTTTAGTATCTTTTCTTTTCCTTTTCTTTTCTTATATATACCCACATCAACATTCTCAACTATACTCTCCTTGGCATGCTTACTCTTCCCTTTGAATTTTCCTTCCATCAATATGTTGAATCTCTCATTATACCTCTTTTCTGTATCTTTCAATCTCTTGCAATACCTTTCTTGAGTCTATTTTCTTTCATTTTTCTAGTATTCATACCCATTTCTTTTGCAATTGACTCCCTAGTGTCTCTTTTATTCTTAGTCTTTCTTTTTCTCATGGTATTTGGCTCCAATATTCTTCATTTCTTTATGTAATATATATTTCTATCCTCCAAAACTTGAACAATCACACTTTTTTGGGATCCTTCTACACCTTGATCCATTTCCATTTGACACCCCCTATTTTCCTAACCCCTCTCATAGAGGTTGGACTTTAAGGTCTAATGGAAATTAATTTCTAGCCATCTTGACTCTTTTCCTACTAAAATTTTTCTTCACTGATCACTCTAGGGTCCTGACAATGGAACCAAAATGTTAGCAAGAGTTAAGGGGAAACTATAGTCCAAATATTTTTACCCCAATGAGATCTTAATTGATTCTTTATACCCAGCAGGACATAGTAAAGAAAACCAATAGATATAACAATAAATCAGATAAAAATATTATCATACCTCAATAACTCATAAACATAATCATAACACAAATACTTGGACCAACAACAACATCATTATATTATATAATAAATCTATAGATACATCAAGAGAATTATATTCTCTACCATATTTATCTCATTTCCTACTCATTCATTCATTTATACATACATCTAGATGTACAATACAATGCTATTATATACATTTCTCACGTCAAGATACTTCTCTACAAGTCTAAAGGTTTATTTCTATACTATAGACCCAAGTGGTAGACTAATTTAGCTTTGTTCTTAATCTTCATTGCCAACACATACAAACAACTTGTCTCCCAATGAAAACAAAGACACCATGGATGAAAGAAAGAGTGTCCTCCAATCCAGATAAGAATTAGTAGGAAGCTAAATCTAAATGTAGGATGTGAACAATGATCATGTCTCCTTGCCCATTGATGATTCCACAATTTAATCAAGTACATTCCCAAGCAATGAAGAAGGTGACAACCTGGAACTATGTGGAAACAAATGTAGAACAAGAGCCAAAAATAAATAAGACAACTAGATTGATCATCAAAGAGGAGAGATAACCCCTCGAATATGGATGTCCTCCATTGCAAATCTAAAAGAGAAATAGATCCATCAAAAGTTCAATCAATCTCCCTTCATATGAAGGATCAATATAAGAGACATCACCTCTTATAATGAGATAACCTATTACCAAGAACATTGGAAGAACTCTATATAGTAAACTTTGAACCCTCAAATCTCAACAATCAAAAGACCAAATACATCTATGCAGAAACACTAGATAAATCCTAATCAAGGAGTCTCATAAGAAACATAATAATCAAATAGAATTAGTCTTGCTACAAGGATCAACTTGTAAAATCTCACTCTAGCACAACCCTAGAATCTATGATACAACAAGTAATTTAATAATGATCTAGAGTCAATATGAAGTGAAAAGATTAAAATAGTACCTTCCCAAGTAATAGGATATCCAAGTAACACATCAAGGACCCATCAAGTGATATCTAATAATAAAATATATCTGGGGTTAGATATTGAAAAAGTGCATGAACTAAATGGTAGAGCTCCTCAATACCTTTCCAATGGCACAAGAATCATAGAAATCAAATATCTTGGTAAAAATTTATGAGCTTGGGATTCCATAATGATGATCTGAATTCAACTAAGAAAAGTGGAGAAAAAAATAAAAAATATAGCAAAATAAACTACTCTATTGGAAGGATGGTGAAACCAACTTTCCAACAATATCTCATTTGCAAATAACAGATGTTGTATGCCTAAGTTATGCCAATTTTCCCATTGGGAGTCAGTTGCATAAAAATGAAACAAAAAATAGCACCTAGGGGTTGGCCCCCTTAGCATCCATGTGACACTATCACTAATGGAGGCAAAAAATTAGCCCACTACCAATGGCAAGGGGCACTATTGGGATGGATGATGCTAATAAGGATGATTGGGTGGTAGGCCATAGACCTCATGACCCAGAGCTATAAGACCATGTATATGCATAAGATGAGGATGGTGAGACCCCAAGAAAATAGCGGTTAGAGAATAGTGTAAGACCCATGCAATAAATCTATAATCCAAAACTAAGAAAATAAGATGCATAATAGCTACGAGCATACTAACCAACTAACATATGATGTCAACTAAGCCAAGAAACCTATTGTTGGTGTAAATAATTGTTCATCTTGGATATTATTACACCTTACTTAAATTTACTTAGGAAATGCATTTCATAGTAGTTTGGGTATGAGACACTTGGGTGTTTGTGCCATATTGGGATGGTGTGTGTAGGAGAATTTCCACCTTTTATGGTGTTGATCTTGTTGTTACACTCCACATTCAATGGGTGATCCACCTCATATGGAATATTATATTGTTTCTCCTACCTACCCTTGTTTCTTATTGAGCCATATGTCATGTTTGTGTGCTCACATATCCATATAGCCTTGCCTATATAAGCAAGCTCATATTCATTGTATGCAATGCTTAATGATCCAGTTGATCATATTTTTCATCTTGATAGAATATAGTTTATTTCTATCATCTATTTTGGTCTCTCTTATTTGTGCTTTCCATTGCCTCTTGATCCTGGCAAAATCTCACACCTACCAATAAAGAATAGGTGATTTTTCATAGAAAAAATTACAAGTGTAGAATATTTTGTACCATTGACTTCCACATAGGTAGACTCCATAGGAACAAATGCTAGAAATAAGATCATCACTAGCCAAGATACTAAGAAACCCCATACAAATCTCGCCAAAGCAATATAAAATACACCTATAAATGATTAGTGTGTAAATGACCATTGTACCAGGTAAAGGATTTGACAAACCCATAATGTCATAGTACCATACTCACGCAATTTCGAAACCATAAATATGTATATCCATCATACAATAAAAAAGAGCCAACCATGTAGAAGTTGATAGGAAACTCCCCAATACCCCCAGGATCCATGTAAGAATAAAATAACTTCCATGAGAGAGAATGTGGCAAGATTGCTTGCATAACAATGCATAGATTGATAAGGTTTGAATATGAATACGAATGTATATAGGCCTTTTTTATATGGGAAAGATCATGAGGTATGAGTACACAATATCTTGACATGTGTCTTAATCCTATGCGATGAGATAATTACCTTTGATACAAACATTAAATACAGCTGCACATATTAAATGGCCTAGATGCTAAAAGTAAATAAGGAGACATGACCCCATTATAACTACTAAAAAATTCATCTAGTATAACTAACTTAGGATGATATCAACTTAGAACTTAAATAGAGGCTGGGACCTAAGTAAACTTAGCATGCGAATAGGTTCTAACTAAGAACTAGTTAGGATATAATAACATTCCCACCAATGCACCCATTAAGTGTAACTTAGTGAGTGAAATTATTATGCAAAAGATGAAGATGCACTATGAAACATTATATGATGATGGGTCCTAGCAACTAGGTCATGTTAGGCTACCATGTATAAAGCAAAAATCTCTCACAAATGGAGGAAAGGATAAAAACCTATGGAACAAAAACTCCTCTCCAAAAAATAGATATTGCAAATAATATCAACTAATAGAATGAGTGGTATATGAAGGTCTCAACATCAATATCCCCAAGAACTACATCCATCATGAAGAAATTGATAGCCCCCCAATAAGAGGAAAATAGAGAGACTATTTATCCCCCCATTGTAATGGTAAGTGTCTAAAAAACATGATGCCATGAATAGAAACAATTTGTCTCCCATCAAAAGAAATGAAACCATGGATGAATGTCAAAATGCCTCCGAATCTAGGTAGGAATTAGTAGGAAGTTGAATCCAAATATAGGATGATGATATCTCAAAATAACACTCATGTGACCTTCCATGTTGATAATTCCACAATCCAATCACATGCATGCCCAATCAATTAAGGTGACAACCTAGAACTATGTGGAAATGAATGTCAAACAAGCTCCAAGGACAAATAGGACAATTGGATCATTGGTCTTAAAAGAGGAAAGATAACCCCTCAAATATGAATGTCCTCTGTCACGAATATAAAAGACAAATAGATTCATCACAAGTTCAATCAATCTATCTTCATAGAACGATCAATACAAGAGACATTGCATCTTATAATGAGATAACTTATTTCAAATAACATTAAAATCACTCTATGTAGTTTACTCTGAACCCTCAAATATCATCAATCAAAGAACTAGATACATCTATGTAGAAACACTATAGAACTCTTGAACAAGGATTCTCATAGGAATCATTAAAAAAAAAAATAGAAATTAGTCTCGCTACAAAGATCAACCGAAAAACACTCAATCTAATACAACACTAGAATCTATGATGCAACAAATCATTTACTAATTATTTGAAACTTATATGAAGTGAAAAGGTCAAAATAGCATTGTAGACACCTAAAATTGTCCTATCCTAATTAAATAAATATATATTTATTGAATTATTTTATCCTAAATCTTCTAATAATTAAATAGATTTTTATTTATTTCATTAATTCACTAATCTTCTTCTAGCCTTTCCCCATTTAAATAAATATTTTTATTTATTTAAATTATCCTTTCCCTAAATTAAATAAATATTTTATTTATTTAATTGGCCCCACCTCTTCTATTAATTAAATAAATTTTCATTTATTTAATTAATTCATTAGTTTTTCCCTCCATGACAATTGTCATTCATCTCTTAATTTACCTTTAAAACACTCCTCTAATATTTACCATTTCCTATACCCACCCTCTAATCTGAAACGACAATTTATCCTTCCACCTCCTAATCATAGCTCTCCATTTTTAGGGTTCTCTCTATAAAAGAGAGCTCTTCCCTATCCTTCCATATAGATTCAAGCACAAGAACCTACACTCTGTTGAATTACATACACAACTACGATTTGTTATCTATTGAGCTCTTGTGCACACAAAATTTGAGAGCAACCATAATATCAAGAAAGATTAATGGAGATAGAAAGACAATGGAGATCAAACCCTAGGAGCATGTGAAGGTATAACATCTCTTTATTTGATATTTGCATGATCTAGGTTCTCTATTGGTTTTATGTTGGATTCCATTGTAGATCTAGGTTTAGTTTTTGAATCTAATAGGTTTTACAATAATTTTTGTTTCCAATTTCAACATAAACAAGAACCTACCCAAGTGACAAGATATCCAAGTAAAACATTAGGAACCCATCAAGTGATATCTAATAATAAAATGTATTTGAGGTTGAATCTGGAAAAAGTGCATGAAATAAATGATAGAGCTCCTCATTAACTTCCTAATGTTGCAAGAATCATGAAAATTGGAGATTGTGGCAAAAAGTTATGAGCTTGAGAGTCCAAAATCATGATCTAAATTCAACTAATAAAAGGTGGCAACAAAGAGAAATATTTGGCAAAATAACCTACTTTATCGCAATGATGGTGAAATCATCTTTTCAATGATATCTCATTTGTGAAAATCAGACGTTGTATGCCTTAGTTGTCCTTTTTTTTTAATCAAGAATCAATTCCACAAAAACAAAAACAAAAATAGCACCTAAGGGTTGTACCATGGGTGCCCATGTGACCATGTTGATAATGGAGGCAAACAATTATCCCACCACCAGGGGTGAGGGGTGTTGTTGGGTGGGCAACAATACTAAGGATGATTGAGTTGTGGGCCATAAGCCTCACCACCTTGAGTTATAATTCCATTTATATGCATAGGATGGGGATGGTGAGACCCCAAGCACATCGTTCTTAAAGAAAGTGTAAGTCTCATGCAATAAATATTTAATCCAAAAACAAGAAAATAAGACACATATTAACCCCAAGGGTATAAACTAATTGATATATGATGTCATTTAATCCAAGAAACCAACCTCTAAACAAGAAATTCTTTATAGAAAAAACTACTAGTTGAAGAATATTTTGTACCATAGGATGCCATGTAGGGAGATTCCATAGGACTAGATGTCAAAAATAAGATCGTTGTTGACCAAGATACTAAGAATCCTCATACAAAGATGACCAAATCAATAGAATATATGTTGATAAATGATTATTGTCCTAGTGACCATCATACCATATAAAGGAGCTGACAAAGCCATAAAGCCATAGTACCATGCCCATGCTAATTGAAAACAATGAAGATGTTTTTCTATCTTACAAGAAGAATGAGCCAACTATGTACGAGTTGATAGGTGACTCCCTAACACCCCCAATATAACTACAAGAACAAAATAACTTCCACAAGAGAGAATGACAAGATAACTTTCATAGCAATGCATATATTAATAATGGTTGAATATGAATACAAATGTGCATAGGCCTTCCTGATATAGGCAAGATCATGAGGTAGGATTAGACAAGATCTTGATATGTATATGAATCATATGTGATGAGACAACTACCCTTCATATAAACATTAAATGCATGTGTAAATATTAAATTAACTTGATGATAAAAGTAAATAATGAGACATGGGCACAATATAAATAAATTTTATAAATATTTCCTAAGATAACTAACTTAGGATGATGCAACCTAACTTAAATGAAAGCTAGGGCTTAAGTAAACTTAATATGTGAATAGGTTCTAAATAAGAACTAGTTAGGATATAACCACATTCACAGCAACATGAAACTCATCATTAACTTGATTATGAGTTGGGAGTCACCAAAGACTTGAAATAAGTGATGTTCCATTTCATCTTATAAGCTAGGCCTCATATTTAGCTATATTATTTGTGTATGGAAAGACCAACCTGGTTGATTTTGGGAAAAAATCTCCTTGGGCAGTGAAAAAAAGGACTCATATGCTAGATCCTTTTGACCTATAGGACCCATCAAAATAGAGCTTTCATATAGGTTGTTCAGTGACATTGAAGAGTTGATCATCTGGAAACTCAATGATCAAAGCATATACATCTCCCAAAGGTGCATCATCTAACTGATCTATAATGATTTGACCATTGACTACTTTATGATTCATATATTTTATATCAAATTCACTCAATAACATGACCCATTTAGCCATGTGTATTGTGAGTGTAGTCTTGGAATGTAGATATTTCAATGGATCCACCTTGGATGTATGCTTGACAATATGACTAAGCATGTAGTGTCTAAGTTAGTAGAAGAAAAAGACAACATCTAAACATTATTTTTTCCATTGGAGAGCAACTAAGCTCATACCTTACCAAAATATGGTCGATGTACAAGATGGCCCTGATAGTTCTGATACTTAATGTAAGTACAAATGCCAATAGCTAACAAGATGAAAGGGGGGGGGAGAATCATACAAACTTAAACTTCCATAAAAACAATAGATTCAACCTCGGTAACTTATACTTCAGCAATATAACCAAAACTTCCAAACATGCAAACTTATGAACACATAATCATAGTAACACTCATAACACCAGATTTAACGTGGAAACCCAAATAGGGAAAAACCACTATGGGATTTTGGACCCACTAAGAAATATACTCTTCTAGAGTATGCTAGGTTAAAAGCAAATCCTGTTAAAGATTACAAACACATTGCTAGATGTGACCCGGTTAAGGGATTTCCCTCAGATCTATTAGGATCTTCACTTTGTTAGAAGTGAGCTTGTCAAAGGATTTCAAACACTCATTTAGAATGTTACCTTGCTAGAGGGTTTACATATAAGACTGTTAAGTCCACTCGGTTAAGAGATTTTCTATCACTTACAAAATAACAGTAATACAGATCTATCTACAACTTTACATCTAAAATGATAAAGAAAATTCTTATTTGCTCAAAACAATCTAGTCATAGGAATTATCTTGTCCCTCTGTTGGGCTTTCTACTCTGTTATTCAAACAGGTCTTCAAGCTTCTGTGCTCGGTAATCACTATGTAGCATCCTTGTGCATACACTTGCCCGCATACATTGTTTATTAACAATTCCTTATTTATAAATAATTGCTAACCGCTCAATCTCCTTGATAACATTTCCCATGATCAATCTTATCCATCAAATCTTCAAACTTGACTAGGTTCAATGTATCCTTTCGATCTGAAAATGTTTTACCTTACCTCGGGACTTGCAGTCCTTTCTTGGAACTTGCACAAGGTTATTGTGGTTCAATCTGCATTGTAGATCTTCCTACCAATTTTCCTTTGCCATAGATCCATAACAAACTTCATGCATGGCATACCAATCATTTATACATCTCCAGCTAATCATTGTCCTTCATTAAATAATGCTTTTATCCATCCTATGCACACTGTCATAACTCGATTGCAACTCAGTAGATACTAAACTTTACTCGGTAGACATTTTGCCTTCATTAATCGATATCGATAACCTTAGGGTTTACCGACTAGGTTCTTTGCTCGGTGACATAGTATAGTATAAACCTTACAATAAATCAACATATGTAGAATATCAAAACAATCTAAACATCATAATCTCATCATTGTCTAACTCGGTAATAGTTGCCCATTGAATAACTTATTTCTCCTCTTATTCATTATGTGTCTTTTACCGATGTCTTAATTCTCTTCTAATCAATCTTCTCAAGAGATGGAAACATCATACTAAATCAGATAATCAATCTCTTGACATCAATGAGAAAATAATGTTATAAAGATAGTTATCATCATTCTTCATTTATATCAATAATCTTCAACAACCTTCTCAATATCCTTACTGGATATCAACAATCTCCTGATATTGAAATGCCAACAATCTTTCTTACTGTAATGCCAACAATCTCCTCCTTTGGCATTGATGGCAAAACCAACAATTAAATGGTAGTACCAACAAGATATTCAAATTGATTTGGATTCAGATTGCTCTTAGATTTCTCCTATTATCCTTGATCTGTTAAAATCTTCTGAAGTCTTCTTCCTTTTCATTAGGCTTCTAAGTTGTTGACTTGCATTTAGTCTTCTTCATTTCTTTTGCAATCTTCTTTCCCTATCATTAGTCTTTCATTATTTCCATCATTCAGGGCTTTCATTCAGTCAACCATTTAGCCTTTCAACCATTTAGTCTTCTCCCCCTTTGACAACAATGCCAAAAAGCAAAAGAACTAAATCATGATTTCTTCCTCTTGTGAAGTGATTTGCCTTGTTGTGTAACATCTTAGTCTCGGTCAGAGTAACTGGTTCTATTCAATTTTTCTGCACAACTTTAGGTGACCTCCTAAAGTGCGTAAATCAGCATCAATCCACACATAAAATTTTGTAGATTCATCGAATTGATACTTTCACCGAACTCGGTCAGTGAGTAGAAGATAGGGTTAGGACCCCTAACTTGCTTCTAAGATACTCAAAAGTGTCCCTTGGCAATGGCTTTGTGAAGATATCTGCTAATTGCTCCTTTGAACTAATATATTCTAGCACAACTTTCTTCTCTTGAACTTCTTCTCTAAGATAATGATACTTTATAGATATATTATTTGTCTTAGAGTGCATCACTGGATTCTTTGAAATGTTAATGGCACTAGTATTATCACAGAATATAGTTACTAGCTCGGTAACTTTCTCATTTATACCTTCCAATAGTTGTTTGATCCATGCTATATTGGTACAATTCAATGTTGTAGCAACGTATTCAGCTTCTATTGTTGACTGTGAGATACATCCTTGTTTCTTGCTAAGCCAGCTTACTAGTCTTTCTCCTAAAAAGAAAGCTCTACCACTTGTGCTTTTCTTGTCATCTATGTTGCCTGCCCAATCAACATCAATATAAACTTTTAAATAAAAATTATTCTTCTTTTCATATACTAAGCCATAATCTTCAGTGCCTCTCAGGTATCTGAAAATTCTCTTGATTGTTGTCATATGTGTTTCCTTGGGATTTGCAAAGAATCTTGCTACAATACCTACTGCATGTGCTATATCTGGTCTACTATGCACAACATATTGCAATTTTCCAATCATAGATCGGTAGAGTGTCTCATCAACAAATGCAGATTCATCATTCTTTGATAATTTACAGTTAGTAGTCATAGGAGTACTTACTGATTTAGAATCCTCCATTCCAAATTTCTTCAAGATTTCCTTTATGTACTTGGATTGAGTAATGAAAATCTCATCTTTCATTTGCAATATCTGTAAACCTATAAAATACTTTATCTCGCTGATTAGTGACATCTCAAATTCTTTGCACATTTCATTTCCAAAGTTCTTGCATAAGGAGTCATTTCCACAAAATATGATATCATCAACAAATATGACTGAGATCAGTATTCCATTATCCTCATCTTTCTTCATGTACATATTGTTGTTTTCACTTGTCCTTATAAAACCAATCTTGATTAAGAGTGCAGTCTTTCATACCATGCTCTAGGTGCTTGTTTTAGACCATATAAAGCTTTGTTCAGTTTGCATACTTGATCTTTACTCTTGTCTTCAACAAATCCTTCAGGTTGTTCAATGTAGACTTCTTCTTCTAGTATACCATTCAAAAATGCATATTTAACATCCATTTGATATACCTTGAAATTTTTGAAAGCAGCATATGCCAACAATGTTCTTGCTCCCTCAAGTCTAGCCATAGGTGCAAAAGTCTCACCATAATCTATTCCTTCTTCTTGAGCATAACCTTTGCAAACTAGTCTTGCTTTGTTGCGAATGACTTCACCTTTCTCATTTAGCTAGTTTCTGAAAATCCACTTAGTACCAATTACATTTTTTTCCTTCGGTCTTGGGATCAGTGTCCATGTGTCATTCTTCTTGATTTGATCAATCTCTTATGTCATAGCATTTACCCAATCTTCACTGTTAAATGCCTCTTTCACTATTCTCGGTTCAAATTCAGATATTAGACATGTGTTATGTCTCAGTTTGTTCCTTGTCATCACTAGATCATCCTTATCTCCTATAATTTGACTTGATGCATGATGTCTTCTGACATATTTGGCTAATATAGGCTCGGTAGGTTCTGTATAATCTTCTTCATCACTCAGTAACTAGACATTATCTTCATTTTGTTCAGCAGCTTTCTCGGTACAACTTCTCGGTTGAACATAAACAAATTCTTCATAGTCTTCTGGTTCTTTGGAATTTCCTTCATCATTTCTTTCTGCAAATTCATCAATTTTCACATTTGCACTTTCTACTATTTTGTTAGATGATTTGATCAAATATTTAAATGCTTTACTTCTAGAAGAATAACCAAGAAATGTTCCTTCTTCACTTTTCTGATCAAACCTTCCATTTCTGTCATCTTTGTGAACATAGCATCTACTTCCATAGATTTTAAAGTAACTTACATTAGGTTTCTTGTCATACCAGATCTCATAATGTGTCTTCATAGTTCCTTTCTTCAATTGAACTCAGTTCAGGGTATAGACTGTAGTGCTGATTATTTCTCTCCAAAATGTTTGAGGTACCCTCTTTTCTATCATCAGGGTTCTTGCACAATCCACAATTGATCTGTTTCTTCTCTCGGCTATCCCATTTTGCTGAGGTGTTCTCGCTGTAGATATTTGTCTCTTTATACCATGATCATTGCAGTATAAGTTAAATTCATCAAAAGTGAATTCTCCTCCTCTATCAGATCTAAGATATTTTAGTTGTCTTCTTGTTTCATTTTCAACTCTTGCCTTGTACCATTTAAATGTTTGAAAAGATTCTAATTTTTCTTTTAAAAACATGACTGACATCATCCTTGAGTAATCATCCACAAATAATATGAAATATTTATCACCATAATAACTTTGAACTTTCATAGGACCACAAAGATCAGTATGTACTAGATCTAAAATTCCTTTTGAAGTGTAGGACTTACTTGAAAGCTTGATCTTCTCATCTTACCCATCTGGCATCCTCGGCACATAGCATTCTTAGGTTTTTCAAGACTCGATAGACCTCTTACTCGGTGCTTCTTACTTATTTTGATCAGATTATCAAAATTTACATGACAAAACCTTTTATGCCATAACCAGGTATCATCTATCTTTGCATAAAGACACTTGTTCCGAGTTGAGTCAAGATGAAATGTATTACCTTTTGTTTGTGTCCCGATAGCAGCTAACTTTCCATGCTTGCCATGAACTTTGACAATTCCTTTCTGAAATTCTATTCGGTATCCTGTATTGTTTAGCTATGCTACACTCAACAAATTGTATTTCAATCCTTCAACCTAGTATACATCATCACATTTAGTATTGTCAAGAAGTGTTATAGATCCTTTACCTTTCACCAGACATGGTGCATCATTACCAAATCTTACATAGCCTCCATCATAGTCTTCTAATTTAACAAACTTGTGTTTATCACCTGTCATATGATGTGAGCATCCATTATCTATGATCCAAGAATCATTATTATTTATGTGAGATATTAGGGCTTTTTCTTCATACCTTTCTTCATCAGATCCATCCTTAATAGCCACATAAACAACTTCCTCAGTATCAGTTTCATCAAATTTGTCATCATTGGATTCCTCATCAGCTACTAGACATGTCTTTCTATCTCTCCTTCTGAAGTCTCGGTGTCCTCTATATTGGTTGTCTTTCTGCTTGTTATCTCGGTATTCTCTCTTTTCACTAGATTCTTTGTCAGGGCAGTTAGAAGCCATATGTCCTATCTTATCACAGTTGAAACATTTTAAAGGTAGCTCCCTTTATACTTGCATTCCTCTTGGTAACCTTCTGGCTAATAATGCTTCGAACTCTTCTTGCTTCTTGATTTCCTCATACAGTTTGTGCACTTCTTCCATCTTGTTACGAAATATTTCACTTGCTCCACTGTGACTCCACTGTGATTCCCTTCAGAGTACTTACTCATTCTATCATTGTAATCATTAGATTCACTAATATGAAAAGAACTGAATGCAGATTCAACTTTATTTACCGAAGACCCACTGTTATCAAAATTACTTAACTCAAATGCATGTAGCTTACCAATGGTAGCATCTAAAGAAACTGGCATGTTAGGTATAGACCTCAATTCATTGATTGCAGAGACTCGAATGGCATAGGCTGGTAGAAGGGTTCTCAACAACTTACTTGTTATTTCCTTTTCTTCAATAGTTCCACCTGCTCCTTTAATTTGATTGACAATCTCCTTTAGTCTTGTACTGTATTGGGTTATGTTTTCACCTTCATTCATCCTCATGGATTCAATTTTTCCTCTTAGACTATCTACTTTTTCTCTTTGAACATGTTCATCACCTCCATACATAGATATGAGCTTAGTCCACATTGCTTTTGCACCATTATAGCCTTCTAGATCATTAAACCCTAAGTCGGTCAATGCTGATGTTATTTCAATCATAGCTTGAATATGTTCTTGCTTTGCCTTAATCTCTTCCAAGGTCATAGGGTTGGTGCTCGATGCAATGTAATCATTCTCCAAATAATATGTTGCATATTCTCCAATTCTTGATAAATGCAGCTTCATCCTTTTCTGCCATGTGGAGAAACTTGACTTGTTCAGCTTCGCTGCATCTGTTTTATACATCTTCGGATCTTTGCCTCAAGTACCTTTAAACTTTTTTTCTACCGGAGTCCAAAGCTCTGATACCAATTGATAGTTTTGATACTTAATGTAAGTACAGATGCCAATAGCTAACAAGATGAGAGGGGGGGTGAATCATACAAACTTAAACTTCCATAAAAACAATAGATTCAACCTCGGTAACTTATACTTCAGCAATATAACCAAAACTTCCAAACATGCAAACTTATGAACACATAATCATAGTAACAATCATAACACTAGATTTAATGTGGAAACCCAAATAGGGAAAAACCACTATGGGATTTTGGACCCACTAAGAAATATACTCTTCTAGAGTATGCTCAGTTAAAAGCAAATCATGTTAAAGATTACAAACACATTGCTAGATGTGACCCGGTTAAGGGATTTCCCTCAGATCTGTTAGGATCTTCACGTTGTTAGAAGTGACCTTGTCAAAGGATTTCAAACACTCATTTAGAATGTTACCTTGCTAGAGGGTTTACATATAAGACTGTTAAGTCCACTCAGTTAAGAGATTTTTTGTCACTTACAAAATAACAGTAATACAAATCTATCTGCAACTTCACATCTAAAATGCTAAAGCAGATTCTTATTTTCTCAAAACAATCTAATCATGGGACTTATCTTGTCCCTCTACTAGGCTTTCTACTATGTTATTCAAATAGGCCTTCAAGCTTTTGTGCTCAGTAATCACTATGTAGCATCCCTATGCATACACTTGCCCGCATACATTGTTTATTAACAATTCCTTATTTATAAACAATTGCTAACTGCTCAATCGCCTTGATCACATTTCCCATGATCAATCTTAGCCATCAGATCTTCAAACTTGACTAGGTTCAATGTATCCTTTCAATCTGAAAATGTTTTACCTTACCTCAAGACTTGCAGTCCTTTCTTGGAACTTGCACAAGGTTATTGCGGTTCAATCTGCGTTGTAGATCTTCCTGCCGATTTTCCTTTGTCATAGATCTATAACAAACTTCATGCACAACATACCAATCATTTATACATCTCCAGCTAATCATTGTCCTTCATTAAATAATGCTTTTATCCATCCTATGCGCACTATCATAACTTGGTTGCGACTCGGTAGATACTAAACTTTACTCGGTAGACATTTCGCCTTCATTAACCGATATCGATAACCTTAGGGTTTATCGACTAGGTTCCTTAGGGTTTACCGACTAGGTTCTTTGCTTGGTGACATAGTATAGTATAAACCTTACAATAAATCAACATATGTAGAATATCAAAACAATCTAAACATCATAATCTCATCATTGTCTAACTCGGTAATAATTGCCCATTGAATAACTTATTTCTCTTCTTATTCATTATGTGTCTTTTACCGATGTCTTAATTCTCTTCTAATCAATCTTCTCAAGATATGGCAACATCATACTGAATCACATAATCAATCTCTTGACATCAATGAAAAAATAATGTTATAAAGATAGTTATCATCCTTCTTCAATTATATCAATAATCTTCAACAACCTTCTCAATATCCTTACTGAATATCAACAATCTCCTGATATTGAAATGCCAACAATCTTTCTTACTATAAAGCCAACAGGCCCATTCCTTACCATTGTCATCATGTTGGGTGAGAAGTTCTCCTAGTGTAACTAATGTAGCTAAGATGTAGAGAAAAAATGGTTTCCTAAGAATGGGAGGCATGGAAAAACCCAAATTGACCAAGTATTCTTTAATCTTATAAAAGCCTTGTTGACAAGATGACTCCCATTTAAAGGTTGTGTCTTTGCAAAGTGGGTGAATGGAAGACACTTATCAGCAAGCTATGCTATGAATATCTAAATTTATTAAATCTTACCCAGGAGACTCTCAACTACTTAAGAGTCCTACGAGGAGGCATTTCCATGATAGCTTTGACCTTCTTGGAATCAATTTTGATGCCTCTCCTAGATATAGTGAGCCTCAATAACTTTCCTTATGTGACACCAAAGACACTTTTTAAGATTTAGTCAGAGTTGATACATTTCTATACATTCATAGATGCATTCCAAGATAGAGGGATATTCCATTCTTAACTTTGATTTTCCTAGGAGGTTGTCCACATAATATCCCATTATATTATATTCATCAAATCATGAAAAAGACACTCATTTCTCTTTGATAAGTTTCCCCTGCATTCTTAAGATCCAAGGGCATAACTCAATAATAAAAGGTTCCCCAAGGTGTAGTGAAGGTGGTTTTATGTTGAGCTTCTTTAGCAATTCCAATCTAATTGTATCCTAAGAATTCATTCATAAGGGAAAGCATCTCATGTCTCATCATTAGATCAACAAGAATGCGGATGGTGGGTAGCAAGAAATCATGTTTGGGGCATTCTTTATTCAGGTCCCTCAACTCAGTGCAAACTTTAATGCCCCCAATTGGTTTCAAAATAGGCACTATGTTTGAGATCCATTTTGAATGTTCTATGGGGCATATGAAGCCTAGTTCCAGTAATTTTTTAAGCTCTAATTTGACCAGTAGTGGCACTTGCAAATGCATCTTTCTCATTTTTTTATTGACTAGTTTTACATCTTGATTAACCACAAGATGGTGGACCACTAGAGCAAGAAGGCCTTGACAAGAAGTTCTAAAAAGACCTGATTTTCCTCTTGTGATAAGGAAGCTACAACAAATATGATTCTTTAGTATCTAGATTGACCTCTTTGGTCTCCTCTATAAGGATGGATGATGTTTTAGGCCTTTATGTGCACATAAGGAGAAGAGGCATTTCCCCATCCTCTAGCACCTCATAGAGGTTTTCACTAGAAGATACATTCTTAATTTTTATTTTTTCTTGATCTAAAAGTGCCTTGGGAAGATTTTCACTAGGAGATCTTTTCTTTTTCTTTTTCTTTTCTTTTTCATTTTTGTGACTAATGACTTCCTCTTCCCCAAAGTAGTCTTGAGGATCAAGCTTGTAGACACAATTAGAACCTTACCCTTGGTATGACTAATGCTCAATGGCACCCATGAATTCTAGGATAGCTTTGTTGCTTTGGAAAACATAAAGATAGATTATGTAAGTCATACCCCTATATGTAATTATTATAATTTGTTAAAGAGTCCAATTTAGTATTAAAATATGTCTTTTCTTAAATGAGGTGTGTTATGAATTTTGCAGATGAGTCATATGATATTTATTTATCCTTTATTTTTCCCTTCAATTACATATTGGAAAACTTGAGGTTTGTTGTTAATAAAATGGCATGTACATGTATAAATAATAAATCATTAGCTTTAGAATCAATGATGTGGTGAATTCAAATAGTTAAGTTTTGGACTTAGTGGAGGTTATTGGGTTCCTAAACTAGACATGGATATGTGGTTTATTATATGATCTTGAATTTAAGTAGGATTGAGGATTAGATGTGATATTTGGTGATTGAGAACTGATAGAAAATCATCTTTTATAACAAGTAAGCAGATACAAAAGGGAGTTAGACTCATTCATAAAATCTATTAATATGTTGTCTTGGTCTTAATAAGGGGATAAAGAAATGGAGGAGGATCTTTATAAAATATTCAAATAGCCCAATGAGATCAAATATCAATCATACGCATGTAGTAGTGGAGGTATCAAAACTAAAAAATGAACTCCAAGTATGTATAGGTGGTAAGTTGCACATAAGTAATTGTTATTTTTGATAATTTAAGGAAACAGATAAAGATTTTTTGTGTGATATTATGTTCTATGATGATATATTGAATTGAATAATGATTTGGGTATTTCTACTGAGCTAGTTTATAGAATGTTTATGGTTGGGTTAGTGGACTCATAATTATTATGATGGACTAACAATGCAAAAAATTGGATGTGTAAATGTGATAATTGATGAACAGTATCAATTGGAGAGAAGGGAGATTCAACAAAATCCCATGAGTACTCCATTTATTATAGTACTAGAGTTGATATAGATGTTGTGAGAAAAAATCAAATGTTTTGGATTAAATAAAAAATAGGTTTTGAAGGGGCCCTGAAACCCTTTACAAAAATATTCTAAGAAAATTAGAATCAAAGATTAACATAAATCCAAAACAAAACAGGTTGCAAAAGAAAGACATTACAAACAGTAGCTATAGAGATAGCAAAAACTAGCAAAGAGAATAAAACACAAAACTAGCAAAACAAAGACAACAATGACTATAGACAATAGAAACACAGATCCAATTACATGAAGTTCTTGAGGGTCTTAGCCAACTTAGCCTCAAGGAGACATATTTTCAGCAGAAGCTTTTATTTCTTTGTAGTCCACCTTCTGAATGGTTGCCTTCTTCATGTTGCCATGGGTCCTTTTGTTGGGTCATTTTGTTGGGTCCTTCTTTAGCCTGAGTCACATCAGTTTCATCTCCAATGGTGAGAATACCCCTTTCCTGTTGCTCCCAAGTATGCACCATAATAGCCATAACATCAGCAGTATGCTTCACAATCTTTTGGTTGTTTGACATGATATCCTTAAGCATAGCCTAGGTCTTATTGTATCCCTCTTCAACATTGGAGATGTGGTCTTCAAACATTTTCTTTATCTGATCAACCCCTTCACCTATACTTTTAATGCTTTCTAGCACCAACTTCTTCTCCTCCGTCGTCCATTGCCCCACATCCATCTGAATGCTTTGATCATTCCCAACAGGGATGGCCTCCATTTTACTACCCAAGGTTCTCTGATTGAGTCTAACCTCCTTTAATTCATGAAACAACAATTTAAACATGTTGAACATGTCAATTGCTTGCTCCCAAACCATACCCAACACATTCTCATAATCTTCCTTTTCATCACTAAGCTCTGCACATTTTGGGTGAAGGTCCTCATGAACAGTCACACCCGCATTACCAGAATCATGGGGTGGGGAAGAAGGGGTTTGAAGATTATGGTTGTCTGGCTCCTTGCTATCTTTTTTCTCACTCATAGAATCCTGAAGACTAGCTTCAGTGCCACTGGAAGTGGAGGAGTCATTTCTAGCCGAAGTGGAAGAGGAAGATACCTCAATTTTCTTTCGACCTTTTTTACCCTTGCCCCCCGGGGGATTGCTATTCATAGATTTCTCAAGTTTAACATTTTTGTAGGGGGATGCGACTCACCTTCAGAATCAGACCCATACTTGTGAGGCCTCACCTCGACTCAGTCTGACATTCAGTGGATTTTATATTTTAGACTATTATGGATACTTTATTTTGATGCATTTTGAGACTTAGAACTTTTATGATTTCAGGATTTGGATAACATTGCTATGATTTGATGATTTACTTACATGCTTTATGAGATAGAACACTACATGATTATTAGATAGAATGATATTGCAATGATAGATGTCGATATTGAATTTGCAGGACTTTATTCTGAATATAGAACTATGATGTATGTTTAGTTTATGTGAATTGGGATGAAAATTGCTTATGTGAATTTGCTTGACAAAGAGGTATTTGATCTGTGCAGATGAAAATTGTATGCAAATGATGATGTGCATTGTTATATTATTGAATTATATTATATTTGGATATTTGGAAGTACTAATGTGTAAATTGAGATGCGCAGGAAATTACCATGTGACCATGGAAAATTACAGATAATCAAACCTAGACTTATGTATGTTCATAAAGCCAGGGTTTGTCTATTTGGAGAGACAACACCCCGTTTGTGTTGTATTTTATTCGTAACAGTATATGCTGCATGAGTGTTAAGTGTTAATTAAATTTTAATGTGTAAAAACCTCAAGAGACAATTTCATATTTTATTTTTGTAAAAGTGTTTTATTTGTGTCACTTGACACGTGTGTATTTAAATTTAAATGTTTTATTTTGTCTCTTGGTGGGAAAGTGTTTAATTATAATTAATCTTAAATAAAATAATGTGTTGTCAAAAATATTTTGGGAATATAATATTTGGGGTGGTCAACTTATGGTTGACCCGAAAATAAACTTCAGAGGGGTTTAAAATGGGTTAAATGAACACCTAGGGGTAGTTTAATAGGGTTTCCTAAAGCCCATAAGGTATACCTAGGGGTTAGGGGTAATTTTAGACAAGTTTCTACTTTTTAATGATCTTTTTAACGCTTTAAAAATTGGCTTTTTTGAGTTGAGCGAAAATTGAAAATTGAAGTTAAATCAAATCAAGATTTTTCCTCTTGGAAGGAGAGTCTTTTTGCATTTTTGCTTTCTTTCTTCTTTTTTGTTTTTTTTAGAATCCTGTGAGAACTCAGAGAGTGAGCTTCTTAAGGAAGATTTTTGGGAATAGCAGGGTAATCACCCACTCTCCATTTTTGGAGACAGAAGAAAATTTGTAAAAGAAAACAAGGTTATGGAATAGAGAAAATTGACTAAGGGTAGAAGGAAAAAGAATTGTGGATTGGGCAGCTCTTCATCAGATATCATAATAACCTTTGGGCAGATTAAGGTTGGTTTCAATTTTTACTTTTAATATCTTCTTCTTGTTCATGTCTGGAAGTTTGTTGGCGTAAGAAATCTGTATTCGTGGAAGTTTATGTTTGAGAATCTTTTGATATTTTGTTTTATGAGTTGATGTGTTTTGGGAGTTTTCTCAAGATATCTTACTCTTGGGAGAGAAGAGGATCTTGAGGGTGGTAGCAGTGACAGGCCTCGAGTGAGAGACTCTCTTTGAGAGCGATCACAAGGGATCTTTGTGTGACACTTGCTGCATGGCCTGTTTGTGCAATGGGGGTCATAAGGAGGGTTATAAGGCCAGAATGCCTTTGGGGGGCATAAGGAATAAGGGGTTGAGAATTCTTGATATTTTTATTGTGCCATGAGGTGGCTTCTTTTTTGTATCATACTTGCAGTTCTCCTCGGGGTATTTGGTCCACTACCACCCTTTGAAAATGTTCATCACCAAAGTGTGGTGTTGTGAAAGCCAGGTTGGGAATGTGTCTGGAATATCTGTATGCTTTGCTTTCTATGTGTTTGCCTGTTTGTTACCCGTCTAGGAATTGGTTCTCCGAGCTCGGGGGTGGCTACCAGTTAGCCTAGGCTGGGAGGTGAGCACTCCGTGGTCATATTGTATTTTCTATAATGCAGGAAATTCAAAGGAAAGAGATTAGGAACCATGAAAGAGATACAGAAGATTGTTATTGAAGATACTTGAATTCAGCTGCAGATGTTTGTTAAAAAGTTGTTATAGAAATATGCCTCATTCATAGAAAAGAGAAGCAAGTTGTAATTTGTGGAAGTAGACTTGAAGTCTTATTGTTGTGACTATTCAGAGAAAACATTCTGTAAATTGGTAGAATATCTTAGAGATGTTTTAAAAAAGAAAAGCTTGTTATTTCTACTTCTGGTTTATTTGAAAAAGAAAAGTAAATTTGTGTTGCATGCAAAAGCTTCTTGTATTATGGAAAGAAATAAAAGAATTGTTTTCATTTAGATTTTACCTATATTTTTACTTGAGACAAAATAGAAGTTTTTATATACTGAAAGATTTTAAGTATTTAAAATAGAAAAAGTAGTTTTATGTAAATATTAGATTAGAGGAGAAAAATCAATGAAAATTCCTTTTATTCTAGAAAAGTATATTGTATCTTTTTAAAAGTATTTTAAATTTTATTTTAGTTAGCACTGATTTAAAAGCTATATATATATATATATATATATATATATATATATATATATATATATATATATATATATATATATATATATATATATATATATATATATATATATATATATATATATATATATATATATATATATATATATATTGATATAACTTAATGTTTTTTTCCCTTTATTAAATTAGCTTAAAAATTTTGCATGTAAATTCTTTTTTTTTTAAATTTATATATATTTATATTGAAATAAATTTCATCCTTTTTAACTATGCTTATTTAAGTTATGTAAATATCAAAATATATATATATATATATAAATAATTATATATATATAAATATATATATTTATATATATATATATATATTTATATATTATATTTTATTAAAAAAAAAAAAATTTAAAAAAAATAATGTTTTGGGTCCCCGCGGACTCCACTGTGTGTACGCACAGTGGACGACCGCGCGGCGCCCACTGTGTGCACACACAGTGGAGCCACTTGCGGCTCCCACTGTGTGGCCACACAGTGGGGAGCTGCCAGCGGCGCCCACTGTGTGGGCACACAGTGGTGCCGCGGCGCCCACTGTGCGCTCACACAGTGGCGCGCGCGCGCGGCCAAGTTCGCCTTCCTTCCTCCGTGACCTGCGATAGAATGGTTCCATGGCCGCCAAGGGCTTCGGCCCAGCCAAAAATATTGACTGTTAAAAATTATATATGGTTTAAAACCCTAGCCGAATGGGGCTAGGGCAAGTTGTTATTAAAAATAAATAAGTTAATTAGATTAGATAATATATAAGTGGGGAGTTTAGAACCCTAATTAGGGTTGGGGGAATTATGAAACAATATTTAGGAAGATATAATGTTTTTTTTTAAATTTAGAATTAAAATATTTGTCATTTATGCAAAATATATAATATATATATATATGTATCCATATATATATATGGGTATATATATATATGTAAATATATGAATTTTTGAGTAATTTGAATAAGTAATTAAATTATAAATATATAAATATATGCATATTCAAATATGTATATATGTATATATTTATATAATCCTGATTTTAATTTGGGATAAATTATTAAGAGAAATATAAAAGAATTGAAAAGACTATATAGTCTTATGGGAGAATAAATTAAATTTTTCACTCCTATTTCCTTTAGTTTGATTTATTTAATAAACCTATTGACTATATATCTCTTGGAGATAGAATTAAATCAGTAGGTTCTCCGCAATTAAAATTTAACAATTTATCGATGCTTAGTTCGTTTCAGAATTAGCTCGAATTTAATAATGGAAATTTCATTAACGTTGTCGCAAGAGTGAACTTGTTAATTAATTTAGTATGTTTTTTTAAAAAAAATTTGTTCCGTTTTTGCCCTAAATTTTATGCATGACATTTTGGTATCAGAGCAAGGTTTCCACACTAGGAGCCTTACTCACTTACGTTTCGCCTTAGAATATTTTTAAAATTATTTTGTTAATGGAAATTTGAATTTGAATAAATTTAATTACAAAAGAAATAAATTAATTGTTTTTGTCTTATTTTCCTCTTAGGATGCCTCTGTTGACGCGACAAACTCGCAAGCGCAGACGGGGTCCTAGACGTGAGCGCATAGCACGCGATGAGGAAGAGAGGGAGGCATCGGTTCTAGAGGAGAACCCAGAAGCACCTCCCGAACAGCCAAATGAACCTAACCGAGACCTCTTAGCAGCCATTCAGAATCTTATTGGCATTGTTCAGGAAAGGATTCCAGCAGAGAACCCTCAGGTTAGGAGTCATGACTCTGGGAGTCATAGATCTGTTGATAGAGAACGAAGCAGGAGCCCAGCTCCGATTCCTGTAGAGAGTCAGGGTGGTAATGAGCCAGAGTCAGTGCATATGCCAGGACCACCTCCAGCGGTGGAACCAGTTTATTTTGAGAGAGGATGTCGAGATCCAAGGGATCTCATCAGGGAGGTCATGCGCCTCCAACCACTATCCTTCGGAGGTTCTACAGATGGAGTAGACGCCGAGGCATGGCTTCTAAGTCTTGAGAGGTGCTTTGCGTTGCGTTCATATGAGAGCAACTTGAAAGCACGTGTTGCAGTTCATCTTCTGAGAGGGACAGCCTCCACCTGGTGGAGACAGGAAGAGTACAAATGCGGATTAGTTCCTGATACACTCACTTGGGAGATATTCACAGAGAGGTTCCGTGAGAGGTACCTATCAGAGCACTTCAGGGAGCGTCGTATAGATGAATTTCATGATCTCCAACAAAAAGGCTTGTCAGTAACCTAGTATGAGAGTAAATTCTTTGAGTTGTTGCCATATGTAGATTATCTAAAGGATGAGAAACTTCTTGTAAACCGCTTCATCAGGGGATTGAATGCCAGTATAGTCGGGCCTGATCAGAGAGCACAGGGGCAGTACACACAGCCGACGGGGACTCAACAGTCCTCCAGGGGTGGGTACAGCAGATCCAGTAGGATAGGAGGTCAGGCTTTTTCTAGGCCTCAGGGTGCCCAGTTCCAGGCACGGGGTGCTTGCTTTACATGTGGAGCCATGGGGCATTTGGCAAGGGATTGCCCTCAGGGACAGGTAGCAGGGAGTCAGCGGATGGCCGCTTCAGAGCTGACAGTTGGTGATATGGGCAGGTCCCATAGAGTATTCGCAGCGGTTGACAACTGCCAGGCTGATCATCAGGCCACGGTTATCGAATCTTCAGGTATTATCAGAGGTAACAATGTATCTATTTTGTTTGATTCAGGAGCTACTGACTCCTTTATATCTCCATCGGTTGTGGAGCGTTGCGGGTTAGTGGCAACTAGGCAGGATGTCAGTTGGGAAGTGGAATTAGCTTCAGGGGCTAGAGTGTCAGTGGAATCAGAGGTTAGGGCATGTCAGCTGCAGATTGGCAAGATCACCACTTTAGTAGACCTTAGAGTGACTCCACTTGGATCTTATGGAATCGTACTTGGCATGGATTGGCTTTATGCCCACAAAGCCAAGATGGATTGCCGCCTATAAAAGATCGAGTGTGAGGATGATCATGGTTCGCCCATAGTTATCATCGGGATTCAGAGGCCCGTGTCTCTTCGTATGATCTCCGCAATGCAGCTTATGCGGAGCATGCGGAAGGGATGTCAACTTTTTGCTATCACTATCAGTAACAGAGGGGAAGGGGAGGAAAAAGAAACATCGCTCGATGACCATCCTATCCTTAAGGGATATTCAGATGTATTTCCTTCAGAGTTACCGGGAATGCCTCCCCACAGAGAGATTGATTGTCATATAGACCTAGTACCAGGAGCCGAGCCAGTTTCCAGAGCACCTTATAGAATGACCACAAATGAGCTTAATGAACTTAAAATTCAGCTTGAGGAACTTCTTGAGAAGGGTCATATCCGTCCTAGCGTATCCCCGTGGGGTGCACCAGTCATCTTCGTTAAGAAGAAGGATGGATCTCTACGATTGTGTATGGATTATCGGCAGCTAAATAAAGTAACCATCAAGAACCGATATCCTTTGCCCAGGATTGACGATTTGTTTGACCAGCTTATGGGTGCCAAAGTCTTTTCCAAAATAGATCTGAAGTCAAGATACCATCAGTTGAGAATAGTGGAAAGTGATATCCTCAAGACCGCATTTCGCACTAGATATGGTCACTATGAGTTTACTGTAGTCCCCTTTGGACTTACGAATGCCCCAGCAGTTTTTATGAGCCTCATGAATGGGGCGTTCCGTACCTTTCTGGACCGTTTTGTTATTGTATTCCTCGATGATATACTGATATATTCTCGGAATGAGAAGGAGCATGAGGAGCACCTGAAATAGGTATTGCAGTGTTTGTGGGATAACTAGCTGTTTAGCAGCCTATCGAAGTGTGCTTTCTTTCGGTCTGAGGTCAAGTACCTTCGGCACGTTATTTCCGGTGATGGGATCTCAGTTGACCCATCAAAGATTAGGGCTATTATGGATTGGCCAGCGCCTACCAGTGTGATAGAGGTCAAGAGTTTCATGGGTTTAGCAGGGTATTACCGACGTTTTGTCGATGGTGTCTCCAGAGTCGCACACCCTATTACTTCTCTTCAGCGTAAAGGGAAGAAATTTGAGTGGACAGAGAAGTGCGAGAAGGCCTTTCAGGAACTCAAGAAGGCATTTACTAGCCCTCCTATCCTTGTTGTACCAGATCCTTCAGCTGACTTCATGGTTTGTACGGATGCTTCCCTAGAGGGTTTAGGGGCGGTTCTTATGCAGGATGGTAGGGCCATAGCTTTCGAGTCTAGGAAACTTAAGACTCATGAACTTAATTTTCCCACCCACGACCTTGAGCTCGCAGTAGTAGTGCATGCACTTGTGAGGTCGAGACACTTCCTTTTAGGACATCACTTTGAGTTGCATTCAGATCATCAGAGTCTTCAGTACATCTTCACTCAGCTGAACCTTAATGCACGTCAGAGGAGATGGATGGAGTTTTTGTGCGAATATGATTTTGACGTTCACTACATCAAGGGAAAGGAAAATGTAGTTGCAGATGCCTTGAGTAGGAGACGTCATGAGGTTTACACCATATCCATGGGCACAGACTTGAGACCGTATACTTTGGCACTTGTCGGAGGATGGATGGTATGCAAAGGTTTGTCAGGTATTACGTTCTCAGGTTACTCTAGAAGGGAAATAAGTGGATTATTCTTTGGAGTCCGATGGACTGTTACGCCACAGAGGGCGCATTTATGTACCTTCCTCCGGAGGGTTGCGAGAGTTCATTGTCACGGAAGCTCATAGAGCTCCTTATGCAGTGCATCCCGGGGTTAAGAAGTTGCATGCTGACTTGAGGCAGTTGTATCATTGGCCGAGAATGCGGCAGCTCATTGCTGAGATAGTAGCTCGATGTCTCGAGTGTCAGAGGGTAAAGGCGGAGCACCGCCATCCAGGTGGGTTGCTTCAGTCTCATGCTATACCAGAGTGGAAGTGGGATACTATATCCATGGATTTCATCATTGGTCTTCCTATGTCTTCTCGTCGCCATGATGCTATCTTGGTGACAGTTGACAAGTTGACCAAAGTAGCTCACTTTTCACCAGTTCGTACTACATTCACAGCTCCAGCAGTAGCACAGGTGTTCTTGCGAGACATTGTTAGACTACATGGCGTACCCCGCAAATTTATATTTGATAGAGATTCTCTTTTCACTTCTACCTTTGGGAAGTCATTACAGGCAGCTATGGGCACTAAGCTCAATTTTAGTACAGCCTATCACCCGGAGACAGATGGTCAGACAGAGAGGGTCAATCAGGTGTTAGAGGATATGCTTCGTATGTACCTCATGGATCATCAGACCCGGTGGGAGGAGTATCTTCCCTTAGTGGAGTTTGCTTATAACAATGGGCATCACACTTCTTTGGGGATGCCACCCTACCAGGCATTATACGGCAGGCCTTGCAGGATGCCCCTGAGTTGGGATCGCATAGAGGATAGAGTTGCTATTGGTCCTGAGTTAGTTCGGGATATGGAACAGCAGGTGGATTTGATTAGGCAGCGTCTCAGAGAGGCTCAAGATAGACAGAAGAAATATGTCGATGCAAAGAGGGCTGATCGTAGTTACTTGGTTGGAGACAGAGTTTCCTTGAGAGTGCGACCGCATAAAATTCCAATCCGTTACGGAAAGGGTTCTAAGCTCGCACCTCGCTTTGTAGGACCTTTTGAGATTTTGGAGAGATAGGCCCAGTTGCCTACCGTTTAGCTTTTCCACCTAGCCTGTCACGCATCCACGATGTGTTTCATGTTTCAGTTTTGAGAAAATATATCTATGATGAGTCTCACCTTTTAGATTGGGATGCCTTACAGGTGGAGTCGGAAGGGCAGCTAGCTTTGGAGCCCATTCGCATTTTGGCACGCCGGACATTGGCCCTTTGAGGTCGAGAGCTGGACCAGGCTAGGGTCCAGTGGGATTGTTATGATGAGGTTACGGCTTCATGGGAGGACGCAGCACGTATGAGATCAGAGTACCCTCACCTCTTTGATGAACTCCAGGAGGAAGTTCATGCCTAGAGGGGAAGGATGTGAGGCCTCACCTCGACTCAGTCTGACATTCAGTGGATTTTATATTTTAGACTATTATGGATACTTTATTTTGGTGCATTTTGAGACTTAGAACTTTTATGATTTTAGGATTTGGATAACATTGCTATGATTTGATGATTTACTTACATGCTTTATGAGATAGAACACTACATGATTATTAGATAGAATGATATTGCAATGATAGATGTCGATATTGAATTTGCAGGACTTTATTCTGAATATAGAACTATGATGTGTGTTTAGTTTATGTGAATTGGCATGAAAATTGCTTATGTGAATTTGCTTGACAAAGAGGTATTTGATCTGTGCAGATGAAAGTTGTATGCAAATGATGATGTGCATTGTTATATTATTGAATTATATTATATTTGGATATTTGGAAGTACTAATGTGTAAATTGAGATGCGCAGGAAATTACCATGTGACCATGGAAAATTACGGAGAATCAAACCTAGACTTATGTATGTTCGTAAAGCCAGGGTTTGTCTATTTGGAGAGACAACACCCCGTTTGTGTTTTATTTTATTCGTAACAGTATATGCTGCATGAGTGTTAAGTGTTAATTAAATTTTAATGTGTAAAAACCTCAAGAGACAATTTCATGTTTTATTTTTGTAAAAGTGTTTTATTTGTGTCACTTGACACGTGTGTATTTAAATTTAAATGTTTTATTTTGTCTCTTGGTGGGAAAGTGTTTAATTATAATTAATCTTAAATAAAATAATGTGTTGTCAAAAATATTTTGGGAATATAATACTTGGGGTGGTCAACTTATGGTTGACCCGAAAATAAACTTCAGAGGGGTTTAAAATGGGTTAAATGAACACCTAGGGGTAGTTTAATAGGGTTTCCTAAAGCCCATAAGGTATACCTAGGGGTTAGGGGTAATTTTAGACAAGTTTCTACTTTTTAATGATCTTTTTAACGCTTTAAAAATTGGCTTTTTTGAGTTGAGCGAAAATTGAAAATTGAAGTTAAATCAAATCAAGATTTTTCCTCTTGGAAGGAGAGTCTTTTTGTATTTTTGCTTTCTTTCTTCTTTTTTGTTTTTTTTAGAATCCTGTGAGAACTCAGAGAGTGAGCTTCTTAAGGAAGATTTTTGGGAATAGCAGGGTAATCACCCACTCTCCATTTTTGGAGACAGAAGAAAATTTGTAAAAGAAAACAAGGTTATGGAATAGAGAAAATTGACTAAGGGTAGAAGGAAAAAGAATTGTGGATTGGGCAGCTCTTCATCAGATATCATAATAACCTTTGGGCAGATTAAGGTTGGTTTCAATTTTTACTTTTAATATCTTCTTCTTGTTCATGTCTGGAAGTTTGTTGGCGTAAGAAATCTGTATTCTTGGAAGTTTATGTTTGAGAATCTTTTGATATTTTGTTTTATGAGTTGATGTGTTTTGGGAGTTTTCTCAAGATCTCTTACTCTTGGGAGAGAAGAGGATCTTGAGGGTGGTAGCAGTGACAGGCCTCAAGTGAGAGACTCTCTTTGAGAGCGATCACAAGGGATCTTTGTGTGACACTTGCTGCATGGCCTGTTTGTGCAATGGGGGTCATAAGGAGGGTTATAAGGCTAGAATGCCTTTGGGGGGCATAAGGAATAAGGGGTTGAGAATTCTTGATATTTTTATTGTGCCATGAGGTGGCTTCTTATTTGTATCATACTTACAGTTCTCCTCAGGGTATTTGGTCCACTACCACCCTTTGAAAATGTTCATCACCGAAGTGTGGTGCTGTGAAAGCCAGGTTGGGAATGTGTCTGGAATATCTGTATGCTTTGCTTTCTATGTGTTTGCCTGTTTGTTACCCATCTAGGAATTGGTTCTCCGAGCTCGGGGGTGGCTACCAGTTAGCCTAGGCTGGGAGGTGAGCACTCCGTGGTCATATTGTGTTTTCTATTATGCACGAAATTCAGAGGAAAGAGATTAGGAACCATGAAAGAGATACAGAAGATTGTTATTGAAGATACTTGAATTCAGTTGCAGATGTTTGTTAAAAAGTTTTTATAGAAATATGCCTCATTCATAGAAAAGAGAAGCAAGTTGTAATTTGTGCAAGTAGACTTGAAGTCTTATTGTTGTGACTATTCAGAGAAAACATTCTGTAAATTGGTAGAATATCTTAGAGATGTTTTAAAAAAGAAAAGCTTGTTATTTCTACTTCTGGTTTATTTGAAAAAGAAAAGTAAATTTGTGTTGCATGCAAAAGCTTCTTGTATTATGGAATGAAATAAAAGAATTGTTTTCATTTAGATTTTACCTATATTTTTACTTGAGACAAAATAGAAGTTTTTATATACTGAAAGATTTTAAGTATTTAAAATGGAAAAAGTAGTTTTATGTAAATATTAGATTAGAGGAGAAAAATCAATGAAAATTCCTTTTACTCTAGAAAAGTATATTGTATCTTTTTAAAAGTATTTTAAATTGTATTTTAGTTAGCATTGATTTAAAAGCTTATATATATATATATATATATATATATATATATATATATATATATATATATATATATATATATATATATATATCTGATTTAACTTAATGTTTTTTTCCCTTTATTAAATTAGCTTAAAAATTTTGCATGTAAATTCTTTTTTTTTTAAATTTATATATATTTATATTGAAATAAATTTCATCCTTTTTAACTATGCTTATTTAAGTTATGTAAATATCAAAATATATATATATATATATATATATATATATATATATATTTATATATTATATTTTAAAAAAAAAAAATTTAAAAAAAATAATGTTTTGGGTCCCCGCGGACTCCACTGTGTGTACGCACAGTGGACGACCGCGCGGCGCCCACTGTGTGCGCACATAGTGGAGCCGCTTGCGGCTCCCACTGTGTGGGCACACAGTGGACGGCCACGGCCGCCACTGTGTGGCCACACAGTGGGGAGCTGCCAGCGGTGCCCACTGTGTGGGCACACAGTGGTGTCGCGGCGCCCACTGTGCGCTCACACAGTGGCGCGCGCGCGGCCAAGTTCGCCTTCCTTCCTCCGTGACCTGCGATAGAATGGTTCCATGGCCGCCAAGGGCTTCGGCCCAGCCAAAAATATTGACTGTTAAAAATTATATATGGTTTAAAACCCTAGCCGAATGGGGCTAGGGCAAGTTGTTATTAAAAATAAATAAGTTAATTAGATTAGATAATATATAAGTGGGAGTTTAGAACCCTAATTAGGGTTGGGGGAATTATGAAACAATATTTAGGAAGATATAATGTTTTTTTTTAAATTTAGAATTAAAATATTTGTCATTTATGCAAAATATATAATATATATATATATGTATCCATATATATATATGGGTATATATATATATGTAAATATATGAATTTTTGAGTAATTTGAATAAGTAATTAAATTATAAATATATGCATATTCAAATATGTATATATGTATATATTTATATAATCCTGATTTTAATTTGGGATAAATTATTAAGAGAAATATAAAAGAATTGAAAAGACTATATAGTCTTATGGGAGAATAATTTAAATTTTTCACTCCTATTTCCTTTAGTTTGATTTACTTAATAAACCTATTGACTAGATATCTCTTGGAGATAGAATTAAATCAGTAGGTTCTCCGCAATTAAAATTTAACAATTTATCGATGCTTAGTTCGTTTCAGAATTAGCTCGAATTTAATAATGGAAATTTCATTAACGCTGTCGCAAGAGTGAACTTGTTAATTAATTTAGTATGTTTTTTTTAAAAAAAATTTGTTCCGTTTTTGCCCTAAATTTTGCGCATGACAATACTCATCTTCACCTGATTCACCCACACTAGTATCCTCTTCAGAAGAAGTATGAATATAGTCATTAGGGGAAAGAAGGGCACAGAAATGAGAATCAATAAGGACTAACAGTCCTTCATGCAATATGGGGAACTTAGAGGGGTTCTTCTTGTGGTCATTAAAATTGGTTCTGAGGGCAGACATAAGATAAAATGAGAATGACATCTTGACTCCATGAAAAAAGTGATTCATGATCACAAAATGATGCCCATACACTCTAGTAAAATGACCATCTAAAGAAAGGTATTCCATAATTACCTTTAACATCTTCTACCAAAAGGGCTTGAACACCGAAATGGAATAGCAGCTAGCAGTCTTTTTAACAATTTTAGCTCTCTCTGCTTTCTTCTTGGGAAAATCCTTCAGAACCTTCTCTGTATATTCTCTATCCCTATAATATTTCATGTAAAGCCTAGTGACTTGGCAAATGAGGCTTTCATCCACCAGAACTTTCTGCCCATGGAGAACAATGGTCACATTCTTCCAATGCTTGGTAAATTAATTCATAATATCCTTGTTATAGCCTTGCAGCCTCTCAATATAAGAGGTGAAACCCCTTTCTCCAAAATCCTCCATAGCTTACGTTCCTTCTTCAGCTTCATGCAACTAGGAGGTTCAATCCTTTTTCTTGCGCCCCCCATCTTCAAATTCTCTTCGTCGCTCTCACAACATTCGGCTTGCAGAACAAAAAATAGAGCCCAAAGAATGCCAATAATTGCCCACAAAATATGCGAGATGAATTCGCACTTAATATTATGTACTCTCTGGCCACCTGCCTTAATCGAAAAGGTTCTGATCTTTCTAGAATCACTCTGAGTCATTATAGCCCGGGTCATCATTAATGTTACTCCCTCGGTTTTAGTCATGAAGCAAATGCATCACAAAATTTGAGTCCAGCCTATCACCATTGGTCCAGCTCAGTTGACTCTTACTTGTGACCCCTTTATTAGCAAAATAGTCAGCCACCACATTAGCTTGTCTATACACATGGGATATAATGCATTTATCAAAAGTTTTAATTATATCCCTAGCTTTTTAATCCACATTTCAACATTCCAAGATGGTTTAGAGGTACCCCTTAGGTAGTTAATAATATTTTGTGAATCCCCTTCCACCCAAACACAACTAAAGTTGTGATTTTTAGCAAGAATTAAGCTTTGATAAGCCCCTATGGCTTCAACAATATGGTTGGTCTGATTTCCCAAGGGGAGCACCATCGCTGAAAGAAAATTGCCATCGTGATCTCACAACACTCCCCCTCAACTTGTCAGTCCAAGGTTAGAAAAATTCAAATGTTGTGCTTAATTAATTTTTATATTTATTGGCCAAATGATTTGAATGGCTATATTTCTTCAATTTTTCTTTGAAAAATCTTGGGCTTTGATTGGAGGGGGGGGGGGGCACTAAGTTTTATTGATATTGATGTTTTCTTTTAATTTAGCTAATAATTCTTTAAAAAACACTTATTTTATTGTTATTTATATGGTTTTAAAGACCCTAGGTATATACCTAGGGATTAGGCATGTTTTGGAACCTTTATTTAATTTTTGGATGAGTTTTAGACCCTTTTGATTGGTATGTTTGGTTGATGATAAAATTTAAGGGTTGAGAGATGGAATGATTGACGTGTCTATATAGCATTCCAACCCCCAAGGTTTGTTAAAGATTTGGTTGGATGAATGATTCTCTCCCATGACTCACTATTTGGGTGGACATGTGGATTTCTTAAAAGGAAGAATCACCAAGAACCTCCATGACTCATTGAGAGGATAAGATTTTTATGGAAAGATAGAATGTGAAGGTGACAAGTGTCGCCTTCATACTGAAGGATCTTGAGAGTATGTTTCTATTTATTTGCTTGTTTTGGGAGGCAAAGGGGTTATTCTTGCATGTTTTTTTGGGGGTTGTATTCCTTTGTTCCATTTTTGGTTCTAGCTTTTATTTTGAGAGGGAAATATTGAAAAATTTCTTTAGGAAAAGACTTGGAAATTTTTCTTGATGAGAAGGTGAAGAGATAATCCTACGTTTTTTGGAGAAAGAGAATAAGGAGGACTCACTGGCCTTAAATAAATCAAGAGAGGTTAGTCTTCCTCATTTAATTGATTTCCTTTTAGTGTTTATAAGTAATTCTCACAATGGGTTATTTTCTTTCTAAAATGTATGAAAATAGTTGACATATTTTTAAATTGTGAAAACTTAATTTGATGGGGTTTTGGGTGGTGTGGAGTCTTTTTGTGTTCTTGGATTATTGGGGTTTTTGACAACTTTTGTGGTTTAAATGTGTATGTGTGTTGTTTCTCTTCAAAATTTATTCGATGTGATAACCTTATAGAATTATGGAATGGCTAGAGCTTGGAAATGGCTTGATGATGCCATAATGGATGGGTGGAGAACTTGTTCTTTTCCATTGGCATGTGATTTCAAATTGAAGATGACTACTCAAATTTTGTGCTCTTAGGGATCTATGGTTTGAAAGACTTATTTTTTGTAATGGAATTTAGTTAGACATATTGAAGTTTCATTGTTTTGAGTAATAGAAAATGTACCCATTTGACCTCTATGAAACTAACGAAATAGAGCTTCCTTGTACTATAATTGAGAAAGAATTAGATGAGGAAATCTAGATTTGAAAGTACCAAATATTTTTCTACTTTCATATTTGAGGCTATGTTGCTAGCGTGTAGAAAGTCTACTAAAATGATTTTTAGGGTTTCATCTAATAATGCAAATGCATTTACAAAAAAATGTAATGACAATCTTTCATCTCTTGTCAATATAAATCTATATAGTTATTATAATTCAAATGTCAATTCAGGTTATTGGCTTATAGTTTAGTTGTTGAATATATGAATTAAATAAAGGATTATCTCATGGTCACATATATTTTTAATTGAATGAGGAGAAAGAAATTTTTTGTTACAATTTATGACAGGCAAAACATGTGTATGTATGATTAACCTGTTAAATTTTCTACACACACACACATATAATGATTAAGATTCACATGTGTATATATATAACTCTTTCTTTATTCTTTAGTTTAGGGTTTTAGTTGTCCTAAAATCCAAAGGTAAAAGATTGTAAGATTTAAAAAAAAAAAAATTAAATGTTAGTAATTGTTTGATTTTTTGTTATATATTAAAATTGTTAGTATTAGTTGTTGAATGTCCCGGACAGCTGAGAGGGGGGGTGAGTTAGTTATAAATTAAAAATTATATTACTTTTCAATAGAAATAGATTTGACAATTTAAACTTCAAATTACTTAACCATGAACAGATAATAACATGAAAGAACACACTTATGGAACACCAAATATGACGTGGAAAACCCATGGAGAATGTTAGTTCTCAGATTAAAAACACATGTTAGGGTGACACCAGTTAAGGTGATTTTTACAAGATGGCTTATTGCCAGAATTGCTCACTATAGGTGAGATCACTACCTAACTAAAATAACCAAAAAAAAGGAGGGCTCACTACTCAGAGGAAGAAAGAAAGAATCCACCACAAAGGCACAACTGTCACTCTGTTGCAATGCCAAAAGAAACCTTAGGCTCACTGCCATCGATACCAAACAGCATCAGCACACAACCACACTGATCAACCACTTCGCATCAAAGATAGATCTTCCCTTTTACAATCAACTTCCTTCTTCGAATCCTTCTATGTTTATTTCATTACAATCATTCTTTATATATACTGATCTCCAAATTAGATTTTTGAAGTCAGCCAAGGAGATAATAAAAACATAATTCAAAAATAGGCCTTCACTAAGCATTCCCATGGTGGAAAGAATGAAAAGTGGACCACACCACAAGTCAACATGTTATCCAAATGTCGCAATCATCAAACCAAGAAGATAGAGCATCTAGGTTTAATCGGACCAAGTAAGAACAATTTTGAAGCACAACATGTGTCGAATCAGAATAACAAAGATACAAGATTTAGAAGCATAAATTGAGAAACACAACAAGAGAACTAAAGATGTGGAGCTCTACAAACTTTGTCAAACAAACATCATCAGCACAACATAGACTTCTAGAGAACACTTTTCAGACCACCAAAACAGGAGAGAAGAATCTCAAGACAATATCGAACAACGTGCCAACATATCATGATTGCATCTGCAATAAGTAAGAACATCCAGAGAAAAAACCAAACATTGAGACAGAATGAATATGTTGACATCAATGAGAGCCATACTGAAACATCAATCATATTCACATTTGCAACATTAGTTTCTTAGAATATAATGAGGTTGTTTTTTTATTTTTATAAAAAGATTCTATGTCTTTTTGTAACCAAGAGTATTAATTGTGGACAAAAATAAAATAAAATAAAATATTAAAGTAAAAAAAAATAGCAAAGAAAATCAAACCAAAAAAATCACCTTTTCTTAGAGTTTCTATTCTAATGCCCAAAATTATAGGGTAGTGATTTAAATCATTCAAGGGATAATATTTAATCATCGCCCATTATTAAAAAAAAGATTTTTAAAGTAATAAAAATACTAAACTAAATCCTCACATTTAAAGTTCTAAGATTTATAAATTATAAGGGGAAAAAAAGTCTAGAAAGGAAATTTTAAATTCTTTTGTTTTCAATTGCACCAACTTTCCATCATATTAGGAAAAAAATCTCAAGAAATCAAAAATTATTTAAATTAAATAAATATTTATTGATATTTAACATAAATAAAACTTAAGTTTAATCTACATTTGAATTTATACAAAAAAGTATCCAATTAATAATGGATCTAAATTACTTGTGTTAATCATTAAGATTTAAATTATTTGAGAAAATAAAAAAAAGATCAAGTTCCATAAGATCTCTTAGCCTTCCTCTTGACATAATAAAATTCATTTAATGATTTGCAAATTAAATTATTACTAAATAAACTAATCTAAAATCAAAATAAATATTAAAAAATTAGAGTTAAAAAATTAGAGAGTATAATTAATTTGAGTTTAAATTAGAAAGTCAAAATTACAATTTAACTGTCAGTGGAACCTAACTGACCACGATTGAAATGTAAATCATTCAAAATAGTATCATGTTTTTACCATATCGTAGTAACAGGGACTAGTGAACTCTTTTGTTTACAAGATTTTACTTTTGTTGAATATGATAATAGACAATTAAAAAAAAAATTGTGCATAATGAATTCAAAAAAATTAGTCTTGATAAAAAAAAATGTTGGTTATTTGTGTGTAAAGTTCATATTAAAATATGGGCATGACAAGTAATCCCTCGTTGGTTCCAGTCAATAAGTTCAAGGTGGTGAAGGACGAGTTCAATGGCCATTATGGAATTATCGAAAAAGGAGGAGCTATTGATATCATCATAAGATCTCATATTGACCTCTTCAAGAATGTCTTTAATGCTCACGAAGTTTCTCTCAATGTTATGGAAGGTGTTAGTCAAAGTTGAGGCCCCAAGAGTAGTGGTAGATCCAAAGCCAAACCCTTGTTCTTTAGGATTCTCAACAAATTCAATGGGCTTCTTCATTCCTTGATCATCATGACCCAAACCGCCACCTTGATAGTCCCACTTTTGAGTGACTAGTGCATGAGACCTTGGATACCTTTCCTTGAAATATTCAAGGAATTTACCATTGTGTTCAAGTTTATCTCTATAACCTCGCTGATTTTTGTCCTCCTCAATTACCTCTTGATTGATTCCTGCTAATGACTAAAATGTAATGGAACCAAATCTTTAACCAAGGGTTTTTTTTTGTTTCTATTGATAAGAGGTCCTCCCATAAGTATGAGGTTCTAGGGGTGTAGAGCCCATAGTGAAAGCATTCTTGAGCTCATACTCTCCTTAACCTTTGTTACTAATCTTGATTTTGGAAAAGGAAGCTTCAAGGGTGGCTTCAATTTTGGTAGATGAAATGATAGCATTGGGTTCAACATAGGATGATGAGGAGCTTCCATTGGGATGCACAATATTTGTCCTAGGATAATGATGTGAATGGGGTAATGAAGCCTTGAGAGCATGGTAGTACTCAAAAGGTTGGGGGTTTGCATGAATGGTGACTTTAGTGCCATTGTAAGGGAATTTGAGACACTAGTGGAAAGTGGAGGGAATAGCTTGCATGGCCTGAATTCATTGGCAACCGAGGAGGATGTTGTAAGGGAGATCAAGATCAACTACGTGACACATTGTATATTGTAGCAAAGGACTCACCTAAATTGTAAGAGAAATAGTGCCCTCAAAATTCCTTTCTATAATATCATAAGACTTGATAGTAATTACCTGATTTTTAAGATTTGTTGGAGTGAACCCCACTTGTTTTATAAAATTCAAAGCACATAAATTAAGGGTCAAACCGTTTTCCAACAATACTCATTTCACCTTGTGGTTATTGATAATGACTACAAGTGGACAGGGTGATTGTGATTTGGCTCTATAGCTATCATATCAAATGAGTTGAAATACAAGTGGTAAGTGGATGAAAGGTGGCCCACAAGAGCTTGAAATAGCATATGATATATATCATTTGGAGCATGGGTATCCTACAATGCTTTACTTAGGATCTCTTAGTGGAGGGGTAACGTTTTGAGAATATCCAAGATTTCTATGTTGAGGTTTTACCAAGATGCTCCAAAATATCATATTGGGCATTGTGTTGGGAGGCATTGGATGGTTATAACTACACATTGTGGATCTTAGCCTTTGATTTGAATCATATCCAAGTTGTGATCCACTTGAGTTATACAGCCAACTATGTTATTGTAGTTAGAGACCATGTTGTAGCTTATGGTATTAGCATGTAGTTATTTTGGTTCTAATTCCTATTAATGCTCAATCTAGAATTTGCATTGGAAGTTCTAGCACCCAAAGTATGTTTAGGAAACACATTTTGATAAATTTGTAAGTGCACATTAGGAGAATCATTCTAAAGGGGATCAACTATAATTTCATCCTTTTCTATGAGATCATGGATGTAATTATTTAGCTTCGTGCACTTGATTGTTGGGTTTCCCTTCATTCAGTGGTAATCACAATATTCATTGTCTTTAAACCAAGTGGGTTTGGATTTTGAATCATCAAATGGTTGTGTTTTTAGAAACTTAACCATGTTTTCTTGTACCATTCTTTGGAACATTACGAATAGAGGCTCTCCCAAAGGTGTAAAGTTGCGCTTTTGATTACCTTGTGTGTGTTTTCTTGATGAACCTTGAGGAACTGAAATGGAATTCACTTATTGATTCATTGATTGGCATGCAAGTTGAGGAGGAGGTTTTGGTTGTGGTGACAAATTGGACATGTTTAGTGTCTATCACTCCATCTCCAGTAAAAATTTTATTTTTGTTCCAATATTTCAATCTATCATTATTGGTTTTATTAGTGTTGTCCTTGTATAATTTGACCAAACCTTTGGCAACCAATGCCTTCTCAATTGTGACTCCTTTGTCTATGATCTTATCATAGGATGAGATGCAGTGGATATGGAGATGTAAGGCCATCTCTTGATTGAGATTTTGGATAAAAATTATGACCAATTGCTTTTCAAGGAATTAATATATAAGACAACCTGCAATGCTTCTGTATTGTTGTGGGTACTCAGCAAAACTTTCTCCCCACTTTTGTTTGTTATTACATAGATCAAGCATGGTGATCAAATGTTCTAGGTTGTTGGATATTTCTTTCGTGGTTTACAAATTTCTCAATAGAAAGGGGTAATATTCATTTCTTAGACCAAGTATATAAATGCGATGTTGAACAAGTTTAAGATGGGATATTGTAAACCAGTATGAATACAAATGGTGGATGTAAGTTGATCAAGGATGATGATTCGGCAATGTCAAATCAGACTTTATATAGATCGATGATTGGGAGTTTGTTACATGTTATTGCATGCAGGTCGGATATTATGCAAGTAGTTGGAATGGTAGAAAGATTTCAAGTAGGACAAAAGTGGACCCATGTCAAAGTCGTGAAGAGGATTTTCCAATGTCTGAACACTACAATGGACTTTGGATTATGGTACCCTAAGAGTGAGAATTTTCATTTGACTGCATATACAGATGCAGATTGGGCAAGATGTATAGTGAGCAAAAGAGTACAAGTGGAAGATATATCTTTCTTGGTGAGAGCCTAGTGTCATGGTTAAGTAAGAAGTAGGATTTGGTATCCATGTCTACTGCAGAAGCATAGTGTATTACAGTAGCCTCCTATTGCACTCATATTTTATGGATGAAGAAAAATCTAAAGGAAATGAAGGTAATATTTGATTAACCTATTTTAATTCTATGTCATAATACAAGTGTTATAAATATTTCAAAGAATTTGGTAATGCATTCAAGGACAAAGTATTTGCAATCAAGTATCATTTCCTAAGAGAGAAGGTGACATATAAGGAGGTGAAATTAGAATATTTGAGACCAAAGAACAAATAGTAGATATCTTCACAAAACCTCTTCTCAAGGATAATTTTGAGTATCTTTGGAAGAAGCAAGGAGTTATTTCTCCCTCCTATTGAATTAAGAGGAAGTACAAAGTAAGGGAGAGTATTGACTCCCTATCACAAGAAGATTGGTGGCCTTGTAGAATAATGCAAAAGGATAATATGATAGAATCATTAAAGGACAAACTCAGGGAGAGTCTTTTCAAAATTTGAGCTATGAAGAACTAAATAACTTATTAAGAAAAGGGAGAGATGGACTCAAAAAGATAAATGTAAAATAGAGAAATAATTGTTGGCCTTTTCCATTGATGTCAAAGGGGGAGAAACAGACTCAAAATGATAATGAAATGGGGATAAGTTACAACATATAGGTCCATCAATGACCAAAGGAAAGATTGTTCAACAAAAATTGCCATTGATGTTAAAGCTTTGGACAGAAGTTGTCATTGATGAAGGAGATTATTGTATCTCTACTATTTATGTTGTACTTGAATAGTTGGAGAATTATGTTAGTGTCATTGTCATGTCAATGTATTTTGAGTTGTGATTGACTTATGTAGTCCCACTAATTGATATAACTACAAAATTGATCAATCCATGTCTATATTATCATGAGGCATTATATCTTGTTGATTGAATTTTGTCCCAGAAATTTGGTTATAGCTACCTAGTCTATGCTTTCTCTGGTAACTTGTAGAGAGTCATATTTTTCATTGATGAAGAATTATTATGTGTAGTTTGAAAGGAGAGTATTCCTACACATTTCCTATCTATATCTTGTATTTTTGGATCTCTAGTGTAGTAGAAGACAAAGATTGGTTCACCAATTTGTTACTATATTGTTGATAGATCTAGTTCATGTTTCAAAATAAAATGATAGTTGATTTGAGTGTGGGCTGCTAGAAATTAATGGTGGATTCTCCCTATGATTAGCTTGATCCTTAGATGGATCTGCATGACAAGTTTCCTTTTGTGGATCCATGTGTAAGTTATTTGGGCTAGACCTATTGGACATTTGATATGGCCAACCTATGCAAAGAATGTAGCATGTGCATCCGCCAAAAATTATGCGAGGATAATATTTTGACCTGGTTAAACTTTCTTGTGAAACACATGGTGTGTTATTTTAAATTTATGTGTGTTTGAGCTAATTAGGACCTAGCCTACTACACGTTTGATGAAATAAGTTGTATGGCTAACTTGTAAAATGGTTATTTATGCATGTGGTCTACTTGTGTTTTTAATTTTAATTGAAACTCATATATATGAGTGCCTTAGAGTCATTAGTTGTGTGGTACTTGATGATGTGATGTACTTTTGAGGATACAAGTTCATATCATGCAATTTGGAGAATGAGTCAAATGGAGATTTTTTGATTCATGTGCATCATTAAAAAAATATCATAAGTAACAAAAGGGAGCTTGTAGTAGTTGATTCGATTAGAGGCAAGTTGCATTGTGAAGGTCCTACCTTTATATCTTTCATATTATTGAGATTGAGGTCCTAGCCCCTCAGACCTAGGGATTTGAGATTGGTGTCTCTTGTGGGTTGGTGCTCACTATGCTTCAAGAGGATTGACCTATCTCTGATAAGTTGGTGCCTACAAGTTTATTTAAATGATTCATTATTTGTGAGGCTAGATTTGGACAAATATTAATCCCTTCTTTACCATGAGGATGGATTTACCATGGTTTTTCCCATCCTCGGTTTCCACATATATATGGTATCCTTTATGTGAATGTGTGTTGATTTACATGATTTATGTGTTGCATTATTAATATAAACTAGATTGGTAAATCTGATAATTATTTGAAGTTATTTGAGGTAATTAATGTTGAAAAATGAGGGACAATTGCATATATAGATTCACTCCCCCTTCTCTCGGTATATAGTGTGCCCTTCAACTCCCTACAAGCAGAAATTGCATGGTCATAATCCTAAAATGACTAAATCTTTTTGGAATGGTGAAAGGAGTGCACATTGGTGATCAATGGTAAAGAGATGGCTATCGCCAAAGATCATATTGCAGAAATTACAATCTTTTTCAACAATGGTAGGAAGATTTGTAAAGATAGAAAAGCCTCTAATGAAGCCATGAAGATGTTGTTTAAAGGTAAGGAAAGAAACAAACTGGTTAAATTCTCTTCTAGAGATTATGATAGAACTTCAATTAAACTAGTTTTTGGCCAAAAAAAATTAAGATTTTGATGCGGTATTTTACGTTGGATGGTTGTTTCACTACTGTCTATGCCATTCACTTTATTTTACTTAATCATTTATGCCATAAGCATTATGTGTCCTTTCCTCTTTTTTTTCTTGTCTCCTTGAAATTTGGGTTAAAAGAGCATTTCTAAGAGTGCAAATTTTCTTATTTTGCATGAGGTATAATTTTGTTGATCATGGAACATTTTAAACACCTTCCTTCTCCCTTTGAAAAACCTACAAGGGGTTGCAGAAGATGGGTTGAGGTTTCCTCATTTTGTTACTGAGGTTGAGGGGTTGAAGGATGATGGGGAATTGAGAGTTGAGGACAAAGAGGATACAGTTTCCCTTCCCCTCTTTGAGAATGATAAAGGGAAGAATGTGAAATATGTCAAGGAAAGAAATAGAGCCTAGATTTTGTGGTGTAATGGGTTCTAGACTGGGTAGAATGATTCAATTAATAATTTGTTTATGTCGATTGATAAGGGTAGAAAGAAAAAAACTAGAATTGAAAAGGACAGTGTTCTTTCTAAAGGAAAGGAGAAGCTTGTCTTGATTGGGGTTGACAAAGACACCATGATTTCCAAAGGAATGAGAAGGTTGATATAACTGCCAATGAGAATATGACTAAGAGTCAATATCCTAAGAATAGAAAAGAAGTGACCTTTGTCTACGCAGCACCCAAACTGTACCATTGACTCTATTTTTTAATTAATTAAATATTAAAATATAAAGAAGTTTTGTTTTTCAATTAATTATTAAAAAGTCATTGGTACAATATGCGTGTTGTGTAGACATTGCCAAAGAAGTGGGTCTTTTTCCTTCGACCTCTCAGATAACAAGAGGATATTTATAACTTGTTGGGTCTTGCTAAGGAGAGTGTGGTGGGTCAGTTTTGACTGACTAAAATATTCCACATGGAGATAAATTCGATAAAAAAAAGGTTAAAATTCTTGCAAAACAAGATTGTTTCTAATAAGGAAGGTGTTAATGAAAAGGAGTCTGGAGTGAATGTTGATTTTTAGTTTGTCATAGATGTTGTGAAGCAAGAGGTGAATTCCTTAAAGGGTGAGTTTGAGAGTAGAATTTGAGAGATGAGGAATGACTTTGAAGGTGGGATACAAGGTATGTAGGTTAAGTGTTGGACACAAGATGCCACTAAGATGGGGGGTGAATTAGTGGTTTCCACTTTTTACCCTTTTTAACACTAAGAATGATTACCGGTTAACAATCTAAAGCTAAGTTAACCTACCAGTAGGATAAAGAGAGATTACACAATGAAATCACACAAAAGCACCACACATAACACATGTATATACGAGGAAAACCCAAGATGGAAAAAAAAAAACCTCGATGAGAAATGTTGCTAGAATCTATTGCTCCAATCCAGCCTCACAATAAAAATCTAATTACAATGTTTAGAGCACCAACCCAAGGAGCACCAACCCCTTTACTGAGCTCCAACTCAATGATCTACAATGAATATCAAATGCAATAGTATTAATCTGGTTACAAGTGAGTCTTACAACCACTCAAAATGCTTCACCTAGCCAGTATTACTTCTCCTCTGCCTTACCGGTTCTCTCCTCTCTGATTTGATCTTCTGCTACTCAAAGTATGTCGTGTTGGATCTTTTCTGTTACTCTTTCTTCTCTCCTTCTTTTACTATTGTTTCCTTACTAGTTTAGACTCTACTGATTGTTTGCCTCTACAACTGGTTACCGGTTTCCTATTCTCTCTATCTCTTCTCCTTCTTCTCTGCTTCTAGTTTACTGGCTCTCTTCTGAGACTCACTCTCCACCACTTTACTCTTAGTTTCCTTCCTATTGGTTCTCCCACTACCGATTGACTTCACTGATGCACTTTTATAATTTACCAGTTGCTCTGGCCTTACCGATTAAACCTCTCCTAAACCCTTCCACCAGTTTACCTTCAAATGCTCAGTTGCTTCATATTCATCATTAGATCATCTTTTTTTTAGCACATGTATCTTTCAACTGGCATCACATCTATTGGCAGCAGCATCCAACAACACACTTTATCAATTTTGACTTGCATATTTATCAACAAGTCTTCCTGCCAAAAACCAATTCAAACTTCAGGTGGTTAGGGTTTCTTCATCGACCTCAATGCAAACTAAATCCAATCAGATCTCTTTCCAGAGATTTACCTCCTACAATGGATCAATTAACTCCACCAATCATGCTGCCTTCAACACATGTTTTCCATATTTAGAAAACATGGCAACCTGCATCCTGATATGTCAGCCTTGTGTTTCATCGATTATCGTGCATGATGTGGTTTCCTTCACCTACTCTGATCTACTCTATCAATGCATCTTGGATCTCCCTTGTTCATTTGATCTCGAGCCACAAACCCCTTCAACACACCCATGATTTTGGGGGTTGACCATAAATGCAGACTCAGTCGGCAACTACCTCACCGACTCACACTTCACTGACCACCGCATGCATGACACCTATGTCCTACATGTCATCATCATTGGCATGCACCTCAGCTCAGTCACCATGTCATTTTATACTATGTCACCGACCAACACACAATACTAATGCTTCATCTACCTGCTCTCTAACCTTGTCAGTTATACCCTAACCGGTCAACCTTCAAGCCTACACTTGGCAACTCTGCCGCTAGAACACGTTTGTCGGTCACCAAAAATATCAATCCACCATATGCTCATCTTCATCAGGTAGGAGCATATCACTTAGCCTCTTTTCTCTCTTATCGATTCACATACTTACCAATAGGCACCTTGATGACACCATGTCATCAACCTTCAATTGTTTCCATCAAAGGCATTTGCATTCTAGTTGCACTCTCTCTCTCTATAGCTGCTCGACCTTGCCTTCTTCTTTATTATCCTGGACATCATCTCAACCGGTTTGTCAAGGTGACAAACCCATCACTTCTTTACTCTTCCTTTTTAGTCCCAGTAGCACAACATGCCAACTCTTTTTGATCCAGTGCACATCTTTGATTTCATGCACCTGAGGCATCCTTTTGTTTCACCAGTTGATCCGGTGTGAGCCTTCAATCATCTTCCTTTAATATCTCTGACTTATCCCAGAGCATTATCACTTACCAATGGGAGAGGATCCTTGTCATCTACTTCCAGCATTTGCATCAATATGGCTTTCCTGTTTGAGTAGGCATATCTTCCAACAACCACATATAATCCTATTGAGCACACTCTCTGTCAGCCTTCTCTTCTTTCTATGATATCTTCTTCATCTGGTGATTGCATCTTTATCTGATGGGAGTCTTGCTATTTCACATCCACACATTCAACGACATATCGATGGCCTACACATACTTCACCTCTGGTATTGATGTGATCCTTAGTATCATTCCCCCTCTTCATCACAATCAACAGCCAGCAACCTTGCATTCTTGCAGAAGACATCATACTAGGCTGATCTCCAATACTTGTCTTTAACACAAGCCCACACTGACTTGTGTACCGGTGATCATCAATGACATCACAAGGCTGGTTGACATCAAAGACAGCATGTTAACTATTCTCCCATACCATTTATCCTTCTCTACTGGTAACATGCAATACCGGTGATAGTTATACCGGTAATCTACTATACTGGTTGACATCAATGACAACACAATGCCAACACTCTCTGCCTTTGGCATTGATGTCAACACATGTACTATCCAACATACTATAGATTCTTTCTCCCCCTTTGACAACAATGGCAAAGGGCACTATCAGGGTTTCTCTCCTCCTTGTGTCTACCAGATGCATCTTCTCCTTTAATCATCATTTGTTACATCTTCTCAAGTCACAACACTTGATATGGAGGGCTCAACCACCATCTATCGGTCAAGCTATATCATCTCCCCTTGATATGCAGAAGTGATGGGATAGGATGTGGGATAGACTAGCCTAGTCTATGCTCTTAGATCCTTTCCTTGGATCACCAGGTGTTCTAACCACACCCTAGGGTCTCTAGGACTTCCCCTACTTGTGGAATCCCTTGACCTTGCCCAATCCACCCACCAACAACTTGAATTACTTCTCCTAAGGTCTCATCTACTCATGAAATTCAAAGAACCCTTATTTAGGTGAATAAGGGTTTGGCTTGTCCTACACCTTCTTAGGTCCTAGCAAGGATAGGATAGGTCTTAGACCTGGTTTTCCATCCATTCATGTGCCCCCAAGAGGTTTTAACCTTCCAACCCCTTACCGATTTCACTATTTTGCCTTTTTCCTACAAGATAGGGCTACAAGGAATGTGCCCAATTAGGCCTCCAATCCGGACTTTTAGGGCTCCCTCTTGCAAAAAATGCATATGCTTGTGAAACTTCCCAAAAGATATGCTAATCATTTGGCAAGGGCTCAAATATTTTTTTGGTTTAGGGCCTCCAAGTGGTCGTACACTGCCCTAGGTGAATTTTGGGGTTTTTAAGGGTTTTTAAGGGTTTTTAAGAGGGTTTTTAGGCCTGCCAAGGTCAGAGTGTTGGTTTGATGTTTTTACCACCTTGTCTGGATTAGTGGAAGCTTCACATTCTCACCAATGGTGCTCCACATAGCCTTCTACTACTCCTCCATAGGGTGCGTCCTCCTCTGACCTACCTTGCTCTCATGGACCTCTGCAACTTTAACCCTTCCTAGCCGGGCACTGTCCATTCTCGCCTAGGAGTGGGTCTTTGGGTGGCTTCCCTACATCTTCAAGGGTCCTACTTGCTCTAAGGTAATTTAAAGGGTCCATACTCCCATTCCCCATGGTTTCATGGTGATTCCACAATGGGGAAAGGAGTTGTCAACCCATTTTCTCAAAATAGTCCAAAACTGGATAGTGAGAAGAAAGTTTACAAAGTATTTACAAACACACAACACCTGCAAAAAAAAACCTAATCTAAATGCTCAAAATGAAAGTATATACACCATACAAGACTCTCAACACCATTTTTTTTGAAGATCAATCCATTAATAATCCTTCATTACTCCATTTGTGTCGACTGGCAACAAAATTACAGTCATAGTCAAGTCACTTTTCTTGGGCCGCAAAAAACTAACATCCAACCCCCCATTTTAGGGTTTGAAACAATATATAGTATCCTTTCCTCAGTCTGTGTGCCAAATTTAGGGTTCTCCATTCTAAACTAAGGGTTTTGACGTACTAGGTGGAAAAGTTGCTTGACAACTTTGAAAAGTTGCTTGACAACTTTGAAAAGTTGCTTGACAACTTTGAAAAGTTGTCATGCAACTTTTGCAACTTTTGAGCAACTTTCTCAATGTTGCTTTCCTTGACTCCTAGGCCTACATTGGGCTATCCTATGGACACCACCATGCTAAGGAGGACCCCAAACACATCAAAGGCACACATACCCTCTACTCCACAAGAAAAATTAACCTAGACTTGAGAACCTAGGACATAAACTAGGACCTAAATAAGACCAATGAGCTCATGGCTCTTATTGCATTTACAATGGCTTCTTCAAGAAGAAATAACACAACAAAATCAAATGGTGGGAGCCCTTTGAAGGGTGCTCCTGCACCAAGAAGCCATTCTAACCCCAAAATGTTGATATCGGGTGTTTAGGCTAACACTGATACCAACTGTCTCTCTTCTAATACCAAATGCATGTTCTCTTGTGCAGGTAACTTTCCCTCTTAGCAAGCAACACTCTCAATGATATAGTTGTGATTTAAATTGAATAGGCATTGAAATATCTCACAATCCTGAAAACCACCAAAGACACAAACATACCAGTACAGCCATAGACACTTGCACACCCTTTGTGTCCACCAAATCTGATACTAGTTAGAAAACATGGTTGTCAACTCCCCTTGAGCCATGCATCTCAGGTCCACATTGTCAGTCAGGTCCAAAACCAAAGCTTCAATATTCACTATATACCAGTTGAGTTGTGCATATGTGATCAATCTAATGATGTATCATCTCTGCAATTTCCACCATAGCATATGACATGATCCTAGGTGTACACAATGCCATACAATATCATCATCATTCCATAAATCAAACCGGTTAGCCCACAAAGGATGCATGCATACATAATCAACATTCGGGCCAACATCTATCATTCAAGTCATCTCCAATACCACCTAAGACATAAACTCCTCATTCTATGCTACCAGGGCTAATGCAATGATCTCTAACCTCATTGTCCTACATAACTTGCAAGTATCTGATAACATTCATACCGATAACATCCTGCACATACTGATTTCTTGTACCAGTCCATCATCACTACTGAAGCACCTTCCTATAACTCTTGTCTTCTTGTGTTAATTTGCATCTGATCCCAATTGCAAATTTGCCAACCATTGACATATGCAGTAGTGATCCATCTTTCATCTATAGGTGTGTAGCCAAGGCAACCACTATTAAGACCCAGAGGCAATTGAGAGGGGGGTGAATCAGTTGTCTATTAATTTCAACCCAAATATAACTTAATCAAACTTGATACTTAATACCGGTAAATCAAAATTAATGTCGGTTGATAGATTAGCAGTTAATATTAATACTGGTGAAACTCAATGCATAAAACAGAAAGAGAAACAACATCCACAACACATAACATAGATATTTGTACGTGGAAACCCTGTAAGGGGAAAAACTATGGTGGGAAACCTTACCCACAATCAGATGATACTAATGCAGATAGTATGTGTATACAAATGGGGTCTGCACATGCAGAAAGGCCAACCACCTAGAGCTCACTGCTCAATCACAAAATAGGAGTCACACTGACTACAATTGGATAGTTAAATCCAATGATAATGTAGTGCTCAAAGTATCATCTCCAATGCTAGATTCAATACCGGTTAAGCTCTGATAATCACCTTCAAACCTTCCTTGAACCTTCTCTATGATGTGCTCATATGATCTTCAATATTCACACATACCATGATATAATACCATATACCGTATACCGTTCTCTTCCTATTACATTATCTCACAAATGAGGTCTTACATATATACCAAAACCTAAGACCAAATGTGTAGGTCGGCTTACTAAGAATATTACAATTAAATCAATTACAAATAAGTCAAGATGTGATGCATCATGTCAACTCAATACATTTACAATAATATCCAATTAATAAGTCATCTCCAAAATGTGTCGTGCTCATCTGGAATAGATAATGCATGTCAGTCCATAACCTAGACCAATTTGCCGGTAACATCAAATATGTCAGCCCGATTAGACCAATAACCAAAATACCAAAACCAAGTATCCAAACCATGTCATTGACATAACCAAATGATCTCCAAATGGTAACAAGTCATCCTCAGTGTCGGTGAACAATATAACCTGTCAGTGAACAATATACCGATGACTGTGCATAAGTCACTGAACTTGTCGGTGAACATAATGTGTCGGTTCAACATAACCAAAGATCTGCAGAAGGATAAGGGTTGACATCAATGACAAAACAATTGCAACACATCCATAATACCAACAATCTCCCCCTTTAGCATTGATGGCAACACAAGATGGAAAAACATCTAAGTGCCAAAACAGAATGCCAAAAACCAAAAACCAACAATCTCCAGAATAGATCAATACCAGAAATCAAAATATAAATGCAGAGAGTATATATCTCTTCCCCAATGAATAATCTCTCCATAGGATAATGTTTCATAAATACAAGGTTTTTCCATAGATATATCTCCCTCTTTGACATCAAATGCCAAAGCAATACAAATACCAGATCATTCAACCAATTCATAGAACCAATTGTTATAACCAATTACTTCCCCTGAGAAGTAGGTCTCCTCCATCAAAGCCGAAAAAAGGTTTCTCTGTTAATTATGTCGGTTTGATGTCAATCATCAATTGTCTAAGTCTCTACCAGTGAAGGTATTACCCCAAGCTTCTCTCTGAGATATTCAAAAGTTTCCTTAGGTAAAGGCTTAGTAAAGATATTTGCAATCTTCTCTTTAGTATTCACATAAACTAATCTCACTTCTTTTGTTTCAACATTCTCTTTTAGAAAATTATATTTGATAGAAACATGTTTATTTTTAGAGTGAAATATCGGATTCTTTGATATATCAATTGTTGTTGAATTATCACAATAAATGATTATAGGTTCTTTGCATTTTACCTTTATGTCCTTCAACATTTGCTTGATCCATAATACTTGAGTACAATTAGTTGTTGCTGCAACATATTTTGATTATGTTGTTGATAATGATGTACAACTCTGTTTCTTGCTCAACCATGAAATCAATTTGCTACCAAGAAATAATGCACTGCCACTGGTGCTCTTTCTGTCATCTACATCTCCTGCCCAATTTGCATCGGTGTATGCACATAAATCAAAGTTTTTATCTTTTGGATACCATAAACCAAGATTTGTTGTGCCTTGTAGATACCAAAAAATCCTTTTCAATGTTGATTCATGATTTTCTGTGAGGCCCTACCCCGACTCATCCTAACATTTCTGTTATTTTCATATTGAGACTATTATGGATACTTTATTTTATGCATTATGGATTTAGAACTTATATGATTCCATGATTTGGATCACATTGACGTATATTGATGCTTCATTTTATGCATTATGAATATGAAACTTTATATGTTGCTAGAATAGAATTACTTTGAAATGATGTATGTCATTATTGGATTTGCAGGACTTCATTTTGATGATAGAAATAGGATGCTTATTATATGAATGTTTCAATTTGGAGGATATGATAATTGCTTATGTGGATTCAAATTGGAATATATGAGATATTGAATTATTATTGTCAATTGTATGAGTGTTTGATGTGTAATGGAATTCATGTGTTTAATTATATATTTGTGATTATTTGGAATTACTAATGTGTTAATTGAGATGCACAGGAAAATTATCCATGTGACCATGGAAATAATATGGAGAACCAAACCTAGACCTATGTACGTTTGTTAAGCCAGGGGTTGTCTATTTGGAGAGACAACACCCCATTTGTATTGTATTTTATTTGTGAAAGTAAATGATGCATGTGTGTTAAATTTATTTTATTTATTTGTGTAATCCTACAAGAGACAAATTCCATGTGTGATTTTTATATTGTATTTTATTGTGTCACTTGACACATGTGCTGATTAGTGTCATTGATTTTGACTTGTCTCTTAGAGGGAGTTTTGTTTCTACCAAAGCCATTCAAACATATGAGTGTGGTCCCAAATTTTCCTTGGGTAGGGAGTCTTGGGAGTGCTCAACTCAGGTTTGACCCGTAGGTTAACTTCAGTTGGGTTTGTAAGGAGTCAAATGGACTCCTAGGGTCAGTTTTAGGGCTTTTCCAAATGTCCAAAGGGTATACCTATGGGTTAGGGGTATTTTTAAGCATGTGACTTCTCCCATGTGACTGTTTAGTCACCTCAAAAAGTGGTTTTCCCAAGGTGAGCGAAAATTCAACTTAGAAGGTTCCTCCTAGGATAGACAACCTTCCCTTTTGGTGTCAGACTCTCTTCCCCATCCTCTCTTACCTTTTCTCTTTTCAGTTTTAGCAACATGTAAGAGGTTGGGAAGAACAACCAATGGGAACTCTCATTTTACCGAAGGGGTTGGGAAGAGTGAGAGAGGCCTTCTTAGGCAAGGGTTAGGGACTTAGTGAGTAATCACCCACTCTCCATTGTTGGAGATTATGCAATTTTTGAAAGGAATAGTTGTAGGATAGAATTTTTGGTGAAGGGTTGGTGAAGAGTTTGTGTGGATTTGGGCTGCTCATCCCCAACTAAGTCTATCATACCTTTTGGCAGATTAAGGTTGGTTCTACTTCTTTTTAGTTATGTTGTATATTTTTGTTTGGAAAAAAAAAATGCTTGTATGAGAAGATGTGTATATGTAAATTGCTTTGTAGGAGAAAGATGTAATTTTCCTTCCTTTGTTTCTTTTTATGTTTTCTTGTATTGGGAGTGTCCAAGGCCTCCTACTCTTGGGAGAGTAGGATGGTCTTGGGGTGGAAGAAGTATGACAGCCTTGGGTGAGAGGCTCTCCTTATGGAGAGTGATCTCAAGGGTGTTCTTTGTGACCCTTGCTGCATAGCCTTGTGTATGCATTTGGGGGTCAAAAGAGGAGAAGATATGGCTTATATGCCTTTGGGGGGACATAAGGGTGTGGAGATGTATTTATTGTATTTTGATTTCCATGAGGTGGCTTGAGTTGTTCCATGCTTGCAATCTCCCCAATGGTATTTGGTCCACTTCCACCTGTGGAAAAACCATCACAAGTTGTGGTGAAAGTGTAGCTTGGGTTGGGAAAATGTATGTTGAGTGTTTGCCCATTTGTTTGTTGTGGTTGTTTGTTTGTGACCCGTCTAGTGCTTGGTTCTCCAAGCTCGGGGGTGGCTTCTAATAAGCCTAGGCTGGGAGGTGAGCTCTCCATGGTCAAGTTTGTATTCTATTTGCAGGTTGCTTGGGATGGGAAAGAAAAGAAAAAGAGATTAGTTGTTGTTTTTTATGTTGCAGAAAAGATTCACAAAGAAAGTTGTATTTATTATTGTAGCTTTGTAAAGGAAAAAGTCAATGATGTATTATTTTCCCAAAAGTAAAGAAATGCTTGTATTTTTATTCATAGTTCTCATTCAATGGAAAGGAGAAATCTAGTAGGGTTTTCAAACCCATTTGTAATGATATTAATATTGTATGTTAAATGCTCTTAAAAGAAATGTATTCTCCTATTTAGTCATGATTGAAAAAACAGAGAAACATGTCTATGTTTGGGATTAAGTTCCTATTGCTATTGGAATAATATATGTTGCATTTATGTTTATTCTGCAAATAAAATTTTATTTTATCCCTTATGCATAATTGAAATAGTAAACTAGATTAGCTTGTAAGTTAATAAACTAAAGATGATCTCTTAAACTTATTTATTTAACTTCAAGTGCAAATTTGAGTTTAGAGTTTAGTGGGGATATTAAATGTGGTATTCTTCTTAGTAAAATAGTGTTACATGATATTCTAGTTTTATTGATGCTGTTGTAGTTCAATTAAAAAAAAAACTGTCATTTGCTCTTCATTTATTACAGGAAATAAATCCAATAATAATAGCCTATTTTTAAAGTTAGCATCTAGATTTTTTTATTTTTTTTTACAAGAAAAGATTACATTAAAGCTTGTTGTTAGTGTCATTTTCCTTTAAAAAAAAATATATAATCAGAATGCTTATAACAAAAATAATAATAATAAGGCAGAGTTTAAAACCCACATATTTAGCCTATGAGAAATGAATATAAATCCTAATATCAATTTGCAAATGAAATTATTAATTTTCTACATATACAACAAGATTAATTAGTAAGAAAACTTGTAGTTTGGCCTAGTGTGTTAATGTAAAAAAAAAAAAAATCACATTTACATTTATATATATATATATATATATAGGTTTTTAAAAAAAATGGATCTATATATATCATACATTGAAATATTCCATTCTGGAAATCTAAATATTAATAAAAAATTAAAAAAATTAGATATATATACATGTTTATATATATATATATATATATATATATATATATATATATATATATATATATATATATATATATAAGCAGATTTTATTATTTAAAAAAAATAATAATATAAAAAAAATAAAAAATTAAAACAAAATAAGGGGGTTGTGCTTACCCCCCTCGGCCCTGCAGAGCTGCACGCAGGTGAGGGCAGGGAAGCGTTCCCCGCGCTATGGGCGGCAACCCCCAGCGACGGCCGCAACCGCCTCTGTGGGCCGCAACCCATAGACGGGGAAGCTTCGGCTCCCCCCTGTGGGCGGCGCCCCGCAGTGGCGACGCAACCGGTCTGCGGGCCATGTATCGCAGCGGCGGCCTCGGTCGCCTCTACGGTCCGCGACCTGCAGGCACGGCTGCGGCCGTCCCTACAAGGAGCCCCCGCGGTAGTCGCAGCCTCCGTCCCCGCTACCCTCTCCCCTCCTCCCGCTGTCCGCTCGGCTTCGGCCCTGCGTAAAACGAACCCTCCGCCCGTGACAAATTCCGACGCCTCCCCCATGGCCGCTGACCTTCACCCTGCACACACAAAAAAAAAAAATTATCACACACACAAGCCCTAACCCAATTTTCGGGTTAGGGCAAAATACAAATAGAAAGAAAAATATGTGTGGGATAGAATAAAAGAAAAAAAAAGATTAGGGTTAATATAGAAGTTTTTAGAACTTTTCTTCTAAAAAAAAAAAAGAAAGAAAATAGAAATAAGTAGGGGGGGAATACCCATTCAAATTTTGAATAGGGTTTTCCCCATCCAACTTAATATTATATGTTGGTTTCTTTTTGGTTTTTAATATAGAACTTTGCATCCTTCATACATATAAATATATATATGCTAGGTACACATTTACCTATAGTCATATATATTTATATATGCATTTTTGTTTCTATATTTTTATATGAACAAATAATATCTAATTTTTAGATTAATAGATTTAAGTGCATATTTTTATTTGATGCGTTAAATTTAGATTCTTTGGAGATTGACCTTTAGGGAGTATAGTGATTTATTTGTAAGTCAAGATGGCCCCTTTAAATTGAATTTATTAGGCATTTTAATTAATGGTAATATTGTCTTATAGGTTTATTTAATCCAAGAGCTAAGGCAAATTAATTTAGACCCTAGGCAAATAAAGGACTATTTGAGATTTATAATATCTCTTATCAATTAATTAGAGATTTTTGTTAAGTGAGTTTAAATATTTATTAATCGGGGAATATTAATAATTCCTTGGGGAGAATTATTATCCCGCTTTTAACGTAGATTATTTTTCGCCTAATTGATTTAGCTGTTAGATTTACTCAAACATAGTTAAGACTAAACTTGTTTTGCATTATTTTAGTAAGTTAGTTGTACTAGGTTAAGTATTTTAAAAAAAAAAATTTATTCCGTTTGTGCCCAAAAGTTTGGGCATGACATTTTCTCTAGGATTACTCTGAAATCTTGAAACAATACATACTGCATTCATTATATCATGTCTTGTTTGTGTCAAATACAGTAAACCTCCAATCATAGATTTGTATCTTGTTGGATTAACAGGGGTTGAATCATCCTTCAATGTCAATTTATTAGTTATAGTCATAGGAGTACTTACCGGTTTAGAGTTTTTCATACCAAATTCTTCAGTAGTTCCTTCAAGTACTTTGTTTGACATATGAATATACCTTTATCAATCTATGAAATCTGCAATCCTAAAAATAATTTTATCTCCCCAATCATAGACATTTCAAATTCTTCTTGCATCTTATTAGCAAAGTCTTTACACAATCCATCTTCTCCTCCAAAAATGATATCATCAACAAAAACTTCAATAACCAAGATGTCTTCATTAGTCACTTTGAAATATAAGTTGTTGTCAGCATTACCTTTAGTGTAACCAAGCCTCAAAAGATATTTGTCCAATCTAGCATACCAAGCTCTAGGAGCTTGTTTCAATCCATACAAAGCTTTCCTTAATCTGCAAACCATATCTTTATCATTTGTCAATAAAAATCCATCACGTTGTTCAATGTAAACTTCCTTTTCAAGATCACTATTCATAAATGCACATTTTACATCCATTTGATATACTTTATAGTTCTTGTGAGCTACAAACACAAGAAATAATCTGATTGCCTCAATTCTAACTATCGGTGCAAAGGTTTCATTGTAATCAATTACCTCTTTCTGTGAGTATTCTTTACACACTAATCTTGATTTGTTTCTGATTACCTTACCATCTTCATTAAGTTTATTTCTGAATACCCATTTAGTTCCAATTACATTTTTGTCTTTAGGTCGGGGAACCAATGTCCATCTATCGTTCTTTTCAATTTGTTCTAATTCATCTTTTGTAGCTTTAATCCAATGTTTATCTTCACATGCCTCAATAACAGATGGTTCAATTTGAGAAATTAAACATACCTCTTCATTTGTTAGTCTCCCTCTTGTCATTACACCTTGATACTTATTCCCAATTATCTGACTTTCAGAGTGATTCAATCTTACATACCTGGGTGTGTTCACTTCTTGTTGTTCTTCAGTCATTGTGGAATTCTCTGATGATGTCGGTGTGACTGGATCCACATTCTGTACTGGTGCACTCTATATAGATTCATTTATGATCATTTCAACTACCGGTTTAGAATCTATAGAACTTGAATTTCCTCTGAAATGTTCATCTATCTTCACATTTGCACTCTCAATGATTTTCTGTAATCTTTTATTGAAACATCTATATGCCTTGCTCTTAGATGAATAACCAAGAAATATTCCTTCATCATTTCTAGGATCAAATTTACCAATATACTAATCTCTTCTAATATAGCATTTTATTCCAAATATTATGAAGTATTTAAGAGTAGGAGTATTACCAAATCATAGTTCATAAGAGGTCTTACTAGTTTCACCTTTGATGTGAACTCTGTTGAAAGTGTAAATCATTGTATTCACTGCTTCTCTCCAATACACATGAGGTAGATTTGCTTCCAATATCATACTTCTAGCTGCATCCAAAATAGCTTTGTTCTTCCTTTCCACAATTCCATTCTGTTGAGGTGTGCGAGGTGCTGATAGTTGTCTTCTGATTCCATTAACTTCACAGAATGTATTAAACTCCTTAGATGTAAATTCACCTCCTTGATCTAATCTCAAACATTTGATTTTCTTACCGGTTTCATTCTCTACCATTGCCTTTAATAGTTTGAATTTCTGAAAAGCTTCTGATTTCTCCCTGAGAAAAGTAACCCAACACATTCTAGAATAATCATCAATGATTAGCATAAAGTATCTATCTCCCTGTAAACTTCTTGTTCTTGCCGGACCACATAAGTCAGTATGAATTAAATCAAGAACATTATTGGATTTCTCAGAAATACTCTTAAAAAAATTTCTAACTTGCTTTCCCATTTGGCATCCGGATTATGAGGTTTTACAATCTTAGGTAAATCCCTTACTGCTTTAGTTGAACTAATCTTTACAATGCAATCAAAATTCACATGACAAAGTCTTTTATGCCATAACCAACTTTCATCAATATGTGCAATCAAGCAAGTCTTTTCATTGTTATTTAAATGAAAGATATTACTCTAGTCTTATTACCGGTTGCAATCTCCAAACTAGTTCTATTCATGATTTTGCATTTACCATTCTTGAACTGTAACTGAAATCCCTTTTCAACTAATTGACCAACACTCAAAAGATTATGCTTCAAACCTTCAACATAATAAACGTTGTCAGTATTGTGCTTACCATCAAAATATATAGTTCCTTTTCCTTTGATCAAACAAGTTTTATCATCCCCAAATCTTACTAGAGCTCCATTGTATTCTTGAAAAGATAAGAATTTACTTTGATCACCAGTCATATGATGTTAACATCCAGAATATATAATCCATTCATGTTTTTCTTCAATTTTAGTTGTCAGGGCTTGCTCTACTGGTGGAACAGTAGGTGTCGGTTGATCGTCTTTTATTGCAACAAAAACCTATCCATTGTTTGTCGGTTCCTCATCAAAATCATCAGTATAGTAGCATGATTTGTCTCTATTCTTCTTAAATCTGTATCTCTGATATTCAAGGTTAGGCTTATATGTTCTTTTAGCTTCTTCTCTCAATCTTGCATGTCTATCAGGACACCTAGATGCCATATGACCAACTTTATTGCAGTTAAAACATTTAAATGGTGCTTTACCTTCATACTTACTTCCAATAGGACCTTTAGGCATTTTCCTTGTAAATAGTGCTTCAAGTTCTTCCAATTCTTCATTTTCCTTTCTGATATCTTCAAGTTCTCTTGCATAAAGTGGTTTCCAATCGGATTTATCAGATGATGATGATGATGTTGATGATGATGCTTTGAAGGCTAAACCTATCTTAATTGTAGCAACAGGACCAAATTCCTCAAGCTCAAATGTTGAAAGTTTTCCAACCAAGGTATCTCTAGATATTGATGTATTAGGCATTGTTCTCAACTCATTAATAGTAGTTACTTTCATTTTATATGTCGATGGCAAAGATCTTAAAACTTTAGAATCAATTTCATCTTCACTCAAGGATCCTCCAAAATATTGCATTCCCAAAACAATTTCATTAACCCTTTCCATAAAAGAAAAAATTATTTCATCTTCTTCCATTTTTAGATTTTCATACCTGAGCCGAAAGCATTCCAGTTTTGCAATTTTGACTGTGGTATTTCCTTCATTCAATGTCTCCAATTTATCCCAAATAGCTTTAGCAATAGATCGGTCTGATAATCCCATGATTTGCTAATCTAACAAGGCGCTCAAAAGTGCTTCTCTTGCTTTGCAATCATTTTCTTGATCCTTACCCAATGTTGGTGGATTAGGTTGATTCGGTGTAGGACCAACATAGCCATTCTTTGTAACATCCCATATGTCTCTTCCAATGCAATTCAGATGTGTTTCCATTCTGATCTTCCATATCCCATAGTTAGTTCCATCAAGTTTTGGACTGTCCTTCCTGAAAAAGTTAGTTGCCATAAAATCTCCTCAAGCTGTTAAACTTCTGCAAAAAGAGGACTTGTCTCCGATACCAATTGTTAGGACCCAGAGGCAACTGAGAGGGGGGGTGAATCAGTTGTCTATTAATTTCAACCCAAATATAACTTAATCAAACTTGATACTTAATACTGTTAAATCAAACTTAATGTCGGTTGACAGATTAGCAGTTAATATTAATACCGGTGAAACTCAATGCATAAAACAGAAAGAGAAACAACTTCCACAACACATAATAAAGAGATTTGTACGTGGAAACCCTGTAAGAGGAAAAACCACGGTGGGAAAACTTACCCACAATCAGATGATACTAATGCAGATAGTATGTGTATACAAATGGGGTCTGAACATGCAGAAAGGCCAACCACCTAAAGCTCACTACTCAATCACAAAATAGGAGTCACACTGACTACAAGTGGATGGTTAAATCCAATGATAATGTACTGCTCAAAGTAGCATCTCCAATGCTGGATTCAGTACTGGTTAAGCTCTGATAATCACCTTCAAACCTTCCTTGAACCTTCTCTATGATGTGCTCATATGATCTTCAATATTCGCACATACCATGATATAATACCATATACCATATACAGTTCTCTTCCTATTACATTATCTCACAAATGAGATCTTACATATATACCAAAACCTAAGACCAAATGTGTAGGTCGGCTTACTAAGAATATTACAATTAAATCAATTACAAATAAGTCAAGATGTGATGCATCGTGTTGGCTCAATACATTTACAACAATATCCAATTAACAAGTCATCTCCATAACGTGTCGTGCTGATCTGGAATAGATAATACATGCTGGCCCATAACCTAGACCAATTTGCCGGTAAGAGCAAATATGTCAACCCGATTAGACCAATAACCAAAATACCAAAACCAAGTATCCAAACCATGTCATTGACATAACCAAATGATCTCTAGATGGTAACAAGTCATCCTCAGTGTCGGTGAACAATATAACCTATCGGTGAACAATATATTGGTGATTGTGCATAAGTCATTGAACTTGCCGGTGAACATAATGTGTCGGTTCAACATAACCAAAGATCTGCAGAAGGATAAGTGTTGACATCAATGACAAAACAAATGAGACACATCCATAATACCAACAACCGCTACACATACTTTCCATCTCATTTTCTTCTTTCTTACCGGTAGCATCATGTTCTTCCATGTGTCCTCTTCCACTGAGGGGGTGAGTGATAAGGTTAGTGTACTACTCCCCCTAAGGTCATGCATCTCCTTTAATTCTTAGGAGATATCACTTGTGCATTGAATGCACAGTGTCGGTCCATGGTTGCATCTTCTTGCTTCTTCCTCCATACCTGCATGGTCTCATTCTTCTTCCCAATTTTAGTCTTAGGAGAAGGTGTTACTTTCTTTTTATGATGGTTTTTTGCTCTACTGGATTCTGCATCATGACCAGAAATTTTTTTATAGAAACGAGTAGCATTCATGCCACATGCATGATTGGGGGACCTTTTGTGAAACTGGTTAGATCATCTTCTTCTGGTCATGCCATTGTAACCTACTACCAAAACCGGTGGACCACTTGATCTTGTAGGAACAAGACATCTTCTTTTTTATTTTGTGCAGCATTTTGTCTCTCATATGCTCTATATCCATTTCCATGTTGAGCATAGCTACTACACCGGTTGTCATGTGACTGCAAGTTCATCCTTCTGCGGTTTTGCCTTTTATGGCCAAAGCCATTACACCTCCAATAGATGACAGTATCATTTCTAGGAAGAACATATTGTCTATTCCTCGGCTTCATTCTACATTCATCTGCCCTATGGCCATATTCTTTACATACAAAACAGTTTCCAGGGAAAGGGGGCACATAACTTACAAATTTGTTTTGCCATGCATGTGGAGATCTTACCGGTTTGGCATCTCCATTCCTGCTTCTCTGAGAATGGATCCTGGATTGTCCACACTCTGTAGCTCTTCCATCTGATCTATTATTTTCCCACACTTGCTTTGTCTTGTGGGTGGTATCATTTCCTTGTCCTCTATCGGTAGGAGGTCTTCTTTGTTGTCTTCTCATGTTCTTTCTTTTGGTGAAGTTACCTTCTCCCATCTTCCCTTTTCCTTTGGGATCTAAATCATTCCTCCTTCTTGCAGCACCAGTCTTCATCCTTGTTTGCATGTCTTCACCAGTTGTGGTTAGATCAACCTTCTTCCAAGGAGCATCTCTAACTATGAAGGTCTGACCCATGTTATCTCCATTTGAGGAGACAAACAACATGTCATTATGGAGGACATTATTGATGGTGGAGCATTCACCGACACCACTTCCTAATCCACTGGTATCCTTGGCATGCTTTTTCTTTTTCAGCATTTTGTCCAAGGCATCACTACTGCTATCAAACCGATTTCTTACCTTGAGCTCATCCTAACATTTCTCAAGGTCATTTTGGAGAATCTCCATTTCTCCTACCAACTATTGATATTCTTTATCCTTGACTTCTAGCTTAGATGCTAGATCAATACACCAGTACACCTTGGTGTCTTCTTGTTGAGTCTTTAATTCTGAGACACATTTCTCATATTCTTCAAGGCACCTGATCAACCGATTTTGCTCCATAATTGTAGCATTCTTGAATAACTTGTACTCATTCCTCACTCTACTAAGTTCTTCGAGTGCACTTACAAGTTCTCCTTCAAGATCAACTTTTTCTTCTTCTTCACCTTCACTATCACTGCCAAACACATCTCGCCAGTGGGAATGATCTGCATGATCATTCTCAGATGTGTGTCTTTCTTCTTCTGATTCTTATACCATGAAGAGATGAGTTTCTTCATCATTATTGTTGTGGCTGCTAACAGATCTACAGATACATGAGATGCATTTCTCATCCTATCTTCACAAGGCGGTTCTGCAGTAGTAGGCTCATTTCCATAGAGCTTCTTCAATTTATCCCATAAGCTTTTTGTCTATCTACATATGTCCACCTGTGAGGAGACATCATCTGATAACCCACAAAGTATAGCCTTCATTGCTACATCGTTACATCATTTTCTTCTTTATGCATATGAATCGGTGGGGGGGCTGACTTTACTAGGGTGGCCATTTACAACAAACATCCAGACATCATACCCTAATGAGGACAGGTGGACTTCCATTCTGTAAAACCAAATGGAATAGTTAGACCCATTAAACATCGGAGCTGGGATTGACTCAAACTTAACCATTGTGTCCTAATACCAAAATCTACCTAAGCTAGAGAAAGCCTATCTAACCGAGAACCTATGCTCTGATACCAATTGTTGGACACAAGATGCCACTCAGAGGGGGGGTGAATCAGTGGTTTCCACTTTTTACCCTTTTTAAAACTAAGAATGATTACCGGTTAACAATCTAAAGCTAAGTTAACCTACTAGTAGGATAAAGAGATATTACACAATGCAATCACACAAAAGAACCACACATAACACCTGTATATACGAGGAAAACCCAAGATGGGAAAAAAAACCTCAATGATAATTGTTGCTAGAGTCTACTACTATAATCCAGCCTCACACTGAAAATCTGATTATAATTTTTAGGGCACCAACACTAAGCTCCAACTCAGTGATCTACAATGAATATCAAATGCAATAGTAGTAGTCCGGTTACAAGTGAGTCTTGCAACCACTAAATATGCTTCACCTAGCCGGTATTACTTCTCCTCTACCTTACCGGTCCTCTACTCTCTCTGATTTGATCTTTTGCTACTCAAACTTTGTCATGTTGGATCTCCTCTATTACTCTCTCTCTGCTCTCCTTCTTTTACTATTGTTGCCTTACCGGTTTAGACTCTACCGATTGTTTGCCTCTACAACTGGTTACCGGTTTCCTGTTCTCTCTATCTCTTCTCCTTCTTCTTTGGCTTTGGTTTACTGGCTCTCTTCTGACACTCACTCTCCACCACTTCACTCTTAGTTGCCTTCCTAATGTTTCTCCCACTATCGGTTGACTTCACTGATGCACTTTTGCAGTTTACCAGTTGCTCTGGCCTTACCGATTAAACCTCTGCTAAACCCTTCCACCGGTTTACCTTCAAATACTCAATTGCTTCATATTCACAATTAAATCATCTCTTTGTTAGCACACTTATCTTTCAACTGACATCACATCTACCGGTAGCATCATCCAATAGCACACTTTATCAATTTTGACTTGCATATTTATCAACAAGTCTTCCCGCCAAAAACCAATTCAAACTTCAAGCAGTTAGGGTTTCTTCATCGACCTCGAGGAAAACCAAATCCAATCAAATCTCATTCCAGAGATTTACCTCTTGCAATGGATCAATCAACTCCGCCAATCACGATGCCTTCAACACATGTTTTCCATATTTAGCAAACATGGCAACCTGCATCTTGATATGTTGGCCTTGTGTTTTGTCGATTATCATGCATGATGCGGTTTCCTTCACCTACTTCGATCTTCTCGATCAGTTTGTCCTGGATCTCCCCTATTTGTTTGATCTCGAGCTACAAACCCCTGCAACACACCCATGATTTTGGGGGTCGACCATAAATGCACACTCAATCGGCAACTACCTCACCAACTCACACTTCATCGACCATCACATGCATAACACCTATGTCCTATGTGTCATCATCATCGGCATGCACCTCAACTTGGTCACCATGTTGATTTAGACTTTGTCACCGACCAACACACAATACTGGTGCTTCATCTACCAGTTCTCTAACCATGTCAGTTATACCCTAACCGGTCAACCTTCAAGCCTGAACTTGGTAGCTCTGCCAATGGAACACCTTTGCCAGTCACCAAACATATCAATCCACCACATGCTCATCTTCATGAAGTAGGAGCACATCACTTAGCCTCTTTGATCTCTTACCAGTTCACATACTTACCGATAGGCACCTTGATGACACCATGTCATCAACCTTCAATTGTTTCCATCAGAGGCATCTGCATTCCGGTTGGACTCTCTGTCTATATCTGCTCGACCTTGCCTTCTTCTTCGCCAGCCCGGACATCATCTCGGTTTGTCAAGGTGACAAACACATCACTTCTTTACTCTTCCTTTTCTATCCCGATAGCACAACATGCCAACTCTTTCTAATCCGATGCACATCTCTAATTTCATGCACCTGAGGCGTCCTTTTGTTTCACCAGTTGATCCGGTGTGAGCCTTCAATTGTCTGCCTTTAATATCTCTAACTTATCCCAGAGCATTATCACTTACTAGTGGGAGAGGATCCTTGTCATCTGCTTCCGACATTTGCATCAATATGGCTTCCCTGTTTGAGCAGGCATTTCTTCAAACAGCCACATATAATCCCGTTGAGCACACTCTCTGCCAGCCTTCTCTTCTTTCTGTGATATCTTCTTCATCTGGTGACTGCATCTTTATCCAATGGGAGTCCTACTATTTCACATCCGCACATTCAACAACATACTAGTGGCATGCACATACTTCACCTCTGGTGTTGATGTGATCCTTAGTAACATTCCCTCTCTTCATTACAATCAACAGCCAGTAACCTTGCATTCTTGCAGAAGACATCATACCAGGCTGATCTCCAATACTTGTCTTTAACACAAGCCCACACTGACTTGTGTATCGGTGATCATCAATGACATCACAAGGCTGGTTGACAACAAAGACAGCATATTAACTATTCTCCCATACCGGTTATCATGCTTTATAGGTAACATGCAATACAGGTGACAGCTATACCGATTGACATCAATGACAACACAATGCCAACATTAAGTTGTAAGAAGTTAACCAAAATCTGGAAAGAATTGTTAATGTCAGTAGATACACTATTCAAAATAGTGTCAAGGCCATCTATATTCTTCATGAGAAGCTTAAGGAAATCAAAGAAGATCAGAATGTGGATGCAACTAATGTATTGGAGATGACGGGTCATAGCCAACAGGCTCCTAGTGCTAGGACTCAAGGTAAGAAAAAATCTATGGAATTGGAAAGAAAGGACTTGCAGAAGCTGGTTGAGCTTCATCAAAGATTCTATCAGCAAGAACTGAAGCTGCTAATACACTAAAATTGTTAAAATAATACTTGTAGTCTTTGTTGTGTTTCTGGTGTTTGCTAGGTGTTAGTTGTTGGTTCGTTGTAGGTCTACTATGTCTATATTTGGCTGCAACATATTGTTGTTTTTGTACTTTGTTGGTTAGTTTTGTCTATCTTTTTATAACATCTTTTCTTTTGGTTATGTTGTTGCGTAGTCTTGGATATCTTGTGAGCAACTTTATGTTGAAAGGGTTTCGGGTCCCTTCAAAACCTATTTTACCCATAGTCAAAAACAAAACTTAAGACAATAAGACCAACAAGACCAATCAATTCAAAAAGGTTCAACAAGGACAATAATGGAAGATGACCTTTTGATTTCCACCACTAGTACCCAACACAAGGTCTTTCCCCTTTTACAACAAGAATTTTAAATATAAACCCAAATGGTATTAGTGAATCCGAAATTTATGAAGATCATCTTTGAAGAAAAAATTCAACTACCTATTAAGGGCATGGAAAAAGACAAATCTTAGGGACCTAAAGGTTTTTATATAAGAATATTTTATCAATTTTGGAAGATCATAAAGAAATATATTTGCAAAGTTGTGAATCGATCTATATCTGTAAATAAAATTTTGAAGTTACCAGCTAATTCTTATAAAAAGAGCTCAAGGACAATAATGGAGGATGATCTTTTGACTTCTACCACTCGTACCCAACATGAACTCTCTCCTCTCTTACAATATGAATTTTTAAAACTGAACCCAAATGATATTTAATGAACACAAAATTATGAAGATCATTTTTCAAGAAGTAATTCAAATGGCTACTTAGGACATCGAAAAAGACAAATCTTAGGGACCTAAAAGTTTTCCTATAAGATTCTTTCAATCAATTTTGGGAGATCATAAAAAAAAAGGTATTTACAAAGTTGTCAATCAATTTAGATCTTAAAATAAAATTTTATAAATCGTCAATTACTTTTTTTTTCCTTTTTCAAACACCAAATGTTAATTCTATGGACTATTTTAGACCGGTTGCCTTGCAATGCAATTGACAAAATAACCACTAAGGTCATGGCTAACATCTTTCACCCCTTACTTTCATTAGCTCTCAATGCTGAAAATTTATTCAAGAATAGGTTTCAAACGGTATTGTTTAAACTTGAAGAAAGAATATGATTTGATTATTAACTTAGATATTAGTAACTCCAATCAACGGTGCTCACTTTCTTAAAATTCTTTTAAAAGTCTTCTTTTATGTGAAGTGTTGTAATACCATGTTTTCATGTGTTTCCACTTCTTTAAATTCTATTTTTCCATATTATTTGGCCAATACTTTGGGAAGAGCTTGAGCAATATGATTATGGGAATCAATAATGTATCGAAGGAATTTCTTTTGTTACGGGCAATTTGTTGATGATAATATTTTAATCAATTGAATCAAATATAGGGAGTAAAGGATTCTTGAGGAAAAAATTAATATGTTGGCATTGGCCCATTGTGATGGTTAAATTGTGGTGTTGTTCTCCTTGCCATCAAGATTCAAACCCTGTTGGAGTGCTATTGTTGAATATTTAAATTGTAACATCATGTATAGAGGATCTAGACAATGCTTTGGGAAGTACTTGAGCAAAGTTGGAGAGCTTAACATGATTAGAAGAGTCAATAATGTAGAAGAAACTTCTCCCATGAGCAATTTGTTGATGATATTATTTTTAGCAAGTCAAATATAAGAATTTAAGGATAATTAAAATAAATTTTTCATTATATTGAATGGCTTTTAGATTAGCATATTTATCTAGCTAAATTAAATGTTTTATTTTGTTCAACTCTTTAAAAGTTGAAGAATTCTCGGGCAATTTTCTATTGCCTCCCTTTCTAATATTTTTTTTTCATTGAATCAAGCAAAAGACATTAAAAAAAGCTTTCAAATATTTGAGAGAACCTTTTTCAAATCTTAGAAAAGTAAATGATCGCCCTGTCCTTATCTAAGATCCAACTTATTCAGGCAACTTTAGAGGCAATCCATATCCAACTCATTCAGGCAATTTTAGAGACAATCCATATCCACTTAGTCAGGCAATATTAGAGGCAATCCATATATATCTTACATTTGTCACTCTTGCTCCTGAAAGCATTAAGAAAAGACCATTACGGATAATGCCGAATTTCCTTTGGAATGATGCTGAGGAAAAAAGAGAAATTGCTTTAATGAAGTGGAACGAGGTTAGTAAACAAAATTCTAAAGATGTTGCAAGAATAAGAAAATGTATCACTCGAGTATAGCAAAAAGGAGAAAAAATTTATCGAGGGCTTTGTAACATCTTTCCCATGCTGCTGTTTTTAAATACTAATCAAACAAAGCATGAACTTTTTTAATTTAAAAAAAACCCAGATGACATCACATTTTACTTAGACAATGTGCAAGGTGTATGTACAAGACCACAAGTATGCATAATAGACTCACAAGAGAGAATTGGATCTTACAATAAGTCCTTTGGACATCTTGCTGATAAATCAGGCATAGATAAGAATCTAACAATGGAAATCTGACTTGTGCAAAACAGGCATTGGGTGCAAAAGTTATAATTCAAGGAACTTTGGCTATTCCCACCACTGAACTGGTGGTTTTCTGCTCAGTTCAATCTAATTTGCATTAGGTTAGACTATAAGCATTATATAAATTATTAGAAGCTCTCAAAGCAAGGAATTACAAAAATAAAATTAGAATTTTATTTTTTCTTCACGAAAGCAGATGTAATCTATTTATCATGACTTTTTAGTGGCTAATATTCATCAATTGATTAGTAATTAAAATTTGGGAATTAAAATTTGGCTAATAGTTCAAATTTTAAGATAGTTTGAATTGCCACATTGTTCAAAAAAATTATTTTAACTTTATTTAAATTGCTAAAGCATTTATTTCATTAAATTTTTTAAATCAAAATTCGTCACAATATCCGATATATGATTAGATCAAATTTGCTTAAATTTAGAAGTCATTATAGAAATCTAAATATATTTGTTAATGATATATCATAATTATTAGTAACTTTAAGGTATCACCAATATGTAGTTGCCCATTTCCACCTTCAGTCCTCTTTTTTTTAAAAAAAAAATAGAAGGATTCACCATAGTTTTAAGCATATTCCTATTATTTTCCAAAATTTGCCAAGATTTTCTACCAAAAGAATTGATGTAAAAAATTCACCAATAATTTTTTTTTATAGAGTTAAAGACACTTTTATTGAGAGTATGATTCTCTCCTCATCACTCCTTACAACAATCTGACTGAAAAAATAACAAAAACGGTATATATAAGATTTGCTAGGGTGTAGGTGCGACCAACAATAATATATTTTATGCTACTTGTGGAATAGAAACCATAAAATATCCAAATCGAATTAAACTTTCTGTGATTCTTAAAGTGCAAAGTTTATGCATCAAAATAAAGTTTACTTTCCAAGGAAAGAAAAGTTTAGTGCTAGTCTTAACCATAACATTCAAAAATATATTGTACAAGTGTAGACATAGCATAGAACAGATGATCCTCCAATTCGTGCAGTGTTAAGTTGTGTTGATACAGCTCATTTATGATGCTTGTGCAAGGTCAGGTTTAGTTGTGAATACAGGTTTGTCAATTCCATGTCATTGTTTTTATTTGGATAGACTTGATGCAATGAGTGACCCTTATGAGAATTTACTGACAAAACCAACAACCAAACTGAGTAAAAGCCTTGTCATCACTCATCATATTTTATCTAGCATGGCATCAATCAATTCCCAAAATGTTTTGGACTCCAGACCAAAAGAATTGCATTTTGCGGTACAAAGCTAATTTCTGACAACTGGATGACTGCTCAACTTGTTGCTACTATTGATTGATTGATTGTATTTAAGTTTACATTGAGAAGACAAAGGATCCATCGAACCCCATGATCTCATGTTGTATACTATATTGTAAATGAAAGCAAAGGATAAGAGAGAACTGGTTTCTCTAAAGAATTATTGCTACCTGCTGAGAATATGTGAGCTTCCCAAGTCTGTGGACTCAACTACTGGGTGAGAGATTATATGCGGTCAATAAGTATTAATTTTCGTCAATCAACTATGTAAAGTGTTATGTCACTCTTAAGGGGCAGTAGTGATGATGGAAGAGTGTGCAAGGTGGTATTAATTATGAATTTTCAATGTATATCAGTATTAAGTACCCAGTTACAACGACTTAGATTAACAAAATCTACAAAATCTGATTTTTTTGGGGTTCAAAGATATCAAATAACATTAGCAGTTCTTTTTTAAATTTTGAATTTTGATTAAAAACTAGCTGATTAATTAATAGAAAATAATTTTCATGGTTATCCACACCCACCTTAGAATAATCTTATTCTACCTCGGAATAAAATAATTCCTTAAAACATTCTTGCAAAATAAATGATATAGGACACGAGAATTGAAACATTGTACTTCATTCATTTTGTAGATCAATGGTATCCCTAACAAGCAGAATACCCATATACATTAGGATCCTCTCAAGTTTCACAAAACCATTTACATTATGTTCCACTACACTAAGAAGGCTGCTCCATTCCAGCTTGCATCTGAAACAGCTTTCCCTAACAGAATATTCCAAATTTCTTCTGGCCGGCCCTCTACCATCTAGCTGTAGTAGATTTTCTCATGGTGGTGAAGTCCTCAATCAGTAAGGCAAGACTTCTTACAATTTTTGTCATTTTTCAACTAGAGCCATGTTAGAAATCTCTTCCTGGATCCTTTTATCAGGTAAATCCAAAATAATAGGGCTCCCAAACTGCTTTACCGAAAAAGTTAACTTGTTCTGGTCTTACATGATTGTCAGGGTGACCTGCTCCAATGATTTGTAATGGATTAGTTTGGGATGCCTATCAAAATTCATTCCTCATGTGCTATTTGTTTATTCAACAATTTTGGAGAGGAATAAAAAACAAACTAGGGGCTGTTGACTGAAGAATTGACATTGCCAACTTTGTATCTTTTAAGAAAAAACAACCCCCTAAAAGGAATGAGCTTACAAACACAACATTTCATGGAATAAATAACAGTGCCAAAAATTATAAAGCTTCTTACATGCATTTCTTTCTGATAAAGCAGCTTGTGCTCCAAAAAATTCAACGAGCATCTTCTGACTCGATATCTTGCTATACCAAAAATGGAGAATAACTGCAGCACAATCTAGGACAGCACAAATCAACATGGATATTTCCAATGAATGAAAAATAACAAGGTGAAAGAATAATGAATAAAAATCTAGGAAGATGCATTCCCAACTAGATAAATATCCCAAACCTACAACAATGCAAGTCATGCCTTTTACTCTCTTGTTTTTAATAAAGGTAATATAGAGCCCCGTCCTACAATAATTATTTGCAAATGACAACCTTTACCTGAATTGTTAAAGCAAGCACCCCACATGCATGCCAATGTTACGATTGCACCATTCTATGCAAATACCATGTTCTCTATATATTTCTGCAAATAAATTAAATGCAATAAATAAAGCTGCAATGGTCAGTGCAATGCTCACTTAGAGAAAGAGTTGAGATGACAGTATCCTTTACAATGAACACATAAATGGAATTTAACTAAATGAAGTACAAGTCTATACTTAAACAGAAGTAATGAAACTGCAATAGACCTGGGACAGGTCTTCAATGCCTTTTACCTTATTACTTCATTTCATCTACATGAAATTCATGCACTATAAAACTATGCAATGCGTATTTATGTCAAATATTTAAAAGGATGCTAAACATGATTGATGGTGCATTTCCCACTTATTAAAGCGAAGCATGCTCAGATAGGATATCTTAAGTCTGTTGATGCAGTCTGCAGATAGTCTCACTTCACATACTACTAAACATATTTTTATTTTCATTACTATGAATATAATACATGGGCTATCAAATGCCTTTTAAAACTCATACTTAAAGATATACATAAGTATGCCTCAATAGAGACCAAAAATACAAAGATTCAGATAGGGATTCTAAATCTCCATATGACATGCAATTAATTTTGTTGGTACTGTTTTATGACCCTGAATTGCTGCTTCTTTCCATCTGCCACCATCCTTTATAGCCAAATATGAGTTTTCATATCGTGCCAGATAATCACACCAGCAAATGTATGAATGTTTTTTCAGAAAATGATGACTAAGGACTTGGCTTTAGTTTATACTGCAGCTATCAAGCAAAATGGCATCAGGAACTTGTAAGTAATGCTGGCTAGAGATGCAATCAGCAAGCTGTTGACATTTATGTATTTTCCCACTGCTCACCAACTGAAGCCAAGCAATATATTCATACTGTAATGGTACTATATTGCACAGATATAGAAGCAGCCCAGAACAACCAATATGTATATACAGCTTCAATATGTATGAAAGGGTATCAAATCTATAAGCATATTATAGAGCCAAAAATGTTTTCCATGACAGGCTGCTGCATTTCCTTCAATCAATATAAAAATCTTTGCCATCTGTGAGCCTTGATTACTAACTTTCCCAAAAGATTGTGCACATTAAGATAAATGTGACTAAGGAAACTGATATTAAGAAATGGTAACAAAGCTGGTTTGCTCATTTTAAATTCATCGATGCAGCGACTGCCCGTAGCTCTCTGGAAATATCTGAGAAGGGTGGTCTTTCTACTGGATTTGCTGACCAACACCTTTCCATCAATGATCTCCAAGCAGGTTCACACCAGTCTGGAACTGGTGGCCGTAAGGTATTTTTCATAATACCCCCTGCAATTGTTAAACAATGATAAGACATCACAAAGTCATAAAGACATTATATATGAAATAGTTAATAATGGATCAAAACTATGGTAAATTACAACACAGTATAAAAATTATAAAGGGGATAATCCTTTAGAAATCAAGAGGCAATCAAAGTCTGCGCATCTGCATGTGGCATTCGCATCTTAAAACACTTTTTCTTGTATAGACAGTCATCATTGAAATTTACTCACAGGTTCTAAAATTGAAATTGAGGATGAACTTCAGTGGTATCTTTCCTAAATGCTTAATTGTTGTCTTAAAATCAAAGCTGGATGAGCAATGATAGAAAACTTATAGAATTTCCTCAATTACTCATTTACTGATTATATAACAAAAACCTTTTACTAGGATTTACATTGACGAAAAAATAATTTGGGATGAAAAGTGATTAAAAAAACATCAATAAAAATCCTTTTCATGTAAATGTCACAAAGCATGTAGAACTTCATAAAGAATTTTCAATTTAGGTTAAGCTACGTTTAGAAGAGTGTAGGTCATAGCAACCTGCTCTCTTCTAAAAGGAAAGGGTTTAATAGGAGTAGGCCAAAAAGGCAAAAATCATGGGTTTTCTTCAATTTGAATGCTTTTTGCTACTAAATACGCTGAGATAACAAAACACACAGTTATCCAAAAGCACTGGTTTAAGTTTAACCAATGTCAGATTTAACAAAAACATGAGATTTTCTCTAATTTCATCTGTAGTTTACCCATCCCTAACTATGAAATATTAGATATCCACTATTCTTCTCCATATTTAACCCAGATATGAAACATTAAAAATCAAAAGCATCCACATGTGCCAGGGAAAAGCTGTAAATTGGAATCTTTAAAAAACAATAACTGTGACAAAATTTCACTTAGCACTCAAGAAGTGTGTTTTACCCTCCCATTTGACACTCAGAAAAATTTGATCTGGCTCATGTATAACCCGTGCATAATTTTTTGTAAAGATGAATTATAGGTATAGCACCTATTTCTTCAGAATGTATTCACTTACCTTTGATTTCTCATGAGGAAGTTCCCAAAATTGCGTAAATTTTGTAACATAAATTTTGTAAATTAATAAATCCTTCAGTAACAAAGATTTTAAAACATGACTTAAATGTAGCCAAAATTTGCAATGAAGGCTATTCTTAAAGATCTTCCTAGAAATTTAGGTCTATTTTGGGAGAAAAGATGCACTACAAGTTCAAAGCAGGTTCACAAAAAGCTGCCTGTACAGAAAACCAAAACCAAAATTTTAAGCTGAATCATTACAAGGAGATTTCTAAAAAGTTTAGTTGTGAAAGGGTATAACCTCCTTTACATTGTTAAGTGTAATAATCAAACTAGCAATAAAGAAGAAAACCATTAAGATCACCACTACCAAATGATTTAGTGAAGAGGCAAAATCTGAATGATGGTATGGAAAGACAAAAAAAAAATATGGTAACACTACACCAGGAAGACTAATAACTTGCACATTCAGAACTACTGATTAAATGATAGTAATTGCACGGCTACAAGTAATTCTCATCAGGGCCAGTATTTCTCCTTACCTTGGTCTGGTTAGTTCAACACACAAACAAATATTTATGGTACTACTATGGTTGTTTACTACTACAGCTGGACCACTCCTTTGTGGGAGACTCTTGAATATAATTATTGTAAGATAGCCCTTTCTGATTTATTTCCAGCTGCTCCAAAGCACGAGAGAGAGGAAATATATTAGATTGCAGTATTCTGCGCATTGGAACTCTGCCAAAATAAATTTCATTGTCCTAGATTACTGCATCTTGAGAATGACATGCATAGAGTAAAAGTGACAATAGTTTGGAGGTACAGCACTTTCCCAAGTTCTGGCCAATCGCTCTCATACATGGAGTAAAAATGGCATTGATCTGGACGTAAATAAGTTCTCCATAAATTCTGGGCCCTGGCCAATAGCTCTCACACATGGAGTAAAAATGGTGATGGTTTGGAGGCAAAGCAGTGTTCCAAATTCTGGCAAATAGCTCTCATACATAAAAGATGAGTATTCTGTTCACGAGGCCATTGTTGTTCAATTATGTAAATGCTTTCCATTTATGTAAATGTTTTCAAAATATAAGAGACTCTTTAAATGTATCCATCTTCAAATTAGATTTCTTTTTGTTTCCAGAAATGAGCCATTCAGAATGCATGTGTCAAGAACCATGTTATATTGTGTTTGATTTCACTGTAGAGAAGAACAATCTATTTGAAATCCCACTGATTCTCAATCATGACACTGAAGGACATCCAATTTCTTTTAATATAATGATTTTTTTATTATTTGCTTACGATCACGTGGCCAACAGTTTGGCAATAACAAGAAAACTCATATGCCTGAAATGTGCCTGCAATAGTTTGGTAAAAGGAAAGGTTTCTTTTATCAGTATAAGAAGAACAGATCTTCCAGATTGGGGTCATAAGGTTGCTACTTAAAAAAACATGTAAGAATCAAATGATGGTGCCAACAATGTAGGATGATACAAAATAAGATATATCTCTGAGTGGTGAAGAGGAATATATTCAAAATAGTAAATATATATTACTTATGAAAACTGATAAATCCTCCGAAGAGATGTCGCTGCGTTTTCCTCCGCGCGCTAGGGTTTTCTAGTGCTGGAAAACGACCAGACTGGGGAGCTTGCAGCTGGGTATCGGCGGTTAAGGGAGACTTTGACCATGGTGGGTTATCTGCTGCTCACAAAAGATTTCAGCGTGGTTTCTCTGGATGTTCTCGAGACCGAAGGGTTTCACTGGAGATGAAGAGTTCGGCCAGTGTGGACTAGGGGTTCGTTCCTGGTCTCGGCTTCATGCACAGAAGGAACGGTTGGTAGGAGTGAGGAATGGCAATATTGTGGATCGGAGGGCTCACCATTTGATGCCAAAGGGTGATTTGTTGTCGCACAGGAGGGAATAACTGGGTTCCTCTGTTACGCATAGGGCATCAGCGGCTAAGCCGGTTGTGGTTAATCTTTCAGAGGAGGTTGAGAAGGAAGTAGTTCATAATGAAAAGGTTTTTGCCGGATTAGGGCTTATTGGGCGTTTCAGGGGGTTCTGGCCAAGTCTTGTTGATCTTCATTAGTGGATTTCAGCGCATTGGGAACCCCTTGTGGAGGATTGTGGGCAGATTTACCCTCATGCTCGAAGGTTTTTTATTGTTGTTTTTCAAAATGAGGAGGATAAGAACAAAGCCCTTGGCTGTAGCCAATGGTGTTGGGAGGACACTCTGAAACCTTGGCATCTGGCTTTCAATCCTATGACGGAATCCTTCGATCGCATCCCTTTGTGGATCAGACTTCCAAATCTTCCAGTCCAGTATTGGTTTGATTCCTGTTTTGAAGCTGTTGGGAATGCTTTAGGTAAGTTTTTAATGACTGATGAAGGCTCTCTTAATTTACTACACACTACATTTGCTCGGTTATTGATTGAGGTGGATGTGTCTCAGGATCTCCCTTCGAAGATTTATATTTCAACTTCGAAAGGTTGCTAAACTCAAATCGTGGACTATGAAGGGGTTCCCTTTAGGTGCAGGAGGTTTTTTATGATTGGACATAATGCTGATTCATGCAACAGGCATAGGGTGATGCGTCCAGCATCTTGTGGAAAGAGGTCACCCCACAATATTATACAGTGGATAAGGTGGAGCTGGACCGGATTTCTCATGAGAATTTGGGGGGTTTGAACAAAGACACTAAGGATAAGGAACCAGAGGCTGAATAGATTGAACATGGTGTGGTTGAAGGCTTGAAGGATGTGGCAGTGGATGGGGCTCTTTTGGATTGTAGCATTAATCAGGCTGATAGAGAGGAGCAGAATATAAGGGTTGGCTCTGATTCCCTGGGGGGAAGTGCTACAGGGGCGGTTGATGGGGTCCAAGCTAAGAAGCTTTGTGGGGTTAATAGGGAGGTGGAGGGTGTAGGGGTTTCAAATCTGAAACTATTGGAGAATGCAAGAGCGAATGGTTGGATTGAGGTTAAATGGAAAAAAGATAAGAGGGGTAAGGGAGGGAGTATCTGTGATGTCCCTTCTCAGCTTGAAGAGGGAGATTCATCTGGGGAGGCGGCTCCCTTACTGTAGCCCCACCTCGTTTGGGCCAGTTATAATCATGGTTTTTTAATAAAAATATCACTGTTACCGACCAAAAAAAAATACTAAATATATATTGCCCACCATTGACAACAGGCTAGAAGTCACGGCCATCAATAAATTGAAATTAAACAAAGCTATGAGTTCTGTTGTTTGTAAACATCAACCGGTTAAAAGCTAAAATTGCATACTGAGATATCTGCATCAGTACATTTTAGAAACTCATTGGCAGTCAAACATACCTATGATTGACCCACAATGCATGTTTGCATAAGGCTCATCTCCAGTAAGAAGTTCCCACATGACTATTCCAAAAGAATAAACATCAATCTGTAGAAAAGTCAGATGCAAAAACATATGAGAAGAAAGAAAGGATCTAACATACTAAACATTAAGTAGCTATAAGTGAATAAAGAATTCCATGAGTGTTTCAAGAGTGGCTTACTTTATCGCTTACACCACTTCGCCCACTAAGAAGCTCTGGTGCCATCCATGGCAATGTTCCTCGGACACCGCCAGAAACTAAAGTCTGGTGTTTTACCTTGGACAAGCCCATATCACCAATCTGAAACCAATTATGCCCAATGAGAAATAAACTTTGAAGCAATAATTAGAGTTAGTGTTTCCAATCAGCCCTTTTAGCTGCACCAGTGATGATGAAACAGCATACATAAGACACAGGAAGGTTCAATAGCTTACACCTGTATAATATTACTAAATGCCTATAAATTATATTTAACCATGCTGAACCAATCTTTATCCAGAATGAAAATTAAATTTATAAGCATTCCTTGGAACGCAACATACCTTACAAACTGGTCGATGTGGATCTCTCATATTAACCAGAAGATTCTCACACTTCAGATCAAAGTGAACTATGTTTTTTTCATGCAAATATTCCATGCCAAATGCAGCATCCATAGCTAAAATCAACCTTTTGCGTCGATCAATGGTTCTGCAATAATTTACTGTATTCTAAGCATACTCACAAGCCATCATAAAGAATATAAACCAAAGAACTCAAAATATTAAAATTATTCAGCCACTTAAACTTTTCATATTGATCAATGTCAAAGCCAAGTGCTTCTTAGTTTGCATTTATTACATTCTCTCTAAAATGCTTACCTGTCCTTCTTGCGTAAGACTTGTTTGAGGGACCCATTCACCATATATTCGGTAACAGTTGCTAGGGTGGCACCAGGTCCATCTCGAACAACACCATAGAATGATATAACATTGGGATGATGGAGTTGACCTAGAATAGAAGCCTCTTTCCAGAAGTCTGCTATCTGAGTACAAAATAATACAAATAGAGGGAAAAAGAAGTTATATCACAACTACAATATGAAAATAATTTGTCCCAGAAAAATTAGGTCATTGTAAGCAGCACAGCCAGCTCAAAACATTATCATCATGAGGAAACTGACCAAAATGCATTCACGACAAAAAAAGTCTGACTGTAAGCCTGTTTCAAATGCATGGATAATATATTCATTCTTGTTAAAAAATTTATGTAGTAGCTTCCCAATAATAACTGATAATCTGCTAATCAATCAAGTAACTTGAGTAATCAAAGAAGGGCAGCATTTGTTGTCATTTCTTTTTTGCACACAAGATTGTGATGTGGTTATGACTAAATTTTGTGAAACGAACTTCAGCATTAAACAACCTCCACTAGATAAAACAAGCAACGTCACAAGATAGGCACCAGTTTATAGGGAATTAATTTAATAGAGAACCAACATGAAAGTGTGTTCCAAAGTTGTGGTGGTATTTTTTTCAGGGTCAAATTACCATATTATGAACAAATGACTTACTCAATATCAAAATTTAACTAAAGGTCAAGAATTTTTTTCATAGTGTTCTTCATATTACAACTGACAACTGTTGATTAAAGACTCGTTATGATCATCTTCCAAAATCTAAGTGGGTGCCTAAGAATAATACGAAATCTTTAGAAAATGCTCTTTGATTTCTGTAACTGTTTGAGTTCACACAATCTCATCAATAATGAGAGTCATGCAAATGGCATGATTATTCCATTAATTAAATCAAAATTTATAATACCAGCAACAACAAACAAAGTTCTGTTTTTAAACAACAATCCTCAAATGTATCATAGAAGAGAAACAGAAAAAAGGTATCTACCAGCCGTTCTTGCTCTGACGGCCTTCCTTCAAAACAACTGGCTTTGATCCGCTTGATAGCAACGTCTGATCCCTTCCATTTTCCATAATAAACTGTTCCATACGTGCCAGAGCCAAGCTCCCGTATTTCTTCCAAGTCAGAATTTTTTATTATCTGAAAGGTGTAACATAAAGGACTGGATGAATAAAAAATTGAATTGAGATTCTGAGCATGAGCCCAGGACAAACATTTCTGTATTTACTGTACCTAAAACACAAACAACAACATGAAAGAGTAGATTGGCATGTTTATTGAAACATAAATGAATCTGAGTATACTGAAAAGCTCATACCTGCAAACCTTTAGCCAATGCTTGTGCCTCAGCTTCTGCTGAAGCTTTCCTTGCCATATCTGCTGAATCTGAGTCACCACCTTTAACTAATTCCAAAGAATTATTCTGTAATAAAGTTAACATTGTTAAAAGTAATTTGCAAATATTGAAGAGGAGGGCATTGGGAGTTTTATATGACAAGCATTCAATTTGGAAATAAAAATTCCAGGCCTACCATACCTCAGTAACTTCTTGTTTTGGTATGTTTTCTTCAACATCTGAAGTAGGAAACATATCTTCATCTTTTACTTCCTTATAATCAACTTCTGTTATTGCTTCTTTTTCATTTCCAACAGAATGTTGCTTATCCAATATCTTAGATGCTGATGATACCTTTGAATGTGGTATGCTTGGACTGTGCAACGGCAAATCCATGGGTCTGGATATAATCAAACAATCTGCTTTCTTTTCAATATTCATGCAGTTCTCGTTCATCCTGTTATCTGCATCTTCATCTTGCTTGGGTAGTTCAGGGTCTTTTAAATTGTGCTCCATTTCCAGCTGTGCTTTAATAGACATCATTCTTATGTTTCCCAAGATGATATTTTTATCCAACTCGCTAGATTTTCTCCCTTCTTCAGTTTCTGACAACAAGTTCTCTGGCAAAGCCACATTGGTGCTATTTGCAGGACTTTGATCATATATTGGAGGAGTGGTAGAAGCTAAGTCAATTATTCTTTGGGGTGAAGAAGATGATGCAGATGGAAAAATTGCAGATGATCTTGACAGGGCAGGTTGATCATGTACAAAAGCAACCGGTGAATTTATAGCATGCGAAAAATCACTACTAGAAAGAATTTGGCTGTCTTCTGAAGTTTCCAAAACATTAGATACACATGTGATGTCCGTTTCACACTGGAAACTTGCATGCCTCTTGACAGGCTCTCTGGCAAGGAACTTAAGGTCCTCAATTTCACTTGTGGCATGAGATTCTATAAGGTGATTACTGCTGCTGTCAGAAATATTTGATATCTTTACAGTAACATCACTTCGCTTACCATCAGGAAAATTTGTTACATTTGAAGTATTCATTCCATGTGATATATAAACATGCCCCATCCTTTCAATATCTTGGTTATATCTCTTACCAAGGACAGGATCTGCACTCTCGTCTTTTCCATCATTGTAAAACCCGATCCCTTGCCCATTATTTGGCTGCACATCAATTCTGAAGCTGTCATTCAAATGACTTTCAATAACCGTATAGCTTAGCTTGTTCTGTGAAACATTTCCCGAATCAGGTGCCCTCACATCCTGTACAACATTATCTTTGCCATGCATGTCCACAAATTTTCCATGCACAGCTACAGATACTGCAGGAGGAGCTTTGTCTATTTGAGTTTCATACTGGTCGGAAATGACCTGCTTGTGGAAATCTTCGACTTCTGTAATGTTGTAAGCATCATCTGGATGCAAGCCATAATAGCCCCTTGGGTAATGATCCCAGAGGTTGCTTTGTTCGATGCTATCATGCATACTTTCCTCCAGTTCGTAAACACCATTTGCCTTCCCATCCATCAGCATTTCTACTTGGTCATTCACGGGATGCATAACCCTTTCCTTCACTTTTTCTTGCCCCTCCTGAAAAGTGACTAGTTGATCAGGCTGCTGTGTGGAATACATGCTTTGATCCACTCTCTTATTTAAATCCTTGTCTAATCCATTTTGACCTGGATAAAGCAGCGATTGCTCTGAATATGAATGTGGGACCCAAACCTCAGAAATGTTTTGCCTTGACTGTACTACAGCATATTGTTGTTGAGAGGAAGAGTTACCTTCAAATGCTTTCTGCTGGTGACTCAGATTTTGCCCTGGAAATCTTGCATCCTTCTCTACAAAATAAGGCTGGCGATGCCAAGTTACATGGTTCTCACCGGGTATATACCTGTTGGAGCTTGGGAGAGAATCCAAGGGTGCTAAATTTCCCATTGGTTGGTTGCTAATGTACTCTACTGGGTTTCCATATTCATCACAAGCCCAAGGAACCTGCGAATTATGATGGTTTTGCAAATACCTCTCGTGGTGATTGCTAGAATTTGCCTCAGGCACGGTGGATGCAGAAGCCAAATGAAAATCCAAAACATTTGATGGATGCGATATATGGCTAAAATCATGAGAAAGTTGTGGGCCTGAGGTATAATATGACGGATTCCAAGGTCTCTCCATCTCAATATCATTCTGCAAAATTTGTTTCTCTACTTGCCCAACCATAGAACGTGAAAATGCATTATTCTGCAGCAAATTTGAGTGGACAATTTCGTGGTGATCTCTGTACACATAATCATAACTATTGAATGCAACTTGATGCAATGTATTATCATTCTGTAAATGTTGAAGTTGCTCTGAACGCCTGCCAATAGGATGCAAAAATGCCCCTCTTTGTACTGAATCTGACCAGCCAACTTCATAGTGATGCTTGCTGGAGTTATGTTCTTGATCATGATAAATCTCATCAGAAATGTTTTGAGCAGCCTGATGATATGCAAGTGGCATTTCATGCTGCCAAGAATAGGTTGGAGAATGCAAATCACTCTGGTGTGATGGAATATTATATATTCTCTCACGGTCGAGCATACTAGGATTACTAGCAGCAACCTCAGATTTAACATTAATATGATGCTGCTCTGACTGGTGCAAATTGTCTTGAGATTCAACATGTGGTACATATGTATCTGCCATAATTTGTTTGTAATCTCTGCCATTCACAAATCCAGAATGAAGCCCGCTGCCAATATTGGACTGCCCTTTCAAAGGAGATTCAACCCCAGGCAACCCAATAGTTTCCCGCAGTGGAGTTGCAATATTAGTTAAAACATGTTGCGGATGGCTGCCTGAATCAGATTGCAAGTGGGATAAGTGCTGCTGATGATATCCAACATCAGGTTGCAATTGGAATGGAATTTCAACCCCAACATCCTGCTTGTTTTCATGTGGATGGGGCAAGTGCTGATGATAACTGCCAACCTCAGACTGCCCTTTAAATGGAATCTCAGCCACAGATGCCACTGGAATTTCCGGACAAGACTCAACTCGATGTGACAAATGCAGACGATGGCCATCAATGCCAATTTGCCCTTTTGAAGGAATTTCAACTGCAGACACTGCAGTGACTTCCCGATAAGTTTCATTCCGTTGAGGCACATGCTCGTGATGGTGGTAATGATGATGATGATGATGATGACCACTGAGCTCGGGCTGTCCCCTGGGACTTAATTCAGGCCCCTGGATGTTCTGAAATGATTCGTTCAAGGCCATATGATGATGATTTACATATTGATTATTCCTGTTGAATTCAGCTTGCCCCATTGGCAAATATTCATGCCCTTGCACCTCGGAATAGGACAAATACTGATGGGATTGCCCTTGCATATCAGAATACTGGTCATGCTGGACTAAATTACTGCTATGCACATAGTGATTGTGCTGATGAGGAGTCTGTTTTTGATAATACTGATCAGCAGCAGACACCGGCTTATGATGATGAGGATGATGATGAGAAGGCGATGACGGTGGCGGCGATGATGTAGCCGATCCTCCACCCTTAGAAAAGGGTTTCATCAGAGACACAGGCAAAGCCACAGACACATGCTGTGCAATCCCAGCTTCACTTCCATTCCCAGCTACTAGTGAATTATTGTTGTTATTATTATTACTACTACTACTGCTACTATTCACATTCTCATTATTCCTATTACTCCTATTATAACTGTTGTTGCTATTACTGATACTAATATAATTGTTTTCAAATTGCTGCCTATTCATCTCAACCACAGAATTCAAGGCCTCAACATACCTCTGCTCGCAGTCTCTCTCATCATTCCCCTCAATTGACATTAAATTCTGCTGCTGCTGCTGATCTGCAGCCGCAAACAGAAACAATCGGAGCCTGCTGCAGACACCATCACTGGCCTCAAGCCTGTCATACTCCTCCATCATATGACAGACATCCTCGTCAGACAGAACGGAAACAAGCGCATCAAGATCATCATCAGGCTGCTGATATTTCAAACTTAGGGTTTCCTGCTCATACAACTCCCTCAATTTCGCCATCAATTCCCGGTAATTAACATCCCTACTAACACAAACAATCCTCGTCTCACCGCCTGCATAGCGGAGCTTCCCATCGGAGGGCCTGGGAAGAATCGAGCCACCAAAACTGCACAGAAACTTCACCCGAACAAAATTCCCATCTTCTTTCGCCAAATTATCCGTCTCCGTCATACCAAAGGGAGCCGCACACCTCACCTCCGACATAGTCATCATATTCACAAAAAATCCACCTCAAATTTCACGATATCAATCCAAATTGAAAAAAAATTATCAGAAATTCTTCCTTGCAGAGCCTGAGGAAAAACCACGTTCTAACCCTAACAGATGCAATGCAAAAATAACGTCCCATTTTCGCTTCAGCACATACTCAGGATATGCTTCTGCTTTTCCTTCGACTTAGACCGTTAAATTCAATGGCTGCCTCTGCAGAATCTCAATCCAACCTATTTTTTATTTTTCAATTTCCTCTCCTCCGAAGAAAAATACTTATTCTACCATTCGCATAAAATGCCAACGCCATTGCCACATGTAATTAACTTGGCATCAAATGCTTACAAACCGTGCCGTGGGGATGCTGACACAGTGCAGAATATTCCTTCATTCGGAATTCAACAGTTCTCCATTACAGTTGAATTGCTGTTGTCGCGTTCATCGAAATTATCCGCCTGCCACGTTTCTGCTCTCAAGTACGCAAATCTTGAAAAATTTATCTTCCATTATTATATTTAGCCATTATTCTTAAGGCCAGACTTTTTCTGCTTTAAATTGCTTCGTCAGTGTGTGGTGGTGTGCTTTTTAAAGATAGTCCACTCTATTTTTCTGCCTAGAAAAACTTTTCGATTTTGTAAGAGGTAATAATACTAAACAATTAATTTTAGATGTAACTCCTAAACCCTTGCCTTTTGCAAGTGCATGAATGATTGGGGCCCTTCCTTTGCCCTTTCTGTTAGAAAAAGCATCGCTACAAAGCAAATTGGACGGTGTCATATTTGTTAGGGCGGTGTGTGTCCACATTTGTGAATGTCTTCATCCATAATTCATGACAAAGAAATTCGAAGTCATGGTCTAGTTGTGCAATTAATAATGATCTCATAAATTGTGTTGTTGTTATTAAAAGTATTTGATAATTTTTTTCATTTTTATTTTAGATTTATTATTTTGATGAGTTATATGATGAGTGACACTTTTGAATTTTAGTTGTATTTAATTAAGTGTCTATTTTATATTTCTAAAAAACGGAGGTCTTATGATATTCCATGTAACAAGTACATGTTGACGAAGTTAGTTGCATGACTACTAGTTCAAAGCCATGGCCTAATGTTATTAAAAGTATTAATGTTTTGTTGTTTTTTTTCATTCTTGTATTAGGTGTGTTATTTTGACGAGTTGCATGATGAGTCACACCTTCAAACCTTAGTTGTAGCTAGTTAAGTGCCCATTTTACATATCTAAAGAGAATGGGAGGTCTTACGATATTCCATGTAATAGCTACATGTTGACGAAGTTAGCCCGACTACTAGTCCCTTCCCCCTAAATCATGACTAGAAAATTCAAAGTTATTGTTTAGTTGTGTAATTACTACGGGTCTCATAAATTGTGTCGTTTTGTGGATGTTCTTAAAAGTATTAATAGTTTTTTTTTTTCCCCTTTTTTTAATGTATATTATGTCAAAGAGTGCAATTTAGTTAGTTAAATACAATTGGTGAAGGTGATAGTATGTTCTTTGATTATACCACCCACAAAGATTTAGACTTTAAAGGTATGATATGAGGGATGAGGTAAGATCATCCCTAAAGTGACATTTATGGAATCAATGTGATATGAGGGATAAGGTAAGATCATGCCTAGAGTTACATTTATGGAATGGATGCCCCTTAATTCTAAGCACAAGCATATTTTAATACCTCCTCCATTTGAGCGACTTTGAGGTCAAGATCGGCATACGCTTGTATTCCCATATCAAGTATGAAAAACAAAACTCATGGGTGATATAAATTTTCCATTAAAAATATATATAATTTAGATATTCTTATATATATGAGTTGACCAAAAGAGAACTTATCAAAAAAAAATTAAGAAATATATTATTAAAAGTAATTAAATATTTTTTGCGGGTTGAATTTGTTATTTATCACATTTGGCCTAGTTATATTATGTCTATTAATTAGAATCTTTTTTCTTCTAGAATCAATATAGTGACTTCACATATTTGAGTTTGGTATATTTTAATATTTGGTATTTTATAGGTGTAAGGGATGAAAGTGTATATTATATTTTTGTACTCGTTTTATTTATATTTATTTTTAATATCATTATAAAAATATTATTATATTGTTTGATATATAAATTGGTCTTCATTTTAAAGTTATTAATCAGCAATCATTTCTAATTCCTAGTTATTTAAACTAATTGTAGACACCTAAAATTGTCCTCACTAATTATTTTCCTAAATTAATTAAATATTTATTATTATTTAATTATTTATTTCTTGTACAAAAAATAAATAATCCTTATTATTCAATTATTCTAATTTTATTTGAGGATGACCCCACAATGCAATGATTAGTTGTGAGCCTCCTACATGGGAGGTTTTGGGTTTGAGTCTACTCGACCTCCAGGGAAAAGCTAAAAATATCACTTTAGTTGTGACTTATCAAAAAAATTATTCTAATTTTATTCCACCGTGCATGTTTTTTATTAGAAAAGCAAGGATAAGGGCCCTGACCCATTACAACGAATAGGGGTGCTCACCCCCAAGAACAGAAGAGGAACTCACCCCAAAGAACATAAGAGGCTACAAAAGGCACTCACAACACAGGGGACGGAACCCATAAACAACAGCCCAATAGTTGTACATGAGGAAGGAGGCTACCGAATGATAAACAGCCCCAAGGCCAATAAGGTGAACCAGAAATAGAAGGCTCCTTACAAAAAACCATAAAAAGACCTCCCACAAAGTAGGGCAACCATACAAGGGGGGCAAGAGGCTTCCCAAGTCAACCATAAGATCATAGTGGTCGTTTCCCAGCAGGACATCAAAGCCCCATCAATAAAACCTCGTTTCACCTCAATAGGAGTTGGAAAGGAAAAGAAACACAACCAATAGAGCCAGCCAAGAGACCATTTAACAGCAAACCTACCACGGGGAAGAGAAGACCACCCAAAATCACCAACGACTTCAGACCCACAACCACTCACCACCTCTAAAGGAGACGCATCCACCTCAATAGAATTTGCAAGGGAAGAAGAAGGGAAATGACGAAGCCAAACTCTCATCATGGCAGGCAGAACACTCCCCACCTTAATAGGGGCAAAAACAAACTCCACGGTAGCCTCCAAGGTGAGCACAACCCTGAAACAAGTATCAATCCATAACCAAAAACCAACATAGGCAAGGGGCCCTTGAAAACTAACAGCAAGCCCTTGGTTATCAAAGAAAATGAGACTATTGTCTATACAAACCAAAATAGACAGTCTCAACAAAAAGATGAAAAGCAACCCATGGTGTTGGAAGTAAGCACCACAGTCCAACTCCAAAAGGCAGGACACCTACCACCTGAATCCGAAACAAGCACCATCATCGAAATTGGAGCAACAAACCAAGAGCCGCCTACAAGGCTCTACAAGATCCGTGAAGGAATTACCCCCATTGCAATCCATTTTAACATAGAAGGCATTCACAGCCAAACAGTCCCTAGAAGGACGCTTGAGGAAATGCCCCAAACACAATTGTAGATAACCACACACAGCCACACACAACCACCAAAGGAAAGTGGGGTGTGCAAACAGTGGGGGAAGGAGAGTCCCTAGAGCCACCCATGGAGCCCCATAAATACAAAGTGTTCAAGCACCACAACAGACTTAGAGCATCTGATCTATACAACATTAACCATCAAGGGAGAGGAGAGACAACATCCTCCCTAGATAGAAGACCCAGACCCCATCAACAGTGACACGGGGAAAGCTCAGAATAGAGGGAACACCCATAAGTCCAAAGGCCCTCACGAAGCAGCAACCCAACTTCACATTACCCATAGTGGAATGAAGGTTGAATCTGGAACTTCGCACCAAAGAATACCCAAGAGCAGATAACACAGTCGGCATCTCAAACCCAATAATCACCTCTATAAAAACTTCGACAGTAGAGGAACCAACACCCTCTGTTGTGAAAAACTCAACACAAAGCACATCCTCCAAAGGGTTTCCAGGCAAAGCCGAACCTTGAAACCCATGTTGAATAAAGGAGGGCCACATAGGAGCACACCCATGAAAGGTTCAAAATAGTAAACAGAAAAACTGGGACAGGAGCACCCAAACATCATGGGTTCGACTAGCACAAGCTCCAACCAGATGCCACAAACATGGCAACAGACCGCCCAAAATAGGGCATCGAGCAGAAAAAAGGAAGCTGACACAACAACCAACTCCCCAAACCATAGACCCCATGAAAAGGCTAGCACAACAACCATGGGAACCAAACCGCGTTGCATAAGGAGATCCAACTCCCATTGTGAGCAGGAGAGCCAACCACCATCAAAATGGGCACCAAGAACGTTCTCAGCAACAACATCGCCAACACAACCCCTGTAGCCACAACCATCAAAGGGAAAGGTTGTCCAAACCAGTAAAGCATAATGAGAACAAAGGACCAACACCAGATCGCCATCATCATTAGTCTCAGCATCACCATCACTACAATCAATTTGAAAATCTGACTTTCCCGCTCTCCACTCCGCTCCACCATTCCACCATGCATGTTAATTAAATAATTTAATTATTTATTTAAATCTTTTTCTTTCACTTTTTTTATAATTAAATAAATATTTTAATTATTTAATTAGCTAACATTCTCTTCTATAATAAAATAAAACATTTTAATTTATTGAAATATTCATTTCTTAAATTTATTTCTTCTAGTCATAAATAAAATTGTTATTTTATTTATTTATCACATGCATATGAATTAAATAATTTATTTATTTAATTCTTTTTCTAATTCTTTTCTCATGCACATGATTAATTTTATTTAACTAATTATTTTCTTCTTGTCTCTTATAATTAAATAATTATTTAATTAATTAACTAAGTCTTCTATAATTAAAATAATTCTTTAATTTGTTTATGAAGACACCTAAAATTGTCATATCTAATTAAATAAATATTTTATTTATTTAATTGTCTAGACCTAATTCTTCTATTAATTGAATAAATCTTTATTCATTTAATTAATTCATTTATCCTCTTCTAGCTTTATTTCTCATTTAAATAAATACATTTATTTATTTAAATTATCCTTTTCCCAAATTAAATAAATATCTTATTTATTTAATTGATCCCACTTCTTCTATTAATTAAATAAATCTTTATTTATTTAATTAATTCATTAGCCTTTTCTACCTATGACACATGTCATTCATCTCTTAATTCCTACACTACCTATCCTCTCATTATTTTATTATTTCTTTTACCTACCCTTTAATCATAGCCGACCATTTATCTTTTACACCTCTCAGTCTTATCCCTCTATTTCTTATAGTGTCTTCTATATAAGGAGATGTTTCCTTCATTATCAACCCCCGCTTACGACTCGACTACACTATGCTTTTGAACTTTCATATGCGATCCTACTTGCAACCACATTTCCGTTCTTTGTTGAGCTATTGTGCACACATAAAATCTGAGAGCAAATATATCAAGCAAGATCAATGGAGATAGGAAGAATGGAGATCCAAACCCTATTGGACATGTGATGGTATAATCTTTGTGATTTCATTTGATTTGCATTGTCTTAGGTAATTTTCATATGTTATGGTGGATCTTTGTTGTTGTTAGGCTAGGGTTTTGTGGTTGAATTCATTTAGTCTTTCAATATTGTTGTATCCATTTTCACCATAAACATTTTGGCATGCCCCGTGGGACATGGATTTTTTTTAGATCTGTGTTTTTTGCAGGTTTTTCTAACCCTATATTGTTGTTTTGTAAAACAATTTGGAGAATAACCTTGTGCAGCTAGGGTTTTGGACACAAAATCAAGGTCTTGGAGAGATTTGATCTGATCTCACAAACAGCTAAGAATTTTTGCACCAACTTTTGTTTGCAGGTTGAGGACAGTATTAACAGCTCTCAATCTAAAATTCAAAATTTTTGGAGTATATTTGCATTTTCCATGATGTTTTTATGATTTTTCATAAAAAAATTAATTTTGAGAGAAAATTAGCAAATTTTTTAGATTTTCTTATATTTTTGAAAAGGTCTCTAATTTATACACATGATTTGTTCTTTATGATTTTAATTTTGATGCAAAATATTTCCCTAAAAATTGGATCTTTAAAAATTAGGGTTTTTCCTTATTTTGATCAGATCTCACAAATGGCTTTGAATTTTGGCATCAAATTTTTTTTGCAGGCCAGGAAAATTATCAGAGGTGTTCAGTAAAAATTTCAGATTTTTTGGATCAAGGTTTCATTTTATATGAATTTTTTATGATTTTTCATAAAAAATTAATTTTGAGAGCAAATTAGCGAATTTTTTGGATTTTCTTACATTTTTGGAAATCTCTCCAAATTATACATAGGATGTGTTCCTTTTGATTTTACATTTGATGCAAAATCATTCCTCAAAAATCGGATCTTTGAAAATTAGGGTTTTGCATTATTTTACTCATATCTCACAAACTACTTGGATTTGTTGCAGAAATTGTTTTATGCAGGTTTGGAAGACTATCAGGACTCTCTAGTAAAAATTTTAGATTTTTTGGATCGATTTTGCATTTTATATGAATTTTTTATGATTTTTCATTAAAAAAATTAATTTTTGGAGCAAATTAGCAAATTTTTTGGTTTTCTTACATTTCTGGAAATCTCTTGAAATTTTACAGGTGATCTTTTTTTATGATGAATCAGATATTTGAATTGGTCAACAAAACACATTGTTGAAGGCCCTTATTTCACAAAGTCTTTTGGATCTAAAATTTACCTAACTTGTGTGCTTGCAGGAAGGGGTGATCATTTGAAACAATCCAAACTACTAACAAATATTTGTTGCGGGACCTTGACAAGGATTTTCTTTTGATCTTTATTGTGTACCTTGTTTTCATAGATTATCAAACACTTCAATTGGTGCACTAAAATTGAACCAGTGTCCTTTGTGTCTTGGGCAATAGGCTCTTTTTGTTTAATCTTTAGAGGGCCTGTCTCCCTGTGTGGTCATTAGGACTACTAGTGAGGAGAGAATGACTCAAGTGGTAGCGAGAAAAACCTACCTCTTCCAAACCACTATAAGCAACTATATTCATGGTGAAAACTATGGATAACATATGCTGATTAGTTCATCCCGACACTATGTCTCCCCATAAACTCGTTTGATCAAATTTATTTGATCATTTGTAGGGCGTAACCCCTACAGGCTGGGAGCTTTCTGTATTTACAGAGTTGAAAGTGTCGCATGTATGGCCACATGAGCGGATGCCCTTACTAGAACCTTTTTTGTTTTAGAAGCCAAAATCCTTCTAGTTGTTGGGGCAAGAGGTCGGACCTCTAGAGCGACCCACACACATACGGTTCTTAGTAGAGATACAAAGTTCACCACGGGAAGTTTTCGTGGGGACTGATGCTTGGCTGCCCCAAGAAGTGAGTGTCGAGGGTGGAGCCAGTGGGGTCAAGCATCTAAGTATCCACTCTGAATAGCGTAGCCTTGGGGGAAACCCCATGTGGGATCAACAACTATTGTCCTGGCTAGCCATAAGAATTATGCTTGACTTATTTTGAACAATCAAACATTCAAGACCAAACACCAAAACATTGTGTCTTTTGTGTCTTCAAGTGTATGCAAAACAATTTTACATCAAACAACACACTTTTCTTTGAGTCATTTTGAGTCTAAACACTTGCAAACATTGAGTCATCATCAACATTGTGTCCGTTTGTCACGAAAAACAGTCAAAAATTTCAGATTGGGTCACAACAAAACAACTTCACAAATTGGAAAATTTTACAGTCCAGCAAACAAGAGCAATCAGTTTCAAAATTCTTGAGCTTCCTAAGTTATTTCTCCGAGGTTTCATCTAGCATTTAGCCTATTTTTGGGTCTCACAAAGTCCATCATTGCTTTACACCTTACATTACATTCATTTTTGTCTAAACTTGAGTCAAAAAGTCACTTTCTTATCCTCATCTTACTTTGTCAACACACTACATACAACAACATTTTGCTAAGTGGTCCCTCATCAAGGTCTATCACCTTTGGGTCTCATTTGGTCTTACTTAGAGTCAAGGTCAACTTACCTCATCAAGAGAAACTATCATCTCTTTGGAAGCCACACCTATTCTACTACATACATACTTGGTCTTACACTTTGGACATTGCAAGTAAACCTCAGATTCATTTACATTCCATCCAACTCTTAGTCTTCCATACTCTTTCCATTTTCATCTAGTCTCAAACATCTCGGTCAATACCTAGTTGATGGTTGAAACCCGTTTCCAAAAATCTAGGAGAGAAGCTAAAGAGGCTCAAGAGTCCGTAAACATGAGTGCCTATGAGTATGACAATGATGTCTTTTTCAATTCTGATCATACTACATTACCTGACATGGATGCCTATAGAAACATTCCAAATGTTGAGCACATGGACACTACAAACAATAATGATACACACAATGACAATATGGACAACATTTCAGTACATTCAGCAGAAGTGGAAGACTCCATTATGGATCCCCGTTTCAATCAATTGGTTGAGGAAATAATGAGGAGAGATAGACAATACTTCTTACAAATGATGGCACAAAGTGGAGCCAAGATACCTCATGATTTTGACATGTCTCAAATAATGGAAAATTGACCTTTGCAACAACCTCACCTCAACATGGATCAAAGGAGGCCTAATAGTGGAGGCAATAGAGGACCACATATGGTGCCCGAATCACCATCATCTTTGTTTCAAAAACCAGAGGTCCCACATACACATGGTCAAGCATATGATACTCACCTTCGCAGACCATTATGGAAGTCTTATGTAGAAAAATATACTCAATCACATACCAATGCCAAGGATCAACCACCAAAGCAATTGGATATCCAAAGGCATGCTCAAAATTTGGACACAAGGAAACCCTGCATCAAATTTGGGGGCAACACATTAGAACAAACTCATGACATGCCTATAGAGTATGGTATACATTGACAAAGCAAATATTCCATTCCTCACCATGACTCTATACCAAGTGGTCTTTATACGCATATGCAACATCATTATAGACCTCCTCCATATGAACATGTGTATGATCAATATCATCCATCTATGCAACACGCTCCTCCTCCACTCAATGGTTCAGGCACGGGGTTTGGTCCAAGAAGTCAGTCTCCACCTAAGAACAATTTGGAATAGCAAATCAACGACTTACAAAAGAAAATGGAGGACATAAATACACCGAAGCCAACTTACACAATGAGAGACATATGTCCCTATCCATTTGACAAAAGCATTCCAATGCCTCCATTTCCTACACACTGACACCTAAGTTTGATAAGTATAGAGGAAAAGGGGATCTTAAGGCACATATAAGACAGTTTTTCACAGCCTAAATTGAAGTAGTAGTAGAAGAGACATATTTGATGAGATTATTCCCACAAAGCTTAGGTGATCAAACTATGGAATGGTTCTCCCAACTTCCACCCGGAATTAAAACATGGGGTGACTTAGCAGAGGCATTTATACAACATTTCTCATACAACATAGAGACAAACATATCAGTCACCACTTTGTGCAACACCAAATAAAAGGATGGAGAGTCTTTTTCATCATTTTTACAAAGATGGAGAAATCTAGCCAGTAGATGCTCTTGTGAAATTCCACAAAAACAAATGGTAGAGATGTTCACCCAAAATGTTAACAAAAACATTGGTTATGACCTAAGAAAAGTTTGTTTGTCCACCTTCAAGGACATCATTGCAAACGGCTTAGCGACAGAAAAGGTCCTAATTGAGCAAGGAGTTACTAAAATATTCAAAGAAAACAAAGAGGACTTTAAAGGAAAAGATAAGCCAAGATTTTGGAACAAAAACAAGAACACAATCAATGATGGTGTTGTTGATGCCAATACAGTACGACCCAAAATTGTTTTTTCTGGATCAAGCTCTACAAACAATCAAGTGAATACTCAAGCAACTTCAAAATCACGAAGGAAGTACACCCCATTGGGAGAACCACTAGAATTAGTTTTCAAGAAGCTAGTGGCAAACAAAATAATAATGATTCCAGACCTGCCTCCATATGAGCCAAAGGTTAAACCAAATTGGTGGAATGATGATGAGTATTGTGAATTTCATAAAAGTAAGGGACATAAGACAGGAAATTGCCATCGACTGAAGAACATCATACAAGATCTCGTTGATAGAGGTGACATTAAGATTGAAGGACATTCATCCAATCAAGAACATGAGATGTTTAAAGAACCATTCCCTAAACATGACAAGGGAAAAGCTAAAGCCATAGATGAGCAGACCAATTATACCAGAGCATCTTATAACTATGATTCAACTATCAATCACATTTCAATGGACAATTATGTCTCTACCATTATCATCAAGGACAAAACGCCTGAGAATTCTACCCAAAGACCTAAGATTGTCCTAAAAGGAATTGGATCTTCTTCCGAACCTACCTCTGAATGTAATGTCACAACTCGTCGAGGTAAATTTACCTTGCAAGGTGCTCCAGCTAAAAACACCACTTCCTCATCAACCAAGCCTAAGTATGACCTTGTAGAACAGTTAGGGAAGACACCCGTGCTTATCTCAATCCTCAAGCTCTTACGCATATCCCCCACACATAAAGCCATTCTTGACAAAACCTTGAGAGACATTGTTGTCCCCACTGATTTGAACATGGACTAGTTTCAAGCCATGGTGGGATACCTTTCCGTTCCACATTCCCTCACATTTATAGAAGCTGACGATGCCTTTGTGAGCCAGCCACATAATGTACCCTTACACATTGAAGCCTTCATACAGAAACATCGAATAAAATGAGTTCTAATAGATGGAGGAGCAGGTCTGAACATTTGTACATTGAACACTATTAAACAATTGGGATATTCTGACAAAGCTGTAAATTCTACAAACAAAATTACCATCAAAGCATATGATGATGAAGAGCGTTCATCCAAAGGCACAGTCACCTTGCCTCTTAGAGTTAGGCCAATTACTAAGGATGTGGTTTGTCAAGTCCTAGACCTTGATCTCACATACAATATATTACTAGGACGTCCTTGGATTCATGAAATGAGCACAGTCCCATCTACATATCATCAATGTATCAAGTTTCCTCACAATGGAGTTGGAGTGACCATCAAAGTTGACCCAAATCCATTCATATATTGCAACAATCTGCGACCTAGATCAAAAATAACAATTCCATCCAATCGAGAGGCTATTCCTTCATTGGCATATGTGGATCTAGAATCCTTGAAAGCTTCTACATCAAAACAAGCAAAGCTCAAAGAAAAATTCAAGGTTAAAGACTTGGGATGTGGTGAGTATATCTTTCATGGTGATCAACTCCCATTATCTCCTAAGACATTTAGTCGACAAGAACATCCTACAAACAATTTGCAATGCCAAGGAATTGGGTGTGAACCAACTAGTGTTGTGGCTACTAAGTCTGAATGCAAATCTCCTCTAGCGGTGCAAGCAACTCCTGATATCAATAGTCCTAAGAGTGGTCCCAACAAAGAATCTATTGAGTGTATCGCCAGCCCTCTTGAGAGCTCACATAGCCTTACCATTTCATCCATTCCTTCCATTTCCACTCCACTTCCAAACTTGGATCACAAGAATCATAAAAGCCCTTACTCATTGGGGATCACAAATCAAGCTTTGAAAAGAAAAATCTAAAAGTAAAAAATAAAGAAAAGTCCTTTAGTCCAAATCAAAATCAAAAGCTATTGGACTCTGCAAAAATCAAAGTTAAGGATAAAAATCCTATGAAAGAAAAAGAACAAGAGTTGATCTCCCCTAATATCAAAATAACTGGGGGCAAAAGTTCTAAAATTTCAAGTCAAAAAGCATACTTGTTGATCCTAAGTCTCCATCATGCTATCCTACTTTCACTTCTTTTCACAATCATAAGCCTTCATCACTCATCCACTTGTTCCACACATCCATTCCCTTCTGGCGATACATCATGGACCTTTAATGGAGCTTCCTTGAATGACTTTTTTGTTAGGGATGCCCAAACTTCTTTAGGTGACACGCATATGAGCCTATGTAGTTCACACGCTAGTAATTCTCTCTCAGTTCCTTTATCAAGGAAGACAGTCACTCAAGCTACACATCATTCAGTCAAGGAACAATGCAATTATAATCACAAGGTAAATCCTCGCACATTTGAGGTAGGTGACTTAGTTCTCAAAGAAAATCCTAAAAATCAGCAAGATAGAGAGAAGAAGGGCAAGTTCGAACCAAACTGGCTTGGTCCTTACATCATCACAACAGTATATGGATCTGGTGCATATCGGCTCTCAACTCTAGATGGCAAACCTTTGGAGGATCCTATCAACAGCATGCACCTTCGCAGGTTTTATACATAGCTCTTCAAAGTATCCCAATTCAAAAATACAAAAAAAATAAAAAAAATTCAAAAATACAAAAAAATCATTACTTGGTGAAAACTTGGCAAACAAGCGCCTTGTGACACAAAAATAATAAATAGAAAAATAGAAAAACATTTCATCCAACTGTGAAAACCACTTCGGTGGTGCCCTGGGCAAGTACCATGGTGAAAACTGGGTTACCAGCGCCATGTGTAGAGACATTGCTCCTCCCTCCTTTAGGATTCACTTTCATCACTTCACTTTGCACACACTCACAACCTGTCTATTCATAATAAACTTACCCACTCCCATCATGGCTTGTTATTGATCTACCCAAGATTGGTTAGCCATTCATAATAAACATTCCTTTTCACCCCTTTCCATACATAATAAACTAGCTCCTATCTGTGGCTAAGGCAAATCCTACATCTAGTGATGGGTGTGGAACTGAGAGCATCACATGTTTCGAGGAGTACAGTTTCTTTCACTTTTCTTTAGTCTATCCGTGCACAATCCGCAATAAAGTAGCATTTGCATCACAATCCGCAATAAAGTTTCATCTTCTCTGCAATAAAGTATCAGTTTCATGGATTCAGTCAGTTTCAGATGAGACACAACAATAACAATGGGCTTCAACAAATCAAATCTTTCAACAGACTCAGACAACATTATGGTTGAGTGCTATCTATCCTTTTTGTGAAAGTAAACATTGTGACCACAATCAAATAAGACTTATACAAGTGACAAGAGACACTAAACCTGAGGACTACAGTGAATGTTGGTGTCGAGTCTTGGTTTTCTTTTGATTTTTATCTTTTGGTGACATGTCTTTTAGCTTTTCCAGGATGTCTCTGACTAGAGATTTTATCTCCAGGATGTCTTTGACTAGAAAGGCAAGGATGGGGAATCGTCACCTATTTTTCTTTTGTTGTCTGTGGATTGTCTCTTAGTAATGCTATGACTTGTCCAAGGATATGAGGACACTGAGAGTCTAGTATGAACTGGGGCATTCCTTGTTTGCAACTGTCTTATCTCCATGCAAACGGGTACAATGACTTTCTGGGTCGAACATATGCCTTGATTGTCATAACCTACTTGCCATAATAAAGCTCAATGATGATAATGCACAAGAAGCTCTTTCACTTTCATATCTTCTATCTTCCATCCTCTTTTCTTGATTGACCTCCATCGTCCTTCTTGGGTCCATGTATCATGCTATCACATGACTAAGTATAATGACACACCAAAAAATATCTGCATTTTATGTAGTTGCACCTGCATTACCACATATTAAGCATTTCATACATACATATAGATATCACAATTCCATCACATCCTGCATATAACACATGTTAGCTCATTTTACATTTTCATCATGTAAATAGTTCTTTGCATTATTATATTCATCTGCATTTCATACATTCACATTTGCATTTGCATAAACATTTAAAAACATAAAAGAACAAAAATATTGCATTTCATTATGTACATATTTGCATCCATATCATAAGCATCATAAAACATATAGAAGTATTACATAGGTACACGTGCATATAGCTACCACAAGGATGAATCATCTCATATATATATCAAAATTGTAAGTGTCATGATACAATGATGTCAAAATACATATGGCAAAATCACCTGAAGGTGTCTACATCATCATACAAAATGGTAAAGGCTATGATGAACTCCCTCCCTCAGAGTTGATTGGCCTCGATGGAGTCTGAGCCCTAGAAGGACCTACCCCAGGATCATCTCTCATGTCCCCTATGTCTCCTGAGCCTAGTTGTCTTATCCTCCTCCTCTCCTCCTCCTCCCCATCCCGCAGCCAATCCTCGTGTCGCCCTATCCAGACAGAGGAACCCACTAATCACTCCTGCCAATATTGCTGGTAGTGCTAATCCTGTCCGTGTCATGGTATCCCAAGCCACATGTCCAGCCCTCATCTCCAATCTCGGATCCTAGAGCACTCGTCTCAGTGCATCCCTGTCTCCGTCTCGATCATAGGGTATCAACTCCCCATCGATTGGTATCCTCAAAATCCTGTACACATCCTCTAAGGTGACAGTCATCTCACCCATCGACAAATGAAAACTACAAGTCTCTAAGTGCCATCTCTCAGCCAGCGCAGTCAACAACCCCATGTTTGCCTGAAACTCAGGCACATATAGAATAAATCGTAGACCCATAACCTCAATTGTGGCTCTATCCTCAAATATCAGCTCTGGTTGTAACCTCCAAGTCGATGGGAATCTCTCCCATGACTCTAACATAGGTAGGTACTCCTACAATCAAGCAAATCAATCATGTCAGTCATAGTGGTATTCCCTATTCATCACAAAATGTTGCTCTTTATCCTAGTGCTTATATTTATCATATGGCGCTATTTATCCTAGTGACACTCATTGTTCATCACAAAGTGTTGCTATTTATCCTAGTGGTACTCCCTGTTCATCACAAAGTACTATGTGTTTTTGCACTCCCTGTTCATCACAAAGTGCTACTTACATTTGCACTCATTGTTCATCACAAAGTGTTGCTCATATTAGTACTCACTGTTTATCACAAAGTACTATGTCTTGGTACTCCCTGTTCATCATAAAGTGCCTCGATCTATCTTAGCCTAGGACCTCTGCTTGAGTGTATCCTCTTGAGTAGTTTCCTAATTGGCAACATATGTTCTATCACAGAATTGTCAATCCTAGCCCTATCTGCTATCCTAGTCTTCCCTAGAGGACTTGCTTGAGTGTATCCTCTCAGCAGCTTATCCAATCGACAATGTATGTTCATCATAGAACTACAGATTTGTCCTTGAAGACATAAACGCACATTCATGACACAAATGCGCCTGGCACCAACGCAGACGTGCCTTAATGTTTTTCCTCCCGCTTGACATTTTTCTAGACCTACCTAATATGCATTTATTGCGCTACGTAGCATGCATTTATGACAACATTTATTGCGACAAAGTACAAAGAGGTTTTATGGTACTTATCGGCTATCTTGCCTCTGCTGGCCTCTAAAATCGGCGAACGCGATCGAATCTATGCACCAATGCCATCGTTGCTGACTGCTACTGCTCTATTCTCGCTTTGCACTCTGATCTCTTGGATGTGTGGATGAAAATGAGGATGTATTCCCCCTTGTAGTATATCTTATAGATTACCCTAGCCCTAGCCCTAGCCCTAACTCGAGTCTCCCATGTTTGTCTTCATTATCCCGTGACTCTGTCACTCTATTTGGTCAATCCATTCTAGCCTTTATTTCTTATCGAGAGATTGTCTACGATCTTTCCAGACATTTTTATCCAATCTCTCAAGGGAGCATATCATTCCCATCTTGGGGCAACTTTGTATTAGTTCATCTTATCTTCTTTGAAACAACACGACAAGCTACATTGTCTCAAAGAGGGACAAAATGTAGACACCTAAAATTGTGCTATCTAATTAATAAATATTTTATTTATTTAATTGTCTAAACCTAATTCTTCTATTAATTGAATAAATCTTTATTTATTTAATTAATTCATTTATCCTCTTCTAGCTTTATTTCTCATTTAAATAAATACATTTATTTATTTAAATTATCCTTTTCCCAAATTAAATAAATATCTTATTTATTTAATGGATCCCACTTCTTCTATTAATTAAATAAATTTTTATTTATTTAATTAATTCATTAGCCTTTTCTACCTATGACACATGTCATTCATCTCTTAATTCCTACCCTACCTACCCTCTCATTATTTTATTATTTCTTTTACCTACCCTTTAATCATAGCCGGCCATTTATCTTTTACACCTCTCAATCTTATCCCTCTATTTCTTATAGTGTCTTCTATATAAGGAGATGTTTCCTTCATTATCAACCCCCGCTTACGACTCGACTGCACTACGCTTTTGAACTTTCATATGTGATCCTACTTGCAACCATATTTCCATTCTTTGTTGAGCTCTTGTGCACACATAAAATCTGAGAGCAAATATATCAAGCAAGATCAATGGAGATAGGAAGAATGGAGATCCAAACCCTATTGGACATGTGATGGTATAATCTTTGTGATTTCATTTGATTTGCATTGTCTTAGGTAATCTTCATATGTTATGGTGGATCTTTGTTGTTGTTAGGCTAGGGTTTTGTGGTTGAATCATTTAGTCTTTCAATATTGCTATTATCCATTTTCACCATATACAGTTTAATTATTCACTTTTGCAAAATTATTATTTTTTAAATACATAAAATTTTTATTCTATTTATTTTTATCTCTCATTCACACGATTTAAATAATATATTTATTTAATTCTTTTTAAAATTCCTCTCACATGTTCAATTAAATAATTTCTTAATTATTTAATGCTAATTAAGTCTTCACTTTCACCTCTTCAACTCACACTCACTTTGAGTTCAACTGATTAATCAATTCTATTTATCTTAATTATGCAATTAGTTAACCTCATAATTATCTCTATCAAATTGTCTCGTCAAATCTCAACCACTGGTCATCAAATTGACATCATGAAATCTAAAAAAGCAACCTTGATCATCTATCATTCTCAACCACAGTCTTCAAGCTTTCTTGTGCCCACGTTGTGACTATAGTGCTATAGATTTTGAGAGAAACAATACTACCAAGCATAGAAAGTGATAAAAGCACTGGAGGTCAAAGGAATGTTTCCATGAGGTATGTTAGATTCCGCAAGAATTTTGAGAATCGAGTCATGATCTAATGTCGTTAATAGATCACATGCAGCTCCAAGCAATAGATAATAAAAGATCAAAATAGTTGAATGAAGATAAAATCTAAAATGGGAGAAAAATAGAGACAAGGAAAGATAATTTTGAGAGGACTCTCAATATTCTCACTAGCTATCACTAAACTAGTGAAGGTGAGAGTATAGTGTTGATTATAGAGCAAAATAATAGCATTTACATCCAACAGGTGTCTTAACTCCCACTCCCCATAAAAGGTGGGAGGTTTTACATACTTAGTAAATGCCAAAACATGTGGCATAACTTCCTTATGTGGAAACAAAAAAACAATTATGAAAGGTGGCACATAAAGCTAAAAGAGGGTGTGTAACTCAACCACCCATGTAAGGGAGAGAGTTATACAAGTCACTAGAGTATTCTACCATGTGTCGTCATATTAAACACTCCTAATAACCTAAGAAATCTTAAATAATATGTGTAGGAAAATAAATACACCCTAGCATAAGGAAAAATAAAAAACCTACACTAACACCCCACCTTAAGCATAGCTTAGGTGGGTGAAAAGATGGGTCTTGACAAATGAGGCCATGTTGGGTACCCATGTACATAGAAATTTCCCCCAAGAGAGGAAGCATGCCCCATAAGAGGAATAGCCTCTCCAAATATAGAAAAAAATTATCCTCCCCCCTAAAGTAGAGAGCGAGAGAGAGAGAGAGAGAGAGAGAGGACTAAGATGTCCCTCTTGAAGTAGACACCTATCACATCCCAAGAAAGCTCGCAAATGAAGAAACTTTCTTTCAATGAAAGGTTTGGTGAAGATGTTTGTAGTCTACTCTGTTGTAGAATAATACTTAAGATCAATGGTACCTTCCTGAATTAGTTCCTAAATGTAGTGTATATGTCTCTCAATGTGTTTTGTCCTTTGGTGATAAACTAGATTTCTTGAGATTTATATAGCACTTTGATTATCACAAAAGATAATGGCAGGATTTCTAACTAGAATACCAAACTTAGTGAGAATTTTCAAGCCAAATAGCCTTAGTGGTGGCATTAACTACCCCTCGATACTCAGCCTTTATAGATGAAAGAGAAATTGCATACTGCTTCTTGCTCGAACAAACAACTAGACTGGAACCAAGTGAAAAGCAATATCCTGAAGTAGACTTGTGATCTTGAGCATCACCTTCCCAATCTAAATCTATATATCCCACCAAGTTAATATCCATGCCTGTAGCGTATTGAATTCCATAATTGTGGGTACCCTGAATGTAGTGGAGGATCCTCTTAGCTACTTTCCAATGCAACTCATGTTGTTCCTATTGGCATTATGATGCATTTTGTATGACTGTTGAAATGGTTGTCATTTTTGGCAACATTAGCTTCTAAGTCTCTACAATCCATCAGTAAAAGAGTAAAGAGTAATTGGTGAAGAATAGGAGTCCTTATTCCTATCGACAGTGAGTAGACCGGTATACAAGGGTTAACTGGCTAAGTAGTGAGTAGACCGGTATACAGGGTTTAATCGGCTAAGTAGTGAGTAGACCAGTATACAGAGGTTAACTGGCTAAGTAGTGAGTAGACCGGTATACAGGGGTCAACTGGCTAAGCAGTGAGTAGACTGGTATGCATGGGTTAACCGGATAAGTAGTGAGTAGACCAGTATACAGGAGGTAACCGATTAGGCAAAGTTGGACTGGTACATAGGCGACAACCAACAATACAGGAGTCTCAACCAATAGACTTAGAAACATCCAGATAACATCCAGTTGAATCAACAATCTTCTATTTTCAACCGACGAGCTTTTCGGCATGAACTATTGTCTTGACCGATATTCCCAGAATGATTTTTGGAGAGCAATTTGAGGTGCGATAATAGATTTTTGAATTTGTTTTTTGGAGGGAAAGTTGGCACCAGAACTAAAGGATAATATATTCACACCATTCATTCTGATTGTGTTGTTATCAATGATAAAAAGATCTGTGTAAATGTTAACAGGGGGAGCAAAATAGAGTGTAGTAGATAGAGGTATGAATCGATGAAGATGACACCGATCAGAAGAATAGAGCATGCAAAGTGGATCTATGAGACAGAGGTAGTGTCATCAGACAAATCATTCATTTGTGTTGCCTTCTAACAATTGCAGCATTATAAATCCTTTAACAAGGTGAACCTTAACCGGTTCTTCATGTAAAATCTCTTAACATAGTCACTTCTAATATGAAGTTGTAAAATCCTCTAACATTGTGAACTTTAACAGGTTCTAAGGTATTCTTAACTGGATACCAGTCACTCCTAATAGAGTGATGTTCTCAGAAAGAACTGGTTGTAAGCTCTTAACAGGGCACTCTTTTTCATTGCAGTAAAAGAGATTGTGGGTTATCCCCACCATGGTTTTCTCCTTCTAACCAAGTGTTTCCATGTATAATTGCTAGTGTTATGTGATGCTTATTTGTGCATGCAAATTTATTTTCTTTGATGTTCTCTACTTTCATGATTAATGCAATGTTTAAGTTAATTTGGAAGGATAGTTGTAGACCGGTTAGTTTGAAAGTTTGAATTGTGTGTAAACAGTTTTGACTGATTCACCCCCCCTCTCAGTCATCGGTTAATACTAACAATTGGTATCAGAGCCTAGGTCCTTTGAAGAAAATCTTGACATCTTGAGGAAAAAGATCACGGAGGAATACCGGTATCAGAAGAAGATTGATGAAGCTAATGAAATGATTACTTAGTTGAAGGAGAGACTGAGAAAATCACTTGCTAAAAGGAAGGAACTAGCTCTAAAACTAAATGAGAGTCGGGATATCATAGATCAACTCTCTGAATAGAGTAGATATGAAGAAGCAGAAGAAGCAGTCTCATAACTGATGGAAAAGAATAAGAAGCTAACTGAATAAATCACATATCTAAAAAGAGAGCATGAAAGTCAGGGCCTGAGAATGATTGAAATACTAGAAGCCAAAAAGATAGCAGATGAAAGAAAAAGAGATGCAGAAGAAGTTTTGTCAAAAGATGAAAAAGCCAAAAGGATTGTTGAAGAAGCCCTAAGAGAAAATGATGCAATCATCATTGAAAAAGATGAAGAAATCCGAATTCTCACTTAGGAGAATGAAGCCATGCATGAGCATCAGCATGACAAAGCAGAGGAAAAGGAGAAGATGATGAAAGAGATTGAACAACTCAAAAATTAGTTGAAAGTTGCAAATGAGAGAAATGAAAAGCTGAGGAAATTTAATGAAAGCTCTGAGAAGATAGATGAACAATTAAAGGCTCAGGGGAAAAGAAAGGAGACAACCGGTCTTGGTTACTCCAGTACAGTTCCTATAGAAATTGGAGAATCATCTAAATCCAAAAGGATGAAGGATGATAAAAGGAACAATTTAGGAATGAAAGGTATGAAGTTTTCTAAATCTTCTTGCAATCATTGTGGTAAACTAGGTCATAAGTCTAATGTATGTAGAAATCAATTGGTCAGTCAAAAGAAGTCTTTCACCTTTGATGGTTATTACTATAATTGTCACAAGTATGGTCACACTGCTTATAAGTGTAGATCTTGATCCAACAACATGCCTAATAGAAGAATCTTTAATGGATATTTCTTTACATGCAATAAATATGAACACAAGGTTAAAGAATGCATGTTCAATTCAAATGCATCAAGATAACCATTCAAACTAGTTAGACCTAATAAAAGGAGTAATCAGTTCAATGCCACCTGTTCCACTTGTGCTAATTTTGGTCATGGTGCAGCAAATTGTAGAATGAGAATGGGTCAGAGAAATAATGCAAGACCATGGAGAACAACTGGTATGGCATGTTTCAATTGCCATAAGATCGGTCACTTAGCCAGAGAATGCAGGAACCGATCCTATAACCGGTCTCAAGACAAGAACCAATTTGGCAAAAAGAAAAGGAAAAATGCATTGAAAGGAAAGAAGACAATTGAAGAGGTGAGGAATGAAATGAAAAAGACATGGGTTAAGAAGGAAGAAAGCAAAGAAGGAGAGAATCATTCTAAAACTAAGTCATCATCTACTAGTGATGACAATTCCTCTTCAAACTAGGCATATCGATGCTCAGGGGGAGCACATATGGTAAGATCATTATTGAATCCTCTCGATTGATATGAGGTTATGTCTATTTGCATAGTTTAGTTGGATAAAAGTTTGTTTAAAGCTCTTTTTTGGTAAATGTTTTGAGGGTTAGTGTAAATGTTGTTTGTGTACCGGTATCGGTAACAAGAAACCGGTAAGAAGTAAATCGGTGTACCTTAAGTTGTAAATGGTCAAAAATTGTTCAAACTAGTCATTGTATTAAAGCACTGATAAACCTTAACGGGTAAATAAAGAAATGTCAATACATTTCATTTACCTTTCTTTCTTGTGAACATTCTTGAGATCTCGTGTGACCTAAGGTGATCGAAATCTTGCTAGCGCTATTTGTGCGAAGTGATCAAGAAGCATGATAGTGGTGATTGGAAACCCTAGAGGAGAAGGTATTCAAACCCGTTTTTGAAAAATTTGTTTGAAGTTCATCATGGCAGCTTCTGTGTCAACTCCTGTGTTGGTTGAAGCAATTAAAGAACCACAACCCGAGTTCAAGTTGCATCCTATGAAGGCTAGAGAGATCGACATGACCAGTGTCCTATCATTTGTGCCCTCTGGTGTGTTACTGGTTGAAGATATTTTCTCCTTCATCCATTGCAAGCTTGAAGAACTTGGAGATAAATTCTTTTGAAATGAATTCAAAGGGTTTTGTGATCATGATCTGTTGAGGGCAGAATATTTGCATATGAAAACCAAGGGTTTGTCGAATGTTGTTGATTTTCCCAATCAATTTCATACCGATTGGGTTAGGTATGTGTTAAGCAGAGTGCATGATCAATTTCTATGGCTAGAAGCTTAAGCCCCGATCAATATCACAAAGGATGTGATTCAAGAGTAACAGGGTTTAGCACAACCAGTGAAGCATTAAACCTAAGAACAATATCATCCACTAAAGTCACTCGGTTGACTCAATCCCGATGTGACAGGAGAGCAATGACAATCACTCACATTAAGGACACAAAAGTGAGGTTTGCTTCTGCAGTGCTGGGTTATAGGGTCTATCAATCAAGCTGCATGAAGACTATGTCGAGTGGTGCCATCCATGCAACCTATCAAATCATCAAGGAGGATGAAACATATGATATTTGTGAGATGATCAGAAGTCAATTTCTGGTGAACATGGAGCGAATTAAGAAGGATAAGAAGCAATCATTCAAGTATGGTTCATTACTGGTATGTATATTCTTCTATGTTCAAAATTTCTTTCTTAGTAAGGGCAATGTAGTGTGGTCTGAAGATAAACCTATCATGGTTCATATAGGTGAAAAGATTAGGGATTTAGGTGATAAGTTTGGAGAAACAATGTGGGGTTATTTTAAAGAATTCCAAATCAGAATGTAGAAAAGAGAGAGAATCCCAACCGGTATAGTTCAGAAGTACAAGGACAACATTTGTTTTCTTGTTGACACCGATTATTGCATTATTCAAGCAGTTCAACCTAGAAATTTTTGGGTACTTTCTATGGGTTATGAGGTCAGGGTGGACATTATTAAAGTAAATGCAAACATGTTACTTTCTAAACCGGTAGATAGAAAAGCAAAGAGATTTGGAACTTGTGAGGAGGCAAGCTCCAAAATAAAATAAAAAGGAACTTAAGGAGCCTATCATACAAAAGAGAGTAAGGAAAATGATTGATACCCTAGACAAAAAGTATGGAGAAGAAGCATCTGGTGCCACTTCTTCGACCAGAATAAGTAAACAAACAGGAGAAAATAAGAAAATGTCAAAGGCAAAACCTAAGGGTACTGCATCTAGCAAACCGACAACATACACAAAAGAAAAGGACTCAGATACTCTTGCATCTTCCCCGGGTAAAGATAGACCAATAGGAGTGACATATGCAAGAAATAAAAAGCGTGAAGGGATAGTTGACATAATTGCTAATAAGAAGCCCAAGAAGGATGAAAAGGAGGGTGATAATACTGACACTCAATCTGATGTGGAAATAAAAGAAGTCAGAAGAAGTGGTAGAAATGTAGTTCCAACTGTTAATGAATTGGTCCATGGGATCAAAGTGTATGGAGGTCTATTTGGTGTCGAGAGAAAATATACCCTTTGCAACGAGGAGGACAAAAGAAAAATTGAAGAAGCACTTATCTAGAACTTGCATAAGTTCTGCAGAACTCCCAGTGAACTATATGGAATAATTCCATCAGACTTGCAAAATCAAATTGAAGGGAGATGGAAAACAACTTTAGCTATTGAGAAAGAGCATAGGATAAAAGCACACATGGAAGTGCAACATGAGCTTGATTATAATCAAGCATCTATACTGGCAGAAGCATGTATTCAACGCTTTAAAATAAGGAATAGGATAGGGAGAGTGGCCATAGAAGATGTCTAAGGTGTGCATGATGAGGGTGTTACCTTATACAAAACAATTTTGAGATAGCAACAGGAAGTTGAGGAAGAAAAAGAAAAAGAAATAAAATAAGGACAAGATATAGCTGCTCATGAAAAGAGCAAAGGAAAAGAAAAAGATACCACCGATGAATTTGATGTTTTTACAGTTGATGATATCATCGGTAATGTTGTGTTAGATATTCCTAATTTGACAAAGGATGTAGTGTTAAGATTCCCAAAGATATTGAGAGGGGGGGTGAATCAATATCTAACCAATTGACAGATTTTCTGATCTTATTAAACAAATTGCATTCTAAAATAGTGTACTGGTAAACAAGAATTAATGCAGTAAATAAGAACAATAAGCACAACATAGAAAGCACACCATAACACAAGATTTTTAACGAGGAAACCCGGTGTGGGAAAAACCTCGGTGGGATTTGTGACCCACAATATTCACTCACTGGCCAATAAATGAATATTACTTACAATAGGGGCCTGCACATGCAGGAAGGCCAACTGCCTAAAGCTCACTGCTTAATTACAAAATGAAGTCTCACTGACTTACAAAATGGATTATGCAAATCCAATATAATGTACTACTCCGGTTCAGCATCTGCTATGCTAGGTTCAGTACCAGTTTAAGCTCATACAATAACCATAAACCTTACTCCAAAATCCGCCTTAATATTCGCATATTACTTCTGCAATAATCTAACCATGTTCGCATCATAAATGATCTACAAGATCTCATACTTATATATGAGTCTTTACAATATGCCTTGTTGGCTTACAAAAAGATATTACAATTAAATACAAAATGCAATATTCAAAATCCCGTTGGCTAGGGTGTCGGTAATCATCTTTGCCGTTGCCGGTAAACTATCTATCGATGTAGAGTCTATCGGTGTCGGTGCCATAGAATTGCAAGGTTGCCATCAATGACAATACCTTCAATCACCTACAATTTCTCATTGGAGTGTGCATTTTCCAACAATCTCCCCCTTTGGCATTGATGGCAACACTCATGAGAAAAAGTAAAAAATGTATCCAAAATATGTTGTCCAAAATTTTTGCCAAAACTGTGTGCTCCCCCTGAGCAGATGATCTCTTTTGTCCATTATTTTTCTCATTCCTACTATTCCTACTACTCCCCCTTTGACATCAATAACAAAGGTTGTCAAAAATGTCAACTGAGTGTAGTTCTCAGCTGGATCCATGTAACCGGTTGGTTACAATCTGAAATAGATCTGCCAGTACAAAATTTAAGCTATTAGTGAACCTTTCACTGTCTTTTAATGTTGCTTCTATCCTTTGTATTATATCGGTGAGGATGTGCATTCACTCTTCCGATGTCTTCAATCCTTGAAAAAGTGCCTTTGATATCTCTTTCCTCAAAGAGATGAGGTTGTCAAGTTTAGGACCAAGTCTACATTTAAGCTATTTTGCCTTGTATTGTATTCTTTCCTTTTTCTTTTCCAATTTTTCAAGTTTTTCCTCAAAACCTGCTATCTCCAGCTCTATAACTGATATGGGTTCTGATGAACCGATGAGATTGTCAGCTATATCATTTATTTTTGTCTATACTTTGTTGATCTCCTTGTCTATATCCATTGTCAAAATATTGGTCTTACATGTGTCTCTGTACAACTCCTTAAATTCCATTAATGTTCTGTTTAGTGTTGGTAGGAGGGTGTCAATGTGTTCCATGCACTTCTTTATTGTCTCATCAAAGAATTTTTCTTTTTCCTTGTTCATTTTCTCACTAAATGTCTCCTTATTTATCTGTCCAACTGTCAATGTGTTACTAGTCATATATTTAGACAATGTGTCTAATTGACTTAAAGAATCTTTATTTTCCATAATGCACTTGGGTGCAATCAATTTCAGAATAGGTATGGTATCATCAATAGCCTTATAAGCTAATGCATTACACTCTGTGAGTTTCTTAATTGAATCCAATAATACCTTTGTTACACTAGTTGGTCTGAATTCTATCATGGAAGAGCCAGATGTTTGTCCAACTACCTTAACAATCTGCATTTCACCAGTGTTAGTAATCTCTTTGCTTGAGTTGACCTCTGGTAGGTCAGTTTGTGTCTACATCTCAACTAGAAAAGGTTTGGGTTTCTTAGTTGTTGCTGGTGGCACTATCTCTATCTCAACCTTTTTCTCTTCATGTTTCTCAGAATATACCTCAGTATGTTTCTCTGTGCTTTCTTCTGCCAGTTTCTCTGATGAAGTCTCAGTGTTTTCTACCAATTTCTCTGTGTGTACCTCTGAACTATCCATTGCCGGTATCTCAACAGATTTTACTGTGTTATCAATAGCCTATTGCTCCAACTCAGTAGATTTCTCAGTGTGTGCACTAGTGGTATCTATCACCGTTTCAGTTCCAGGGGGGTCAACTGATTGTTCACTATGTGTTTCAGCCCCAATCTTAGCATTTCCAATTGTATCCTCAACATGTGTTTCTACAACAATATTCTCAGCTGGTGGCTCAGTTGCCTCATCTTTCTTCTCAATGGTTTCCTTATCAACCACAATGTTAACCTCTTGTGTGCCAATATTCATAGTGTATAACACCTCTGAATCAGGATTGGTGTCTTCATGTGTAGTCTCCATACTCTCAATATTATCAGTTACTGGTGGTGTATCAATAGTTTGTGCTAGTGGAGTATCAGAAGGAGGTGGGGGTAAATTGTCTGTTACTTTTATGCTTGGAGATCTACCTACCTTGCCTTCACCTTTATCCTTATCCTTTTGATAGACTCTGAAAGCTTTGGGTCGTTTAAGTTCTTCTTGCTTTTCTTTCTCCACAAAGAAGATATCCCATTTATCCGTTGTCTCTTCAGATATTTCATTCATTCTACCAACCATTAAAGCTACATGCCAGTGACCAGTGGAAAATACTGTCCTGTTTGCCTCACTTATCAGTTCATCAATTTCTTCTGCTGATTTCACTAGGTGAACTGCAAATAGTTTTTCTACCTTTATCTTCTTATCCAATTCCACAATTGCAAATCTTTTGTATCTAGTCTTCTATACAAATCACTTGGTAAATCATCTACAACTTCTATCAAAAATTTCTTATATATGTCTAAGTGTAGAATGACACTATTTTCTGTGCTTTCCTTTTCTTCATTAGTGAAAGTATTATACAACTTGCTGACATTGGACAAGTTTCCTTCTTCAGTAATTTCATTTAGAAGATTATCAAGTGGAGGGATAACTTGTTTTTCCTTCTTCTTCCTTGGTGTTATTTTCTCTGTCGAAGGCCTTACTGCCTGAAAGTATTCAATTATTTTCTTTTCCCTGTCATCTCCCATGTTGGTAAAAATATCCAAGAGTTGTTTTCCTACCGGTACATCAAAACCAAATTCTTTCCTACCTATATCGGGAACTTCCTTAGTGATGTATAGCAATAGACATACAAGTAAGTTACCAAATTTGAATGTGCCTTTCTTGTCACCCTTAATTTTCTTCAGATTATCAATCAATTCATCCTTTAGCCATTCACATATGTCAATCTTAGTGTTACTGTTCACCATGTCATAAGCACTCTTGAAACATAAACTAGAAACATAGCTTAGTCTGTTAGCATGTGTAGTCTTGTATCCTAGTATCATGATAATGAATCTTACATTTATATCTTTGACATCATTTACTCTCAAGGATTTGTCGTCATGGGTTGCACCGGTTAGGGTCATCACAGTGTTGTTTGGAACCTTTTTAGTTTTATCAGGTGTGCTACCAGTGGAAGGTAAGCCAGTAACTGCCCTAACTACTTCTCTTGTAATCTTATGGATGGAGTCAAGCCAAAAGAATTCCCCATGAACTCTGCTAAGCACAATTCTTACAACTTCCTTGGGAAAATTAGGAATGCTAAGTATTTCCACAAAACCTAGGGTTTCAATTATCTTGTGTTCTGGTTTCACATTACCATTTTCATCACAAATTATAGTCCTATACATGTTCATTATCTCATCAGCACCAAGTTCCTCAATATGACAATGTATGTATATCCTAGGGTCTTCAACATAAGCAACTCCTTTGGGTATTTTAGAAAATGCTCCTAGTGTATCATCCTGCTTCGCTATTTTGGGTATGATCTTAAATACGGGCCTAGGGCATTTAATCACTTCAATTATAGTAGGGTTTGCAATGAATTTAGGTACAGAGGAGGAAGCCATTTGATAAATACCTTAATCTGCATTTAGGTTTAAATGCTTGATAGATTTTGCTTCACTTCTCACTGTGGATGCCTTCGCTCGGGTTTTTCGCGCTCTTAGGAAATTTGAATGCTCGATGAATGAAAAAGAGTGAAAAACACTTGCTTTATAATGTCATTTCCTTCAACTACCATAATAAATGCCTGTCGGTTAAGTGAAAACTTAACTCATCTATCGGTAAAGAAGCATTTCATCTTCTTACCATCAACCAAGGGTAAACTGGCACGATTTTCAATTAGTTGCCATACCCCAAAAAGGTTTCTTTTTAGTTAGATGAAGAATCTCCTGCTGGTGGAGTGATACTCTGTTCTACCGGTGAAGGAATAGTCTCATCAACATTTTGATCCCTCTTTCTAATCCATTGTTTTGAAAATTATTGCTTTACCTCTTCAACCTTCTCTTTACCTTTCAAGTTGGGTCCTTTGTTATTTGTTGGTGATGCCTTACTTCTACAAAATTTTGCAATATGTCCAATCTTGTTACAAGCATAACAAGTCACATTATTTTTCTGAATAGGTTTTCCATATCCTATGCCGGTATGTGTTCTGCATTGATTAGATAAGTGTCCAAATCTTCCACAAACATAACATCTTACATTCATTCTACAATTTTCTAAATTATGACCAATTTTGTTGTATTTAGAACATTGATTGGTGGGTGTATTAGTGTTTTGATAGTTTCTAGATCTACACTAATTTTCTCTATGATCATACTTGTTACAATTAAAGCATTTCCCATTAAATTTGTATGCATTAGGTTGTCTTACCAGTTTACTGTGATCATGATTGTTTGCAATACCAGAGCTTTCACCAACTTCAAAGCCAAGTCCATTAGTGTCTCCATTAGGTTTCTATTTTTTTAGCATATTATCAAGTTCTTCTGAACTTTTCTTGAATTTATCCTTATGTTGATTTGCAGTAGCGAACTCATCTTCCAAGAAATCTTTATGTCTCATGAGTTTAGTTTTATCATGTTCCAAGTGAATCAGATTTGTCTTCAACATATCATTTTCATGATCGAGTCTTAGATTTTCATTTCCAGCATCATTGATTCTCCTAGCCAAGTCATCTTAATTCTTCTTTCTGTCTTCAATGTCTTTACAAAATCTCATAGTCATATCTTGTATCTCATTCCTCAAGGTCATGTTTTCTTGCTTCATCTTGCTTACAATATCATTAAGAGTTTCCTTTTCGTCATCATCATTATGTATCTTCTCATGAAGTTCTCTTCTTTTGCTTCTAGCAATAGTAAGATTCTCTTGAAGTCCTTGAATGATTTCCTGTGTAGCCTTTAGATCATCTTCAAGTTTGGTATTCTTCAAATTTTTTACATCATAATCTGCAAGAGCTGTTTACAAATGCTTTCTCAAGTTATCCATTTGTACTGGTGTCAGAATCTCCCTCAAGCTATTAGGATTTTGAAAAAAGAGGACCATGTTCTGATACCAATTGTTAGGATTCCCAAAGATACTGAGAGGGGGAGGGGGGGTGAATCAGTATCTAACCGGTTGACAGATTTTCTGATCTTATTAAACAAATTGCATTCCAAAATAGTGTACCAGTAAACAAGAATTAATGCAGTAAATAAGAACAATAAGCACAACATAGAAAGCACACCATAACACAAGATTTTTAACGAGGGCAAATAGTATGGGAAAAACCTCGGTGGGATTTGTGACCCACAATATTCACTCACTGGCCAATAAATGAATATTACTTACAATAGGGGCCTGCACATGTAGGAAGGCCAACTGCCTAAAGCTCACTGCTTAATTACAAAATGAAGTCTCACTGACTTACAAAATGGATTATGCAAATCCAATATAATGTACTACTTCGGTTCAACATTTGCTATGCCAGGTTCAGTACTGGTTTAAGCTCATACAATAACCATAAACCTTACTCCAAAATCTACCTTAATATTCACATATTACTTTTGCAATAATCTAACCATGTCCTCATCATAAATGATCTACAAGATCTCATACTTATATATGAGTCTTATTACAATACGCCTTGTCGGCTTACAAAAAGATATTACAATTAAATACAAAATGCAATATTCAAAATCATGTCGGCTAGGGTGTCGGTAATCATCTTTATTGCTGCCTGTAAACTATCTGTCAGTGTAGAGTCTGCCATAGGATTGCAAGGTTGCCATCAATGACAATACCTTCAATCACCTACAATTTCTCATTGAAGTGTGCATTTGCCAACATGTAGAGCAACCGGTTGAACACAAATCAACCGTTGAAACTATTGATATTGGTGTTTCACTGGTAAAGGCAACCACTCAAACTAAGCATCTTAGTGAAGATGAAGTCCTAATTGAAGATATACCTTATGAAGATAAACCTCATAGAAATTTGGTAACAATAAATCCTACTGAAGCAGAAAAGTAGGAAGAAGAGATGAAGGAAATAAAGGAGACCAAGGAATCGGTACAACATAAGAAGAAAGAGGTTTCTTCATCTGGTCAACCCGAAGATGGTAAGAAAACAGTGGTGGACACTCCTCCAGTAAATAGGAAGTTAGATTTAGAAAAGGAAAGTGAAAAGAAGAAAGCTAAATTGACCACCACAACCAGCTCTAAGGTTAAGACTGAAGAAAAGAAAGAAGGAATAGAGGAGGAAGAAGAGGAAGGCTTTGTAATCAACATAAAGAAGATGAACCCCAAACAATTAATGAAAGTTTCTGAAAAATTGAAACTTCAAGCTGAAAAAGGCAAAACTAAGAGCAAAGAAAAAGAAGACCAAAATTCTTAATACTGCAAAGACCATTATGTCTTATCTCATTCCTGACATTGTTGTTGATGACAATGCAACCATCATTAATCAGTTAGGCACTCTTATCAATGCAATTGGTTTAGAGGCAACCAATCTAGAGAAGTTTGTAGTTAGACAATATGAAACAAGGAGAGGTGAAAAATTAATGGAACACATGTCAGTTGGTAAAGTTGCTCTCTCCACCAGCACTGAAGAGGTCAAATCTATACTACAGGAAGTTGGCCAATTATTGGTTAAGTCATCAAGCTTCACTGATTTAATCAAAGATCTTGAAGATAAAAGAGCTCAGACTCAAAGGGAAATCCAAGATCTGATAGGTTCTTTTGATCCTCTTACAAGCTCTGTAGTGACCTTTAGTGGAAAGGTCAAACAATTAACTCATGAAATCAAAAAGTTAAAAGAGGAAGAGGATAAACAAGCTCTTAATCTGTTAGAGCTACAATGCTACCTTGCACCGATGATTGATTTCATGCAAAGGAATGTCAAAGAAGCAAAAAACCTCATAAGTGCACCTAATTGTAAGATAGTAGATGATATGGAGGATTTTGTTACAATTTTTCATGGACACTTCAACACCATGAAATAGGTGAAGTCTTCATGGGAATCCTCTTTGGAAGCTACTAAGGAAAATTTCAAAGACATTTTTGCTTTACTTTCATGAATTATTTTGTATATTCTTTTCCATTGATGTCAAAAGGGGGAGTTTGTATATACATGAAGCACATAAACAGGGGATCAAAACCGGCACATACATGACTATTTTTCAGCAAAGTCATTGAACCTTTTCTATAATGTTTGCCACCAATGCCAAAGGGGGAGTTTGTTGGCATTATGATGAATTTTGTATGATCGGTAAAACGATTGTCATTATTGGCAACATCATCTTCTAAGTATCTACAGTCCATCGGTAAAGGAGTAAAGAGTAACCGGTGAAGAACAATAGTCCTTATTCTTATTGGTAGTGAGTAGACCGGTATACAGGGGTTAACTGGCTAAGCAGTGAGTAGACTAATATATAGGGGTTAACTGGCTAAGCAGTGAGTAAACTAGTATACAGGAGGTAACCGGTTAGGAAAATTTGGACCGGTACATAGGAGACAACCGACAATATAGGAGTCTCAACCGATAGACTTAGAAACATCCAGTTGAACTGACAAACTTCTCTTTTCAACCGAAGAGCTTTTTGACATGAACTGTTGTCTTGACCAATATTCCTGGAATGATTTTTGGAGAGAAATTTGAGGCACAATAACACATTTTTGAATTTGATTTTTGGAGGGAAATTTGGTGCCAGAACTAAAGGATAATATGTTCACATCATTCATTCTAATTGTGTTATTGTCAATGAGAAAAAGATCTGTGTGAATGTTAACAGGGGGAGCAAAATAGAGTGCAATAGATAGAGGTATTAATCAGTGAAGCCGACACCGATCAGAAAAATAGAGCATGCAAAGTGATTCTATGAGATAGAGGTAGTGTCATCAGACAGATCAATCATCTTTGTCTCCTTCTAACAATTGCAACATTGTAAATCCTTTAACAGGGTGAACCTTAACCGGTTTTTCATGTAAAACCTCTTAACAAATTCTCTTCTAATATGAAGTTGTAAAATCCTCTAGCAAGGTGAACTTTAACAGGTTCTAAGGTATTCTTAATCAGATACCAATCACTCCTAGCAGGGTGATGTTCTTAGAATGAACTAGTTGTAAGCTCTTAACAAGGCACTCTTTTTCATTGTAGTAAAAGAGATTGTGGGTTATCCCCACCATGATTTTTTCCCTCTAATCGAGGGTTTCCACATATAATTGCCAGTGTTATGTGATGCTTATTTGTGCATGCAAATTTATTTTCTTTGATGTTCTCTGCTTTCATGATTAATGCAATGTTTAAGTTAATTTGGAAGGATAGCCGCAGACCGATTAGTTTGAAAGTTTGAATTGTGTATAAACAGTTTTGATTGATTCACCCCCCTCTTAGTCACCGTTTAATACTAACAGTTCCTACCAAATGCATGCAAATGTAACAAGTGGAATAAGCATGTATAAACTTATCCTATTCAAACTAGAACATGAAAACCTCAAAATGATAAATAGCTTGATATGTTGATGATGGGTTGGATGTGGTTGCTCATTGATCTAGCAACATGACAGTGTGCTAAGGATGATTGAATGATAAAATTGACAACATAATGATAGCACATGAAGAGATGATGGAAATGAGAGAAGAGGCCTAAATTTATAGATTTTTCATGAGGAGAATCAAGGGCCAAGATTCAAAGATAAATGGATGGCTGGGATTGAGTGGAGTATGGTCCCAAATTTAGAGGCTTAGCCTTGTGACAAGTTTCACAAGGAGAAGTGAGGTGCAAGGGTAAGGGTGCTCATAGATGTGTGAGCACACATTGGGAAGAAAATGAAAGGGACATGTCTATGACATGTGTAAAAGGTAAGTTGACTATGATGTGACCTTTCATGCTCACACATGTGTGAGAAAGAGGAGGGTAGGGACACTTGTCACATGATGACAAGTTTAGATCTTGATCCATGTAGATGGATTCAATGGCTAGGATTGAGTGGTCAAGGATTGAGGTGAGTTGGAATTAAATAATAAGGAAAATAGTAATTAGGTTTAATTATCTTGAATCAAGTAATTAAGTATTTATTAATTAATTGATTTAGTAGGAGGATTTGCAGGATAAGGTTACACATAATTAAGTAAATGTAAATTTATTTAATTAATAGTGAAGGTTGAATTTAATTAAATAAATGCAAATTTATTTAATTAAGGGAGAAGACTAAATTTAATTAAATAAATATAAATTTATTTAATTAAAGGTGGTGGGTTAAGATAAAGGATTAATTAAATAAATAATAAATATTTATTTAATTGGCTAGAATGGGATAAGGTCAAGTGTAGTTGGGTAAGGACAAATTTAGATGTCTACATTTTGCCCCTCTTTGATATAGCATCATGAAATTATATTATATCAAAGAAGAATAAAATATAATGGATAGAAAAGGATAAGGACTAGTAGCATGATGCCTCAATCATAGGTGGGTTAGGAAGGATGACGAGGAGGTAATGGTATGCCCCCTCAAGAGGACATGCAGGTTCCAAGAACACTGTTGTGTTCTCAAAATGTATAGGACTATAGGATGAAAGGTGAAAGTGAATATGATAAGGATGATGAAGGAAAGGATAAGAAGAAAAATGGAAGAGAATCATGCTGCAATGGTCTAGATTTGATATTGTACTTGACATTATGCACCAAGGTATGAGGAACTAGGATGACAATGTGCTAAGTGTTGGCTTGATGATGATTGTAATGAATGACTTCATATGTTGTCATTGATGGAACATGTACTCACACATATGTTCATATTGTCTACCGGTGTGACTTCAAAGTTGTTTATATTGCAACTGGTATACTAGAAGGATATATCCAACCGGTATATACATGGAGACAATCAGAGTGTATTTATATATGAATATACATAACTCGACATCAACCTAAAGATCCAACGGAGATTATCAAAGGAGCATCGAAGGACAAATGGTTTATATGTTTAACGCCAACCAATATTATTGTTTCAACCGATATTCATTGATAATGTGATGAGTTATCATTGGTTGTGATAAGTTATGGTATTTTTGTGTTGAGTTATGATTGTTTGACCAAATACACTGTACCTAGGAAATTGTGATATGATTTCTAAAGGCCGACATGAAATCTAAATGTCTATATATTGACATCACAATGAATTATTTTATATGAGTGAAGGAGATATGATATGAAATGATTTGATGCAAAGGTAGAAGTGTTAAGTTGCAGAGTATGTTGGTAATGAAAGTTTGAGTGCGCAAAAGAGGATCTATTCAAGCAAGTTGTGCTACTACTAGATCACACCACCTGTTATTTTCTAATCATTGCAATAGTCAAATCCCTTAACCGGGTAAGCTCTAACAATCTTCATTGTACAAATCATCTAACCAGGTGATCCATTAGTTTGGATTTAGAAATACTCTACCGAGGTTACTCCTAATAGGGTACTACCTTTAATAGGGTATAGCTTTTAACTAATCTTTGGGATCTTTAACAGGATTCACTCCTAGCAGAGCAACCTTTTGTAGACCTTAACCGGTCAGTTATCTATTACTGCAGATAGTTAACTTCTGAGTCCCATCTCACCATGGTTTTTCCCATTTGGGTATTCCACGTATAAACACTTTTGTTATGGTGGATGTTTTACTTATTGTGGATGCACTAATATCATTTTGGATTACATGCATATTGTTTAACAAACTTGTTAAGTATATCTATCGGTCAATGTTTAAAGTAGTATTGTTTTTGGTGTCACTGATTCACCCCCCCTCTCAGTGCTTTACAAGTGCATCAATCGGTATTAGAGCCTAACTTCTTTAAATCTTAATCGCTTGGAAGGAAACCCTAAAGCCACCATGGGGGATATGAGCTACTTTGAGATGGCTAGAGAGCTTGAAGCAAGTAGAAATGAGCTTGAAACCCTAAGGGTCAAACTGAAAGCTTCTCAAGTCAAAAGGAGAGAGCTAACTGAATAGCTATTGGAAATATCTGATAATAGTTCTTCAGATGATGCCAATATTGATGCTTTAGCTGAAGAAGTTGAAAAACTAAATGGTGAAAAGCTAAATCTGAGAGAGCTAGAAAGCCTAACTATCCACATGAGTCAGGAACTGGAAGCCAAGAGGGTAGCTGGAGATCTCATCAAAGAGAGAGATCATGAGATCTCCAAGATCAAGCAAGAGAATTCTACTTTGCATGAGCATTGGCATGCAGAGAATGAAGAAAAAGAGACCTTACAACTAGATCTTGAATCAACATCATCTCTGAGAGAGACTCTGTCAAAACATAATGAAGATCTTACTAGATAGCTTATTGAAGCTAATGGGAGACTAGAAAAGTTCAACAAAAGTTCTACCTTGCTAGATGAGCAAATTCAATCACAAAGGATGAAAGGTGATACCTTTGGACTTGGTTTTAACACATCTGAGAAAGGAGAATCTTTCGGTACAAAGAGCAACATTCATAAGGACAAAACTACTCCTAAGGCTAAAAAGTCTATTGGTAAGAAGGTTTTTAAGCCTGTTTTCTTTGTTTGCCATAAACCTGGTCATACTACAAATGTGTGTAGAATCAAACCTAATGGAAATGCAAGCTACAATACAAATACTAGGTATATGTCCAAGAGATTTGAAGGTCATTGTTTCACATGCAAGATGTATGGACATAGATCAGTTGAATGCAATTATGGAGGTACTTCACATGAATCCAAGACCTAATGGTAATTGGATGAGAAACTATGATAACCGGGGTAACATGAACTAGCAAAGACCCTATGTCAACCGGTTTAGTCCACTTGAGATGGAAAAGGTAAGAAATGTCATTTGTACCATTTGTAACAATTTTGGTCATGTGGCTATGGATTGTAGAAGGAGAACTGGAAGAGGCAATGTTGGACCTTGGAAATCATCTAGAATGGCATGCTATCATTGTCATAAACCGGGACACATGGCAAAATTTTACAGATCCAGAAAGAACAAACCGATCAATCATTCTAGTGAACAGAAAGGAAAGCAAAAAAGTTAATGTTGAGGAAACTAAAGAAGAAATGAACTAAATATGGAAAAAGAAGAGTGATGATGTACCTACAAAAGAAACTAATCCTTCACCTAGTGTGGAGAATCCTACACTGATGAACTAAGCCTTTCAATATGGCTAAGGGGAGCATAACGGTAAATCTACTTCTGGACCCCTTGAAAGAAGAATGGTAAGAGATTTTTTGAATTTTGAGTTGTTATGTGTGAAATTTTGATAACTTTTGTCAATCGGTTTTTCAAAAGTTCATCAACTGGTTTTACATTTGTTAATATTGTATGCATCATTAAGTGGTGTAATTAGGGTTTGTAACCCTAGAGGGCAAGCATTTAATGCAGTAGGTAAAAAGGATAAAAGAGAGTTTTACTTTGTTATTTTTACCCTAATGCATTCCAAAGAATTCTTGAGCACTTGCAGAGTGAAGAGAGTATTTCTAGCTAATTTTAGTTGAAGTTGTATCGTGATTTACGTGATCAAGCTAATTTGAAGGTTAGTGAAGACAAAACTGGTGTGCACTTGAGTAATCAACTGGTAAATGAGGCAACGCACGTGAATTAAGGTATTTCTTTGTGAAAACCTGCTTAGAATCTAGTCTATCTAAAATGACATCATCGTCTAAGCAAGTAGAGAAATTGATGATCACATCTGAACCTATGGAGGTTGTGATGTCAGAATGAATTGTGTCTTATAATGCTTTATCTCAAGTTCCTAATGGTGTCCTAATGAAAGGAGATTTGTCTAGCTACATTGATTGTAAAATTGAGGATTTAGGATCATTGTCAATTTATTCTCAGTTGAAATCCCTTTGCGATGAAAACAAAAATATTCAACTCGAGTATATTAGGGTTTATGAGAGAGGTTTTCATAATGCAACTTATTTTCTTGAAGATTTTGAAGAGAAACATATCCAAATTATTTTGAGTCGTGTTCATGGTGAGAATATGTATTTGGAAAGATCACACACTATAACCAAGGAGGCTATTCAAGTAGTAATTGGTTTTTGCTCAATTGGTGAAGTACCTAAGCTAAGGCAAATTTCAAAAGAGACAGTAAAAACACTTTAACCTCATCAACCTCTGATGGGCATGCTTTTTTTGTCAATAACATTAAGGACCCGACGGTTAAAATAGCAACTATGGTTATAGGCTACCAGAGATTCTATTTTAGTAGAATGCATAGTGTATCATCTGCACCAGTACATACTGCTTATAAAATGATAGCTAGAAATTCTAATTATGACCTATGTGAGGCTATAAGGCACCAATTAATGTTGAATCTTTAGTCTATCAAGAAGGATAATAGTCAAAAGTTTAAATTTGGTCAGTTGTTGATTGGTTTATTCTTTTATTTCCAGAATTTCCTACCAGGAGTTGGTGATCTTGAATGGTCTAAGGATCTATCGGTAACTGCCCAGATTAAGAACAACATTAAGGCTGTGAGGAACAACTTCTCTACTGCAATGAATAAATATTTCAATGAATTTCAAAAGAAAATGAGCATGAGAATAAGGCTACCTGAGGATGTGGTGAAAAACTTTGCTAAGGACATCATTTTCACAGTCACCACTGGTTTCTGTCTGATGGAAGTTATTGAATCGAGAGAAGATGAAATGGAAGACATGAGCTATGAAGTCAATTATAACTAATTGATTGGTTATGCCAATAACCCATTGGCATCTCCAGTAGACAAAAAGAAGAAAAGATGGGATATTGCAGAGGAGCAAACTGCAATAGCTGAAACCAGTAGTGTTCCAACCAAAAGTGGTAAAGGTAAGAGAAAGAAGGCTAAGCAAGCACCTCCGGTAACAAAAAGTACTAGAGTGACACAAAGTGTCCAAACTAAAAAAGGAAAAGAAACCTAAAGTATATGCAAAGAAGAAGAATGCATCAAAGAAAAGAGGTCAAAAACTAAATCTCCAAGCAGAATCTAAAGATACTGATACTGAAGAGGAACCTAAGAAAATGAAAGCAATTGGTAAAGCAGCCAAACCAATGAAAGAAGTGCCAAAGTCAACTATGCCTATTAATGTCTTATCTTACATTCTTGAGACTAATTTTGAAAGAATGGTAAAGACATTGGGAAGAAATAGGTTTGATAATGTCAAAGAACATTTTGATTCATTCAATGAAGATCAAAAGGAACAAATTGTTCAACAGGTAATCAATTATTTGTGTTATTACAATAGATCACCTCAAGATTTTGAGAAAGATATTTCTGATTCCTTATATGCTATTCTTTTGAATAAATGGGAGGAAGCTATGAAGAAAGAAAAAGAAATTATTGATAATGTATTTGTGCAATATTTTTCTGATTTATCAAAGGAAGAGTTAATTGTATTGCTTGATAAATACAAAGTTCAATTTTCTTTCAAGTCAAGAAGATTGAAGTTACTTTGTGGAAAAGTGGAACCTATTGAAATTGAAACTCATTAGATAGCTCACAACATTCAATGGATACAAGAGCTTATACAATGTTCTAAAGATGAGAAAGATACTGTTAATCTACCAAAAATGGTTGAGGAAGAAATTGTGCAAGCCAATGTTGTCTATCCTATCAAGAAGAAGGATGACACTATTTACCAATGAGTCATACTTGCTAATGATATTTAGGAAGCAATAGATCTATCTGGAAATGTTACTACACCATATATGCACCCACCAGTAATTACAGATTCACAGGTTACTACAACTGAGATACTGACAACTAAATCAAGAGTGGAACAACAAGCAAAAGAACAACCAGTGAAACCCCAATTCCCACCAGTTTCACAAGCTACTCAGAAGGAACCCGCTAAAGAATTAAATAGATTTTTGAATAGAAGAAGGAAAAAGGACAAGAGGAGGAGAAGACTAATAAGGAGACATCTTCTAAACCGATGAAAATATTACTCATACAACAGACTGATGAAGATGATGATGACTCACTAGGCATCATAGGGCCTATAATTATTGATAACATGAGTGCATCAGAAATGATGGAGATTGCAACTGTCATGCAATCTAGGGCACACAAGAAGAGACTTAAAGAATAAAGAATGGAAGCAGAAACCATTCAGAATGATGTGGATATTCTGACAAGTCTACTACCAGAAATTGCTACAGGGAATTTGTCAACTCCTATTGGCAAACTTGGTTAGTTAGTTGCTCATGCATCTGATCAAATTAAGTCCCTAGAAGAAGCCGCACAAACTTATGCTGAGAAGAGATACTAGAAGAAGCATGGAGAGCATCTTATGAAAGAGATTGATATAGGAAAAATTGCTCTATCTCTTAATAAATATTTATTAAGAATAGTTATTGAAACAGGAGGGAAAATTCTTGCATTTACTTCTAATGTTTCATTCTTTTATTCTGATATCAATAGTAGGCAAATTGAAACAGAGCAAGAGCTAAAGAATATATGCAATGCATATGTACCATTACAAGATTCTATTTTTTCTTTAGGCAAATATGTGGATGATTTGCAAAACAGGTTAGATACCTATGATTTTAAAAAGGCAAAATGACTCTGATCCTTGAAGGAGTTGAAGAATCTATTCAAACCCCAAGTAGACATATTGCAAAGAGCCTACAAGAATGCAGAAGAAATTTTGGCTACTTCAGAAACATGTACACTTGATTCAATGGAAGAGTTCCATACTCAGATCATGACCACAATTGAGATCATCGAGAACCTGTTGGAGACATGGGAACATGATTTTTCTCAATCGAAGCATAACTTTAGTGATATTTTTCTGAGGATTGCAATGCATACATCTTGATTCAGATTTTCAAGTTTTTGTATATGTAAAACATTTTGATACACCTTTTTTCTATATGTATATATTTTACTTTTTCAATTTGGCATTGTTGTCAAAGGGGGAGTATAAATATGTATGTATATGTATGTGTGTTGTAAAATTTTTGTGTGTAGTAAGGGGGAGTAGGAATAAAAATGTATGTGTACAATTTTTATAAGCACACTTAGTGGTATTGTTGTAAAAAAATTCTAAGTGTTTCCATCAATGCTAAAGGGGGAGATTGTTGGCTTGATGATGATTGTAATGAATGACTTCATATGTTGTCATTGATGGAACATGTACACACACATATGTTCATATTGTCTACCGGTGTGACTTCAAAGTTGTTTTTATTGCAACTGGTATATACATGGAGACAATCAGAGTGTATTTATATGGATATACATAACTCGACATCAACCTGAAGATCCATCAGAGATTATCATCGAAGGACAAACAGTTTATATATTTAACACCAACTGGTATTATTGTTTCAACTAGTATTAATTGATTATGTGATGAGTTATCCCTGGTCGTGATAAGTTATCCTAACCGACAAATTTTGGCGGTATTTTTGTGATGAGTTATGATTGTTTGACTAGATACACTGCACCTAGGAAATTATGATATGATTTCTAAAGGCCAACATGAAATCTAAATGTCTATATAGTGACATCACAATGAATTATTTAATATGAGCGAAGGAGATATGACATGAAATGATTTGATGCAAAGGCATAAGTGTTAAGTTGTAGAGTATGTTGGTAATGAAAGTTTGAGTGCACAGGAGAGGATCTATTCAAGCAAGTTGTGCTACTACTAGATCACACCACCTGTTGTTTTCTAATAATTGCAATAGTCAAATCCCTTAATCAGTAATCTCTAACAAGCTTCATTGTACAAATCCTCTAACTAGGTGATCCATTAGTTTGGATTTAGAAATCCTCTACCAAGGTTACTCCTAATAGGGTACTACCTTTAACAGGGTATAGATTTTAACTAATCTTTGGGATCTTTAACAGGATTCAATCCTAGTAGAGCAACCTTTTGTAGACCTTAGCCAGTCAGTTATCTATTACTGTAGATAGTTAACTTGTGAGTCCCATCTCACCATGGTTTTTCCCATTTGGGTTTTCCATGTATAAACACTTGTGTTATGGTGGATGTTTTACTTATTGTGGATGCACTAATATCATTTTGGATTACATGCATAGTGTTTAACAAACTTGTTAAGTATATCTACCGACCAGTGTTTAAAGTAGTATTGTTTTGGTGTCACTGATTCACCCCCCCTCAGTGCTTTACAAGTTCATTAAGTACATGATCAAAAAGGTCATGTGCAAACATATGCCCTATGACACCATGATATGGAAGACCATGATGCCTTTGTGGCAATAGGATGCAAAGAACCTTGTAAATGCAAACAATGATAACACACACAAGCAACAAGAAAACATGCACAATAAACCAAAAATTTTCCCCTAGTCAAGCTGAAAACCAATTGATTGATTAATTAATAATTGATTGATTGAGAGGATGATGGTATGATGAAACAATAAGTATCCGATCAATTACTGAGAGGTGGGGGGGGGGGGTGAATCAGTAAATAGAAAAACTGATACAAACTTTCCCAATCTCAAAATCAATCTCTCAAAGTAAACTAATCAATGAAATACCACTATCAAGATAAAACCTCATAAGATAAACCGGTGGACTATTACAACAAATTGACAGTAAACAACTTCAAACTCATAAACATCTAAATGCTTTATCATATGTCAACTGACTTCATTTCTTAATGCTTTCGGTTATCATGACTTATCAAAGTAGTTAATCAAACCAACCATAAGATCATAACCACAAAAACATTCACCACTTGACACAAAATTTTGATGTGGAAACCCAAATGGGAAAAATCACGGTGAGATGAGACTCACAAGATAACTATTTGAACTCTTCTGAAGTTCTCCCTATTAGGAGCCTAGCTTGTTAAAGCTTTACAAAAGTCCTGTTAAGAACTGATCCTATTAGGAACCACCTGGTTAAGGGATTGACTACAAATGCATTGTTAGAAGCAATACCCTATAAGGAGTAACCTTGGTAGAGGATTTGAAAAGTCACCAAGCTTGTTAGAGCTTACCCAGTTAGGGGATTTCAATTATGTTGTAATTGTTAGAAAACAACAAGAGTTTGCTGATCTGTCTGAATAGCACTACACTTTCTTGATCAGATCTTTTTCATGCTCCTATCTGCCTTTACTCAAACTATAGATACATTATCTAGTTTGGAAATGACACACTCAACTAATCTTTGCCAACTCTCTTAAACTAAACAACTCATTAATCTTATAAAAAAATCAATTAAGTCAGTAACACAACATAAATCTAATTCTCATAGAGATTACAAACAATTCGGTTCAAGTACGACCATTGGATTACATAGAAATCTCTGCACATCAATCAAGAAAGCCTTGACCACTCCTTGATCACCACTTCATCGATCTTAGTAACTCATCACATGCTTTGCATTATATGCAACATGCTTGCTCATGACTTATCAAAGTAGTTAAGTAGTTAATCAAACCAACCATAATATCATAACCACAAAAACATTCACCACTTGACACAAAATTTTGATGTGGAAACCCAAATGGGAAAAATCATGGTGAGATGAGACTCACAAGATAACTATCTGAACTCTTTTGAAGTTTGCCCTATTAGGAGCCTAGCCTGTTAAAGCTTTACAAAAGTCCTGTTAAGAACTAATCTTGTAGGAACCACCCAGTTAAGGGATTGACTAAAAATGCCTTGTTAGAAGCAATACCCTGTAAGGAGTAACCTCGGTAGAGGATTTGAAAAGTCACCAAGCTTGTTAGAGCTTACCTAGTTAGGGGATTTCAATTATGCTGTAATTGTGAGAAAACAATAGGAGTTTGCTGATCTGTCTGAATAACACTACACTTGCTTGATCAGATCATTTTTATGCTCCTATCTGCCTTTACTTAAACTGCAGATACATCATCTGGTTTGGCAACCACACACTCAACTGATCTTTGCCAACTCTCTTAAACTAAACAATTCATCGACCTTATAAACAAATCAATTAGGTTGATAACACAACATAAATCTAATTCTCATAGAGATTATAAGCAAATTGGTTCAAGTATGACCATTGGATTACATAGCAATCTCTACACATCAATCAAGAAAGCCTTGACCACTCCTTGATCACCGCTTCATCGATCTCAGTAACTCATCACGTGCTTTGCATTATATGCAATATGCTTGCTCATTCCGTAGACAAAAAACCGTTACATCAACGTGCCAAAAACATTTGAAATTGTCTTTATGCAATAATCATACATGTCATAATCATTACCGCTCATCATCAGATCATAAACCAACATAACTAACTCACCAAACTTAATTGGTTAGGGCTTATCAAATCAACAGGTAGGGTTTACCGGTTACATCAATAGATAGAGTTTTATTGTTTACCGATTCAACTCACAAACTTACATACCGGTTTACAATTTTCTTCACTTAGCTCTTCCTACCGGTTACAAAACAATATCAACAATATCATTAACAATATAATTACCAGTTAATTGACATCAATGACAACATAACATATCATTAATGTAATCTTCATGCAAATGCCAACGATCTCCCCCTTTGGCATTGATGGCAATACAAATATCAATACCATTGATTGCTTCTGTGATTGTGAATAGGAATCCTAGTTTACATTACCAAGTATTCACCATGCTCTCCATGTCTTCAGCTTGTCATTGGTTCTCCTCCTCATAATCAAATTATTCTTCTCCCCCTTTGACAACAATGCCAAATTGAAAGTAAAACATGTAATGTCAAATTTCACTGTGCAACAACAACAATCTGCAACTTGATGCTCTCCCTGTGCAATAACTCCACTTCTACACCAATCCTTCTATAAAATTCTGCAAGTAGCTCAGGGACTGATGTAATCTACATCATGCTCAACTAACCTCATGAAGGGGTACAACCCCTAGCTGACTTCTAAGATACTCAAATGTAGTCTTAGGTAGAGGTTTAGTAAAAATATCTACAAGCTGCTCCTTGGTAAAAAACATGATCTAAGATAACATCTTTACTCTATACTTTTTCCCTTAATAAATGATACTTCAATTCAATATGATTGGTTCATGCGTGCAAAACAGGGTTCTTGGAAATATTTATGACACTTTTATTGTCACATAAAATCTTTATAGGTTCTGAAATCTTCATCTTAAAACCTTCCAAAATGTGCCTCATCCAAATAGCCTGTGTGCAATTCATATAAGCTGCAACATACTCAGCTTTAGCAGTAGATTGTAAAGTACAACTCTGCTTCTTACTACTCCATGAAACAAGTCTTCCTCCAAGAAAAAATGCTCCACCGGTTGTGCTTTTCCAGTCATCAACATTTCCTGCCCAATCTGCATCTGTGTACACCTTCAAGTCAAAATTTCCTCCATATGGATACCATAATCCATAGTCAATAGTACCTTTCACGTATCTAAAAATCCTCTTGGTTGCTATCGGATGTGTTTCCTTAGGATTCTTATGGAATATAGCAACTATGCCAACTGTATGAGCTATATCTGGTCTGCTGTGAACAACATAGTGCAATTTGCCAATCATTGACCTGTATTCCTTCTCATCAATAGACTTAGATTCATATTCCTTAGACAACTTACAACTTGTAACCATTGGTGTCCCAACTGGTTTATAGTCACTCATGCCAAATGTCTTCAAGACCTCTTTCACATACTTAGAATGTGTGATGAAAATACCATTCTTCATTTGCTGTATCTGCAAGCCTATGGAATTTTTTATTTCTCCCATTAAAGACATTTCAAACTCATTTTTCATTTCATCTGCAAAACTAATGCTCATGACACCATTACCTCCAAATATGATATCATCTACAAATACTTCACTGACCAGTATTTTATCTTCTTCAAATTTGAGATATATGTTACTATCATCACTCATTCTCAGAAAGCCCATCTTCATCAAATGTGTATGAAGCCTTTCATACCATGCTCTAGGTGCCTTCTTTAATCCATATAAAGCCTTATGCAATCTGCATACCATGTATTTCTCATCAGTCAAAGCATAACCATCTGGCTACTCAATGTATACTTCTTCTTCCAATATCCCATTGAAAAATGCTGACTTAACATCCATCTGGTATACCTTGAATTTCTTATGAGCTGCAAATGCAAGTAAAGTTCTGACACCTTCTAGTCTTGCCACTAGTGCAAAAGTCTCACCATAATCTTCTCATTCCTCTTAAGCATAACCTTTGCAAACCAACCTATCTTTTTGCAAACTACAACACCATCTTCATTCAACTTGTTCCTGAATACCCACTTAGTACCTATTACATTTTTATTTACCGGTCGGGGTACTAGGTCCAATTGTTGTTTTTCTGTATTTGATCTAGTTCCTCCTCCATATCTTTAACCCAATGATCATCACCAAATGCTTCCTTAGCAGTTCTTGGCTCAATAGTTGAGATCATGCAAGAATTTTCTCTGATTCTTCTTCTGGTTAGTACTCCAGGAATCCTTATCCCCAATAATCTGTTCAAGATTGTGATTTAATCTCACATATTTGGGAATAATATGATCATTATCTTTACGTTCAGCTTCATTATTATCATCATCTTCTGAATTTATTTGTTCTGGTTGAACTAGTGCATCAGTATTTGCTTTGCTGGTTTCAGATTTCACAGTTTCTGGTTCCAAAAACAAAATGCAAGGATCTTCATCCTTGTTCTCCAAACTAGTTTCCTCTGAGACTCCAGGATATTCATCCACTAGAACATCAACACTCTCAATAATTCTCTGTGTCCGGTTGTTAAAACACTTGTAGGCCTTACTCTTGGTAGAATAGTCAAGAAATATACCTTCATCACTTTTAGCCTCAAATTTGCTAATATAATCACCTCTCTTAATAAAACATTTGCTTCCAAATATCTTGAAATAACTAAAATTAGGTGATCTTCCATACCAGTATTCATAAGGAGTCTTGTCCTTACCTCTTTTTACTAGAACCCGGTTCATAGTGTAAACAGTCGTGTTCACAACTTCTCTCCAAAAAGTTTTCACTACACCTCCTTGTATCAACATTGTCCTAACAGCTTCAACAGCTGACTGGTTGTTCTCTGCGATACCATTCTGTTGTGGTTTCCTAGGTGCAAAAAGCTGTCGTTTGATACCATTTTCTTCACAATACCTAGTAAATTCATTGCCTTGATCTATCCTTAGACACTTTATCTTCTTACCACTCTCCTTCTCAGCTAAGGCCCTGAATCCCTTGAACTTGCCAAAAGCTTCAGTCTTATCCTTCAAGAATGTGATCCACATCATCCTTGAGCAATCATCAGTGAAGATTATGAAATATCTATCACCTTGAATACTTTTTGTTTTTAGTGGTCCACAAAGATCTGTATGAACCAAATCTAACAAATGTTCCACTGAAAAAGACTTGCTCTTGAAAGTTGAGGATGTCATCTTTCCCAACTGACATTCTTTACAAAGAGCATTAACCGATTTGTCCAACTAAGGAAAACCTCTCACTATCTTGGACTTACTCACTTTAGCAATGTTATCAAAGTTTATATGATAAAATCTCCTATGCCAAAGCCAACTATCATCTATTTTTGCAATTAAACAGTTGCTATTTTTAGGATTAAGGTGAAACAGGTTACCTTTAGTTTGCTTCCCAGTTGCAATCAGTTCATCTTTGTTCTCATAGATTTTGCATATACCAATTTTAAACTCCAATGGGTATCCTCTATCGTTGAGTTGTGCCACACTCAAAAGATTGTGCTTTAAACCTTCAACCTAGTAGACATCATCTACACTGCTCTTTCCATTAAGATAAATAGTTCCCTTACCTTTAACCATGTAGGGCGAGTCATTACCAAATCTTACAACTCTGCCATAAAATTCCTTCAAAGAAAGAAATTTGCTACGATCATTGGTTATATGATGTGAACAACCACTATCAATGATGGAATAATCAGAGTTATCCATCCTGGATACTAATGACTTCTAGTTTGATATCTCTTTTTTAATAGCTACAAACACAATATCTCCATTAGCATCACCATCAGATTCCTCATTAGTGATACCATCATCAACAACAATAAGACAATCTCTTTTGCCTTTACCCTTATACTTCTTGAATTTCTCTTATTTGTGCTCATTATCACCATTAGGACAGTTAGTAGCTATGTGTCCAATCTTGTTGCATGCAAAACAATTCAAAGGTAATTTACCTCTATATTTTCTAGTGCCTCTGGCAACTGCTTGGCCAACAATGCTTCAAGCTCAACTAAACTGTCTTCATCAACAACTTCTTTGTTGGATCTGGATTCATAACTGTGACTAACATCTCTACTTTTTTTCATAGATGGGTTAGAAATAGAAGCTCTAACTGCAGACTTAGATTTCCGTATACTACCATCATAATCGTTTAATTCAAAAGCAGTAAGTTTGCCAATGATGGAGTCAAGAGTTACCTTAGTTTTATTAATAGACTTTAGCTCCTGATTGGTTGCAACTCGGATAGCGTAGACCGGTAGCAGGGTTCTCCGTACCTTACTGATCAATGTGGCATCTTCCACTTTCCCTCCTATACTCTTAATTTTGATGGACTTGAAAAGCACTGAGAGGGGGGGTGAATTAGTGACACCAAAAATAAAACTACTTCAAACACTAACCGATAGATGAACTTAACAAAGCTTTTAAACACAATAAATGCAATAAAAAATGATATAACAACATCCACAAAAAGTAAAGCATCCACCATAACACAAGTGTTTGTACGTGGAAAACCCAAATAGGTAAAAACCATGGTGAGATGGAACTCACAAGTTAACTATCTGCAGTAATAGATAACTGACCGGTTAAGGTCTAAAAAGTGCTATGCTAGGAGTGAATCTTGTTAGAGATCCTAAAGCTTGATTAGAAGCTTATACCCTGTTAAAGGTAGTACCCTGTTAGGAGTAACCTTAGTGGAGGATTTCTGAATCCAAACTAATGGATCACCCTGTTAGAGGATTTATACATTGAGGCTTGTTAGAGCTTACCCGGTTAGGGGATTTGATTCTGCTGTTAACCGTGAAGATTATATCCTTTTCAAAGTGCTTTACCACTTCTTCTAGTAGTCTCATTCTTAGGTTCATTTTAATTTGGAACTCATTGAAATGCTTATTCATGGTGGTAGGGAAAGTATTATTTATAGCCTTGATGTTGTTCTTAATTTGTACCAAGACCGGTGAGTCCTTTGACCACTCAATGTCTCCAATTCCTGGTAGAAAGTTCTGAGAATAAAAGAATAGTCCAACTAATAGCTGACCAAACTTGAATTTCAAACTGCTATCCTTCTTGATAGATTGCAACTTAAAAAAACAATTGTCTCCTGATAGCTTCACAGAGATCATAATTTGCATTATCAACAATCATTCTATGAGTTGTATGAACTGCTGCAGATGGAACACTATTAAGTCTACTAGACTAAAATACTTGGTAGCCTATCATCATTGCTGCTAGTTTTACTGCAGGGTCTTTAATGTTGTTAATGGAAAAAACACACCCATCAGATGTAGAACCAGTTAAGTTGAAGACATTATCCTTAGAAATTTTCCTTAACTCAGGTACTTCACCGGTTGAGAAATAGCCAGTCACAGCCTGAATGACTTCCTTTGCAATTGTGTAAGTTCTTTCTAAATACATGTTTTCTCCATGAACTCGACTCAAAATGATTTTGATATGCGCTTCTTCAAAATCTTCAGGAAAATAAGAGGCATTATGAAAATCCTTTTTGAAAACCCTAGCATACTTTGTCTTAATCTTATCGTTCTCATCACAAAGTGATTTCAACTATGTGTAAATGTATAGAGATCCTAAATCTTCTAACTTGCAGTCAATATAACTAGAGAAATCACCTTGGACAAAAACTCCACTCGGAACTTGTGACAATGCATTATATGACACAATCTAGTCTACCTCTACAACTTCCATAGGCTCAGAAGTAATCATTAACCTCTCTATAGTCTTTGAAGTTGATGCCATTTCAGATGAACAAGATTCAAAGTGGTATGTTCAAAGAAATACCTTGTTTCACGCACATTGCCCCGTAAACTAGTTGAGATGCCCAAGTGCACACCAGTTCGTCCTTCTGCAACCTTCAATTCAACTTAATTTCACAAATCATGAAACAATTTGGCAATTAACAACAAAACAATCTTTCTCAACTCTGCAAGCACTCCAAATTTCTTTCTTGAATGCAGTAGGGTAAAAATGACAAAGTAAAACTCACTTTTATCCTTTTTACCTAGTCCATTAAATGCTCTCCTGTTAGGGTTACAAACCCTAATTTCACCGCTCAAGCGGAAAACCAGTTGATAACATATTGACAAAAAGTTACCAAAATTTCATGTTTCAAAATTCTTTTCCCGCTTATTTTTGACAAGGGGTCCAGAGGTATTTTAACCATTAAGCTCCCCTTAGCCATATTAAAATGGCTTAAGTCACTGGTGAAGGGTTCTCTTCAATGGGTGAAGGAATAGTTTCTTCTTCAGGTGAGTCATCACTTTTCTTCTTCCAAATCTGATTCATTTCCTCTCTGGTTTCTTCAACATTAACTTTCTGCTTTCCTTTCTGATCCTTAGAAGAGTTGATTGGTTTGTTGTTTCTGGATCTATAGAATTTTGCTAAGTGCCCTAGTTTGTTACAGTGATAACATGCCATACCAGATGATCTCCAAGGTCCTACATTTCCTCTTCCCATTCTTCTTCTGCAGTTCATAGCCACATGACCAAATTTATTATAGATGGTGCAAATAACGTTTGTTACCTTTTCCATCTCAAGTGGACTAAACCGGTTGGCGTAGGGTCTTTGCCAATTCAGGTTTACTTGGTTGTGAAAGTTCCTCATTTGGTCACCATTTGGTCTTGGATGCATGTGTGGTACAAGATTGTTTGGTCCATATCTGCACTCAACAGAGCTATGTCCATACATTCCACATGTGAAGCAATGACCTTCAAATTTCTTGGACACATACCTAGCATTTGTATTGTAACTTGCATTTCTGTTAGGTTTGTCTCTATAAACATTTGTAGTGTGACCAGGTTTATGATAAACAAAACAAACAGGTTTAAAGACCTTCTTACCGGTAGGCTTGTTGATCATAGGAACAGATTTATTCTTAGGATTGTTTCTCTTTGTATCGAAGGATTCACTTTTTTCAATTGTGTGAAAACCAAGTCCAGAGATATCACCCTTCATTCTTTGTGATTGAATTTGTTCTTTCAACATGGTAGAGATTTTGCTGAACTTCTCCAATTTCTCATTAGCTTTAGTTAGCTGTTTGATGAGATCTTCATTATGTTTAGATAGGTTCTCTTTCAAAGATGATGCAAGTTCAAGATCTAGCTGCAAATTCTCCTTTTCTTCTCTTTCAACAATTAAATGCTTATGCATAGTGGCATTTTCCTGCTTGATCTTGATAATCTCTTGATCTCTTTCTTTGATAAGATCTTCAGTAGCTCTTCTGGCTTCTAGTTCCTAACTCATGTGGATAGTGAGACCTTCTAGCTCTCTCCTCAGATTCATTTTCTCACCATTTAACTTTTCAACTTCCTCTGCTAAAGCATCAATATTGGCTTCATCTGAAGAGCTATTATCAAATATCTCTAATAGTTGTTCAGTTAGCTCTCTCCTTTTGACTTGAGAAGCTTTCAGTTTGACCCTAAGGATTTCAAGTTCATTTCTACTAGCTTCTAGCTCTCTAGCCATCTCGAAGTAGCTCATGTCCCCCATGGTGGTTTCAAGGCTTCCTTCTAAGCGATTAGGCTTCAAAGAGGTTAGGCTTTGATACCAATTGATGGACTTGAAAAACATCGAGAGGGGGGGGTGAATCCGTGACACCAAAAATAAAACTACTTCAAACACTAACCGATTGGTAGATGAACTTAACAAATCTTTTAAACACAATGCATGCAATCCAAAATGATATAACAACATCCACAAAAAGTAAAGCATCCACCATAACACAAGTGTTTGTACGTGGAAAACCCAAATAGATAAAAACCATAGTGAGATGGAACTCACAAGTTAACTATCTAGAGTAATAGATAACTGACCGGTTAAGGTTTACAAAGTGCTCTGGTAGGAGCGAATATTGTTAGAGATCTCAAAGCTTGATTAGAAGCTTATACCCTGTGTAGTCACATAAATATGTCCATTTAATTAAATAAATATTTATTATTTATTTGATTAATAAACCTTCAATAATCAATTAATTAAATTAATATTTAATTAATTCATCCTCAAACCATTCTCCTATTAATTAAATAAATTATCCAATTTATTTAAATTAATTATCTAATTTATTTAAATTAATTATCTAATTTATTTAAATTAATTCATTAAACCAAATTCACAATCAATTAAATGAATAAATCCTATTTATTTAATTTAATCCCCTTTCCTCTTTTAAATAAATAATTAAAACATTTATTTAAATCATTAAACTCCCCCCCCACTTGCATTCTCCTACAAATGCAAGTTGCAACCATAATTGAAATAAATCAGTTTTTTTTTTAATTTAAATCCTATTTTCCCTCACCCACCAAACCCACTTGCAATCCTAAATCCTCTTCTACATCCTTCTAACCACTTTCTAATCATTCCTAATTAGCCTAATCCATCCCTTAATTATTGTCACATTCCTAAGCAACTTGGAGTCACTTCTCGAAGCCCTCAAAGTCTTTGAAAAACATTTAATGCTTTATGTGTTCAACAAGCTAACCTCTAAAGTCTTCCAAACCACTAATGGCTCTTACATGACCATTAATGACTCTTACATAACCATTGGATAAAGACATTATTTATTGGATAATGGCCTTTTTTCTTTCAACTCAACATTAACCTTACCTCCCAAGTTAACCCTCAGGTCATGTCAAGCATTTAATGCTTCTTCCCTCTCCCCTCAAACCATCTCTTGTTGACATTTGTCATCCTGGGATTGGATTGAAAACCCTCACATGGATGTTAAAACTTTCAATCCTGACCCTTGTTGAGATTATTCAATCTCAACCCTCCATTGCTCCATTTTACCTATAAATAGAGCTCATTTCTTCATAATCCAGATCCTGAAAACTTGTATGCATCTAACTTATAGTAAATTTTAGAGAGCATTTAACATAATCATTTCACATTGTCATTTTGGGCTAAAATTAATATTAGTTAATTACATAATATCTCATATTTAGTTTGTTTTACACTTACATTTTCATAGTTTAAAGCATTCACAATCTTGAACCTCCACAAGATATCCAAAATAGTGCAAAAAGCTACTGAGAGCTACACTCATTTGGGAACTTGGAGAGGAGAGGAACAAGGGAGGAGAAGCTACAAGCATGGTGGAAGGTATTTGGAGATGTCTTAGAGAATTCATTTTCTTTGTTAAGCTCTCTATTTTGCTTTTAGTGTCTCTCTTGATATGTTTACTTAGGATAGTGTTTGATCTTTGATTTTCTGACACTAACACTTGTTTCTTGCTTGTTGTTTGTGTTTGTCATTGTAATGTATCCTTTTTGTAGAGCATCATTTGGTGAACCTAACGTGAATCGAAGATGCAACCTCTCGATATCTTTTTTTTTGAAAACTACTAGCTTTTGCATGTTTTAATTGACACACAAGTCGCACTTTAGCGCCTTCGTTCACTCTTTAGCGCCTTCAAAAGTGGGTACTTTAGCTCTATTATTCCTAATAATAGTGCTATTGTCTCTCAACTGGCACTATTGTCCATCTTTTAGCGCTATTGACCATTAAATAACGCTATCATATCTATTTTTAGCGCTTTCAACTCTTTGTTTGACAAAATTAATTCTATCTGATAGAGTTCTTTTAGCGCTTTTGTCTCTTTTTTTAGCGCGTTTGCATTTCTTTTGGCGCTTTTGATTGTTATTTAGTGCTTTCGTGTTAAATAATGGTTTTGTTTTCACACAGAGTAGCGCTATTGTAACAAAGAGTTGTAAAAAAAGGCTTTTTGTAACCGAAAAATTAGGATTTAGGCTTGTAGAAGCCCACCATAATCATTTTGGCTAACTGTTTATCTCTTTGTGCAGGTTTTTAAATTAGATTAGGAAGTAGATTTACTTTTTTTACTAACTTTTTCAAAGTTGGCTTAAAAATGAATTCACTTTTTATTTTAGTTTAAAAATCAACTTCACATATTTTGTTTGGGCTCATAAAAAGAATCTCATTTGTCAAAAGGTAAAAAGAACCACAATTTCAAAACCCAACAAATTTCTTTTTTGCAAGATAGGAGCAAAATATTTATTTTGGTGCTTAAAAATCAACACAAATTTTATTTCTTGCATCAAACTTAAAAGAAATCACAATCCACACTTTGTTTTGGGCAAGTTTAAAAAGAACAAACCATTTCCCTTCAAGTTCAAAGCGATTTTTACTTAAAGAAAAAACATGTTCTTAATTCAGTTGACCAGGATTTCAAATTCTTAGACTACGAGACATTTTGCCTTTGAAATTAAAAAGAACACCATGATTGTTGGAGCAACATCTCCAAATAGTTAGATCACATTGCAATGAAAATCAGTTAATAAGAACAAGTGTTTTTGGTGATTGACACACTTGTGCAAAGTTTGTCGAGTGGTCCTACTTCTAACACACACTGTCCTCCCCCTTGGCTTTCGTGGTCATAGGTGCAAGAGAAAAGTGTTAGTAACACTCAAAATTTTATCTTTTTAAGAGAGGCTTGCCAAGAGACACATCACTCTTGGGAACAACCTCACGTGGTAAATCCTTCGAGCCACTATAGAAATTAGGTGTGAGCAAAAGCTATAGCCTTGGGTATAGTTGTTCCTACAGTGTAACTTGCCGAAAGGACAAATGGGCCCCACCACAAGTTACAAGGCTCTTAAGTGAGTCACTACAGAATGAACTTATGTCCAAAAACATTGAACATTACTAGACACCTTTTTATATAGGAACCCACCCGTTCTATTGATTGAGGATATTTGTGATAAATTCAGTGCAAGAGCATAGATGGTTTTTCTCCCAAGATACTCACCATACATATTTCCTTGAGTAGAAACATAGCTTTTTGAAAGGCTACTTGTAGCTTGATGAAAGTGGTGATTGCCCCATCATAGGGATCATCTATTTGTTATGCTCGCACAAGACTTAGCATATCACATCCTTACCTGCCATGATGGGATTCATAAGGTATGTAGTATCAAAGTTGAAGAAATATCAAGATGTGGGCTGAAATTATCACAACTTGCCATTTGACCTTAGGGATAAAGTGTGTTTTAAGTGTCTTCATTTTGTGTCAAGACCAGTGATAAATTGAGCCGACTTCAGGATTTTGGAAAAACATACACAAAAACATTTTGAAAATGGTCAAAAAGTTCAAAGATTGGGTTGTGTTGGGTCTCAAATCAACAGATTGGATGGGTTCCAAGGCAATGCCAACTCCTATGATCAAACCCTCCAATTGACTTGGCCAACTTATAGAGTGAACCTATTAGTTACTAACTCTCTCTCTTTAGGCTCTGCAGGACCTAGGCGGGTATACCTATTCACTGAATGTCTCCAATAAACAGTGCTTTTTATAGCAGATATGTTATCCTATTCTGATATCTCCTGATCTTGAAATGGCATGAGTTCCTTGAATGGAGATATTGCAGACGAGTTCAAGATTGTTATTTCGTTTTGTGTTTCTTAATTACTCCTGTAGCTGTCAAAATAACTAATTGTGAAAATAAACGATGAGTATAACTTGAGATTTAAGCCAGTGCCTTCTTTATTGCATGGGTTACAGAGTCATTACAATTTTCTTTAGGACTTATATTGCGAATCTGTGAGACAGTTTTTTAACTCATCCCTTATGAACCTGTCAGTTACTATTTCTTTCAAAACCAAATGAATGCTTATATTATGTGCTGATTGAGTGAATTTAACCCTACCCTTAAGGGACCAGTCAATTAAGCGTTGCAGGGAACAATTACAATCCGCAAGCAAAACTTTTGTTACAACATTATAACATAAAGCATAGATTCGATCTTAAGAATATGAATAACCCTATCTTTATCAGATAATATCACAGACGATTGCCAAAAGAAAATGAAATAATCTACAACACATATGCAGGGAAACAATTGATCAAGATTTGTATTCCATTGAAGTTCGTACACAAAGACTTACAGGCTGTCGTTCTTTCGCTCATAATCCTAATCTAATCATATCTCCCTTACATTACAAAAAACATTCTCATATATATATGAGGACGCAAGCTTTTCATGAAGAGACACGACTTTTCAAAATATTAGTCGTCAACTCGAGTGTTTCTAAACTTAAGTAAAAAGAGATTCAAAAGTCCCAAATGATGAATGTAATCATCGTCTTTGAATGTTCTGATTCGAGGCGTTTGCTTTTTTAATTCATCCCCTAGCGTCAGGTACTTGAATATCATCTGGTTGACGGTAGGGGCCATATCCTTACTCCGATCAATTTCTGACAAGGCCCAATCCTTGACGCTGACAAGCTCCTTTCGCAAATCCTCCAAGGTTATTACCTCTCCTTCCTTGTAGACGGAAGGCATTCCAACGGGTCTTTCATCATCTAATTCTTTTAGATCTCTTCTCAGCATATCTTCGAGTTTGACATGATTATCCATATACGCGTTACCCTCAGCCTTTTCTTCTGGCGTCATGGAATCGTCATTGCTTAGCACCCCCTGCAATCGTGCTCTTAACCGCTCATGCTTTGTTAGCGCTTTTATGGTTCCATTGTAAACTATCCAATATGGTTCAACCTGTAAGAGCATGGTGTTAAACCGATGTCCTATGATGTCATTGACCAATTTGTCCATGTTTTGCTGGATATTGTCTGCGCGTTTATTGGCCTTCTCTGCCTGATATTTCCAGTACAGGGCATCAGAGACGTCATCCAAGCTGCGTCCTGCAGGGTATGAGGTGTATTCGCTGATAGGAGTCCCCGTTTCTAATTGCAATACCTTTGCTTGCAGCTTCTGGTTTTCCTCCTTGGATTTTTCATATAATCCCTTGTATGTAATGTTTTCTCTGACCAGAAACTCTGTCTGGTCCAAGTTTAATCTTGCAACATCCAGGTTGAGCTTCGCAGTGACCCTAGGATCGGTCTTTCCAACCTGATGAACCATGAGGTGCCCAAAGGTTTCTTCTATATCCACAATGATTGGCCTCTTCCCTTTTGGATATAGTGCCCACTGTAGGAGAGCCTTTTTGTCTGGATCATATCCAGAGCCTAGGAACAGTTTATCTACCTCCTGGGGCAATACCTGCTGATTCAAATCTTGTTTCTTCAAAAAGCCATCAAATAAGAGTGCTGAGTTGATATCCCAACCAGAGAAGATGATCACACCGGCCTCTTTTAATAATTTCCTCCCCTTTTCAGGAGTCATATCTTTCATGAGGACATCAATTTCATCCTGTAATCTCTTCATCTGTTCTTCCTCTGGTTTTCCAGCCATGCTTCGTTTGACATGAGCCCCTTTGTATTGATATAGAAATGAGAGGAATTCCCTAGAGGAGGCGAATCCATCATCAGCAATGAAGTCCTCATGCTCAGTCATTCTTATGTCAACGACATCTTTGATGTTGATTTCTCCTGTGTCCATGTTCATTTCTGTTTCGAAACCAGGAGGATAATCCTCTCGAGGAGAATCAGGTGGGATACTACTGGCGGTTGATTTTGGTGACATGTGAGCTAGGGGCTGACTGTCTCTTTCAGTATTAATGAAGCGAAGGAATTGTGAAGGAACTCTGTGCATAATTTCAGCTTCATGTTGAAGCATCCTTTTAGCTACCTCCAGAGGATCTTGGAGATTTCCAATTAGGTCTCCATCTATCATTCCCCTTGCCCTTTTCCATTTGTAGGCCTCCCAGACTAACTCACTCTTTCCTTTCAAAACTTTGGCCTCCTCTCGCTCAAGGTTCTTAATTAGGTCGTCTGGCATTTTGGCCATATGTATCCCAGCTTTGAGTTTCTGTGAGGCTCTGGCAGCTTTTATATATCCTTCGGGATCAAAATTCTCCCTGGGCTCACCCAGAGTCATGCCATAGTAATTTAATTTATTCTGTAATAAATGATAACTCTTTGAACTTTTGACAATGAAATCAGAGAAAACTAATAGACCTAGAACAATAGATTGTTTACCAAAATCAGTTAAATGTTTAGCACTGGCAATAGACAATTGCCTTATAATCTCCAAGCTAGCCACTCTGTCTGGCACCGTAATTGGAAGCATGTGTGGTTGCCCTTCATATCCAAATACCCTTATCTCCGTGTGATTATCATGGCAATACCAATCACCCCAATTGTGTTCAATCTGTGATTCTGGAGAGAAATCCTTTGGCCTAAGGAACCTCTTAATTTCAGGGGACAAAGTATAATCCCTGCGTTGTCCAAAAGCTGCACTGAGAGGTTTCACAAAGTATTCTTGAAAATGCCAATATTGGTTGTTCATAAACCTCTGGTCCCATGCTGATACCCACAACTGAACTGGCTTCTTTAGACCATTCTTATCATAGGATCTGATGCTGAACTCATCTGGCCAGAAGTTAATTTCTTGTCCACAATAAAGAAGAATATGCATTAACATGGAGTATAATGAAAAGTGAACATTCATAAGGTCTCCTTTCATTTTTTCCAGCCCATGATTCAAGGTATCCGCAACATAAGTAGCAAAATCAAATGACCTAGGGTCTTTTGATTGAATATCAGCACACAAAACCATAATCCCAACATCCATGAGTGGATGAGCCTCTATGCCTAGTACTTGGGCTGCAGTATAATACGTATATTTGAAATATGGATGGAAGTGGTTGACATCAAATGGCACCTTGTCACTTTTGCCAAACTGAACAAATGACCCACCCACTTTTGGCCTGTGAACAGGTAGCCTCCAAGTCCTGTAGATATTTTCCAGACTAAAGAATTCCTGTGAGAGTTTCTTCATATCGATGCTTTCCTCGACTTCCTAGTCTAGATCAAAAACCATATCAATAGTCTGCTTGTTGATTACTACTAATGTATTCCCTCTGTAATCACATATGGTTTTAGTTCTCGGGTTGTAGCAATTTACCAGTGCTTTCATTAATTCTACGTCTACAAATACATTCGGAACTACTAACTTGCCTAAGTTCCTCTTCCACAGATTACTAATGGGTTCGGGTGCATCCCTTCTTTTGTAACCAAACAAAAATAACTCATGCCCTCTTATCTCAGTCCAAATGTCTCCTAGATTTTCAAATTTGTCCTCTAATCCTTCTTCTTCACTTTTAATCTTCTTGGACCTTACACTAGACGATGGACACTGGTCTAATAAGTCCTGAGTCAAAGCTCTCCCTTCTTTCTTCTGCCTCTTGGGCTTCTCTTCAGGGTTTAACTCTTTTCCTTTCCTACTCTTTTTAGAAGAAGAAGACGAAGGTTCCATAGTTACAGTAAATAAGAGAGACAATACTTACCTGGTAAAATGCTCAACACTTCTGGTTATCGTTTGCAAATCTCTGCAAGTTCTTCACAGCTTTCAATCTCTTAGCATCGATCTGATTCTTACGAAAATTCACTCAGCTTAACTGTAATTGAATGGGCAACTTGTGTATAGTTAATGTTCTGCATCTGCAACGGCTACTCAAGTGTTTTAAATTTAATTGCAGATGTGACACTTTTCAACTGGGCCTTTAATTCCTTCGCGGGAAGTACAGTCCGCTCAAAGTGCGCGCGTTTCAAATTATCGATGAAACCCTTGCCTTCGGCCGAGTGTTTGAATCTTCCATCGAAAGCTCATTTTCTTCGATAATACTGTTTCGGTGAAAAACTTACGTCGAGAAGCCGCTTTTAAGACTCATCGAAATTACCTTTTCATCGATAGTCTCCCTTTTCGACAAGTTGCTCGCGAGTTTCATCGATGCCATACTTTTGATGAGTTTCTTTCTTCGATGAAGGCTTATGAGTGTTCATCGATATCTCCTTTTTCATCGATATCCTTTTTATCGATGAAACAGCTTTTCTTTTGTTCGACGCCACGTTCATCGATGAAACTTGCATTTCGATGAATGTCTCTTGAGTTTCCTCGGTAATGACATTTCTTCGAAATCACCTTTTGCCTTTTCGCCTTTTCGATGAAACATGGGGTATCGATGAGCGGTTTCTTGCGTTCATCGAAGGTAACTTCTTGCCGAAACACCTTTGCTTAGCGCTTTATATGCCCTGTGTCGATGAAACCGCTCTTTCGATGAAACCTCTCCTGCAGTGCTCGACACAGCTTACTGGCCGAAATATCCATTAGTCTTCATGCTTATGGAAACATATAGTATTATTTTTTCATTTTTATTATATTTTTTCTTTTAAAAAATAGTGTTCAACAGCGGCTCTGACTGAGGATGAAGGCATTCTGAACTATGCCTTCAAGAATCCAGAATCTCTGGTTTCACAGATATGATGGTATTTACAATGGAAACGGATCCTACCCTACTGTACAGGTGATGCGGAGTGCTTCAGGAGAAGAAGTTCTTTAAGAACTGCCCATGTACTGGCAATTCTTGGACCTCCCCTGTCGTGTTTTGGAGCAAATAAGAATCCTCCCCCCCTTTGTCTATGATCACATATGGGCCGATCCATAAGGCTTCAAATTTACCATGCTTGCCTTTGTCTTGACTCCTGGCATTCCACATTAAAACCCAGTCTCCTACACAAAATTTCCTGTTAGATGTCCTCTTGTCATACAACCTCTTCATTTGATTTTGAATCCTAATATTTTGCCTTTGAGCTTCTGCCCTGACTTCATCAAGTTCTACTAGCTGCATTATTCTTTCTTGTGATGGATCTTCAACATCTATTTCTTCTTGAATCATAAATCTATGTACAGGTAGAAGATTATCCAAAGGTAGTCTGGCCCTTTTGCCATAAACCAATTCAAATGGAGATTTTCCTGTGGATCTTTTCACAGTTATCCTGTCTGCCCATAATGCAAGATTCAACTTTGAGTCCCATGCTTTTTTGTTCTGCCCCAGCATCTTTTTAATGATCTTCAGGATGTTCTTGTTGCTTGATTCAGCTTGCCCATTCCCCTGGGGGTGATAAGGAGAAGAATGTGATATCTTAATGCCATATTCATCACAGAAATTGTTGAATTCCTCTGATCTAAAAGACATGCCATTATCCGAGATGATTCTTGCAGGAACACCAAACCTAGTAATAATGTTCTCCATTAAGAATTTTATCACCACCTTGCTAGTGGCCTGTTTGGTAGGTATTGCCTCCACCCATTTGGTAAAATAATCTGTAGCAACCAATATCCATCTGTGTCCTCCACTAGATTTTTCTGATATTTCCCCTATAAAGTCAATTCCCCACTGTTGGAATGGTTCCTCAGTCAACATTGGTCTCAACGGGAGTGATCCTTGATACTTTGTTTTGCTTGAGAATTTTTGACAAGCTTCGCATTTTCTGACATATCTATAGGAATCATTGAAGACACATGGCCAATAATATCCGGCTCTCAATATTTTATGTGCTGTAGTCTTAGCTGAGAAATGGCCACCACAAACCCCATCATGCATTTCATGAAGAACCTTGCCTGCCTGGTAGTTGTCCAGACACAATAGCAATATCCCATCTCTATTTTTCCAGTATAAGTCCCCATTTACAATCACATACCTTGTTGATTTTAACTTCAAAGCTCTCTTCTGACTATCGGTCATAGCATCTGGACACTTTAAGTGCTTAAGGTAATACATGATATCAGTGTACCATGATGTTTTCTCAATACTGAAATTAGCTTCTTCCCATCCAACCTGATTCACATCAGACTCTTCAATTTCAGTTCCTGTCATGAGTTTGGCCAGTCCTTGTCCTTTGATAACTTGTGAAATCTTAAGCTCAATGTTAAATTCTTGTATCTGATTGATCCATTTGCATCTTTTGCCCGTGACCTCAGTTTGTCTGAAGATATCTTTTACTGCTGCATTGGGAACATAAGCAATAACTTCGGCCCCTACTAGGTATGGCCTGAATTGTTTTACTGCTTTGACCAGAGCATAGGCCTGTTTTTCATTTATCTCATATTTTACTTCTGAAGGGCTTAAAGACTTGCTAAAGTATGCAATGGGCTGCTCATATCCCTCTGATTTTTTCTGTAACAACACTGCTGCTATAGTATGACAAGAGGCAAATGAAAATATCATAAATGGTTTGCCAAAATCTGGGGAAATTAGTACTGGTGCTTCAGAAATTGCTCTTTTAATAGCCACAAAGGAATCAATTGCATCTTCAGTCCAGTCAATTTTTGCCTCTTTCTTCAACATCCTTACTATAGGTTTCACTATGTCTGCGAAATTCAAAATGAACCTTCTCACAAAATTAATTTGTCCCAAAAATGACTGAATGGCTTTGATAGTTCGGGGGATGGGAACCTCATTAATAGCTGCTACCCTTTCAGGGTCAATTCTCACCCCCTCCTTGGATACTATGTGTCCAAGTAGTTTTCCCTCTTCAACACCAAAGTGACATTTCTTGGGATTCAAGGAAATTCCATATTCTAAGGCTCTTTTAAATATCTTCTCAAGGTGTTCACAGTGATCATCAGCTTTCTTCGAGTACGCAGTCAGATCATCTTGGTATACTACCATGATTATGTCAATCAATTCTGCAAAAGCCACATCCATTGCCCTTTGAAAAGTAGCTCCAGCATTGGTCAATCCAAATGGCATTCGTGCATAGACATAAGTGCCCCATGGAGTTGTGAAGGCTGTTTTATATTTTTCAGTTTCTCTAACTTTCACCTGATTGTAACCCGAAAATCCATCCATCATGGACAGCAACTCACACCCTGTTACCTTCTGCAGCATATTATCCATGTTTGGCAATGGATAGTTATCCTTTAAAGACAATATGTTTAAATTCCTAAAATCTACACATAATCTAATATCCCCATTTTTCTTCCTGACTGGTACCAAGTTAGAAACCCAAGTGGAATATCTGCATGGTTCTATTATTCCTGCATCTTTCATCTTTATAATTTCTTCTCTCATTTTTGGTAGCAATGTAGGATTAATTGGTCTCTGTTTTTGCCTAAATGGCTTAGCTTCTGGCTTAAGTGGTATCTCATGTTGAAAGAGATCTTCCCTGTAAGCTTTGAGATCCTCATAAGACCATGCAAACACATGTTTATATCTTTTTAACAAGACTACCAGTTGTTGCCTCATAGTAGGAGTCAATTTTTTCCCAATAAAAACATTCTTGGGGGCTTCTTCATTTCCTAGATTGATTTGTTCAACATCACTTTCTTTAACAGCTGACCCTTTGGTCTCAATTACACCTTGAGCATTAAAAGTTCTCTCTAATGCTACCAGGTCTCTTGGTAATTTATTTGACTTCAGTTGTATAATTTCATGTCCAAATAAGGTTTCCTTACCTTCAGTTTGTTCCACAAAGTCATTAAAATTTATAGCTTGAGCCTGATAATGATCAGCACACTGTAAGAAGTTCAGCAGATCTGCATCATCTTGAAACACTTGCCAATTATACAAGTTGTCAGGAACAGATGGTCTCACTTTCATCTCCACTTCAGATATCCCAGTTAGCGTTATATCATTACCTTTTAGTGCAATATTTGCTAGAAAATCTGCCATGATGTTCTTTGATCTATCTATCCAGGTTATCTGAAAAGCATCAAAAAGCTCCATGGTATCCCATACAGCATTCCTGTATTGTTTCAGTCTTAAATGCTTTGAGGCATATCTCTCCTTTACTTGTGAGACTATTAGTTCTGAATCACCAAAGACACTTATCAACTTGATTCCATGTTTGACTGCTATGTTAAGACCAGTGAGTAGGGCTTCATATTCAGCAATGTTGTTTGTACATTCAAATAACAACTTGAAAGAATATTTGTAAGTTTCTCCTGTAGGTGAAATAAAAAGGATTCCAGCCCCACTCCCTTCTTTGCTACAAGACCCATCAAAGAACATCTTCCATATCTGACCATCATTTTCAGTTAGACATGACTCAATGGGGATCCACTCTTTAAATTTAGGTTTTGTCAACTGTACCTGGAAGTTGTCCATATCAGTTTGTAAAAAACATACTTGGTTCACTGCTCCTTCCATGTCTTCTATGATATATGTGGACCGAGGCTCCCTGTCAATTTTTATTTCCTGTCCATTTATTGGAATCGTAGCATAAGACAAATCCAGCTGCACATATCCACCAATCATATTCAACCATTGTCTAGACAACAACATTCCATAGTTTGGTGGAACATCTACCACCGTGATATCTGTTTTATATGATGCTTCTGGACAGGCTGCTAATCTGAACTCTACATTCTTCATGATACCAACCACTGGGACTGATCTATTGTCCATGGCATAGCATTTCCCAAAGGTAGTATCAACTTCCAATCCTAATTCTTTCATCACCCCAACAGGCATGACGTTTATGGCTGCTCCTGAATCAATCATACAATTTTTTACCCTTTTGTTGTTTATCACCAAAGTGAGGTAAAATGGGTCTACTTGTGTTGGATTTTTAGTTATAGTGGACCCTAAGTATATAACTGGAGCCATTTGTTCATTACTGCCACCTGTTGGGACTTCTCGTTTCTTTTCATTAACCTTCCTTTCTTGGACACCTGAAATCATTTCCAAAGTTTTTTCCCTATGTTTAGGAAACCTCATGATTTCCATTAATGGGACAGAAACTTTTAATTGTGTTAGTGCAGCTGAGATATCAAACGAGGTAGATTGCTGTGATGAAAGAGTTTTTACCGTTTCTTTCTTTTGAACATCAGGACCCTGATTATCATCTTGCTTAGTCTTAGTTGCCTTATTCATTCGCTTAAGTGCTTCATTGTTTTCTTTCATGAAAAGACTAGCAGGTTTACCTTGTTCTGGATTCACCATCCTGTTTCTTAAGTCATAAGTCCTTTTTGCTTGTGCAATAGCATAAGCTGTAATTTTTCTTTTCTCTTCTTCAGTAGGGACTCTGAGTTTGACACTTTCATTTTTGCTGGTGGTCACAGGTAAAACAGAGCACTGATCAATATTTATAGAGTCCGACCTTCCTTCCTGACTAAATGACATCATATTAATAGTTGAATCATCCACATGATCTTCATAGCCATCCTCCTCCTCTTGCAACCCTTTTGCTACTGCACACAAAGAGGAAGCGTGTGGCATATTGCAAGCATAGCACCACATGTCATCATCTTGAGTATAATTTACTGCTCTTTTTAAAGGATCTGGAATTTGTTGATTGTCTCTGTGGTTCCTTTCTACCGGTTTTCCATCCTTCCATGTAGTGTTATAAGGCATGTCATGTAGTCTAGGTCTCTCAGGACGGTAGTATTGCTGCTTCTCTGTTTTGTTTACTCTTATAGATAAATCTTTCAGGGCATTTAAAACTTTGTCAAGCTTATCTTCATCCCTATTGGCCTTGGGTGCTTTAGGATTGTACAATCTTGCATCCTCTCTTTTTCCAATCTTACCAGCAGCCTTTCTATTGTTTTCTATAACAATGGCATCTTTCATAACATCTCGGAGATCTCTCGGGTTTATGGTTCTCAACTCATAGTTTGTTTTGCTGTCATAAGCATTGATATAGTACAGAATGCTCACTTCAGGTACTGGTTTCATCCTATTAGGGATTTTGTTCAAAACCCTATTGAATCTTTTGTTAAAGTCAATTACTGATTCATTTTGCTCTTTCTTAATGCTGATGATTTCATGTAAAGCAAACTCAGGACTATTATGGTCTCCATATTGTTCCAGGAACATTTCTTTGAATTCTGCAAGATTTCTAATGGATGCATCAGGCAACGTTCTAAACCAGTCTCTCGCATCTTCTATTAATGACTGCATAAACAACCTGATCTTGACATCCTCATATGGCAAACCAAAATCCTCAATTACTGCATCAAATGCTTTGCAATGAGCCTCACCTGAAACTGCATTACTTCCTGTGAACTTTGGTATTGCTGTCCTGATTTCATTTGGGATGGGATATGGATACACCATCATTCCTGAAAAATCAAACTGCCTCATTTGTTCCATATTTATTAGTCCATGCCCTCCATGAGGGTTCACAAAGTTTTGGTTCATATTACCATACAAGGGCATTTGGTTTTGATAAGGAGGAGGGTATTGATTCTGGTGTTGATACTGAAACTGATTAGGGGGTGGATGTTGGTTATAAAATTGACCAGGAGGTGGATACTGATTGTGAGGGATGAAGCCTGTATGTGAGTTTTGCTGGACTGGTGGTGCACCTGATTGCACATGATCATCCCTCCTGTTACCAAACAGAGGGTTCTCATAAGCTTTGAAATCATTACTCTCTGTTCTACCCACTCCCTGAGCATATGTTTTCTTGTAGTTGTTCACATCTTTATTAAAGTCATCCTCACCAACATTTATGCCCAACTTGGCACACAGTTCCAAACATTCATGAGTCCTTCCTGAATCTCTCATTTCAGCAGCTGCCTCCATCATTTGTCTGGTTAAATCTGTAAATCTATCTGCAGGATCTGCCATACCTGATCCTGATGGAGGTGGTGTATATTGTCTGGACCGCGCTTCATGACTTTCAAAACTAGGGGGAATTTGACATCGCCCCTTTTGAGCTTTATATGCCGCAACCAAATCTTCGTTCATCGGGCTTGAAGTTGTTGTTCTATCTTGTTCCTTTAAGGGCGAGTGTTGGCTACTTTCATGTTTATACTGGTTGTATCTTTCTCTCATGGAATCATTCATGGGTTCTTTATTTTTGTTCCTTCGTTGAGGGAAATCTAATTGGGATAAAGATTGTCCTTTCGCAACCGATCTTGTCCCGTGCATTGAAATTCTTATTTCAGAGTCGCCACCTCTTGTCTAGAGGACATGAATTGTTTTTATTTCTTCTGAGCTCTTTCCCACAGCAGAGTTTTTATAATTTCCCCAGCAGAGTCGCCAATCTGTTGGGTCTCAAATCAACAGATTGGATGGGTTCCAAGGCAATGCCAACTCCTATGATCAAACCCTCCAATTGACTTGGCCAACTTATAGAGTGAACCTATTAGTTACTAACTCTCTCTCTTTAGGCTCTGCAGGACCTAGGCGGGTATACCTATTCACTGAATGTCTCCAATAAACAGTGCTTTTTATAGCAGATATGTTATCCTATTCTGATATCTCCTGATCTTGAAATGGCATGAGTTCCTTGAATGGAGATATTGCAGACGAGTTCAAGATTGTTATTTCGTTTTGTGTTTCTTAATTACTCCTGTAGCTGTCAAAATAACTAATTGTGAAAATAAACGATGAGTATAACTTGAGATTTAAGCCAGTGCCTTCTTTATTGCATGGGTTACAGAGTCATTACAATTTTCTTCAGGACTTATATTGCGAATCTGTGAGACAGTTTTTTAACTCATCCCTTATGAACCTGTCAGTTACTATTTCTTTCAAAACCAAATGAATGCTTATATTATGTGCTGATTGAGTGAATTTAACCCTACCCTTAAGGGACCAGTCAATTAAGCGTTGCAGGGAACAATTACAATCCGCAAGCAAAACTTTTGTTACAACATTATAACATAAAGCATAGATTTGATCTTAAGAATATGAATAACCCTATCTTTATCAGATAATATCACAGATGATTGCCAAAAGAAAATGAAATAATCTACAACACATATGCAGGGAAACAATTGATCAAGATTTGTATTCCATTGAAGTTCGTACACAAAGACTTACAGGCTGTCGTTCTTTTGCTCATAATCCTAATCTAATCATATCTCCCTTACATTACAAAAAACATTCTCATATATATATGAGGACGCAAGCTTTTCATGAAGAGACACGACTTTTCAAAATATTAGTCGTCAACTCAAGTGTTTCTAAACTTAAGTAAAAAGAGATTCAAAAGTCCCAAATGATGAATGTAATCATCGTCTTTGAATGTTCTGATTCGAGGCATTTGCTTTTTTAATTCATCCCCTAGCGTCAGGTACTTGAATATCATCTGGTTGACGGTAGGGGCCATATCCTTACTCCGATCAATTTCTGACAAGGCCCAATCCTTGACGCTGACAAGCTCCTTTCGCAAATCCTCCAAGGTTATTACCTCTCCTTCCTTGTAGACGGAAGGCATTCCAACGGGTCTTTCATCATCTAATTCTTTTAGATCTCTTCTCAGCATATCTTCGAGTTTGACATGATTATCCATATACGCGTTACCCTCAGCCTTTTCTTCTGGCGTCATGGAATCATCATTGCTTAGCACCCCCTGCAATCGTGCTCTTAACCGCTCATGCTTTGTTAGCGCTTTTATGGTTCCATTGTAAACTATCCAATATGGTTCAACCTGTAAGAGCATGGTGTTAAACCGATGTCCTATGATGTCATTGACCAATTTGTCCATGTTTTGCTGGATATTGTCTGCGCGTTTATTGGCCTTCTCTGCCTGATATTTCCAGTACAGGGCATCAGAGACGTCATCCAAGCTGCGTCCTGCAGGGTATGAGGTGTATTCGCTGATAGGAGTCCCCGTTTCTAATTGCAATACCTTTGCTTGCAGCTTCTGGTTTTCCTCCTTGGATTTTTCATATAATCCCTTGTATGTAATGTTTTCTCTGACCAGAAACTCTGTCTGGTCCAAGTTTAATCTTGCAACATCCAGGTTGAGCTTCGCAGTGACCCTAGGATCGGTCTTTCCAACCTGATGAACCATGAGGTGCCCAAAGGTTTCTTCTATATCCACAATGATTGGCCTCTTCCCTTTTGGATATAGTGCCCACTGTAGGAGAGCCTTTTTGTCTGGATCATATCCAGAGCCTAGGAACAGTTTATCTACCTCCTGGGGCAATACCTGCTGATTCAAATCTTGTTTCTTCAAAAAGCCATCAAATAAGAGTGCTGAGTTGATATCCCAACCAGAGAAGATGATCACACCGGCCTCTTTTAATAATTTCTTCCCCTTTTCAGGAGTCATATCTTTCATGAGGACATCAATTTCATCCTGTAATCTCTTCATCTGTTCTTCCTCTGGTTTTCCAGCCATGCTTCGTTTGACATGAGCCCCTTTGTATTGATATAGAAATGAGAGGAATTCCCTAGAGGAGGCGAATCCATCATCAGCAATGAAGTCCTCATGCTCAGTCATTCTTATGTCAACGACATCTTTGATGTTGATTTCTCCTGTGTCCATGTTCATTTCTGTTTCGAAACCAGGAGGATAATCCTCTCGAGGAGAATAAGGTGGGATACTACTGGCGGTTGATTTTGGTGACATGTGAGCTAGGGGCTGACTGTCTCTTTCAGTATTAATGAAGCGAAGGAATTGTGAAGGAACTCTGTGCATAATTTCAGCTTCATGTTGAAGCAGCCTTTTAGCTACCTCCAGAGGATCTTGGAGATTTCCAATTAGGTCTCCATCTATCATTCCCCTTGCCCTTTTCCATTTGTAGGCCTCCCAGACTAACTCACTCTTTCCTTTCAAAACTTTGGCCTCCTCTCGCTCAAGGTTCTTAATTAGGTCGTCTGGCATTTTGGCCATATGTATCCCAGCTTTGAGTTTCTGTGAGGCTCTGGCAGCTTTTATATATCCTTCGGGATCAAAATTCTCCCTGGGCTCACCCAGAGTCATGCCATAGTAATTTAATTTATTCTGTAATAAATGATAACTCTTTGAACTTTTGACAATGAAATCAGAGAAAACTAATAGACCTGGAACAATAGATTGTTTACCAAAATCAGTTAAATGTTTAGCACTGGCAATAGACAATTGCCTTATAATCTCCAAGCTAGCCACTCTGTCTGGCACCGTAATTGGAAGCATGTGTGGTTGCCCTTCATATCCAAATACCCTTATCTCCGTGTGATTATCATGGCAATACCAATCACCCCAATTGTGTTCAATCTGTGATTCTGGAGAGAAATCCTTTGGCCTAAGGAACCTCTTAATTTCAGGGGACAAAGTATAATCCCTGCGTTGTCCAAAAGCTGCACTGAGAGGTTTCACAAAGTATTCTTGAAAATGCCAATATTGGTTGTTCATAAACCTCTGGTCCCATGCTGATACCCACAACTGAACTGGCTTCTTTAGACCATTCTTATCATAGGATCTGATGCTGAACTCATCTGGCCAGAAGTTAATTTCTTGTCCACAATAAAGAAGAATATGCATTAACATGGAGTATAATGAAAAGTGAACATTCACAAGGTCTCCTTTCATTTTTTCCAGCCCATGATTCAAGGTATCCGCAACATAAGTAGCAAAATCAAATGACCTAGGGTCTTTTGATTGAATATCAGCACACAAAACCATAATCCCAACATCCATGAGTGGATGAGCCTCTATGCCTAGTACTTGGGCTGCAGTATAATACGTATATTTGAAATATGGATGGAAGTGGTTGACATCAAATGGCACCTTGTCACTTTTGCCAAACTGAACAAATGACCCACCCACTTTTGGCCTGTGAACAGGTAGCCTCCAAGTCCTGTAGATATTTTCCAGACTAAAGAATTCCTGTGAGAGTTTCTTCATATCGATGCTTTCCTCGACTTCCCAGTCTAGATCAAAAACCATATCAATAGTCTGCTTGTTGATTACTACTAATGTATTCCCTCTGTAATCACATATGGTTTTAGTTCTCGGGTTGTAGCAATTTACCAGTGCTTTCATTAATTCTACGTCTACAAATACATTCGGAACTACTAACTTGCCTAAGTTCCTCTTCCACAGATTACTAATGGGTTCGGGTGCATCCCTTCTTTTGTAACCAAACAAAAATAACTCATGCCCTCTTATCTCAGTCCAAATGTCTCCTAGATTTTCAAATTTGTCCTCTAATCCTTCTTCTTCACTTTTAATCTTCTTGGACCTTACACTAGACGATGGACATTGGTCTAATAAGTCCTGAGTCAAAGCTCTCCCTTCTTTCTTCTGCCTCTTGGGCTTCTCTTCAGGGTTTAACTCTTTTCCTTTCCTACTCTTTTTAGAAGAAGAAGACGAAGGTTCCATAGTTACAGTAAATAAGAGAGACAATACTTACTTGGTAAAATGCTCAACACTTCTGGTTATCGTTTGCAAATCTCTGCAAGTTCTTCACAGCTTTCAATCTCTTAGCATCGATCTGATTCTTACGAAAATTCACTCAGCTTAACTGTAATTGAATGGGCAACTTGTGTATAGTTAATGTTCTGCATCTGTAACGGCTACTCAAGTGTTTTAAATTTAATTGCAGATGTGACACTTTTCAACTGGGCCTTTAATTCCTTCGCGGGAAGTACAGTCCGCTCAAAGTGCGCGCGTTTCAAATTATCGATGAAACCCTTGCCTTCGGCCGAGTGTTTGAATCTTCCATCGAAAGCTCATTTTCTTCGATAATACTGTTTCGGTGAAAAACTTACGTCGAGAAGCCGCTTTTAAGACTCATCGAAATTACCTTTTCATCGATAGTCTCCCTTTTCGACAAGTTGCTCGCGAGTTTCATCGATGCCATACTTTTGATGAGTTTCTTTCTTCGATGAAGGCTTATGAGTGTTCATCGATATCTCCTTTTTCATCGATATCCTTTTTATCGATGAAACAGCTTTTCTTTTGTTCGACGCCACGTTCATCGATGAAACTTGCATTTCGATGAATGTCTCTTGAGTTTCCTCGGTAATGACATTTCTTCGAAATCACCTTTTGCCTTTTCGCCTTTTCGATGAAACATGGGGTATCGATGAGCGGTTTCTTGCGTTCATCGAAGGTAACTTCTTGCCGAAACACCTTTGCTTAGCGCTTTATATGCCCTGTGTCGATGAAACCGCTCTTTCGATGAAACCTCTTCTGCAGTGCTCGACACAACTTACTGGCCGAAATATCCATTAGTCTTCATGCTTATGGAAACATATAGTATTATTTTTTCATTTTTATTATATTTTTTCTTTTAAAAAATAGTGTTCAACAGGTTGATTTAGACCCACACTTATTTGTGCCTTTTAAGGCAACATTATTGTGTTTGTGTGCTTGCTCTGTTTTCTTGTCAAATAAAATCAAAACCAATTCAAAAACAAGTATTCATCCAACACAAAATTTTCAAAAACCAACATTTGGTAAAAAATCAAAACAAAGTGCAAAACAAGATATCAAATTATATGACCATCCTCCACATTTTGAGAAAGAGGAATCTTCATCAACATATCAATTTGAAGAAAAGACCATTAAGCTCGAAGGCTTTCATCAAAAGAAGGAAATTTTTCTATCTCAATAGACAAAATTTTTGTCTCACATAGAGCTTTCTTGCCTCATATGCATCTATATCTTCAAGGAAAATCCAACGAGTTTGATCAAGAGTCTTTGAACAATAGAGCTTTTACTCAATATAGAGCTTTGAGTTATCATAAAAATAAGGGAGGCAAAATCAACCCTGCCTTCTTTCCAGGCATTTGCATTACATATAACATAGCTCAGGAAGAAACACCAACCCCCGAAAGAGAAGAGGAAGAATTTGTCCCATTTGTAACACAAAGTTTTTATTGAAGTTCCCATCCATTCTCACATTCATACATCATCAATCCATTCCAACTCTTAAAACATAAAGAGGTCTCGTCCTAAGTTCTTTTTAGATATTGCTTGAATCAAAATAACATATCACTTTTTAGAGTGTCTCTACATCTAGGATAAACTCACCCTAAGAGGCATTTCTACGCAGGTTAAAACTAGTCTATGAGTGCATCCTCTCATTACTAGATATCTTGGTATGTAACACATCTCAGGCCTTGCTATACCTTATCATATCAAACATTGTTAACAGACACAACAAGCAATTCATCAAAGGACTTTGGTAACATCAAACCTTTAGTGTTAGAGATCCATATGCTAAACACTTCACCAAACATTTATCTCTCATTCCATCACCAACTCATAATCATTTTCACCAAACTTCAACAACAACTTTCAAACAAAATGTCTCAAACCAGATCAAGGAATAGACAACTAGAGATCGAAGAGGAGGAGGAGGAAAATCTTAATGAATTTCAAGAAGCCCTTAGAGGAAACACAAATGATGAAAATCCTAGTACTCCCACTCCTCAAGCAATAGAAAGGGCACAACACAACCCCCTCTTCAATTGAATTTTTGATGAAATCCTCAAAAATAACATCGATGCTCATTTTTTGAGACTTGCTCAAGAGGGAGCCAAATTACCCTCTTTTGATACTGCACAATTATGGCAAGCATCAGAGCACCATAGTCATAATGAGGGTGGAAGAGGTCAAGGTAACTTCAGATATGACCTTAATCAAGGAAATCCCCCTCCTCCTCCTCTTCGTCCTCCTAATGACATTGACATGTTGAGGCAACAAGTCGAGAATCTAGCCCAACAACTCCATAGTGGTGTGAAAACTACCTAGTTTTCACTTAATGATATTTGTCCCTACCTCTTTGATAGGAATCTACATATGCCACCTTTTCCATGAGGGTTTGAAATACCTAAGTTTGAAAAGTATAGGGGAAAAGGATACCCTAGAGACCATGTCGGGGAATTTCACTCAGCTTGCCTAGAAGTGGCATATGAAGACACATATCTAATGCGCCTCTTTCCTCAGAGTTTGGGGGGGATAACCACACAATGGTTTTCCTGACTAACAGGCGGCATTAGGACATTCGAAGAACTGGTCCAAAATTTAATCGCACATTATTCACACAACATAGAACGCGATGTCACCATGGTAGATCTGTGTAACACCAAGCAAAAACCAGGGGAACTATTTTCAGCTTTCCTACAATGGTGGAGACAACTATCTTGTAGATGTTCTCTTCACCTACCTGAACGAGAGATAGTGGAAATATTTATTTCTATTGGTGTAAATAAATATTCATTTTGGATATTATTACACTTTACTTAAGTTAACTTAGGATAATGCATCTCTTCGTAGTTTGGATTTGAGACACTTAGGGAAGTGTGCACATAGGGATAGAGCTTGTAGGAGAAATTCCACCTTTTGTGGTCTTATTTTGCTGTTACACTCCACATTCGGTGGGTCATCCACCTCTTGTGGAATATTATATTATTTCTCCTACCTACCCCTAGTATTTCTTACCTACCCTTGTTTCTCATTGAGCCACATGTCATATTTGTGTGCTCATACATCCATAAGGCCTTGCTTATATAAGCAGGCCTATATTCATTGTATTGGTTAATCCAGTTGATCATTTGTATATTGATGAGAATACAGTTTGTTCTTGTCATTCTATTGTCTCTCTTTTATGATTTTCATTGTGCCCTTGATCTTGGCAAAATCCTACATGGTATCAGAGCCATTGGGGCTTCATTGATTAGTTTTTTGGAGACATTTTGGAGGCTTCTATTTTCAGATTTGGGGATCTTCATTTTTTTGGGGCGTCATACAGCGATTTGGACATCACCGTTGAATTCGAGAGGCCGTTTCCATAAATTTCAACTATAAAGTCGACCTATTTTGGTGAGAAATTTTTTTTCCCCATTTTGGCTATTATCGTATGGATTTCGAAATTTTTTTTCAAAAAAATTATTTTTCGAAAAAAAAAAAAAATTCATAAAATTCAAAAAGGCGATCAAAAAACAAAATTTTTTTTTTTTTGGGGGGTCCGCAGACCCCCCCCATGCCCTTCGTACCTTGCGCGTGTTGCAAGTTGCAAGTCGTACCTGCTGTCGGAGCTGCCGAAGTGTACCCGCCGTCGCCGTGACCCATGCTGCCGAGACCCGCGCCGCCCCACTACCGAACCGCCGGGACCCCGCCGGCCCTCGCCCACACCTTCCACAGAGCCCAGGTCTCCCGCCACCGGCCGCCTCGCTCCCACGGCTGGCTTCCCTCAGCTCCCGACCCGCCGGTCTTTGTCCCTCTGGCAGCTCGCTCCCGGCTCCGGCGACTCCAGCAGCCCGCTCCCGCCTCTAGCGATGCCATCCTCCCGTCGGCGGTTACTAAATAGATGGACCTGCGCCCACCACATGGCAGGCGGCCACTGGCCCGCGGTCACCACCGTATGCCCAGTCACAGAGCCACGTCATCTGTTCGTACAACCAGTCAGCTTGCACAGTTAGCATGTTCGTACAGTACGGATACCACGCAGGGGGGATGACATTTTTGTGATAGCCAAACGGGTGTCAAATTTAATCTCATGAATTTCTGACATCAGTGCCACATCAGCAGCTTTTTGAAATTTTTTTTGACCCCTCTCCATTGAGATTTTCAGTTTTGCAGTCCAACTTTGAAAGACCATAACTTGCTCATTTTTGCTCCCTTTTTGGTGCAATTTTTTTTGAAATGGGCTAAAATTTCATGATCTTCGCAGTGGTGTAGTTATTTTATGATTTTGGTGCATAGGTTTTTTAGAATTTTTGGATTATCTCAGCTATACCTATCCAATCCTCAATTCTGCAACTTCAAAGGCCTCGTTTGAGCTCATACGACCTCCTTTTCAGGTGCCGTTTTTTTTGAAAGTGCATATTTTTTCATCTACTTTCATAATATATGATCATATTTTAGAGATTTTAAGTGGAAATTGTACTTTCAGACATTGGTCTTATTTGGCCTATTAGGTGCTTGTAATGTGCTTGGATCTTAGTTTAGATCTCTTGCATTATTAGTTTGAGTCTCTTTTGGCCTTATTGAGGTAGTTGTAAAACTGTAATAAGAAGTACACTTTGCCTTTTTTTGCAAGTGGCCCATTGTATACGCACTAATTATAAAGTGCCAAATCATCACTTTTGGGGGAGGTTCTTTGATTGAGTGAATTTGGGGGGTGTCTTGTGTGATTGTGCCTCTCTTTGTGCTCTTTCCATTTTTGTTGCAATGAGTCCTAATAAATTTCCACCTTTAACTCCACATAATTATGCATCATGGAAAATTAAAGTATGGAGTACATTAATGGAAAAGGGTCTCACACATTACATAGATGGAAGAATAATAGCACCACCTGATCCTAAGGCTGATCCAAATGCTCAATTAGAATGGCTCACAAAGAATTGCATGGCTCTTGGAACTTTGCACAAGTATGTGTCAGATGACCTCATTTTTCACATTGAGAAATGTAAAACAATCAAAGAGGCTTGGGATATGTTTCAGAAATTGTATGGTCAAGTTGATGAAATCAGAGGCTATCAGATTGACAATGAGCTCACCAACTTGGATCCCAAGAGTTTTGATACAATCCAAGATTATGTCACCAAAGAAAATGAGCTAAGAGAAAAGCTTAATGATTATGGAATTGACAAAAAGGATGCTCAATTGATATTCAACTTGTTGGACAAGCTTGCACCAGAATATGGATACTTGACTCGGGTGCCTCATATCACATGGGTTCTACAAAGGAGCAGTTTTCTTCATTGGAGCCATCTAAGGTACCTCACATTTACATAGGTGATGATACACAAGTAGAGGTTGAAGGGAAAGGTTTAGTTGACATGGATGATGGAACATTTGAGAATGTTCTCTATGTTCCTAACTTGTCTACCAACCTTCTCTCCATCTACCAAATCACTCACTATGGGAATGGGAAAAAGGTTGAGTTTACACCAGATTTAGTTGTGGTAAAGGAACTTGATGATGATGCCTTGGTAGCAGTGGGACAAGTCAATGACAACTCAAGGCTTTATTCATTCTCTCACTTTGTGACAAGTTCACCTTCTAGGGCCTTGATTACTCATTCAAATTCAGAAAGTAAGCTATGGCATGAGCGGTTTGGTCACCTCAACTACCGCTATCTTCAGCAGCTAAGCACTAAAGACATGGTCACAGGTCTACCTCGAATTAGTTTTTTAGAGGGTGTATGTTCAGGTTGTTCCATGGGCAAGCATCCCGTAGAGAATTTTGATAAGGGGAAAGCTTGGAGAGGTTTGGAAGTTCTTCAACTTGTTCACAGTGATGTAGCAGGTCCATTTCCAGCACCTTCATTTAGTAAGGCCCGCTATGTTCTCACCTTCATTGATGACTACTCCCGCTTCACTTGGGTCTACTTTCTTATTCATAAGAGTGAAGTATTTGATAGATTTCAGGACTTCAAGACTCGTGTGGAGAAGCAATTAGGGAAAGTGGTCAAGATTCTTCGCACAGATAATGGAAGGGAATATGTGAACAAAAGACTTGAGGATTTTTGTACATTTGAGGGGATTGATCTTCAGCATTCTATAGCATACACTCCACAGCAGAATGGGGTTGCAGAATGTAAGAATAGAACTCTCAAAGAAATGGCTAGCTGTATGATACATGCATGTTCTCTTGATCTCAGCTTTTGGGCAGAGGCTATCTGTTGTGCCACACACATCCAGAATTGGGTTCCTCACAAAGCTTTGCAAGGTATTACTCCTTTTGAAGCTTGGGCTGGTAGGAAACCGATTGTGAGACATTTCAGAGTCTTTGGGTGTCTAGCATGGGCTCTCATACCTCCGCAAAAACACAAGGCATTGGAACCTCAGAGTCGGCCTTACATATTTGTTGGATATCCTGAGGGTGTTAAGGCATACAGATTGATGGATCCAGAGACACATGAGGTGTTCATTGAGAGGAGTGTTCACTTTGAGGAAAGCTCTCCTAGCTTAGTCTCTCTACCTCCTCCACCTTCCTCCATTGTGGATAGTGATGTTAGTGATTCAGATGATGAGACTCCTTCAACTCCGACTCGCAGGGTTACACCTCCGTAGGGTCCACTTGAAGTTGAGGAGCCTCGTTCTCCACCTCCACCTCCACCTAGACCTCGTTGGGCTCGACAGAAACTTGAGTTTGCGGGTTCTCTTGTTGGGGATCCTTCAGATACATGGAGAACTCGATCACAACATCAGAATCTTCCTCATGCATTCATTGCTACCACTTTCGATCCATAGACATTTAGGGAAGCATCAGGGGTTCCTAAGTGGGACCAAGCTATGGAGGAAGAGTATAGTTCCTTGATGAGGAACAACACATGGGATCTAGTCCATCTCCCTAAGGGGAGAAAGATGGTTCGATGTAAGTGGATCTATTGGACCAAGTTTGCAGTGGATGGTAATGTGGATAAGTATAAGGCTCAGCTTGTTGTGAAAGGTTTCTCTCAGGTTGCAGGTGTTGACTGTACTGAGACCTTTGCACCTGTAGCCAAGATGAACTCCATTCGTTTGACTCTTGCTATTGCTACAGCTCATGGTTGGGCTGTACATCAGATGGATGTGAAGAGTGCTTTTCTTCATGGTGACCTTGATGAGGAGATTTATATGGAGCAGCCACAGGGTTTCATCCAGGATACTTCGTTGGTTTGTAGACTAAGGAAATCTCTCTATGGCCTTAAGCAGGCCCCCAGGGCTTGGTACGCCAAGATGGATTCCTTTCTTCTCTCCGTAGGGTTCACCAGGTGTCATTCCGATCCGAATGTCTACATTTTGCGATAGGATGACTCTCACTTGATACTTGTGCTCTATGTTGATGACTTGATCATTACAGGGAGTACTTCATCCATCATTAGTAGGGTCAAATCTGCTTTGCATGACAGATTTGCTATGATTGACTTGGGTCTTTTGCACTACTTTCTTGGGATAGAGATTTCATAGTCATCTTCTAGGATTACACTATCACAGCCCAAGTATGCTCTTGACCTACTTGCACGCTTTCATATGGTTGATTGTAAGCCTGCCCTAACTCCCTTTCTTTTAGGAGTCAAGCTTGAGGCTCAATGTTCCTCTCCACCAGTTGATGCCACTTTGTATCGTCAGCTTGTGGGTAGTCTCATCTACTTGACCCATACACGCCCTGATATTTCATTTGCAGTTGGCATGGTTTCCCACTTCATGCAGGAACCACATGAGCTTCATTGGAAAGCTGCCAAATGCATCCTTCATTACATCTAGGGTACACATCACTATGGGATTCACTATGCAGCAGGCACAGGACTTTGCTTGGTTGGTTACACAGACTCCAATTGGGTTGGCGATCTTGACGATCGTAAGTCTACTTCTGGTTACAGTTTTCACCTTGGTTCAGGCCACATTTGTTGGCAGAGCAAGAAGCAACATGCTATTGCTCTCTCTTCGACTAAGGCTAAGTATCAAGGTGTTGTTAATGCAGCGACTGAGACCATTTGGCTCTAGCAGATCCTCACAGAGTTTGGATTCACCACTCCATGATCGATAGTTCTACATTACGACAATCAAAGTGCTATTGCAATCTCAAAGAACCTAGTCCAGCACCAACGGACCAAACACATCGAGATTCATATGAACTATATCTGAGAGCTCATCCAGGAGCAGGTCATTGATTTGCAGTATTGTCCTATAGCAGAGTAGGTTGTTGACATATTCACCAAACTTTTCATCGAGAGTAAGTTCCAGCAGTTGCGAGCTCTCTTGGGGGTGCGAGATGTGTCATTAGGGGGGGTCAGCTGACTTCTCCTTCTCTCTTATGGGGGGGACTTTTTCCTCTTTGAGGTTTTGTCCTTCTTCTTTGAGAGTCTTTTGTACATTCATCTCTCTTTTGGGGGGGAGTTTTTTCCCACTGGGTTTTCTCCCTTTCTTCGTTTGTGAGAGATTGCATTGCATGGTTTTGCTTGCATTTGCATATTGTACATGGGTACCTATCATGGCCTAGTAGCCAGGACCCATCTTGCATTGTTGACTTGAGTCTTCATTCCCCTAAGTTGCACTTAAGGGGGGGTGTTGGTGTAAATAAATATTCATTTTGGATATTATTACACTTTACTTAAGTTAACTTAGGATAATGCATCTCTTCGTAGTTTGGATTTGAGACACTTAGGGAAGTGTGCACATAGGGATAGAGCTTGTAGGAGAAATTCCACCTTTTGTGGTCTTATTTTGCTGTTACACTCCACATTCGGTGGGTCATCCACCTCTTGTGGAATATTATATTATTTCTCCTACCTACCCCTAGTATTTCTTAGCTACCCTTGTTTCTCATTGAGCCACATGTCATATTTGTGTGCTCATACATCCATATGGCCTTGCTTATATAAGCAGGCCTATATTCATTGTATTGGTTAATCCAGTTGATCATTTGCATATTGATGAGAATACAGTTTGTTCTTGTCATTCTATTGTCTCTCTTTTATGCTTTTCATTGTGCCCTTGATCTTTGCAAAATCCTACAATTTCCAACTTGAACGATGAAATGGAATTCCACCTAGACATGAAGGGAACATAATACTTTGCTAACATGATCACCCAGGGGTTAAAATGTGAATGGGCCTTCATTAAAAAGGGGCTTATCAAGATATACAATAAACCAACAGATGTCCCTTGCCCACTCTTTAATAGTGATAAACCCAACTTTTGGAATAAAAACAAAAACATCGTCAATGGCGGGGTTGTAGATGCAAGGACTATAAAGAGTGCATAACCCGTGGTCTAATTTGTGGGGCAAAATCCCCCTCCTAAGAACAACATGGTTGCTCCTCCACAAAATCAAGGACACAATACACCACAAGAGGAACCGAGACAATGACAGAAAAATTATAAACCAAAACGTACATACACTCCCTTAGGGGAACCTATTGAAATAGTGTTATGTCTGTTGGTCTCTTCAAATCTGGTGACCTTACCAAAGACATCTAACTACAAACCTCAGGTCAAATCTCCATGGTGGAGAGATAATGAACATTGCAAATTCCATCAAGGGAAAGGGCATAAAACAAGTAACTGTCATAGACTGAAAGATCTTGTTCTGGATCTTATTGACCGAGGAGAGATTGAAATTGAAGGACATGACCCAACAACCTCGAATAATGATTATCTCATGTTTAAGAATCCACTTCCATCACAAGATCAAAGGGGTCCTTCCACTTTAGGGTGAAACATAGATACCAATTATTATATGCGAGCCGCCTATAATTACACTGTGAATCACCTATATGATGCCAACAAACAAATTGCAAACATTACCATCAAAGATCCAAACCCTACTTGCAATGTTGTTACGTGTCGTAGAAAGATCACCATTAAAGCAGCTCTGCAAGGAACAACCTCCATCCCAAAGCAGTATAACTTTGTGTAACAATTAGATAAGACCCTCACACTTATATCCATCTTAGAGCTTTTGCGCCTATCCCCATCTCATAAAACAATCTTGGATCAAGCTCTCCAAGAAGCGTCAATCCCTGCTGTAGACACCCAAAATTGTCATGTCTAATTAAATAAATATTTTATTTATTTAATTATCTAAGCCTAATTCTTCTATTAATTAAATAAATCTTTATTTATTTAATTAATTCATTTATCCTCTTCTAGCCTTATTTCTCATTTAAATAAATACATTTATTTATTTAAATTATCCCTTTCCTAAATTAAATAAATATTTTATTTATTTAATTGTCCTACTTCTTCTATTAATTAAATAAATCTTTATTTATTTAATTAATTCATTATCTTTTTCTACACATGACACATGTCATTCATCTCTTATTTCCTACACTACCTACCTCTTTCATTATTTTGGTATTTCTTATACCTACCCTCTAATCCTAGCCGACCTCCTTTTTACACCTCTCAATCTTAACCCTCCATTTCTTATTGTGTCTTCTATTTAAGGAGATGCTTTCTTCATTGACAAACCCTAATGACTAATGACTAATTTTGGAGGACTTAGCTACACTACAATTCTACTTGCAACCACATTTCGTTCTTTATTGAGCTCTTGTGCACATAAAAAAATCTGAGAGCAAGCATATCAAACAAGATCAATGGAGATAGGAAGAATGGAGATCAAAACCCTAGTGGACATGTGATGGTATAATCTTTGTGATTTTTGAGTTATTTGCATTGTCTTAGGTTATCTTCATATGTTATGGTGGATCTTTGTTCATTGTTAGGCTAGGGTTTGGTGGTTGAATCCATTTTAGTCTTTCAATATTGTTGTTTATGGCTATCCATTTTCACCATATACATTTTGGCACGCCCGGTGGGACTCTTGTCCCTTTGCATTTAACATTTTTGTTGCAGATTTTGCATTTTTGAAGTTGCAGATCGGATGATTTCGACGACATTTTAGGTTTTTTCCGCGTTTGCGAGTGTTCGGATCGCGTTTTTGTATTTCAGAGGCGTCTGTGATATCTTGGATCGCGTCTGTGTTTCTGTCATTTTATATTTTTGCAGGTTTCCGAAAGTCGCGTCTGTGATCCCGAATCGCGTCTGTGATCCCTAATCGCGTCTGTGAACCATCTGATCGCGTCTGCAGAATATAGAGGCGTCTGTGTTCTGAAATCACGTCTGAGAATCACAGAACCACGTCTGTGTCGGACAGACGCGTCTGTGTCTGGTATAACAGCGTCTGTGCATTCTGTTTTGCAAATTTTTTTAAGTTTTTCGATTCGGGTTTTCAGATTTTGTACTTAGGGTTTCAGATCTGGTTTATTTTTGGCTAACCTTTGCAGATCTAGCTAACCTAGTTTGTGCAGCTTGCTTTGGAGGCAAATACGTTTTTGTTGAAGGCCCCTTTTCACAAAGTCTTTTTGGGTTTTCTTAAAATTTACCTAACTTGTGTGCTTGCAGGAAGGGGTTATCATTTGAAACAACCCAAACTACTAACAATTTTGTTGCAGGGCCTTAGCTAGGGTTTTGTAATTTTATTTGTGTGCCTTGTCTTCATAGCTTAGCAAACACTTCAATTGGTGCACTAAAATTGAATCATTGTCTTTTGTGTTTTGAGCAATAGGCTTTTTTTGTTTACTCTTTAGAGGGCCTGTCTTCCCGTGTGGTCATTAGGACTACTAGTGAGAAGAGAACGACCCAAGTGGTAGCAAAAGAAAAGCCATCTTCTTCCAAGCCACTATAATCAAATGTATTCATGGTGAAAACTATGAATAACGTGTGCTGATTAGTTCATACCGACACTATGTCTCCCCATAAACCCGTTTGATCAAATTTATTTGATCATTTGTAGGGCGTAACCCCTACCGGCTGGGAGCCTTCTGTATTTACAGAGCTGAAAGTGCCACATGTATGGCCACACGAGCGGATGCCCTTACTAGCACCTCATTGTTTTAGATGCCCAAATCCTTCTAGTTGTTGAGGCAGGAGGTCGGACCTCTGGTAGCGGCCTACACACATACGGTTCTTAGTAGAGATACAAAGTTCGCCATGGGGAGTTTTCATGGGGACTGATGCTTGGCTGACCCGAGAAGTGAGTGCCGAGGGTGGAGCCAGTGAGGTCAAGCATCTAAGTATCCGCTCTGAATAGCGTAGCCTCGGGGGTAAAACCCCATGTGGGATCAACAATTATTGTCCTGGCCAGCCATAAGAATTGTGCTTGACTTATGATAAACATTCAAACAATCAAGACAAAACAGCAAAGCATTGTGTCTTTTGTGTCTTCAAGTGTATGCAAAAACTTTTTACATCAAACAACACACTTTTTGGAGTCTAAACAGTCTGCAAACATTGGGTCATCAACACTGTGTCCTCTTGTCACGAAAAACAGTCGAAAAAACAGATTTGGTCACAGCAAAACAAATTCACAGATAGGAAAGATTGCACTAAGGTTACAGAAACGCATCTGTGTCTGTTAAAACCGCATCTGTGTCTGATAAACGCGTCCGTGAAGTACAGAATAGCATCTGTGTTTTTATCAGCGTCTGTGTCGAACAGAGACACGTCTGTGTCTGGAAATCGCGTTGTGAAGTATACAGGCGCGTCTGTGTCCACAATTGCAAAAACTGTTACAGTCTTAGCAAACATCAACAGGAAATCTCAAAATCACGTTTGTGTCAAACAGAATAGTGTCTGTGTCTTCAAACCGCGTCTGTGAAGTATACAGAGGCGTCTGTGTCAGGATTTCAAAAAAGTTTAACAGTCAAGCAAACAAAGAAATCAGTTTCGGCACACTTGAGCTTCCTAGGTTGTCTCTTCAGGTTTCATCTAGCATTCAGCCTGTTCTAAGGTCTTACACAGTCCATCATTGCTTCATACCTCATTTTACATTCATACTTGTCTAAACTTGAGTCAAAAGGTCACTTGCTTGTCCTCACTATACTTTGTCAACACTACATATTACTACACTTTGCTAAGTGGTCCCTCATCAAGGTTTCTTACCTTTGGGTCTCATTTGGTCTTACTTAGAGTCAAGGTCAGCTTACCTCATCAAGAGAAACTATCCTCTCTTTGGAAGTCACACCTACTCTACAACATACATACTTGGTCTTACACTTTGGACATTGCAAGTAAACTTCAGATTCATTTACACTCCATACAACTCTTGGTCTTACATACTCTTGTCATTTTCGTCTAAGTCTCTCACATATTGGTCTAACACCTAGTTCATGGTTGAAACCCGTCTTCAAAAATCTAGGAGAAAAGCTAAGGAAGCTCAAGGGCCCGTAAACATGAGTTCTTATGAGTATGACAATGATGTCTTCTACAATCCTGAGCACACTACATTACCAGACATGAATGTTTATAGACACAATCCAAATATGGAAAGCGCAAACGCTATACACAACGCTACACACAATGATATTGTTGACAATTCCTCAATACTATCAGCAGACATACAAGAATCTATAATGGACCCTCAATTCAATAGATTGGTTGAAGAGATAATGAGGAGAGATCGTCAATAATTTCTAAACATGATGGCACAAAGTGGAGCTAAAATACCACATGATTTTGACTTATCTCAACTTATGGAAAGTAGACCTTCACAACAAACTCAACCTAATAGGGGAGGACCCAATAATATGATGCCGGAGTCACCATCAGTTTTGCTTCAGAAACCAGCAATCCCACATATACAAGCTCAAATGCATGATACTTACACTCAAAGACCATCATGGAGGCCTTATGTTCAAACACATGCTCAAGATATGGGTCAACCAAGACAAATGGATACTCAAGGACTTCCTCAAAATTTTGACACAAGAAGACCTCATGCCAAAATTGGGGGCAACACAATGGAAAATGAAAGGCCCATTGAATATGGTTTATATACACAAAACAGATATGGGGTCCCTCAACAAGAAGTTATGCCAAGTGCTCCATACATGTCGCAACAATATAGACCTCCATATGGACATGTCTACGATCAGTATCATCCATATATGCAACAAGCTCCTCCTCAAATGGGTGTTTCAAACATGGGATATGCTACAAGAAATCCATCTCCTCCCAAAAATAATTTGGAGCAACAAATTAGAGATCTACAAAAGAAAGTGGAAGACATGGGCACATCAAAACCCACATATACTATGAGAGATATATGCCCTTATCCCTTTGATAAGAGTATTCCAATGCCTCCGTTTCCTCCGCACTTTGCAACACCGAAATTTGACAAATATAGAGGGAGAGGAGACCCCAAGGCACACATAAGACAATTCTTCACAGCTTGCATTGAGGTAGCGACAGAAGAAACATACTTAATGAGGTTGTTCCCACAGAGCTTAGGAGATCAAGCAATGGAATGGTTTTCTCAATTACCTCCTGGTATTAAGTCATGGGGCGACTTGGCAGAGGCATTCATTCAGCATTTCTCTTACAACATTGAAACAGATGTCTCAGTTACTACCTTGTGCAATACGAAACAAAAGGAAGGAGAATCTTTCGCAACATTTTTACAAAGATGGAGAAACTTAGCTAGCAGATGCTCTTGTGAAATCCCGCAAAAACAAATGGTGGAAATGTTCACACAAAATGTTAACAAGGCTATTGGTTATGATCTCAGAAAAGCTTGTTTGTCTACATTCAAGGATGTCATTGAAAAGGGCCTAGCAACAGAAAAGGTCTTGATTGAACAAGGAGTTATCAAACTATTCAAAGAAAACAAAGAGGACTTTAAGGGAAAGGACAAACCAAAGTTTTGGAACAAGAACAAGAACACAGTTAATGATGGTGTTGTTGATGCCAACATAGTGAGACCAAAGTTCATCTTTTCTGGATCAAGTTCTACCAACAATCAAGTGAACAATCAAACGGCTGCTAAACCACGAAGGAAGTACACTCCATTGGGAGAACCACTTGAATCAGTATTCAAGAAGCTTGTAGCAAACAAAGTGATCACGGTCCCAGATTTTCCTCCATATGAACCAAAGGTAAAACCGAATTGGTGGAATGATGATGAATATTGTGAATTTCATAAGAGCAAGGGTCACAAGACAAGTAATTGCCATCGATTGAAAAACATTGTACAAGATCTCATTGACAGAGGAGATATTGAGATTGAGGGACATTCATCTAACCAAGAGCATGAGGTGTTTAAGGAACCATTCCCGAAACATGACAAGGGAAAAGGCAAAGTCACAGATGATCAAGCCAATTACACCAGAACATCTTACAATTATGATTCCACTATTAATCACATCTCAATGGACAATCATATTTCTACCATTACTATCAAAAATAAAAATCCTGAGAATCCTCCTCAGCGACCTAAAATTGTCCTAAAAGGTGTGGGATCTTCGTCCACATCTACCTCTGAATGTCATGCTACAACCCATCGAGGTAAGATCACATTGCCAGGTACCTCTACTAAGAATACCAATCTTCCGTCAACTAAGCCTGAGTACGATCTTGTAGAGCAATTAGGGAAAACACCCGCACTCATCTCTATTCTTGAGCTCTTACGTATATCTCCTGCACATAAAGCTGTCCTTGACAAAACCTTGAGAGATACTGCTGTCCCTACTGATCTGAACGTGGATCAGTTTCAAGCCATGGTGGGATACTTATCCGTTCCACACTCCCTCACATTCACAGAAGCCGATGACGCCTCCATAAGTCAGCCTCATAATGCACCTCTACATATTGAAGCCTTCATACATAAACACCGAATAAAACGAGTCCTGATAGATGGAGGAGCAGGTCTTAATATTTGTACATTGAGCACCATCAGACAATTGGGATATTCTGACAAAGCTGTGAATGCTACAAACCAAATCACTATTAAGGCTTATGATGATGAAGAGCGTTCGTCCAAGGGCACAGTCATCTTACCACTAAGAATAGGGCCAGTCACAAAGGACGTGATTTGTCAAGTCCTGGATCTAGACCTCACGTATAACATATTGCTAGGACGTCCGTGGATTCATGAAATGAGGGCGGTCCCATCAACGTACCATCAGTGCATAAAATTTCCTCATAATGGAGTCGAGGTAACGGTCAATGGTGATCCAAATCCATTCATATATTGCAATAACTTGAGATCACATACTGAGATTATCATTCCTAGCAATCGTGAGGCTACTCCTTCTTCAGCATATATTGATCCTGAGTCATTAAAGCCCTCGACATCCAAACAAGGTGAACTTAGAGCCAAGTTTCAAGACAAAGGCATGGGAGAATACACTCTGAATCAAACAATGTTCTTACGACAAGTCATGAACTCCCCCAAGGAATATGGGAGACCACATCCTAATAAGCAAATCTCCATCATGCTCCTCAAATGGGATCCTACCGTCTTTCAAAAATGGGGCGAACTAGAGGAAGAAAGTTTATATAAAATGCTATATAAGGACGCTGAAGATGATACACATGATCAAATTATAATACCCTGTGAAAACTATGGTAAAGGTTTCAAAATTCTGCAGAGATTCGGGTATGATGGAAAAAGTCCTCTCGGACTACGCAAAGAAGGTGTCATGGAGCCTCTACAACCTGAGCTAATTACAAGAAGGGAACGCTCTAAGGGGCTTGGTTTTCTAAATCCCAAGATTCAAAACAAGAGAACAAAACAGATATGGCGAGTCAAAGTGGCTGAAGTTCAACAAGAGGATAATTATTCCACAGACTCCAATGAGTGGGAATGGGGTTCAGACAAATCCTCCAGCGACTATGAACTTAATGAGACATTTAGAGAGCCAGATGAACCTACAGAGGAGGAGGAGTTTTACAAGAAATTCAGAGTTGGTCAAGAACCGACCCATAAGGATCCCGCACAAGCTTCGTTTCAGGGCCCTAGGTCAGGATCACATAGGATGAGGACACCTGTCCCTGAGGGTGCTACTAGTGATGATAATTTGGACTCACTCACGATCGACACTGATGAGGAGAGTGCCATAGACGACCTCGATGACTACCTTGACATACCTGAATATAACCACATCTTCACTATTAGCCTTGCGGACTCTAAAAACACTAAAGACCTTCCCCTCGTTCACCCCCAACTCATTGACTGGGATCAGGATGGACCACCACAGATTGATACATTTCAAAATGACGAAGCTATTGTTGATTATCTTGGCATTCGCGATGATCTTCCTCTTGGAGACCATAAAGCAGGATACGCCATAGAGCTAAATAACATGGCATACTTTGGTGAGGGTGTCGGGCCTTCTAGTCGCAAAAATGTGAAAATAAAGACAAAACAAGGGTCTTATGGCGAAAACCACACTGTGGCGCTCTCTGACTCTAAAAAAGTAAAAAGAAAGGACATATCTGAGGGTGAAAACCTCTCTGAGGCGCCCGAAGATGGAAGGCTTGACATTCTCCCAGCATCATACGAGGAAAAATCATCCATGTTGGTAGAGGAGACTATAAAGACAAACATTGGTACAGCAGAGGTTCCACACAATATATTTTTGGCTCAATCATTGACAGAGTCCGAGAAAGCAAGGTTCATAAGCTTCTTTAAGGAACGACAAGTCAACTTCGCATGGTCTTATGCTGATATGCCTGGACTAGACCCCGACTTAGTAATGCATCATTTAACAGTCAAACCGGGGGCAAAACCAGTAAAACAGAAATTGAGGAAAATGTATCCACAGGTGGCATTGCTAGTCAAGGCAGAGCTGGAGAAATTACTAGATGTCGGATTCATACGCCCAATTGATTATCCCGAATGGATTTCCAACTTAGTACCTGTTAGCAAACCAGATCACAGCATCCGAATATGTACAGACTTTAGGGATATCAACAAGGCTTGTCCGAAGGACGATTTCCCATTACCAAACATTGATTTAATTGTTGATCTCATAGCAGGCCATGAGATGTTATCTTTAATGGACGGATTCTCTGGATATAATCAGATCAGGATTGCACCTGAAGATCAACATAAAACATCATTCACTTGTCCATGGGGAACCTTCTGCTGGAATGTCATGCCCTTTGGGCTGAAAAATGCAGGTGCCACGTATCAACGAGCCATGACTACTATCTTCCATGATCTCATGCATGTAAAGGTGGAAGATTATGTCGACGACCTTTTGGTTAAATCAATAGACAGAAATACACACTTGGACATACTTTCAGTTGCTTTTGATAGGCTGGAAAAATACAAGGTAAGATTAAATCCAAAGAAATGTGTCTTTGGAGTAACCTCCGGGAAGCTCCTAGGATTCATTGTGTCTAAAAGAGGAATAGAAGCGGATCCAGCAAAAGTCAAGGCTATCTTGGACATGCCACCACCCAAGAATATCAGTCAACTTCGGTCTTTACAAGGGAGACTCCAGTCCATACGAAGATTCATAGCACAACTTGCAGATAAGTGTAATCCTTTCCAGCACCTGCTACACAAAAACATTAAGTTCAAATGGGACGAGAACTGTCAACAGGCTTTTCAGGCACTTAAAGACTATTTTTTGAACCCGCCAGTTTTGATGCCACCAATTCCGGATCAACCATTGCTACTTTACATATCAGCTACTCCAATAGCACTGGGGGCACTACTAGCACAGCAAATACCTGACGGCAAGGAAAAGGCAGTCTACTATATCAGTCGCACATTGGTGGGATATGAGCTGAACTACACACCAATTGAGCGTGCATGTCTCGCTATGGTCTTCGCTTCACAAAAATTACGACATTATATGCTCACTCACAAGACCAAGTTGATTGTCAGAATTGATCCACTAAAATATCTGCTCAACAAAGCTACACTTACTGGGCGACTGGCCAAGTGGGTAATGATTTTGAGTGAATTCGACATTGAATACGTGGACAGAAAAGCCATAAAAGGACAAGCCATTGCAGATCAACTGGCAGATGCTCCCATGATAGATGATGTTCCTCTACAGTCAGAATTTCCAGATGAGTCCATTCTAACAATATCACCTGCAAAGCCATGGCAACTATACTTTGATGGCTCATACACACAGCATGGGGCAGGAGCGGGTATACTCTTTATAACTCCCCAAGGTGATTCTATACCAAAGTCATACCGCTTATCATTTCCTTGTACCAACAATATAGCGGAATACGAGGCATTAACAACTGGGTTAAGAATTGCAGTTCAGTGGAAGATCCAAGAACTTCGGGTTTTTGGGGATTCTCAACTTGTCATCCGTCAAGCAACTGATGATTATCAAACAAAAGATGAAAAGCTAATGCCTTACAAACAACTGGTAGATGATCTGAAACAACACTTTGCAAAGATAGAGTTTGAGCAGATACCAAGAGAACAAAATCGCGCTGCTGATGCCATGGCTACAATTGCTTCACTCATTGACCTACCGCAAAATGAGACCTGCTATGAGTTCCTGGTTGACAACCTGCTGATTCCGTCATATGAGATCACTCCTACGGAAATGATATGTGTTGTTGGTCCTGAATCCCAGTTATATGGTTCCATATTCACATACCTTCGCGACAACATCTTACCTCCCGATTTATCGAACAACCAACGCCGCACTTTCATCCGCCAATCCTCCCGATACGTTATCCTAGCTGATATCCTATACCGACGAGGTCTAGATGGCACCCTCCTTAGATGTTTAGAGAGTGACGAAGCTCAGATTGCGTTATGAGAAGTGCACGAAGGGATATGTGGTCCGCATACTAGTGGTCCTACCTTGGCCAAGAAACTCATCAGGGCTGGATATTACTGGCCTACTATGGAAAAAGATGCATATCAGTTTGTCAAGAAGTGTAAGCAGTGTCAAATTCATGGAGACCTCATACACGCACCAGCACAGGAACTACAGCCACTTGCATCTCCTTGGCCCTTTTGTCAGTGGGGACTCGATCTCATAGGCAAGATTCACCCTCCTTCTTCCAATGGACATAAATTCATTATCACAGCCACAGAGTATTTCACAAAGTGGATTGAAGCCGTGCCTCTCACGCAAGTTACTGGGAAACAAATCGCTACTTTCATCCTGAACTATATCATTTGCCGATACGAGATCCCTACTTCCATTATTACTGATAACGGGCGTCCTTTCAAGAACCAGGATGTTCGTGAACTCTGTGAGTGCTTCCATATCTCTCATCGTTTCTCCACACCATATTACCCCCAAGGTAATGGCCAAGCTGAGGCGTCTAACAAAACAATTCTCAAAATACTTAAAAAGACAGTCGACGACGCTGGCCGTAACTGGCATGTCCAACTCAATCCCGCACTTTGGGCCTATCGTACCAGTGTCCGCACACCTACAGGGGCTACACCTTACTCACTTGTCTACGGTGCTGAAGCCATCTTGCCTATTGAGGTCGAGTTACCTTCTTTACGGGTCTCCTTGAGAAACATAATCAACGATGAAGACTACAGGGTCTCTCGCTTACAAGAACTAGAACTGCTGGAGGAACGACGACACACTGCTTTTAATCATCTCAAGGCTTACCAACAACGAATGAGTCGCAGTTACAATCACAAGGTCAAGCCTCGCACATTTGAGGTAGGTGACTTAGTCCTCAGAGAGAACCCCAAGAATCAGCAAGAGAGAGAAAAGAAGGGCAAATTTGAACCCAACTGGCTTGGTCCTTACATCATCACAGCAGTATATGGATCTGGGGCATATCAGCTCTCAACTACAGAAGGGGAATCTTTGGAGGATCCTATCAATAGCATGCATCTTCGCAGGTTCTACACATAAGCTCTTCGGAACATCCTAATGCAAAAATACAAAAAAATCAAAAAAATTCAAAAATAAAAAAAAATTATAAAACAAAAAAAAAATCGTTACTTGGTGAAAACCTAGCAAACAGGCGCCTTGTGACAACAAAAAAATTGAAAAATCAAAAAAAAAAAAGTAAAGAGAAATAATTTCGTCCAACGGTGAAAACCACTTCGGTGGCGCCCTGGGCAAGTACCATGGTGAAAACTGGGTCACCAGCGCCATGCGTAGGGACTTTGCTCCTCCCTCTTTCAGGACTCTCTTTCATCTTTTTCACTTCGCACACACTCACGACCAATTCACTCACAATAAACTTACCCATTCCCATCATGGCTTGTTATTGATCTACCTAAGATTGGTTAACCATTCATAATAAACCCTCCCTTTTCACTCCCTTTTCCATCCATAATAAATCAGATCCTATCTGTGACTACGACCAATTCCTACGTCTAGTAATGGGTGTGGAACTAAGAACATCACATGTTTCGAGGAGTACAGTTTTTGCCAGCTTCCTTCAGTCTATCCGCGCACAATCCGCAATAAAGCAACATTTTGCATCGCAGATCCGCAATAAAGTTCCGCCTTCTCCGCAATAAAGTATCAGTTTCATGGATTCAGTCAGTTTCCAAGGAGACACAACAGCAACAATGGGCTTCAACAAAATCAAATCTTTCAACAGACTCAGACAACATATGGTTCAGTGCTATCTATCCTTTTTGTGAAAGTGAACATTGTGACCACAATCAAAATTTGACTTAAACAAGTGACAAGAGACACAAACTTGAGGACTACAGTGGATGTTGGTGTCGAGTCTTGGTTTTCTTTTGGTTTTATCTTTTTGGTGACATGTCTTTTAGCTTTTCCAGGATGTCTTTGACTAGAGATTCTATCTCCAGGATGTCTTTGACTAGAAAGGCAAGGATGGGGTATCGTCACCTACTTGCATTTGCTGTCTGTGGATTGTCTTTTAGTAATGCTATGACTTGTCCAAGGATATGAGGACACTGTGAGTCTAGTATGAACTGGGGCATTCCTTGTTTGTGACTGTCATTATCTCCATGCAAACAGGTACAATGACTTTCTGGGTCGAACATATGCCTCGATTGTCATAACCTATTCTGCCATAATAAAGCTCAATGATGATAACGCACAAGAAGCTCTTTCATATTCATATCTTCTGTCTTCCATCCCCCTTTCTTGATTGACTTCCATTGTCCTTCTCGAGTCCGCGTAGCCCGCTATCACATGACTGAGTATAATGACACACCAAAAACATTTGCATTTCATATAGTTGCACCTGCATCACCACATATAAGCATTTCATACATATAGATAGTATAATTGCATCACATCCTGCATACAACACATGTTAGCACATCTCACATTTTCATTATGTAAATAATCATTTGCATTATCATATTCATTTGCATCACATACATTTTCATTCGCATCATGCATCACATATACAACATAAAAGAACAAAAACATATGACATTTCATCATATAAGCATCCATATCATAAAACATGCATCACATAAGAACATCTCATCACATAAGGTACACATGCATATAGCTGCCGCAAAAGATGAATCATCTCATATATATAATCAAATGTGTCATAATACAATGATGTCAAAAGAATCATATGGCTACAAAAGAATCACCCGCAGGTGTCTACAATACAACAATGATACATCTACTGATACAATGGGAGCCCACTATAGCTATGAGGAACTCCCTCCCTCGGAGCCGCCTCGCCTCGACGAAGTCTGAGCTATAGATGGACCCGCCCCAGGATCCCCCTGTCCCTCTGGTGGTGGTGGAGGCCCCATAACCCCACCACTGGATGCCTGTCTCCTGCGGCTCCCTCCCGTAGCCGTCGCTGTGCACGACGATCTCTGGAAGCTCCTAGCCCGCTGCTCTGCTGGCACGGCTGCATAATATAGATCCCTCCAGTAGGCGATCTCCTCTCCGGCTCGCAAAACATATGCGTAGCCTGCCCCTGCATCCTCTGCTGCTCGCCTACCTGCCCTCAGAGCTGTCTCGGCCTCGGTATATCTCTGGATGGCCTGATCCCTCTCCCGCTCTGTATCTCAGACCCTGATCCTGAGGTGGTTCCTCTCTCGAACCAAATCCTCAATCTCATCTGCTTGGCCCTGGCAGATCTCCCGTAGCCTAAGCACCTCATCCTCCTCGGAGTCTCCGCTCTCCGTCCCTGCCTATGGCTCCTCCTCTACAGGTGCCTGTCCCTGTGCCTCTGCCTGCACCTGTCCCTGTGCCTGTATAGGTACCTGTGGCTGTACCTGTCTCTGTCCCTCTGGCTGCACCTGTCTCTGTCCCTCTCTGGGACCTTGTGCTGCTGGCACCTGTAGGGGCAGTCCACCCCGTCCTCTCACCACTGGAGCTGCTCTCTCCTGACCTCCCTCCCTCCGAGGTGCTACCCGTCTCTCTCCCACCACTCCCCTCCGCCTCCGCCTGCCCCTACCTGCATCCCCTCCTCCATCATCATCATCTCCTCCACCCTCTCCATCCACTGGCTCTGCTGGATCTGTCAACCTAGGAAATGGATGCTCTGCCCAGTACGCAGAGTACTCTGCGTCCATCCCTGCATCATCTACCTCTGGCCACATGTCCCAGGGCATCGGCATCATCTCCGCTAGCTGCATCACTGCCTGATCATAGGATAACAGTGGGCCAAACTGCACCTGATCTCTGACCGTACGGGCATACATGCCCGAGCCTCGGGGCATCCTCTGAATCCTGCCATACTGCCTGCATACCCTGTCCACCAGCTGTCTCTCTAATATATAGGGCGTCCGCCCAATCAGGTACCTGCTCCGGAAGGTGTAGGGCAGCTCCAGTGCATCGTCCTCCCACTCCTCGCACCCCAGGTACGGCCTCCAGATCACCATGTCAATGTCATCAATGACTCTCCTCCAGTGCTCCAATCTCCCAATCCGAGGCTGGGATGTAATCATCGCATATAGGTGCACAAAACTCTGTCCCTGTCCTCTGCCTCTGAAATGAATAGGCCGTGTGATGGGAAGGTGCTCATAGGCCCACACCTGCAAGAGAGTCACACCGCAGCCCAAACCCACTGATCCATGGTATACAAACTGATGCAGCTCATAATACAAATGTGCTAGGACACATGGCCCCCATGCATACCTAGTGTGCTCTGCCATCAGCGTCTCCAAGGCCCCTCCCCAGCCCACTGCCAATCCTCGTGTGACCCTGTCTGGACACAGATATCCACTGATAACTCCCCCAACAACTGCTGGCAATGCTAATCCTGTGGCAGTCATGGTGTCCCAGGCTACATGGCCTGCTCGCATCTCCAACTCAGGATCCTGAAAGACCCGTCTCAAGGCCTCCCTGTCACCGTCACGGTCGTAGGGGATCAACTCTCCATCAATGGGAACATGTAATATCCTGTATACATCCTCCAGTGTCACTATCATCTCACCCATCGGCAGGTGAAACGTGCATGTCTCTGAGTGCCATCTCTCGGCCAACGCAGTCAGCAACCCCATGTTTGCCTGAAACTCGGGCACATAGAGCATATGTGTGAGGCCCATCTCCTCAACGGAAATCATGTCCTGGATAGACAACTCTGGTCGCAACCTCTGAGTCGACGGGAATCTCTCCCGTGACTCCAACATCGGCAAATACTCCTGCAGTCAAGCAAATCAATCTTGTCAGTTATCGTGGCATTCACTGTTTATCACAAAATGCTACTTGCTACCTAAATGCATATGGCTATCTACCCTAGTGACACTCACTGTTCATCACAAAGTGTTGCTATTTATCCTAGTAGTGCTCCCTGTTCATCACAAAGTACTACGTGTGTGACATTCCCTGTTCATCACAAAGTGTCACTCACATTCGCACTCCCTGTTCATCACAAAGTGCTGTATATCCTGGTGCTCCCTGTTCATCACAAAGTGCCTTGATCTATCCTAATCTTCCTAGAGGACCTGCTTGAGTGTATCCTCTCAGCAGCTTATCCAATCAACAGCGTATGTTCATCACAGAACTGCCGATTTGACCTAAACGACTAAAACCATGCATTTAAACACACAAACGCACTGTTTCAACACACACGCGCTTTTAACTCATAAACGCGCTTATAGACTGCATAAACGCGCCTCTGAAACACAGACGCGCTTTCTGAACAAAAACGTGCCTATGCCAGACACAAACGCGACCAGGGAGCACAGACGTCCCTACATGACATAAACGCTATTCAAAATCACAGACGCTACTACATTTCACAAACGCGTCCGCATTCAACACAAACGCGGTTCCAGGCACAGACGCGCCTGGACCCAACACAGACGCGCCTGTTGGACACAGACGCGCCTGGCGCTGACACAGACGCGGTTGCGCGTTTTTGCACTTTTAAACTACCCTATTTCTAGCGCATTTATTGCTCCTAAAACGTGGATTTATGACAAAACTTGAAATGCGTGAAAGTAGGAGGAGGTTTTCGGGTACTTACCGGCTCTCCTGCATCGGCTGGTCACTGGAATCGGCGGACACGGTCGAATCTATGAATGAATGCCATCGCTGCTGACTGCTGCTGCTCTTTTCTCGCTCTGCACTGTGATCTCGTAAGGGTGTAGATGACAATGAGGATGTCTTTTGCCCGTGGTCTATCTTATAGCCTAGCCTAGCCCTCGTCTTCATTTCCCGAGTCAGTCTTCCTCATCCCGTGACTTTGTCACTTTATCTAATCAGTTCATTCTATCCCATCTTTCTTATCGAGAGATTGTCTGCAATCTTTCCAGACTTTTTCATCCAATCTCTCGAGGGGGCATATCATTCCCATCCTGGGGCAACTCTGTATCAGTTCATCTTATCTTCTTTGAAACAACGCGACAAGCCGCATTGTCTCAAAGAGGGGCAAAATGTAGACACCCGAAATTGTCATGTCTAATTAAATAAATATTTTATTTATTTAATTATCTAAGCCTAATTCTTCTATTAATTAAATAAATCTTTATTTATTTAATTAATTCATTTATCCTCTTCTAGCCTTATTTCTCATTTAAATAAATACATTTATTTATTTAAATTATCCCTTTCCTAAATTAAATAAATATTTTATTTATTTAATTGTCCTACTTCTTCTATTAATTAAATAAATCTTTATTTATTTAATTAATTCATTATCTTTTTCTACACATGACACATGTCATTCATCTCTTATTTCCTACACTACCTACCTCTTTCATTATTTTGGTATTTCTTATACCTACCCTCTAATCCTAGCCGACCTCCTTTTTACACCTCTCAATCTTAACCCTCCATTTCTTATTGTGTCTTCTATTTAAGGAGATGCTTTCTTCATTGACAAACCCTAATGACTAATGACTAATTTTGGAGGACTTAGCTACACTACAATTCTACTTGCAACCACATTCCGTTCTTTATTGAGCTCTTGTGCACATAAAAAAATCTGAGAGCAAGCATATCAAACAAGATCAATGGAGATAGGAAGAATGGAGATCAAAACCCTAGTGGACATGTGATGGTATAATCTTTGTGATTTTTGAGTTATTTGCATTGTCTTAGGTTATCTTCATATGTTATGGTGGATCTTTGTTCATTGTTAGGCTAGGGTTTGGTGGTTGAATCCATTTTAGTCTTTCAATATTGTTGTTTATGGCTATCCATTTTCACCATATACACCTGCCAATCTAAATACAGATCAATTTCAAGCTATGGTTGGTAATCTAAGGTCATCACCATGCCTCACTTTCTCTGAAAGTGACAATCCATCTTTCCAACAACCCCATAACGCCTCAATCCATATCGAAGGGTTTATCAACCAACAGAGGATCAAGCGAATCTTGATTGACAATGGAGCAGGCATAAATATCTGTATATTACAATTGGTCACAACACTGGGATATGCAGTTGAATCAGTGGACCCCCGCAAAAAGATAACCATAAAAGCCTATGATGATGCAAAGCGTTCTTCAAAAGGAGCAGTTGTGTTACCAATCCGAGTGGGCCCAGTGGTGAAGCACAACATATGTTAGGTTCTGGACCTTCCTCTATCATATAATTTGTTCTTAGGAAGACCTTGGATACATGCCATGCAAGCCATTCCATCCACCTATCACCAATGTATCAAGTTCCCTCATAATGGTGTAGAAATTACAATCCTAGGCGATGCAAATCCATTTGTATATTGTAACAATATCAACCATCAGCCAGAGATTACCATTCCCAACAACAGAGAAGCTATCCCATCCACATCATATGTAAGTCCAACCTCTCTTTCTAGTTCAAACACCACTATACCAAAGCAAGAGAAGCTAAAAATGAAAATGGCAGAGGAAGGTCCTAGGGAATACAATCTAAGCCAACTCTTTTGTGTTGGGCAACTACGCACTTCCCCTAGAACTCATGGTAAGCCTCAAAGGTTACTTCAAGCACCATCGGTCAAGCCAGCAGGCACTTTGGCACCTTTTATCCTTGGAAAGAGTCAGGAAGAGGAGACCAGCGATGAGGACTTAGTAGAATGGATCTATAAAGACCCTATCACCACAAAAATCCCACAATCTAAGCTTCCCATAGATCAATATGGCAAAGGCCTTACCATTATGCAAAGAATGGGCTATGATGGTCAGAGTGCTTTGGGATCTCATAAGCAAGGACAACATGAACTGTTGCAGCTTGAATTAAAGCCTAAAGATAACACTGGATTAGGATTTCAAAAGGAGACTCTTCCTAAGCTCAGATTCAAAGGGAAACCCAACAAACCTCTATATCAGCCTAATACTCTAAAGAGGCCACCCTTGATTATATCAGTAGCACCAAGAGATGCACCAACTAAACCAATGAGGCTGAGAATCCCAACAATACCATCCAAAACACCAATCATCCCACCAATCAAAACAACAACTCCATCAATAGTAGCAACCACATCAACAACACCATTAGCAGTATCAGAACCCCCAGCAATATCGACAACACTGATAATTCCATCAGAAGAAACATATTCAACAATGCCAATACTCCTAGTATCAGATTCACTGATCCCAATAATCCTCCCCACAAAACCAATCATTTCATCTACAAAGGTACATCAGTCGGTTACACCTACAATGTTCAACTTAGAAGATATCCTGGTTTGGTATAGTAATTAGATGTTGGAAAGAGACTCAGAGACCGACTCACATGAGTGAGAATTTGATTATGTACATCTCAATACTTTATTGGTATTTTGGTATGGTTTTGTTGTTGATGTCAACACCTACTAAAACACTAGCACTTTGGAGATCCAGTAGCATTCACCGACAAGCAAGTAACTGTTGCACAGTTACTGGTATATGGTTCACCGTTAGGATATAATGATCACTGGCACTTGGAATGATATGGAAGACACTTGGTAATGTTGAAGACATCGTGTGGACAATTTGTTTTGAAGAATTAATCATTGGTATATTCATATTTGCATATTTTCTTTTACCGGCAAATAGGTCCAGGATTACCTAGGGTTACACCGATAGGTTTATCTTTTCCAGATCAACATGGCACACTATGGAGATGATTAATTATTGTTGTAAATGCTTTAAGCCGACATGTTTAATCGGTTATTGCATCGGATATTATATTATTTGTAAAATGTTTTATTGTAATATCTTGTAGAGCCGACCTACTAAAATTGGTCTTAGGTTATGGTATAAATGTAAGATTTTACTTGTAAGATTGAATGTGAAATGCGAAAAAGAATTGCGAGAAGGTATATGCGAGATTAAGCAGAGCTATACACGAAGACATCATTTGAAGGTGAATCTAGGTTTTTGTGGAAGCATATCAGCATTACACCGGTACTTTTTCCAACATATGAAGATGCTATTTTGTGCAGTACATTCCTATTGGATTTAACCATCCAACTGTAGTCAGTGTTATGTGTTGTGGATGACTTTGTGTTTATGTTTCATGCATTAATCTTTACCGATATAGCAATTAACTGTTAACACTGTCTACTGCCATACTTAACTAGTTTACCGGTGTTAAGCATTAAGTTGAGGAAGTTGTTTTTGGTTTAAATTTATTAAACAACTAATTCACCCCCCCTCTCAGTTGTCTCCGGGACCTAACGTACTTCAGATTAGGAAGACACATCACCATCTCCACATTGCAAAGAAATCCCTATTTACGGAGAAGTGCAGATTAAAACCTCTTGGGTTCTTAAACTGAAAACACCTTCCACGGACCCTACGTTACATCCTACTCCTGATTCTAACTGGGAGAGTACCATCAACGACCTTCACCATAATGTCTTAACCATCACTAACACATCTTATGAACTTAACCTGATTGATGAGGTAATGCCCATTATCCATCCCGAACTCATCGAATGGAACCAACCTAATCCCCCATGCCTTGACAACTTCCAAAATGATGAGGCGCTCATTGACTTTTTGGAACTACAGGATAACATACCAAGTGAGGATCACAAAGATAGATTCCCCATTGAACTTAATAGTGCAACATACTTCAGGGTGAATGCCAAACCTTTCAGCTGCAAAATATAACAATAAAACATGGATCTTCCAGTGAAAACCACACTATGGCACTGTTTGATCCCAAAAAAGTAAAAAGAAAGAGCGTATCCAATGGTGAAAACTCCTCTGAGGCACATGAGGATGAAATGTTTGACATTCTCCCTTATAGTACAAATTAGGAATGATCAACGATCCTCATCGAGGAAACAAAATAATTCAATGTGGGGACCCCTGAGGCTCCTCACCAAATACATTTGGCATCTCTTTTAACTCCAGAGGAACAACCTAAGTTTATAGAATTCTTCCAAAAGCGTCAGATCAACTTCGCATGGTCATATGCAGACATGCTTGGTCTTGATCCTGATTTAGTAATGCATCACCTCACCATAGCAGAAGGAGCTAAGCCTGTCAAATAGAAGCTTCACAAGATGCATCCCTAGATTGTGGTACTAGTCAAAGCAGAACTTAAGAAACTCCAAGATATTGGTTTTATTAGACCAATTGATTATGCAGATTGGATATCCAATATTGTACCTATCGGCAAACCAAATGGGGACATCCGTATCTGTATTGACTTCAGAGATCTAAACAAGGCATGTCCTAAAGATGACTTCCCCCTACCAAACATTGACATGATCATGGACCTAACAACAGGACATGCCATGTTTTCTCTTATGGATGGCTTTTCAGGGTACAACCAGATAAAGATCACACCAAAGGATCAACATAAGACAACCTTCACATGTCCATGGGGAAAATACTATTGGAACATAATGCCTTTTGGTCTAAAGAGTGTAGGGGTGACCTATCAAAGAGAAATGACCACCATCTTTCATGATATGATGCATACCATAATGGAGGATTATGTTGATGACTTATTGGCAAAATCATTAACAAGAGAAGGTCATCTAGAAATATTAGAGAAAATCTTTGACAGACTAGAACCAATATCATGTTGGACTCAACCCAAAGAAATGTGTCTTTGGAGTAACCTCAAGGAAGCTTCTAGGATACATTGTCTCAAGTAAAGGCATTGAGGTCAACCTAGAAAAGGTCAAAGCAATCATGGACATGCCACCTCCAAGGAACATCAGTTAGCTAAGGACACTACAAGGGCGACTACAATCCATCCAAAGATTCATTGCACAACTAGAAGATAAGTACCATTATTTTACACATTTGTTACACAAAAACATCCACTTTCAATGGGATGTCAGATGCCAGAAAGCATTCCAGATGCTTAAGGACTATCTCATGAATACACCAATGTTGATCCCACCAGATCCAAGTAGACCTCTATTGCTCTATATTTTAGCAACAAATACATCATTGGGAGTACTACTAGCACAACATAATGCAGAAGGGAAAGAGTGTGCTGTGTACTATATCTCTCACACACTGGTCGGCTATGAACTCAATTACACACCTATTGAGAAAGCTTGCCTAGCAGTAATCTTGGTAGCCACTAAACTGAGGCACTACCTGTTAACACATAAAGTACAACTCATTGAAAAGATTGATCCACTAAAGTACCTACTCAACAAAGTAGCATTGATAGGTTGCTTGGCCAAATGGGTGATGATTCTAAGTGAATTTGACATTGAATATGTGGACTATAAGGCTCTCAAGGGCCAAGTTATTGTAGATCAGTTGGCCAATGCACCCCTCATAGGCGATCATCCTCTTATTTCCAATTTTCCAGATGAAGAGATATTCATGATTATAGCATCACAACCATAGAAACTATACTTTGATGGTTCTTATACTAGGTATGGCTCGAGGGTAGGCATTCTGTTTATCACACCTCAAGGTGGCAGCATCCCGAAGTCTTTCAGATTAACTTTTCCATGTACAAACAACATAGTAGAATATGAGGCCTTGATCACTGGACTTAGACTAGCCATACAATGGAAACTGAAAGAGCTACAAATATATGGCGACTCCCAACTAGTCATCCGACAAGTCACAGACGAATATCAGACCAAGGATGATAAACTCATGTCGTACAAGAAAATGGTGGACATTTTAAAAGCATCATTTACAACTATCACCTTTGAATAGATACCTAGAGATCAGAATCGAGCTGCTGATGCTATGGTTACAATTGCATCTCTCCTAGATCTTCCACATAATTCAACACACTATGAGTTCTTGGTGGAACAACTTTGGATTCCTGCTTATGATATCCCCAAATCCGAGATGATATGTCACCTTGTTAGTTCTGAATCTCCATGGTACGATGAGTTCTACACCTTTCTACGTGATCACACACTTCCTCCCAACTAATTGAATAACCAACGCAAAACCTTCATTCGCCAAACCGCTTGATACACCATCATTGCTGAAACCCTATACCAACGCAGTCTTGATGGTACTCTCCTTCGATGTCTCGAACATGATGAGACAAAAAAGGCCTTGGAAGAGGTACATGAAGGAATTTGTGGGACTCACTCAAGTGGTCCTGCACTAGCAAAGAAGATCATGCGCGTTGGATACTACTGGCCGTCCATGGAAAAAGACTCCTACTATTTTGTCAGAAAATGCAAGAAATGCCAAGTTCATGGAGACTTGATACATGCACCAACACAGGAATTGCAACCAATCATAACACCATGGCCCTTTTGCCAATGGGGACTTGACCTTGCGGGCAAAATTCATCCATCTTCATCCAACAACCATAAATTTATCATTGCTACCACCGAATACTTCACAAAGTGGATCGAAGCTGTTCCACTTACCCAAGTCAATGATAAGAAGATCACCTCATTCATCCTTAATGACATCATCTAAAGGTATGGTGCACCCATGTCCATCATCATAGATAATGGGCTTCCTTTCAAAAATCAGGATGTCCGTGAGCTCTGTGAGAAGTTTCACATCCAACACCGCTTTTCCACTCCCTATTACCCACAAGGAAATGGTTAGGCTGAAGCATTGAACAAGAACATATTGAGAATCCTCAAGAAGATAGTCAATGATGCCAGCCATGATTGGCATGTTCAATTAAATCCAACACTATGGGCATATCGAACTAGCATTCAAACCCCTACAGGTGCAACTCCCTACTCATTGGTCTATGGCACAGAAGCCATCGTTCCTATTGAGGTCTAGATACCAGCTATATGGGTTTCCTTTCATAATACGATAGATGATGAAGCATACCAAGTCTCTCATCTTCAAGACTTGGAACTACTTGATGAAAGCCGACAAGCTACATACAACCACCTCAAAGCCTATCAACAGCGCATGAGCTGAAGCTATAATCATCGGGTTAAACCTTGTACATTTGAGGTAGGTGATCTTGTTCTTAGAGAGAATCCTCATAACTAACCAAACAAAGAACATCAAGGAAAGTTTGAATCAAACTAGTTGGGTCCATATGTTATCACTACTATATTTGGGTCCGGGGCATATCAGTTGGCTACTTCAGAAGGAGAACCGCTAGCAGATCCGATCAACAACATGCACCTCAAATGGTTTCATACGTAAGATGTACAGGGAATTAGGCTCCAATACATATCAGAAAGAACACCAAAAACATTCAGATAAATATCCTGAAGAAAATACAAAAAAATCAAAATAGTAAAGAAAAATTATGCATCCCAACGGTGAACAACCACTTTGGTGGCACCTTGGGTAAGTGCGATGGTGAAAACCTGACAAACATGTGCCACTCGTAAAGGCTATGGCTCCATTGTCATTTAGACTTGTTGTGATCATATTCATTGCATCCACTCATCCATCAATCAAACCATGGCTTGTTATTGATCTGCAATCTAGGATAGTACTTCATGCGTCTTGCATCCCGCTTTTTCATAGTCATGTCTGAACTGGGGGCAATGATCTTAACCTATTGATGGAAGTGGATTCTGCATTACTTGTGATTCATTGAGTTCTTCATTCAAAACTATCTCACAAAATTCAAAAACATTTAAAACTGTCTCACAAAATCCAAAAACATTCACAAACAACTCAAAATCCAAAAACATCATAAAACATCACAAATCAATCAAAAACATGGCAACGCATTGTACATATACATTGAAACAGACATCAAACAAACATTTTGAGCTACTCAAACGATGATCACTTATCAAATCAACCAAAAAATCAACACAGGTACACACAACTGTCTTCAACAAGGATGCATCCTTCCTTACCAAAACAAAGACACGATAACATTTTCTATGACAAGAAAAATTTGTTTAAGCTATCAAGTACTTGGTCGGTTTTATAAAGTTATTTATTTATTTATATCAGGTTCCTACGCTACTCTGGGATATCCACAAGTGATTAGAGTAGCCAGAATGGTTCCTAAGTATCATTTGTTTGTTGTCGGCGAATTATTCCAATGAAGTTCTTGGGCATGTACTAATGGTGTCTGTGTGGGAAGTTCACTAAGCTACATGATCTTATGCAAAATATAGTCATGGATCACTATGGCTTGCTGACTACAATGTATACCTCAACCATATGAGCATGAACCATTATGGAGGGTCCATATTCTTTATCTATGTTGCTTGCTTAGAGGTACACTACTCCAAACTTGGTTCCTACTGCCTCATCCAAGATTGATACTACCATTGCTCAATGATGAAAATAAAAGCACTATGGATAGTCATTCCATCTCATCTCTATATATTTCATTCTGTTGCATTCCATCCATCCATACATTCATAATAGCTGCATATCATTCATACATAGTAATGACAATGGATGTATACTCTTTTTTTTTCAATCTTCTTCCATAGGAATGAGTCCTAGGTCCTCTATACCTTCTATCTAACTTTGAATCCCCCTAACCCTCCCCATCTAAGTCATCATTATAATCCCTTCATCATTTTGCATCAATCTTATAAGCAAACCAGTTACTCTAGCTACACAGGTACATCGACTCACACACACCTATACTATCAACAAATACTCTGATCAAGTATTTTTGGGTCTCAACAGGTAATCGATCATGGGAAACCTAGACTACAATAGGCATTTATCGTAATGACCTAGTCTCAACGGGGCTGTTGTGATTCACCATAACCAACCTACAACGCAAACACTATCAATTGATCAACCAATCAAACGCAATCCAAAGGAACAATTACATCAATTGTCTAAGTCTCAATGAGTATTTTTGCTTCAGATACCTTGACTTCATCAGACAATTACATCAATTCTCTAAGTCACAACAAGTCACTTTGATTCACTTACTCAGACTTTATCCTGTCCAAGAGAGCAATTGACATCAACTGTCACGCTTTGACTTGATCGAGGCAATTAAACCGATTGCACCAGATTGTCCAGCCAACTTTTATCAATTATACAGTATCACTCAAAAGCACAAACACTACATTCACACTATAACCCCTGTGTACTTTTGAGGCTTGCTGTTTCTCCATATTCACTCTGATTTCTTCTATTCTTTCACCATTATTGCTCATTTCTTCTATTCTACCTCCCCTCCACTTCTCGTTCTTTTTTGAGAGATAGCCCAATTTTTCAAAATTTTTGGGCCCATCTCTCGAGGGGGCATACCACCCACTAAATTAACATTTATGGGGCATATTTTTTCATGCCTATTTTTCTTTCTTTGAAATGACGCGATAAATCGCACCGTCTCAAAGAGGGGCAAATGTAGTCACATAAATCTGCCCATTTAATTAAATGGATATTTACTATTTATTTGATTAGTACACCTTCAATTATCAATTATTTAAATTAATATTTAATTAATTTATCCTCAAACCATTCTCCTATTAATTATTTGAATTATCCAATTTATTTAAATTAATTCATTAAACCAAATTCACAACCAATTAAATGAATAAATCCTATTTATTTAATTTAATCCCCTTTCTTCTTTTAAATAAATAATTAAAATATTTATTTAAATCATTAAACTCCCCCCCCACTTGCATTCTCCTACAAATGCAAGTTGCAACCATAATTGAAATAAATCAATTTTATTTTAATTTAAATCCTATTTTCCCTCACCCACCAAACCCACTTGCAATCCTAAATCCTCTTCTAGACCCTTCTAACCACTTTCTAATCATTCCTAATTAGCCTAATCCATCCCCTAATTATTGTTACATTCCTAAGCAACTTGGAGTCACTTCTCAAAGCCCTCAAAGTCTTTGAAAAGCATTTAATGCTTTATGTGTTCAACAAGGTAACCTCTAAAGTCTTCCAAACCACTAATGGCTCTTACATGACCATTAATGGCTCTTACATAACCATTTATGGTTAAATCCACTTGCCCCCATGGTTAGAGACTTTACCTCTAACTCAACCCTCATTTAACCCATGGGTCTCTTGAAGCATTTATTGCTTTGACCATGGTTATCCTCACTAACTCTTGCACAAGAGTTTATCCATTGGATAAAGACATTATTTATTGGATAATGGCCTTTTTTCTTTCAACTCAACATTAACCTTACCTCCCAAGTTAACCCTCAGGTCATGTCAAGCATTTAATACTTCTTCCCTCTCCCCTCAACCCATCTCTTGTTGATATTTGTCATCCTGGGATTGGATTGAAAACCCTCACATGGATCTTAAAACTTTCAATCCTGACCCTTGTTGAGATTACTCAATCTCAACCCTCCATTGCTCCATTTTACCTATAAATAGAGCTCAGTTCTTCATAAACCATATCCTGAAAACTTGTATTCATCTAACTTATAGTAAATTTTAGAGAGCATTTAACATAATCATTTCATATTGTCATTTTGGGCTAAAATTAATATTAGTTAATTACATAATATCTCATATTTAGTTTGTTTTACACTTGCATTTTGCTTAGTTTAAAGAATTCACAATCTTGAACCTCCATAAGACATCCAGAATAGTGCAAAAAGCTACTGAGAGCTACACTCATTTGGGAACTTGGAGAGGAGAGGAACAAGGGAGGAGAAGCTACAAGCATGGTGGAAGGCATTTGGAGATGTCTTAGAGCATTCATTTTCTTTGTTAAGCTCTCTATTTTGCTTTTAGTGTCTCTCTTGATATGCTTGCTTAGGATAGTGTTTGATCTTTGATTTTCTAACACTAACACTTGTTTCTTTCTTGTTGTTTGTGCTTTTCATCCTAACCCATCCTTTTTGTGGAGCATCACCCTGTTAAAGGTAGTACCCTTTTAGGAGTAACCTCGGTGGAGGATTTTTGAATCCAAACTAATGGATCACCCTGTTAGAGGATTTATACATTTTAGCTTGTTAGAGCTTACCCGTTTAGGGGATTTGATTCTACTGTAATGGTTAGAAAACAACAAGAATGGTTTGATATGTTATAAGTAGCACAATACTTTCTTAATCAGACCTTCTAAGCATATTCATCACTGCTATTCAACACACTCTTCATCTTAACACTTATCACTCTTGAACAAAAACTTTCGCTCTTCATGCATACATTATTAGTGAAAGATTTACTGAGATGTCAATATATAGACATTTAGATTTCATGTCGGCCTAAGGAAATCATGACACAATTTCCTAGGTGCAGTGTATCTAGATAAGTGACCATAACTCATCACAAAAATTGCTGCCAAAGAGTCAGTGCTAGTAACTCATCACAAAAATCAACAAATACTGGTTGGAAAAATTAATACCAATTTGAATAAAACATATGAACCATTGTCCTTGAATCTCCGCTTGATCTCCATCTTGATCTTCATCTTGATGTCGACTTAGTATAACCACAGGTTGTCTCTTATGCACATACCAGTTAACACATAGTATCAGTTAGAGATTAACCACTAAGTATACCGGTTGATAGTGTAAACAATTGAAGTTACACCGATAGTCAATATAATCATATGTGTGTGTAAGTGTTTCATCAATGATAAAAAAATGATGAATACATTACAATCATCATCAAGCCAACAAATTTCACCGACTATCTCTTTTATCCTTTGACCATATTGTTGGATATTCTCACCTTCAGCCATCCACATGTCATCAAAGTTTCCTTTTAGATTCTCTTCTTTAGAAATCTTAACATGTTCATCATTGCTATAAATCTCTTCAAGTATTTTCCATATCTCATATGCAGTCTCTAGACCATGAACATCTACATACTCTGCATCAAACAAAGAACTGATAATAGCCTCTAATGCTTGATTGTTTTCTTGTTGCTCTTTCTTCTTATCATGAGTCAAAGTTCTAGTGGGTGCAACATATTAAACAACAACATGTTCCTAGTACTGATTTCCAAGACTCTTGATATATATTTTCATTATGTCACTCCATATCTATAGTTCTCTCTGTTGAACTTTGAACCTTCCTTCTTCATCATGATCTACAAGATCTTTACCTCAAGTTGTTAGGCTTAGACCTTAGAGGACCTGATATGCTCTGATACCAATTGATGGTATGATGAAAGAATAAGTATCCAATCAATTACTGAGGGGGGGGGGGGGGGTGAATCAATAAATAGAAAAACTGATACAAACTTTCCCAATCTCAAAATCAATCTCTCAAAGTAAACTAATCAATAAAATACCACTGTCGAGATAAAAACTCATAAGATAAACCGGTTGACTGTTACAACAAATTAACAGTAAACAACTTCAAACTCATAAACATCTAAATGCTTTATCATATGTCAACTGACTTCATTTCTCAATGCTTTCGGTTATCATGACATATCAAAGTAGTTAAGTAGTTAATCAAATCAACCATAAGATCATAACCACCAAAACATTCACCACTTGGCACAAATTTTTTTGACATGGAAACCCAAATGGGAAAAACCACGATGAGATGAGACTCACAAGATATCTATCTGAACTCTTTTGAAGTTTGCCCTATTAGGAGCCTAGCCTATTAAAGCTTTACAAAAGTCCTATTAAGAACTAATCCCATTAGGAACCACCCGATTAAGGGATTGACTACTGTAGACATATAAAAATCACCATATTCCTAAATGAATATTTAATGTTCATTTTATTCTCATTCCTCTATTTAATTAAGTAAATTATTCAATTTATTTAGTTAAATTCACTTAATCCCTTTTTGCATCATTTAATTGAATAAATCATTTTATTTAATTAAAACCCTTCTCTCTACTTTTTAATTAAATTCGCATTTAATTAAATAATTTACCCCAATTAAATAAATCTAATTTATTTAAAATCCCCAACTTGCAACCAAATTGAAATAAAGCAATTTATTTTAATTAATTCTATTTTCCCTCACCCACTTGCACTTTCCTACATCTCCCACTTGCATCCTAAACCCTATTCCTAAATTCTTCTAGAATCCATCTAATCCTAATCAATTAACCCAAACCCATCAATTATCCCCTTTCCCTAAATTTGAGGTGGTCACTTCTCAAATTTGGAATAAAGTCTTCAAAATGCATTAAAGCCTTTATCCATTCAACATGTTGAATGCCCCCAAATTTGGAAGGACTCTTACAAATTTGTCCCCAAAGTCTTCAAACCATAAATGGTTAACTAATCCTTAGTGGCATAGTTAGAGACTTTTTGCCTAACTTAACCTCCATCTAACCCAAGGGTCTCATCAAGCATTTATTGCTTTGACCATAGTTATTCCTTTAACCTTTGCACAAGAGTTTACCCCTTGGATAAAAGCTTTATCCAATGGATAACCCTAACCTAACCTTAACCCTTACCTCCTAGGGTAACCATGAGGTCTTCTCAAGCATTTAATGCTTCTTACATCTCCTCTCAACCAACCTTATGTTGACAATTGTCACCATTTCATTGGTGAAAATTGAAAACATGGATTGACAACTTTCAAACTTGACCCTTGATTAACTCTTTCAATCCTGACCATCCCTTGCCCTATTTTCACTATAAATAGAGCTCTCATTCCTCCATTTTGAGGATCCATGAATCTAAGAAATCTATTATCTAAGATCCATGCAAGCTTTAGTATCTCATTTATGCTCAATTTTATTAACGCATCTAGCTTCTCTTTGTTATAGGAATAAATCTAATAAGCATTTTAGACTATTTCCTTTATCATTAGCTTAACTCATAAACTAGCATATCATGTTAGGATATTATTATTGCTAATCTTGTCATCCTATAATCTAGTTTATTGCATTTGTAGAATCATGCATAGATAGGATGCATTTTCATGACTAAATCAATCATAAGCATCCCTCATTTTTGCATTCGCCATCCCTAGGCCACTTTGCTCAGTGATCTGAGAGCAAAGGCATTGACTTGAGGGACCTTGTGAGATAGAGAACCATGGAACCATCCTTGGGAAGTTAAGTCATTCTTCATGACTCCATAACTTGCACCAAGAAGTCCTGTGGGTGTGTGGATAAGCCTCTTGGAGCTTCATTTTTTCACATTTTAAGTTTCATCAACCCGCTTTTCCCGCATACATTTCTGGCACCCACCATGGGGCCCTACCCCATTAATCAAATCGGTTTTAAAAAATAAACACTTTTGCAAGTTCACGGGAAACAAGAATTAGCGTGTAGTGAACATCCCTTAGTGCATTTGGTGGATCTTTTAGCACATCCAGTGCACTGTTTAGTGCATGGGGTCTATTCTCTAACACGTGTGGTCTTTACCTTAGCGCATCATCCCCACTAATACTTTCCCGTAGGTCTCGATGCAGGAGAAAAACAAAGTAGTGCATCTGAAACATAGTTTAGCGCTTCGAGCCTTTTTGATAGCACATCTAGATTACTTTGTAGCGCACACAGTTTGTTCTATAGCGCATCACAAACTGAGGCAAAAAAATAAAAGCTGTAACCGAGTGCGAAATTAGACTTGTTGAAGTCCATAGATTATTAACAATTTTGCTTGTTATTATTTTGCAGGCTTCTAACAAAATTTCTTTCAGATAGGAGCTAAATTTAGGACCATTAAGATAGTGTAAAGTTTTTACTAACTTAGTTAAGTTATTTAAAATTTGAGCTTCTTTTAATTCTTCTTAAAACTGAACTTACTTTTATTTTGGGCTTTAAAAAGAACCACAAAACAAATTTTTCCTCGCTTTGCTAGGAGAGAATTTTTTTACATTGGGTTGTAAAAAGAACAAATCAATTTTGTTTTTCAAAGTTTTGCAAACAAATGGATTAAAAAGAACTTCACCATCCTTTGGTGTATAAAAGGATCCATTATAGATCTTAGCAAGGAAAAGAATCACACAGTCCCAAAAGTCTTTTGTTTTGCAATTTAAAGGGGGAAGATCTTCCCCTTTCGCTTGATTTCTTTTGTTGACAAAAAATCGTGTTCATTTTGTTGACCAAGTTCTTCTTTTCAGATTAGAAAATCATTGCCTTGAAAAGTTAAAAAGAACACCATGTTTTCATGGAGCAACATCTCCATATAGGATTAACAAATCATTGCTTTAAAGGGTTAAAAAGAACTTGTGTGCTTTGTCTCAAAAGTGGAAGGTATATGCTCTCCCCTTAATTGGGTGATCAAAAAACCAAACGACTATTAAAAACTTTCTTTAATTCAAGCAATAAATCCTTTAGCAAGTGTGCCTTCTCGAGGGGTTGAAAAACTCTTAAAACCATTTTTGGCCTGTGTGAAGGGAACGACCTAAGTGGGAAACAACTTTGAAGCCAAGTGTTCCAACCCACTATAATCAAATGTGGAAAGTGATGAAAGTCCTTTTCAATGGTTATGCGCAGCGATTAGCCTTCCCCCAGTATCCTTGAGATACGTAAAGCCTTTGTTCTAAAGGTTGGGAAGCCTCCTGAGGGAGTTTATCACTGACGGCCGAACAGGAAGCTTGATTACGAACCTTAGAATAGAAACTTTGTGCTGACTCAGTAACCAGACATTTGTAATATCATAGTGCAAGGGTGGGGAAGAATCTTCCCCCAAGATCGCTCACCATAGATCTCCCAAGATAACTACTCAATTGTGAAGCAATTCACTTTGAGTTAATTTCTGGCAAAAGGCAAAAAAATGGGCGCCCTCTAGGGGGTGACACGGTTGTTTGAGCTGACGGAGTATCGAGACTAGTGGGCTATGGTATTACTTATGACCCTTGAATAAAGAGTCTTTTTGAAGTGTATTCTTTGTATCCAAACCTGTTGAAACATTAGGGATTTGAACACATCCTCGCAAAACATACACTTACTATTTAGATTAAGCAAAAATGGTTACTTCTTTGGTGCTGTGTCTTCATTTGTTACTTCATAAAATCATCTATCATCACTGAAAACTCAAAACAAAGTTCCAAAAATCGTAGAAAACAATCAAGTCAAGGCAGTTTAGCGCGTAAGAGAAACATCTTAGTGCGTAGAAACCATACTTTAGTGCATCAAACCCTATCTTTAGCACATAAAGTCTTAACAATAGCACTTCACCAGAATCTAAAATCAACAGTAGCAGTTAGCGTGTTTTGAAAATAGTTTAGCACCTTGAAGCATCAGCTTAGCGCGTAGAGTATAAATAGTAGCGCGTCAGTGGCTCATATTAGTGTTACTACTTATCAAGTTGCCATTAGTTTTATGTTCAAAGTTATTCTATATACTCTAGTCGGTTATCTCTATTGAGATATTCAGTCGATATGCACAGTCTAGTCGGTTATTGAAGAAAGTAGTCTCAGAGTGTAGTATACACCAAGCTGTCTATCGAGTATCATTCTATGTCTACTGAGCAACAAATATGACACACCAAGTTGTCATACACTGAGTGAAATGTGTTACCAGATTCATTGAACCTGGACATACATATGAAAACCTGTTACAAGATCAAGGAACATCTAACCGTTATCACATTGGAAATTGCACTTAAAGATTGTCTATGATTTTGAGGTCATCTAACCAATGAAATATTTTGCATGGTTATTAATTCAATAAAACATGTTTGTAAGATTGAAACAATGAATGGATCACCATAATAAGAGATCTATTTACACAACATGGATTAAGATCAGAAATATACATGTAGCATGACAGAAAGGAAGATATAGAGATATATGAAGCAAGACATGTAAAAGCACTAAGTGTTATGACTGTTACAGAGACACAGAGGTCACCGAGAAGGATTTTAGAGAACAGTCAAAGAACAGAGTAAACAGAAGGGTTTCCTGAGTTACTATATGGGTTACCGAGGTATGCTATAAGCAAGGTAATTATTTTGAGCACATAGAATTTTCTATAACATTCTAGATGTAAAGTTGTAGATATTTGTAATGATTTATTGTACTATTTTGAAGTTGTAAGAGAAATCTTTAACAGGGTAAAAGACTCTAATCAAGTCTATAAATTGTAAAGCCTCTAACTAGGTGCAACATTTAGTTTAAATGTTGTAAAATCCTTTAGCAAGCTAGATCTAATAGATCTTGATACTCCTAACAGGGTAAGCTATCAGAAATAGCTAAACATGTAGCTCTAACCGAGCAACCTTTATTATTGTAGTAGTGAAGTTGTGGGTGCCATCCCCACCGCAGTTTTTCTCTCTAACCAAGAGTTTCTGCATAACAAAAATATATGTGTTATGGAGTGAATCATGTATGATTGTTATCTATTTGTTTTAGCTTTATATTATGTTACTGCACTATTCGGTTTATGCATAATAGTAAATTTATTATTGAAGAAGGGTTTTGAAGTACTGATTCACCCCTCCCCTCTCAGTACATTAGCTTTCCATATTGGGCCTAACAATTGGTATCAAAGCTTCAATCTTGGAAAAGGGTTTAATTGCCTAAAGAGAAAGATCTTATCAATGGAAGACTATAAACAATCTCGGAGGATTGTGTATCTCGAAGATGAGCTGGATCATGATAATCAAGTGATTGCAGACATGCAAAGGCAAATGCCAAAATCACTGAAAGTAAGAAGAAGATTATTTGATGATTTGTAGGACTCTCAAGATTTAGTGGAACAAATTGAGACATCATTTGAGAACTGTATATCTGAAGAGACTGAAGAAATGATTGGAGTATTGAAAGAAAAGAACAAAGCACTGGCTGATCAACTAAAAGCAATGAAAAGAGAACATGAACATTTCAGCACACAGATGACTGAAAATCTTGATGCATTGAGGACAACCGAGGATAAAGTAAGGGATCTAGAAAGAGAGAAACAACAACGTGAAGTCTTATTATCTGATAAGAATGATGAAATCACAAGGATGTCTAGAATTCAACAAAACCTATCAGATCAACTAGGTTATGCGCATCATGAAGCAAATCTAAAAAATAATGAGAATCAAGCATTGAAACTTGAAGTATCAAGGTTGACCGATGAACTTGAAACAGAGAAGAAATCCAAAGAAACACTGAAAAAGAGTTATGAAGCATCAAAGATGTTGGATGAGCAACTGAATACAAGAAGACCCAACAAAGATGAAAGACTCGGTTACAAAGGAAAAGACTCTACCGAGAAGGGAATTCATACTACTGAGAGAGGAGAATCAACAAAGCGAGCTGCAAACAAGAATAACATCAAAAGAAAGAAGCCTATTTGCAACTACTATGGAAATCAAGGTCGCACTGCCAACATGTGCCAAATCAGAAAAGGTAAGCAACCGAATTTCACTAACTCCAAAGGTTATTATTACAATTGCAATAAATATGGTCACACATCTACTCAATGTAGGACAAAGTCTGTTAACAATTATCAGAGGACAAAAGTCAAAGGCTTTTGTAAAAGCTACAATAGATATGGACATAGTACTGAGAAGTGTTGGCTTAAGCAGAAGAACTATATGTGGTATGCACACCAAGAAAATGCTGGAGGTTACCGAAGTCACACAAATCCTTACCGACAGTATTCTGCAGTACCATGGGATTACAATACAAGGATATGGTGTGAATGTTGTGGAAGATATGGACATATAAGTACCAACTGTTTTATAAGGTCTGGGATGAACAACTAAAGATCATGGAGAAATCCTGGTATGACATGTTTTCATTGTCACAAAGTTGGACACTTGGCTGGAGATTGCAGAGATCAACCTAGAAAAGACACTGAAGAAATAAAAGACAAATTAAAGATGATTTGGAAAAAGAAGGAAATTGTGTCAAATGAAAAAAGAACCTTACCTACCGAGTTAGGTGCACCTATTCCAAATTAATCTGTAAAGGTATGAAGGGACTGCATTCTGTCAGGGTTAAATCTTAACAGTTCCTATTTTATAATGTACTTAATTCAAAATCTACATAATTAAGATGTAATAGTAAGTTTGAAATTCTATCAAAGTCTTTTGAAGCACTTTACAGGAAACCTATCAAGTCAGTGAATACAGGAAGCCTTTCAAGTCGGTAAGTGAAGGAAGTTTGGTTACCCGGTTAAAACAAAAAAAAAGAGACTAAATTAGTTAAATGGAACCAAGTGCATTTAATGTTTCTGACCTAACCTGCACGGAGCTCGATAAGGCATATTGTGTACTTAAAAGCATTTTCGCGGTCATTTTCAACTCACCAAGTTTTCAAGAGAGCAGAGCAAAGAGAATCTAAGGCGATCAAACCTCCTACAAAGAAAATTCAAGGTATTTACATCAATCTCAACGCATTGTTAAGCTAGTTTACCGATCTTATCAAATTATTATCTGCTAAGTGTGAAACGTCAGTCATTTGAAATCCTGAAACCCTAAGGATCCTTTGTTAGCTTTTATCTGAAATCTACAATGGCATCTAAGATCCAAGATCCCATTATTGTTAAGAATGTAGAGAAGACCTCACTAAAATACTCTTTGACTCCCAAAGTTGCATCTGATCCAGATGACAAAACCATTTTTTCGCTCATCCCGGATAGAGTGTTGTTAGTTGGGGATGTGAGATTCTTCACCAAATGTTGTGTTGAAGAACTCGACCATGTTGAAATCAAAGACACTTATGATGAGCTGTGTACCAATGGTAAATTGATTAGCAAGTATGAGCACATTAAGATCAAGGGATTAACTGAAGCCCTAACCTATCCCCGTGTGTTCAAACCCCAGTGGGTCAAGTTTGTTCTGAGAAGAGTTCATGATGATTTCATGTGGCTAGAAGAGCAACCATTTAAGATTACCGAGGAAATCATTCATCTGATTACTGGTTACCCCATTTATGATCATGCCCGAGCCCAAAAGATGATATCAGAGAAGGAATTAATTAGTTTAACCAAAGTGGAATCAGATTGTAGAGGATTGAAACTGAATAATGTCACTGATGAAGAAGTAAAATTTTCCATTAGAGTAATAGGTTACTATTTCATCCAATCGGCAAGGGAAAACAGTGTACCCTGTGCAACAGTAGACCTAGCATAGAAAATTGTGAAAAAGGGAATGAAAGTTGATCTATGTGAGGTGTTGCTAAAGAACCTGTTTGAGAATCTGAAAACCATCAGGAAGCCGAAGAAGAACAACTTGGCTAATACACTAAAGTTTGGATCATTACTTGTATGCATGTTTTTCTATTTTGAAAAATTCTTTCCATCAGTTGGTAAAGTTGTTCGGGAACTACACCTGCCAAAGGAACCATTGCCATTACCGAAGAGGAATCTGAAGCCCAAGAGGCAGCTCTAACATTGAGCACTGAATTGCCTAAGGGAAAAGTATTGAAGAGAAAGAAACAGGACACATCAAAGGCCTCACCAACTCCACCTCCAAAGCGACCTAACTTTAGAGCATCTGCAGCTTCACCAAGTAAGAAAACAAAGAGTGTTACTGTTCCCAGGGTAATAAAGATGTACAAGAAATCTACTTGGAGACTCATTTTGGCAAAAGAGTCTAGTGACACTGAATCTGAGGATGCAAGCAAATTTCAGATTGTCAAGAGCAAGAAGGTAAATGTACATAGTGTTGAAAACTTTTGTGCTAATCCGAAAGAATATGGTGGATTTGGATCATTCAGATATGTAAAGTATGAAACCAGAAATAATGATGAGAAGAGAAAAATTGAAGAAGCTGTCATCTGCACACTTCTAAAATTCCAGTTGGCTCCATTGGAACTAGCTAAGTCACTTATGAATGAACTGTATTTCCATATTGATAATAGGTGGAAATATGCAATGGACTCGGAGAAACAAATCAGAGAAAGAAGTCTGGTTCATCTCTTTCCTGCCATGTCAGTAGCTGAAATAAAAGAACATTTGACAAATTACAACTCAAAGTTTCCTGTCAAACAAAGAGCCTTAAAACTGATGAATGGGCTATATATTGAAGTGGAAAATGAGACAAAAGCAAAGTGGTAGGAAATCTTTAAAATCAAGGATACTGGTGAGCAAGCTACAATTGAAATTGTTGATGTCACAGAGCAAGATCCTGATGTTACCAAGCAAGACCCTGCTGACACCATTCAAATAGATGAAGATGTCATGGATATAGAGGCACCGGAACAGGAAATGATAGAAGGCAATGCATATGCAAAACTTGTATCTAGTGAATCAGTCTTGGAACAAGTTCAACATTATCCACCCGTCAAACAACCTGTCTCAACTGAAACCCCTCAGGATATGGATCAAGGCACTGAAGGTCACAAGTCTACAACAGGAGAAGGTACTACTCAAGAACATACATCTAAAGCACCTTCTAGCACTGAGAATGTTGCAATTGAGACACCAAGTACTGAGACACCAAAGGACTCTACAAAGGCTAAAGAAACCGACCAAAGTGTTGCCTCTACTGAACAACCTACCGAGGGTCATCAAGCCTCACAAGCTATTTTCTTAGTTCCATCGGTGAAAGGTAAAGAAAAGAAGATGCAAAAACATAGTTTTAAAGTTTATTTGTCAAAACCAATAGTGTTGCCCAATGTAGACATATCAAAATTAAAGTGGCAAGCACTCATTGATTTCGGTGAACTATGCAAAGCAAAGGCCAAACAAGAGAAGCAAATGGCGATTCAAAAGAAAAATAAGGTACTTCAGAAGGTGAAAGAACTCTTAATAGATATGCTACTTGAAGCTATAGTGTCAACAGATGCAGCCATCCACATTCAACTGGATGAACTGCTAACAAAGATAGAGACATCTGGAGTAGATGCATCAGAATATTTGAGCAAGCTAAAAGACAAGGAGCTCACTACAAAAATGATAGAAGAGATAAAGAAAGCTATAGCTATTAGCAAAGTTAAACTTGTCAAATTTATTGCTGAGTTGACTCCTCAACTCAAGCACATTCTTTATTTATTTCAGAAACTCTGCACATTTTCTTTATTAAAGACATCAAGAATAAAACAAAAGCAATTGAGAAAGAGATCACTGATCTCTCAAATAAGTTGACCACAGAGAGAAATTCAGTTCAGAATTTTTATACAAAGCTACAACAACTCATGGCTCAACAGTTGGACGTAAGAAATGAAGAACACATGATCAGGATGGACATAATGACACTTCAAACATTATTACTTTGTCATCTTTCATCCGTCCAAGAACAGATCAACCGAGCCATCTCCTTATCTACTACACAAGAGGGAAGCACTCTAGATGGCTTAATATCATTATTGGCTAATATTCAAGCACAAAATTCTTTAATGGACAGTGTAAAGGATGCCCTCTCTGTTGCTCACACCGAAGCACAGACCAAGTACAAATCCATTTTTGACCAGTTACCTCCACCAAATGGTAATTAAGTCTTGATGTTTGTCAAAAAGGGGGAGTGATATACTATTCAAAGTATAATATCAAACAACAAGAGAATAGTATACAGGGGGAGTATATCGAGTAGAGCAAGCAGAGTATCCAAGAGCAGTGAACCGAGCAGTGAACAAAACAATAAGCAATGATCAAGAGCAGCACACAGAACATTGATCACCAAGCATGGAAAATCAGAGTTTTGTACAGTATATCGATAAGGGGAGTATATCTGGATATATTATTTTATTGACTATTGTATATATTGTCAATATAGTCAAATTTTGCAAGTATATAGATTATTGAGTTATAACTTTGAAAGTAGTTTTTGTCAAACATCTCAACTAATGTCAAAAGGGGAGATTGTTACTACTTATCAAGTTGCCATTAGTTTTATATTTAAAGTATTTCTATATACTCTAGTCGGTTATCTCTACCGAGATATTTTAGTTGGTATGGATAGTCTAGTCGGTTATTGAAGAAAGTAGTCTCAGAGCATAGTATACACCGAGCTGTCTACCGATTATCATTCTATGTCTATCGAGCAGCAAAGATGACACACCAAGTTGTTATATGCCGAGTGAAATGTGTTACCAAATTCATTGCACCTGGACATACATATGAAAACGTGTTACAAGATCGAGGAACATCTAACTGTTATCACATTGGAAATTGCACTTAAAGATTGTGTATGTTTTTTAGGTCATCTAACCAATGAAATATTTTGCATGGTTATTCATTCGATAAAACATGTTTGTAAGATCGAAGCAATGAATGGATCACCGTCATAAGAGATCTATTTATACAACATGGATTAAGATCAGAAATATACATGTAGCACGATGGAAAGGAAGATATAGAGATATATGAAGCAAGACATGTAAAAGCACTAAATGCTATGACTGTCACATTGACATAGAGGTCACCAAGAAGGAATTTAGAGAACAGTCAAAGAACAGTGTAAATAGAAGGGTTTATCGAGTTACTATATGGGTTATCGAGGTATGCTATAGGCAAGGTAATTTATTCTAAGCACATAGAATCTGCTATAACATTCCAGATGTAAAGTTGCAGATATTTGTAATATTTTGAAGTTGTAAGAGAAACCTTTAACAGGGTAAAAGATTCTAATCAAGTCTATAAATTGTAAAGCCTCTAACTAGGTGCAACATTTAGTTTAAATGTTGTAAAATCCTTTAGCAAGCTAGATCTAATAGATCTTGATACTCCTAACAGGGTAAGCTATCAGAAATAGCTAAACATGTAGCTCTAACCGAACAACCTTTATTATTGCAGTAGTGAAGTTGTGGGTGCCATCCCCACCACAGTTTTTCTCTTTAACCAAGAGTTTCTGCGTAACCAAAATATATGTGCTATGGAGTGAATCATGTATGATTGTTATCTATTTATTTTAGCTTTATATTATGTTACTACACTATTCGGTTTATGCATAATAGTAAAGTTATTATTGAAGAAGGGTTTTGAAGTTCTGATTCACCCCTCCCCTCTTAGTACATTAGCTTTCCATATTGGGCCTAACAATTGGTATCAGAGCTTCAATCTTGGAAAAGGGTTTAATTGCCTAAAGAGAAAGATCTTATCAATGGAAGGCTAAAAACAATCTCAGAGGATTGTGTATCTGCAAGAAGAGCTAGATCATTCTAATCAAGTGATTGCAGACATGCAAAGGCAAATGCAAAAATCTTTGAAAGTAAGAAGAAGATTGTTTGATGATTTGCAGGACTCTCAAGACTTAGTGGAACAAATTGAGACAACATCTGAGAACAGTATATCTGAAGACAATGAAGAAATGATTAGAGTATTGAAAGAAAAGAACAAAGCACTGGCTGATCAACTAAAAGCAATCAAAAGAGAACATGAACATTTAAACACACAGATGACTAAAAATCTTGATGCATTGAGGACAGCCAAGGATAAGGTAAGAGATATAGAAAGAGAGAAACAACAACTTGAAGTCTTATTATCTGATAAGAATGATGAAATCACAAGGATGATTGGAATTCAACAAAACCTGTCAAATCAACTAGGTTATGCACATCATGAAACAAATCTAAAGAAAATGAGAATCAAGCATTGAAACTTGAAGTATCAAGGTTGACCGATGAACTTGAAACAGAGAAGAAATCCAAAGAAACACTGAAAAAGAGTTATGAAGCATCAAAGATGCTGGATGAGCAACTGAATACAAGAAGACCCAACAAAGATGCAGGACTCAGTTACAAAGGAAAAGACTCTACCGAGAAGGGAATTCATACTACCGAGAGAGGAGAATCATCAAAGCAAGTTGGAAACAAGAATAACATCAAAAGAAAGAAGCCTATATGCAACTACTGTGGAAATCAAGGTCACACTACCAACATGTGCCAAATCAGAAAAGGTAAGCAACTGAATGTCACTAAGTCCAAAGGTTATTGCTACAATTGCAATAAATATGGTCACACATCTAATCAATGTAGGACAAAGTCTGTTAACAATTATCAGAGGACAAAATTCAAAGGCTTTTGTAAAAATTGCAATAGATATGGACATAGTACCGAGAAGTGTTGGCTTAAGCAGAAGAACTATATGTGGTATGCACACTGAGAAAATGCTAGAGGTTACCGAACTCACACAAATCCTTACCGACAGTATTCTGCAGTACCATGGGATTACAATACAGGGATATGGTGTGAATGTTGGCTAATACACTAAAGTTTGGATCATTACTTGTATGCATGTTTTTCTATTTTGAAAAATTCTTTCCATTAGTTGGTAAAGTTGTTTGGGAACTACACGAACCAATCATCCATCAGATCAATGACTTCATTATGAAGTTAGGTGATAAATTCGATGATATTATGGATGATTACTTGAGTAAGTTCCAAGAGAAAATGCATAACAGGTATCGAATTCCACCCCAGTTAGTGGAGAAATACAAAAATGACATATGTTTTGAAGTAGACACTGATTACTATTATATGAATGCTGTGGAACCAAGAACTCAATCTTTGTCACCTATGGGCTACAAGATTGATTTTGACATCACACAAAAACAAATTGATGCATTTCTTACATTGCCAAGACATGCTACCGAGCTGAGGTATGGAATCTATGAAGAAGTAAAGGAAAAAGTAAAAATGAGCATTGTAGTACCCAAAGCTACAACAAAGGCAACAAAGATGATAAAGGCATTATCAGAGAAATTTGGAGAAGACTCTTCCTCTACACCCACCAAAGGAACCATTGCCATTACTGAAGATGAATCTGAAGCCCAAGAGGCAGCTCTAACATTGAGCACCGAATTGCCTAAGGGAAAAGTATTGAAGAGAAAGAAACAGGACACTTCAAAGGCCTCACCAACTCCACCTCCAAAGTGACCTAACTTTAGAGCATCTGCAGCTTCACCGAGTAAGAAAAAAAAGAGTGTTACTGTTCCCAAGGTAACAAAGATGTACAAGAAATCTACTCAGAGACTCATTTTGGCAAAAGAGTCTAGTGACACCGAATCTGAGGATGCAAGCAAATTTCAGATTGTCAAGAGCAAGAAGGTAAATGTACATAGTGTTGAAAACTTTTGTGCTAATGTGAAAGAATATGGTGGATTTGGATCATTCAGATATGTAAAGTATGAAACTAGAAATAATGATGAGAAGAGACAAATTGAAGAAGCTGTCATCTACACACTTCTAAAATTTCGGTTGGCTCCATTGGAACTAGCTACGTCACTTCCGAATGAACTTTATTTGCATATTGATAATAGGTGGAAGTATGCAATGGACTCGGAGAACCAGATCAGAGAAAGAAGTCTGGTTCATCTCATTCCTGACATGTCAGTAGCTGAAATAAAAGAACATCTGACAACCTACAACCCAAAGTTTACTATCAAACAAAGAGCCTTAAAACTGATGAATGGGCTATATATTGAAGTGGAAAATGAGACAAAAGCAAAGTGGCAGGAAATCTTTAAAATCAAGGATACTGGTGAGCAAGCTATAGTTGAAATTGTTGATGTTACCGAGCAAGATCTTGATGTTACCGAGAAAGACCCTGCTGACACCATTCAAATAGATGAAGATGTCATGGATACAGAGGCACCAGAGCAGGAAATGATAGAAGGCAATGCATATGCAAAACTTGTATCTAGTGAACCAGTCTTGGAACAAGTTCAACCTTATCCACTGGTCAAACAACCTGTCTCAACTGAAACCCCTCAGGATATGGATCAAGGCACTGAAGGTCACAAGTCTACAGCAGGAGAAGGTACTACTCAAGAACAGACATCTCAAGCACCTTCTAGCACTGAGAATGTTGCAATTGAGACACCAAGTACCGAGACACCAAAGGACTCTACAAAGGCTAAAGAAACCAACCAAAGTGTTGCCTCTACCAAGCAACCTACCGAGGGTCATCAAGCCTCACAAGCTATTGTCTTAGTTCCATCGGTGAAAGGTAAAGAAAAGAAGATGCAAAAACATAGTTTTAAAGTTTATTTGTCAAAACCAATAGTGTTGCCCAATGTAGACATATCAAAATTAAAGTGGCAAGCACTCATTGATTTCAGTGAACTATGTAAAGCAAAGGCCGAACAGGAGAAGCAAATGGTGATTCAAAAGAAAAATAAGGTACTTCAGAAGGTGAAAGCACTCTTAATAGATATGCTACCTGAAGCTATAGTGTCAACAGATGCAGCCATCCACATTCAACTGGATGAACTCCTAACAAAGATAGAGACATCTGGAGTAGATGTATCAGAATATTTGAGCAAGGTAAAAGACAAGGAGCTAACTACAAAAATGATAGAAGAGGTAAAGAAAGCTATAGCTATTGGAAAAGTTAAACTTGTCAAATTTTTTGCTGAGTTGACTCCTCAACTCAAGCACATTCTTTATTTATTTCAGAAACTCTGCACATTTTCTTTATTAAAGACATCAAGAATAAAACAAAAGCAATTGAGAAAGAGATCACTGATCTCTCAAATAAGTTGACCACAGAGCTAAATTCAGTTCAAAATTTTTATACAAAGCTACAATAGCTCATGGCTCATCAGTTGGACCTAAGAAATGAAGAACACATGATCAGGATGGACATAATGACACTTCAGACATTATTCATTCATCATCTTTCATCCGTCGAAGAACAGATCAATCGAGCCACCTCCTTATCTACTACACAAGAGGGAAGCACTCTAGATGGCTTAATATCATTATTGGCTGATATTCAAGCACAAATTTCTTTAATGGACAGTGTGAAGGATGCCCTCTGTGTCTCTCTCACCGAAGCACAAACGAAGTATAAATCCATTTTTGACCAGTTACCTTCACCAAATGGTAATTAAGTCTTGATGTTTGTCAAAAAGGGGGAGTGATATAGTATTCAAAGTATAATATCAAACAATAGGAGAATAGTATACAAGGGGAGTATATCGAGCAGAGCAAGTAGAGTATCCAAGAGCAGTGAACCGAGCAGTGAACAAAACAATAAGCAATGATCAAGAGCAGCAGACAGAACATTGATCACCAAGCATGCAAAATCAGAGTTTTGTAAAGTATCTCGATAAGGGGAGTATATCTGGATATATTATTTTATTGACTATTGTATATACTGTCAATATAGTCAAATTTTGCAAGTATATAGATTATTGAGTTATAACTTTGAAAGTAGTTTTTGTCAAACATCTCAACTAATGTCAAAAGGGGAGATTGTTACTACTTATCAAGTTGCCATTAGTTTTATGTTTAAAGTTTTTCTATATACTCTAGTCGGTTATCTCTACCGAGATATTCAGTTGGTATGGACAGTCTAGTCAATTACAGAAGAAAGTAGTCTCAGAGCATAGTATACACTTAGCTGTCTATCGATTATCATTCTATGTCTACCGAGCAGCAAAGATGACACACCGAGTTGTTATACCCTGAGTGAAATGTGTTACCAGATTTATTGAACCTCGACATACACATGAAAATGTGTTACAAGATCAAGGAACATCTAACCATTATCACATTGGAAATTGCACTTAAAGATTGTCTATGATTTTGAGGTCATCTAACCAATGAAATATTTTGCATGGTTATTCATTCGATAAAACATGTTTGTAAGATCGAAGCAATGAATGGATCACCGTCATAAGAGATCTATTTATACAACATGGATTAAGATCAGAAATATACATGTAGCATGACAAAAAGGAAGATATAGAGATATATAAAGCAAGACATGTAAAAGCACTAAGTGTTATGACTGTTACAGAGACACAGAGGTCACCAAGAAGGATTTTAGAGAACAGTCAAAGAACAGAGTAAACAGAAGGGTTTACCGAGTTACTATATGGGTTACCGAGGTATTCTATAAGCAAGGTAATTTATTTTGAGCACATAGAATCTGCTATAACAATCCAGATGTAATGTTGTAGATATTTGTAATAATTTATTGTAATATTTTGAAGTTGTAAGAGAAACCTTTAACAGGGTAAAAGACTCTAATCAAGTCTATAATTTGTAAAGCCTCTAACTAGGTGCAACATTTAGTTTAAATGTTGTAAAATCCTTTAGCAAGCTAGATCTAATAGATCTTGATACTCCTAACAGGGTAAGCTATCAGAAATAGCTAAACATGTAGCTCTAACCGAGCAACCTTTATTATTGTAGTAGTGAAGTTGTGGGTGCCATCCCCACCGTAGTTTTTCTCTCTAACCAAGAGTTTCTGCGTAACCAAAATATATGTGTTATGGAGTGAATCATGTATGATTGTTATCTATTTGTTTTAGCTTTATATTATGTTACTGCACTATTCGGTTTATGCATAATAGTAAAGTTATTATTGAAGAAGGGTTTTGAAGTACTGATTCACCCCTCCCTTCTCAGTACATTAGCTTTCCATATTGGGCCTAACAATTGGTATCAAAGCTTTAATCTTGGAAAGGGGTTTAATTGGCTAAAGAGAAAGATCTTATCAATGGAAGACTATAAACAATCTCAGAGGATTGTGTATCTGTAAGATGAGCTGGATCATGATAATCAAGTGATTGCAGACATGCAAAGGCAAATGCCAAAATCACTGAAAGTAAGAAGAAGATTATTTGATGATTTGCAGGACTCTCAAGAGTTAGTGGAACAAATTGAGACATCATCTGAGAACTATATATCTGAAGAGACTGAAGAAATGATTGGAGTATTGAAAGAAAAGAACAAAGCACTGGCTGATCAACTAAAAGCAATCAAAAGAGAACATGAACATTTAAACACATAGATGACTGAAAATCTTGATGCATTGAGGATAGCCAAGGATAAAGTAAGAGATCTAGAAATAGAGCAACAACAACTTGAATTCTTATTATCTGATAAGAATGATGAAATCACAAGGAGGATTGGAATTCAACAAAACCTATCAAATCAACTAGGTTATGCACATCATGAAGCAAATCTAAAAAATAATGAGAATCAAGCATTGAAACTTGAAGTATCAAGGTTGACCGATGAACTTGAAACAGAGAAGAAATCCAAAGAAACACTGAAAAAGAGTTATGAAGCATCAAAGATGTTGGATGAGCAACTGAATACAAGAAGACCTAGCAAAGATGCAGGACTCAGTTACAAAGTAAAAGACTTTACCGAGAAGGGAATTCATACTATCGAGAGAGGAGAATCATCAAAGCAAGTTGGAAACAAGAATAACATCAAAAGAAAGAAGCCTATATGCAACTGCTGTGGAAATCAAGGTCACACTACCAACATGTGCCAAATCAGAAAAGGTAAGCAACCGAATGTCACTAAGTCCAAAGGTTATTGTTACAATTGCAATAAATATGGTCACACATCTAATCAATGTAGGACAAAGTCTGTTAACAATTATCAAAGGAAAAAATTCAAAGGTTTTTTTAAAAATTGCAATAGATATGGACATAGTACCAAGAAGTGTTGGCTTAACCAAAAGAACTATATGTGGTATGCACACTGAGCAAATGCTAGAGGTTACCAAACTCACACAAATCCTTAGCGATAGTATTCTGCAGTACCATGGGATTACAATACAAGGATATGGTGTGAATGTTGTGGAAGATATGGACATATAAGTACCAACTGTTTTATAAGGTCTGGGATGAACAACCGAAGATCATGGAGAAATCCTGGTATGACATGTTTTCATTGTCACAAAGTTGGACACTTGGCTGGAGATTGCAGAGATCAACCTAGAAAAGACACTGAAGAAATAAAAGACAAATTAAAGATGATTTGGAAAAAGAAGGAAATTATGTCAAATGAAAAAAGAACCTTACCTACCGAGTTAGGTGCACGTATTCCAAATTAATCTATAAAGGTATGAAGGGACTACATTCTCTCAAGGTTAAATCTTAACAGTTCCTATTTTATTATGTACTTAATTCAAAATCTGCATAATTAAGATGTAATAGTAAGTTTGAAATTCTATCAAAGTCTTTTGAAGCACTTTACAGGAAACCTGTCAAGTCGGTGAATACAAGAAGCTTGTCAAGTCGGTAAATGAAGGAAGTTTGGTTACCCGGTTAAAACGAAAAAGGAGAGTAAATCGGTTAAATGGAACCGAGTGCATTTAATGTTTTTGACCTAACTTGCAGGGAGCCCGATAAGGCATATTGTGTACTTAAAAGCATTTTCGCAGTCATTTTCAACTCACCAAGTTTTTGAGAGAGCAGAGCAAAGAAAATCTAAGGCGATCAAACCTCCTACAAAGCAAATTCAAGGTATTTACATCAATCTCAATGCATTGTTAAGTTGGTTTACCGATCTTATGAAGTTATTATTATTTGCTATGTGTGAAATGTCAGTTGTTTGAAATCCTGAAACTCTAAGGATCCTTTGTTAGCTTTTATCTGAAATCTACAATGGCATCTAAGATCCAAGATCCCATCGTTGTTAAGAATGTAGAGAAGCCCTCACTAAAATACTCTTTGACTCCCAAAGTTGCATCTCAACCTGATGACAAAACTGCTTTTTCACTCATCCCGGATAGAGTGTTGTTAGTCGAGGATGTGAGATTCTTCACCAAATGTCATGTTGAAGAACTCGGTCATGTTGAAATCAAAGACACCTATGATGAGCTATGTACCGATGGTAAATTGAATAGCAAGTATGAGCACATTAAGATCAAGGGATTAACTGAAGCCCTAACCTATCCCCATGTGTTCAAACCCCAGTGGTTCAAGTTTGTTTTGAGCAGAGTTCACGATGATTTCATGTGGCTAGAAGAGCAACCATTTAAGATTACCAAGGAAATCATTCATCTTATAACTAGTTACCCCATTTATGATCATGCCCGAGCCAAAAAGATGATATCATAGAAGGAATTAATTAGTTTAACCAGAGTGGAATCAGATTGTAGAGGATTAAAATTGAATAGTGTCACCGATGAAGAACTAAAATTTGCCATTAGAGTAATAGGTTACTGTTTCTTCCAATCGGCAAGGGAAAACAATGTACCTTGTGCAGTAGTAGACATAGCATACAAAATTGTGAAAAAGGGAATGAAAGTTGTTCTATGTGAGGTGTTGCTGAAGAACCTATTTGAGAATCTAACACCATCAGGAAGCTGAAGAAGAAAAACTTAGCTAATACACTAAAGTTTGGATCATTACTTGTATGCATGTTTTTCTATTTTGAAAAATTGTTTCCATCAGTTGGTAAAGTTGTTCGAGAACTACACCGACCAATCACCCATTAGATCGAATTCCACCCCAGCTAGTGGAGAAATACAGAAATGACATATGTTTTGAAGTAGACACTGATTACTGTTATGTGAATGTTGTGGAACCAAGAAATCAATCTTTGTCACCTATGGGTTACAAGATTGATTTTGACATCACACAACAACAAATTGATGCATTTCTTACATTGCCAAGACATGCTATCGAGCTGAGGTATGGAATCTATGAAGAAGTATAGGAAAAAGTAAAAATGAGCATTGTAGTACCCAAAGCTACAAGAAAGGAAACAAAGATGATAAAGGCATTATTGGAGAAATTCGGAGAAGAATCTTCCTCTACACCTGTCAAAGGAACCATTGCCATTACCGAAGAGGAATCTGAAACCCAAGAGGCAGCTATAACATTGAGCACTGAATTGCCTAAGGGAAAAGTGTTGAAGAGAAAGAAACATGACACATTAAAGGCCTCACCGACTCCACCTCCAAAGCAACCTAACACTAGAGCATTTGTAGCTTCACCAAGTAAGAAAAAAAATAGTGCTACTATTCCCAAGGTAACAAAGACCTAAAAGAAATCTACTCGGAGACTCATTTTGGCAAAAGAGTCTAGTGACACCGAATCTTAGGATGCAAGCAAATTTCAGATTGTCAAGAGCAAGAAGGTAAATGTACACAGTGTTGAAAACTTCTGTGCTAATCTGAAAGAATATGGTGGATTTGGATCATTTAGATATGTAAAGTATGAAACCAGAAATAATGATGAGAAGAGACAAATTGAAGAAACTGTCATCTGCACACCTCTAAAATTCCGGTTGGCTTTATTGGAACTAGCTAAGTCACTTCTGAATGAACGTTATTTTCATATTGATAATAGGTGGAAGTATGCAATGGACTGAGAGAAATAGATCAAAGAAAGAAGTCTGGTTCATCTCTTTCCTGACATGTCAGTAGCTGAAATAAAAGAACATCTGACAACCTACAACTCAAAGTTTCTCGTCAAACAAAGAGCCTTAAAACTGATGAATCGGCTCTATATTGAAGTGGAAAATGAGACAAAAGCAAAGTGGCAGGAAATCTTTAAAATCAAGGATGCTGGTGAGCAAGCTACAGTTGAAATTGTTGATGTCACCGAGCAAGACTCTGCTGACACCATTCAAATAGATGAAGATGTCATGGATACAGAGGCACCAGAATAGGAAATAATAGAAGACAATGCATATGCAAAACTTGTATCTAGTGAATCAGTCTTGGAACAAGTTCAACCTTATCCACCAGTCAAACAACCTATCTCAACTAAAACCCCTCAGGATACGGATCAAGGCACTGAAGGTCACAAGTCTATAGCAGGAGAAGGTACTACTCAAGAACAGACATCTCAAGCACCTTCTAGCACTTAGAATGTAGCAATTGAGACACCAAGTACCGAGACACCAAAGGACTCTACAAAGGCTAAAGAAACCAACCAAAGTGTTGCCTCTACTGAGCAACCTACTGAGGGTCATCAAGCCTCATAAGCTATTATCTTAGTTCCATCGGTGAAAGGTAAAGAAAAGAAGATGAAAAAGCATAGTTTTAAAGTTGATTTGTCAAAACCAATAGTGTTGCCCAATGTAGACATATCAAAATTAAAGTGGCAAGCACTCATTGATTTCAGTGAACTATGCAAAGCAAAGGCCGAGCAAGGTGATTCGAAAGAAAAATAAGGTACTTCAGAAGGTGAAAGCACTCTTAATAGATATGCTACCTGAAGCTATAGTGTCAACAGATGCAGCCATCCACATTCAACTGGATGAACTGCTAACAAAGATAGAGACATCTGGAGTAGATGCATCAGAATATTTGAGCAAGCTAAAAGACAAGAAGCTCACTGCAAAAATGATAGAAGAGGTACAGAAAGCTATAGCTATTGGCAAAGTTAAACTTGTCAAATTTTTTGCTGAGTTGACTCCTCAACTCAAGCACATTCTTTATTTATTTTAGAAACTCTGCACATTTTCTTTATTAAAGACATCAAGAATAAAACAAAAGCAATTGAGAAAGAGATCACCGATCTCTCAAATAAGTTGACCACAGAGCCAAATTCAGTTCATAATTTTTATACAAAGCTACAACAACTCATGGCTCAACAGTTGGACGTAAGAAATGAAGAACACATGATCAGGATGGACATAATGACACTTCAGACATTATTACTTTGTCATCTTTCATCCGTCCAATAACAGATCAACCGAGGAATCTCCTTATCTACTACATAAGAGGGAAGCACTCTAGATGGCTTAATATCATTATTGGCTGATATTCAAGAACAAAATTCTTTAATGGACAGTGTAAAGGATGCCCTCTCTGTTGCTCTCACCGAAGCACAGACCAAGTACAAATCCATTTTTGACCAGTTACCTCCACCAAATGGTAATTAAGTCTTGATGTTTGTCAAAAAGGGGGAGTGATATAGTATTCAAAGTATAATATAAAACAACAGGAGAATAGTATATAGGGGGAGTATATCGAGCAGAGCAAGCAGAGTATCCAAGAGCAGTGAACCAAGCAGTGAACAAAACAATAAGCAATGATCAAGAGTAGCACACAGAACATTGATCACCATGCATGCAAAATCAGAGTTTTGTACAGTATATCGATAAGGGGAGTATATCTGGATATATTATTTTATTGACTATTGTATATATTGTCAATATAGTCAAATTTTGCAAGTATATAGATTATTGAGTTATTAATTCAATAAAACATGTTTGTAAGATCAAAGCAATGAATGGATCACCATCATAAGAGATCTATTTATACAACATGGATTAAGATCATAAATATACATGTGGCATGATGGAAAGGAAGATATAGAGATATATGAAGCAAGACATGTAAAAGCACTAAGTGTTATGACTATTATGGAGACACAGAGGTCACCGAGATGGATTTTAGAGAACAGTCAAAGAACAGAGTAAATAGAAGGGTTTATTGAGTTACTATATGGGTTACCGAGGTATTCTATATGCAAGGTTATTTATTCTGAGCACATAGAATCTGCTGTAACATTCTAGATGTAAAGTTGCAGATATTTGTAATGATTTATTGTAATATTTTGAAGGTTTAAGAGAAACCTTTAACAGGGTAAAAGACTCTAATGAAGTCTATAAATTTTAAAGCCTCTAACCAGGTGCAACATTTAGTTTAAATGTTGTAAAATCCTTTAGCGAGGTAGATCTAACAGATCTTGATACTCCTAATAGGGTAAGCTATTAGGAATAGCTAAACATGTAGCTCTAACCGAGCAACCTTTATTATTGCAGTAGTGAAGTTGTCGGTGCCATCCCCACCACAGTTTTTCTCTCTAACCAAGAGTTTCTGTGTAACCAAAATATATGTGTTATGGAGTGAATCATGTATGATTGTTATCTATTTGTTTTTGCTTTATATTATGTTACTGCACTATTCGGTTTATGCATAACAGTAAAGTTATTATTGAAGAAGTATTTTGAAGTACTGATTCACCCCTCCCCTCTCAGTACATTAGCTTTCCATATTGGGCCTAACAATTAGCGCATGATCTCTTAAACCAAAGCTGAAACAAATTTAACCAGTGAAACCAGTTAGCATGTAGCATTGGGCAACATAGCATGTGGGGTGTTTTCCTTAGCGGTTTGAGAACTTTCTGTAGCGCATAGAGTCTCTATCTTAGCTCGTGGTCAAAACCATAAAAATAGGAGGCAAAACAGAGGTCAAATTGGAAAATTTTAAAAACATTTTTGGAAACCTCCTTTCATCAGCCTTAACTTCGTTAAATCAGAATACCAAAAGCAGAGTATCAAAAGCTATTTCCAAAGCATGTTTCTCATCAAACAAAAGGTGTCCAAAATCTGAAACCGGTCACACGATAAACATATCTATCCTATCAAAATCAAGAAACATCATCACAAGTGGCAAATAAGTCCTTTTTATCACACATATTTTTATCCCAAAACACACTTGTTTAAAACTCCAAGTTGTCAAATTGAGTTTCCATATCGGGAAAGCTGTATTCCATATCATTTGACGCACTTTGTCATGAGGGGGCATCTAAACCTTCACTTTGATAAAGTAAAACTTAAGTTTCCAAAACAAGATAAATTGAATCCAAAACAACTCAAAGGAAACCATTGATCACTTGTGCATGACTAATCCTCATATTCCTGAGAAGAAAGAATATTTATCATAACACTAAGTTGAAGAAACAACAATTAAGTTCTTCGAAACTTGCCAAAAGAAATAAATTTTTATACATCAATCGTCAAATCTTCAAATCTCATCAAACATTCCTTTGTCATGTACGATTATATATTCAGAACAAATCAAACAAATTTGACAAGGAACCTTTGAAGAGTAGAGCATTCTGTCAAAAATCCGCGTCCAGTCAACAAATAAGTCATGGAGGAAAGATCAATCCAACATTCTTTCCTGATGAGTGCATCACTTATACCATCCCAAGGTTACCACCACCAACCCTAGAATATTTCTAAAATGCCTATTATTGCTCGCTCTCAACAAAACAAACAAAGCAAAGCACAAACTGAATCCAGCATGAATCAAAGGTTATCTAATCCTTTCAAAGGTCCGCATCTAGAGGACACCAAAATTTCTAAAGAACTTCTTCAAGAATGTCAAGAGAGTGCTTCGTTTCAAAAACTTGTGGAACGACTCATGGAAAATGACAAGGAAAAATACCTACTCATGCTCACAAGCAAAGGGGTTAAAATTCTTGAAGACTTTGACATAGACATTTTTAAAACAAGATCTCAACATTATGAATATCAAGAACAACAACGAGAGGAAGAGGCACGTGACCCTGAGAAGGATATTCCTGAACAAAATCTACAAGAACAAAATATACCTGAGCAAAACATCCCCGAACAAAACATACCGTTCCATACCCCATTTCAGCCTAGAATTAATGCAAGAAAAGAGTTCTTCCCTCAACAAAACAATGCACCTTTGATTGCTCTTACTCAACAAATGCAAAGGTGAGAAAGACAAATGCAAGACATGCAACAAGGTATAACAGTACGGTACTCCTTAACTGAAATTTGTCCTTATCCGTTTGATAGAAGATTGAACATGGTACCTTTTCCTCCAAACTTAGATGTTCCCAAATTTGACAAATATGATGGAAAAAGTGATCCTCATGATCATGTTCAAGAATTCTACATAATGAGTCTTGAATTTTCTCATGATGATACCTATTTGATGAGGTTATTCCCAAGAAGCTTGGGAGGGCAAACAATGGAATGGTTATCCAAAATCACACCTCCCGTCAGATCATTCGATGAACTAGTCAACAAATTCATAACTCAATATTCCTATAACATTCAACATGCTATCACCATGTTAGATGTCTGTAACACCAAATAGAAAAACAATGAAACATTCATGGTTTTCCTTCAATGATGGTGACGTATGGTTTCAAGATATCCTCGAGATATCTCTGAAAAGGAGAAAATGAAAATTTTCATCGACAACTTAAATGGTGAGATGAGTTATAGGCTCAAACTCCAATGCATACCATCTTTTGCTAAATTGATTGAGAATGGAATTCAAGTGGAAGAAGCATGTGTCAAGAAAGGAACACTAAAATTCTTCAAAGAAGGAACAAGTTCATCAAACTACAACCATTAGAACAACAACAATTTAGACAAATCCAGATTCTAGACCATAAACAAAAACAATGGAAATGAAGGAGGCAATGAATCAAATTATCCAAAATCTAAATAGCCCATGCTCGCATTATCAGGTTACCCTCAAGCTACAAAAAATCCCAAAGGTGTTAACCTAGGCACTAACACTTGTGCACCAAATACCAATCAAGATCAACTCAACACAAACAACACCAACAATACCCAAAACAATAACACCAATAGAGGACCTAATCCAAACTCACGGGGTAACACAAACAACTTTCCAAAATGCATTTATACACCACTAGGGCAATCACTGGAGTCAGCATTCAGAGAACTCCTGGCAAACAAAATTATCTCTTTATCCGCAATCAACAACTTTGAACCACAAATCAAACCACCCTAGTGGAATGACTCACACCTTTGTGATTTTCATTGCAATAAAGGTCATCATACAAATGATTGCATGAGGATGAAAAACATTGTTCAAGACATGATCGACATAGGTGATTTAATGGTCGATGGTCTCAAAACAAATGGTGACCACAAAGCTTTCAAAAATCCCCTTCCAAACTACAACAAGGATGGAGCTTCAACCTCAAACGATACACATGGAGCTCGTATCAATCACATATACAATAACACCATCAATCACATATCAGCTAAGGAAAATCAAGTTAATGTTATCACAATCAGAGATAGGCGTAAACATGAATCTGTCAACGTAACAACCAGAGCTCAAAAATATGTCTTGAAGGGACATACGTCAACGACAAATGCCATACCCAAAATTCAATATGACCTAGTCAGTCAACTGCGCAAAACTTCTGCTCAAATATCTATACTGGAGTTGCTAAAACTTTTTCCAAAACACAAAGACATATTGGAACAAGCGTTATTAGAAACAAATGTACCTCAAGATCTCGATGCTGACAAATTCCAAGCCATGGTCGCTCATATGACATGACCTCATAATCTCACTTTTTCTGAGCATGATAATATCTCATTGAGTCATCCACATAATACTCCTCTCCATATTGAATTCATAGTCTATAAACATTGAGTTAAATGAGTATTAATAGATGGAGGAGTTGGACTTAATATTTGTACCTTAAAACTTATCCGTGCATTAGGCTTTTCTGAAGAGTCTATTGATCCACGCAAGAAGATCACAATAAAGGCATATGATGATGAAGAAAGATCATCTAAAGGAACCGTGATGTTTCCTATTTAGGTAGGACCGATACAAAAGGATACTATGTGCTAGGTCTTAGATATAGATCTCACATACAATATCTTATTAGGTCAACCCTGGATACATGAAATGCAAGCAATGCCTTCTACATATCACCAGTGTGTCAAATTTCCCTATAATGGCCAGGAGGTTTCTATATAAGCTAATCATAATCCATTTCAACAGTGTAATGCAATGGGGGCAGCCTAACACAGCCTGGTTCCACATAATAGAGAAAAACAAAATTCATTAGCACAAGATCTTCAACAAGAAAAGTCTAAATCATTACCTAGAGATTTCAAGTAGAAAATGAAGATCAAAGAGAAAGGCATGGGAGAATACTCTTTGGAACCCATGTGTTTGGCCAACTTACCAATATCACCTAGATCTCATGGATTACCTACCACATCAACACATCAAGCAACTCAGCCCATCACCAAGTTTGATGGCACATTCATCCAACTCGGCACTCAACATGAATCCAAGGAAAAGAACATCCTTAGTTGGTTGTACAAAGATGAGGAAGAAGATAGAGCAGCTACTGTGGAAGTAGCTATACCAACACACTTGTATGGAAAAGGTTACTTAATCATGCAACAAATGGGATACAATGGCAAATGACCTATTGGGAAGCATCAGGAAGGCATCACAGAACCATTGGATCCTCCTTCACAATTCAGTAAAGACAAAAAGGGATTGGGCTTTGAACTCACTCTACTACCAAAGAAGGTACCACACAAATATCAAAAACCTCAGTGGAAAGCAAAGAAGAAGTACAAGGAGACTCTTGGTAGGAGGCACTATTTGAGTCAGCAGAGAACATACATAAGGAACGTGAACATCAAGAACAAAAGAACCTTCAATAGAAGCCCATTATTCCAAAGAAAGGAGCACCTTGTGCAGAGGTACATCATATTCAAGAACTCATGTCTGACAAAGGGGAATCACCTCCTAAAAACATCATCCCTCCCCAAGGAGGGACAATATATGAACAAATGCAAAAAGTGGAAGCAGGATCTGATACAGAGTCAGAGAAAACTATCAAACTTGTCTCAATTATCAAAGACCTGTTCTCACCCTACAACATACCACTTCACAACACTGCTAAAATCTGGGATAATACCTCTGAGACTGATTCCAATGAATATGAATGGGGCAGCTATTCTAATATTACTAAAGATATTTGTGCAAATGACAGTAATACACCCATCTCTCAAGAAGAATGCAGTACAAAATCTAGACCACTTGAATTTGGTCCACAAAATATCTATGACGCCAAGGAAAATGAGCAGCAACATTATGCGCAAGTCTATACAGAAGATGATACCCTTGAAGACCTCGATGAAATCCTTAACTTCTTTAGCACCCTAACTAATCATGATGATACTTCCATCCTGACACTTACAACAATCGAACTTGATCCACCTAACGATCCCTTACCACTTGTCTTTCTTGACCTCATAGACTGGGACGAACTTGAAACACATGATATACCAATTTTCCCAAATGACGAATCCATTATCCATTACTTATGTATCGTTAACTCAGAAATAGACTCTACCAGTGAACAAAGTAACTATTGGAATGTTATGCCTTTTGGCTTGAAGAATGCAGACACAACTTATCAATGAGCAATGACAACAATCTTTCATGACATGATGCATACCTTCACGGAAGACTATGTAGATGATTTACTAGCTAAATCCTTCACTAGAGTAGAACATCTAAGCATCTTAGAAAAGATTTTTGATAGATTGGAAAAATTCCAAGTCAGGCTCAACCCTAAGAAGTGTGTCTTCGGGGTTACATCAGGCAAACTACTAGGCTACATAGTTTTAGCAAAAGGTATTGAAGTGGATCTAGCAAAGGCACAAGCCATTATGGAGATGCCACCACCAAAGAATATCAGTCAGCTCAGATCTCTACAAGGATGACTCCAATCAATCAGGTGATTCATCCCTCAACTAGTAGATAAAAGTCTCCCATTTAATCATTTGCTACATAAAAATGTACCATTCAGATGTTAAGCCAAATGTGCAGAATCTTTTTATCAAATCAAACAGTATCTAATGAACCCACTAGTTCTAGTACCACCAATAGCAGGAAAGCCACTAATTCTATACATTTCAACAACAGATATATCACTGGGGGCATTGTTAGCACAAGAAGATCAACAAGGCAAGGAACGAGCTATATAATACATTAGCAGGACATTGAACAGATATGAACTCAACTATCCATTCATTGAGAAGGCTTGTCTAACAGTAGTATTCGCCTCTCAAAAATTCTGACATTACATGCTAGCACACACAATTATGCTAGTTGCAAAAATTGATCCTCTCAAATATCTACTTAGCAAGGCAGCTCTTACAGCCAGATTGGCTAAATGGGTCATGATTTTCAATGAATTTGATATCCACTACACAGAATGAAGAGCTATCAAAGGACAAGCAATCAAAGATCAACTGGCTGAAGCACCACTACCTGGAAAACAAACTATGGAGATCGAATTTCCAGACAGGGACGTACTGGCTATTTCTACCAAACAATGGACCTTGTATTTTGATGGATCTTACACACAACATGGCTCAGGTGCTAGCATTCTATTCATCACTCCTGAAGGAAACACTATACCAAGATCATATAGGCTTATGTTTCCATGCACCAACAACATTGTTGAATATGAGACATTGGTTATAGGCATCAAAATGGCCGTAGAATGGTAGATCAATGAATTAAAAGTCTACGAAGATTCACAACTCATCATCAATCAAATCAACAATGACTATTAGACAAAGGACGACAAGCTGCTACGCTACAAGTGAATGGTGGATGATTTCAAACAATATTTTGTACACATCACCTTTGAGCAAATACCAAAATTGGATAATAGAGCAGCTGATGCCATGGCTACTATCGCTTCATTATTGCAAATTCTAGAGCAACAAAATCGTTATGAGTTTCTGGCAGAGCAACTGTTCTCCCCTACCTATGACCATTCAGAATCCCATGTTATCTATGCCTTGACTGGTTCCGACTCTCCATTATATGGACCCATCTACGACTATCTTAAGAACAATATACTACCCATTGACCTATCCTGAAACCAAAAGCACAACTTTATCCGACAAGCCACCTGTTATACTCTTACTGCTGATACTTTGTACTGTCAAGGTCTAGATGGTACTCATCTTCGTTGTCTTGATCGTAATGAATCTGACTCTGCTTTACATGAGCTTCACGAAGGTATCTATGGAACACATTCAAGTGGTACTACTCTTTCTAAAAATATTCTAAGAATGGGATATTATTGGCCAACAATGGACAAAGACTCTTATCACTTTGCAAAAAAGTGTCCTAAATGCCAAATCCATGGCAATCTTATACATGCACCAACATAGGAACTACAACCATTCACAACATCCTGGCCCTTCTGTCAGTGGGGACTAGAGTTGGTTAGAAAAATTCATCCTTCATCTTCAAATGGACACAAGTTCATTATAATGGCAACATAATACTTTACCAAATGGATCGAAGCAGTCCCCATGACCACAGTGACTGGGAAACAAATTGCTTCTTTTATCCTTAATTATCTGATCTGCAGATATGGCATTCCAAGCTCCATCATCACAGATAATGGATGACCTTTCAAAAACCAAAATGTATGAGAACTATGTGAAAAATTCAAAATCTAACATTGTTTCTCTACACCTTACTACCCACAGGAGAATGGTTAGGCGGAAGCATCCAACAAAACGATATTGAAAATCCTAAAGAAAACAATGAATGATGTAGGCAAAGATTGGCATATACAACTCAATCCAGCACTTTGGGCCTATAGAACTAGCATCCGCACACCTACAGGAGCTACACCCTATTCATTGGTATATGGATCAGAAGCAATTTTACCCTTGGAGGCAAAAATTCCATCTCTTAGTCTCTTTGAAAGGCTTAATCCCAGATGAAGAGTATCAAGTTAACTGATTGCAAGAGCTCGAGCTTCTAGATGAAAGATGTCAACGTGCCTACACTCATCTCAAAGCATATCAACAATGTATGTGTAGAAGCTACAACAACAAGGTCATTCCCAGAATTTTTAAAATTGGTGACCTAGTACTCAAAGAATATCCTAGGAATCAGCAAGATCGGGAAAAGAAAGGGAAATTTGAACCTAATTGGTTAGGTCCCTATGTCATCATATCAGCCTATGGATCAGGCACCTATCAGCTAACAACTTTAGAAGGAGATGTGCTTGACGAACCAACTAACAACATTCATCTAAAGAAATACTACACTTGAGTAATCTAATGCATGGAAAAGTCAAAAAATAAAAAAAATCAAAAAAATCAAGAAAAAGGTAAATAAAAAGGTACAATAAAAGCAATTGGTGAAAACCTGGCAACATGCGCTATTGTGAGAGGACAGCTCCTCTATCTATATCCATACCATTATCTCCACAATAAAGCATTATCGACCATCATCCGACATTTTTAGCACAATATACATCCAGGCCATACTTAGCATAGTCACTATCCTGGTTTATCCGCATATCCTTTCATTGCATCTCACCATGGTTTGGTAATCACTGTACATATCCACATTAAGAGGTACACTTGACTAGGGGCACTAATGAAAACTTGCAACATGTTTGAAGCGTCAAAACTTGTCACAAAATCAGAACTTCATATCCAGCAAAACAACACTTGTACAATCGCAAAGCAAAACATTGATCACTTAACAGGATTCACAAAATATGATGGATGATTTTCTGAAATATCAAGTGTTGCATCTTGCATAAAGTTCTGACTATTTTTTCACTTTAACTTTTTGAATTGTTGGATCCTCTAAATTTTATCAACAATGCTTCAAAGCTAGATAACATCATAGGGACTCCAATATTATTCTTAGTTTTATGTCTGTGAGGAGATCATCTGTATTGTGTAAATACTTGTCTCGAGACGTGATTCACAACATATCACTAAAGACATGATTCCACTTTATGCATACAAATGATTTAATCTTGTCTTTTTATATGCAATCCACACTTAGGTCGTCCTGGTTCAATTATACCTTGACGCTTGTGCTATCTTGCAAAATTAAAAATCATGTAAATTTTTCTCAGATTATTATGGTTCAAATATACCATTATGCTCGTATAAATTTTCAACATATCCCAAACAAATCAATGCTCAATGATGATACATATATAGATAACAAACAACATGTGGCTATACAGGGATGACAAATACAGAATGAGGATGCTAAAAAATAATTAGTTGCATATCATTTTACAATTAGTTGCATATCCTTTTACATTTAGTTGCATATCATATCATACATCTCATTTTCAAGATACATCTCACAACATATCATATCATACATCTAACGACGTATCATATCATACATATCATTTTAAAGATAAATCTCACAACATATCATATCATACATCTCATTTTCAAGATACATCTCACAACATATCATATCATACATCTCATTTTCAAGATACATCTCACAACATATCATATCATACATCTCATTTTCAAGATACATCTCATAGCATATCATATCATACAAGAAACATCTCACAACATCATGCATTATCACATCACATACATCTATCTAAGCATTACATCATCATAAAATAAACAAAAGCATATAGAACACATCATCCATAACACATCACGTGAAGATCAAAGAAAATGATGTCATATATATCTCAACAAATGATCAATATAAAAAATATGTCATGTCTGTGCCAAGTACAATACAAGGATCAAAATACAATGGAGACAATGTCTCTCACGTATGACTATCTCCTGAGGGAGATGGTCTCGCTACAGATGTCCCAACTCCTAGATCTCCAGGTGGATTCTATCTAGGAGGCCCTGTCACGCCTCTGCTCTCTGTCCTCGACCCAGTCTCTCGAGATCGACTAGATCTCAACTGTGTAAAACTTTGCACTTGACGCTCCTTGGGCACCACATCCTCATAATGTCTCCTGTAGTACTCCACCTCCTTGGCTCTCAAATCCAACTCTCTCAAGGTGTCTTTCATCGGGCCACCTGCTGCCGCTCTCTCCAAAGCATTTGCTCGAGCCTCAGCTCAACCCAACCACTCCAAAGCAGTATCCCGCTCTGTGGTCAGCTGTGTCATATGATGCTGATGTGCTAACAACTGTGTCTACAAATGCTGCACTGACAACTACAGTGATCTAATCTGCACATCCTCCACATGCATCAGAATCCACATCTGCAAGGGTACCTATGAAGGGGTACCCCCTATCCCTCTAACTGCCCTCGATGCAGGTGGAGGTAAAACATCTGACCTCCTCCTCTAGGCTAGTCATCTAAAATCATCATACCCTCCCACCGTCACTAGCACCTCGCCAACCCGCTCCTCCAATCCAGCTCTAATAGCCAAACCTCCTCTCCCCCTATCCATCACCATCTGCCGCCCTACCCTCTCACCCTATATCCCTCTGGCACCACCATCTCCACCTCTCTCTCCTCTCCTCCCCCGATCAAGTCTCCCTCGATCCAATCTCCTCCTCTCCCCACCGCCCTCGGCCACCTCCTCTATCATCACCTCCTCCATCATCACCCCCTCCATCCCCACCTCCAACCTCTATCTCCTCACCAGCCTCTCCTCGCTGATCATCCTCATCGTCATTAAAAGTGGGAATCATCTCCGCTAGATCTGATATCCGGGCCACTATACGCACTGCAAACTTATCCGTCATCCCTACATCTACTATCTCAGGGGCATAATCCCAAATTTGGCTGGCTACATGAAAGAACTCCTCCACTGTCACCTCGCTATCAATCGTCGGTCCCCAATCCAGAATATCCTGTCTCCATCAAGCATAAAAACATGCTCCCTATGGAATCCCCTGCTATTGACCATACTATCGCAGCACCCGACTATGCATAAACCTCTTAATGACAAAGGGCATCCGGCCTATCAAAAATTTGGTCATGTAAACATAGGGCATCTCCATCCCATCCTTAGCCCATACCTCGCAACCTGTATATGGTTGCTAGATGACCATATCAATGTCATCCAACACTCTCCTACAGTGCTCTAGTTTGCCCAACTTACACTGGAGAACTATCCCTCTGTATCCATATGCATAGGCACACCCAATAGGCCTATCTCTATCCGCCAATGGCCTAGCTATGGGAATATAATCCCATGCCCATACCTATAGTAGTGTCACTCCAGCTGATAAATTGTCATAGCCTAGGTATACCACATGGTGTAAATCCCTATATAAGTGAGCCAGCATAGCTGACCCCCATGCAAATTGGTGACCCTGCATCACCATATCCTCCATAACCAATCCCCACCCCACCGCTAGTCCTAAGTGAGCCAGCATAGCTAACCCCCATGCAAATCGGTGACCCTACATCACCATATCCTCTAGAACCAATCCCCACCCCACTGCTAGTCCCTTTGACCTATGGTCAGGACATAAGAAACCACCTATAAAGCCTACTAGAACTGATGGTAGAGGCACGTAATTCAAATCCAAAAACTCCTGCCAAGGGATCTCATACCTACACACAGTATCATCCTGAAAGATCTGGTGAAGTGCCTCAGTCCCACCCTCCTCGGTCTCCCCATAGGGTAGCAATGAACCTACCACAAGAATCCACAGAATCCAGTAACAATCCTCAGGGGTCACTGTAATCTCGCCTATTGCAAATGAAAGGTGTTTGTATCATTATGCCACCTCTCTGCCAAGGTTGTCAATAAACCTTAGTTTACGATAAACCAAGGCATATCTAGCAAAGAGGTCAAACCACACCTCTCAATAATGTCTCTGTCAGCCTGTGTCAATTGTGGTATCAAGGACCATGGTCTCGAAAATCACTCACGTGACTGCACCACTTCAAGACGCTCTTGTCAAAAAGCAACACAAGTCCAATATCAGTTCCCTCATCAACACATGGATATCAAAATCAAATTCATCTCAAAAACTTGAAAAATTTGAACAAATCTAAATCAAATTTCACAAACATATCAACTTGTAACACAACTCAAGTTCCATATCAACTTGTAAAACAACTCAAGTTCCACAATCAATAGAACTTGTAACACAACCCAAGCTCCACAATTCATATCAAACACATTCATATCAAAAACTTGAAAACTTTGAACAATTTAAATCAAGTTCCACATCATATAAAAATCACATCAAATCTATATCAACTTGAAACATCACAAATCAAATCAAGTTATCTCAGAACTCATATTGGACAAACTTATCACACCAATGGCAGCAAACACAAAGACTAGCAAAACGCACTTATCCCAATAGAACTGGCATCACCCTACCCATTTTCTTCATTCCTAGATCCCATTATACCAAAATTTTTCCTATATGTGCTAAATAATCTTGTCTACATGCTAAACTGCTTCTCATGCACTAACCTATTTTCTCCACGTGCTCTCCGATTTACCCTATGTGCTAGCCAAAACATATGCGCTACCCTTTTCTGCCAAAGCGCCACCTAACCTACCCTATGCACTAAACCTACCCTATGAACTATTTTATCCTACTCTTGCATTGTGTATCTATCCCTATGTGCTAGGTCACACCTATGAACTATCTAGACCTACCCATGTGACCCCCTAAAAGCCCTATGCACTACTCATTTTACCCAATGCGCTACCCTATGCCCCTAGTGTGCTAACCTAATCCTATGTGCTACCCTAACCTAACGATGCGCTAGCCTAAAATTTTTGGATGCTACCCTCTATTGTTAAAACCTATGTGCTACGAAATTTTTCGTATGCGCTACCCTTTCAACCCGACGTGCTAAAACAAAAAAATCTGCATAAAAAATTCAAAAAAATGACCAAAAATGACAAAATCAAAAATCAAACAGAGGTCAAAAAGGTTGACTTATCGGTGGTCCATACGCAGCAAGCCTCCGATACCTCCGAATGCACTCGAATCGATGAGAAGAATACGAAATCGGCATGTTGACTTCTCTCCAAGTGTCACTTTCTCCAAAGTCAACAAGCACAAATGAGACAAAAGAAATCACTTTTTCCCTTTTATACGGTAAATTGAAATTAGGGTTACATGGAGGAACGCAAAAATCACTTGTGGTGTCTCATGCCAACCTACCCAACATCATTATTGGGAGATGAATCAATTTTCGCATTCAACATAGACCAAAATTTACATGCAATGAAAATTATCCAAATCAAATCAATTTTTCAAAATTTTTGTTTCATCTCCCGAGGGGGCATTATCAAAATCATTTTATCAAATCTGGGGCATTGTTTATCAAATCTAGGGTATGACATAAAAATTGATCATAACTAAATTAGGACAACACATCATTTTCTTTTAATCAACATGTGCACACGTCACTTCAAAGAGGGGCAAAATGTAGACATATAAAAAATGACCATATTCCTAAATGAATATTTAATGTTCATTTTATTCTCATTCCTCTATTTAATTAAGTAAATTATTCAATTTATTTAGTTAAATTCACTTAAGCCGTTTTTGCATCATTTAATTGAATAAATCATTTTATTTAATTAAACCCTTCTCTCTACTTTTTAATTAAATTCACATTTAATTAAATAGTTTACCCCAATTAAATAAATGTAATTTATTTAAAATCCCCAACTTGCAACCAAATTAAAATAAAGCAATTTATTTTAATTAATTCTATTTTCCCTCACCCACTTGCACTTTCCTACATCTCCCACTTGCATCCTAAACCCTATTCCTAAATTCTTCTAGAATCCATCTAATCCTAATCAATTAACCCAAACCCATCAATTATCCCCTTTCCCTAAACTTGAGGTGGTCACTTCTCAAATTTGGAATAAAGTCTTCAAAATGCATTAAAGCCTTTATCCATTCAACATGTTGAATGCCCCCAAATTTGGAAGGACTCTTACAAATTTGTCCCCAAAGTCTTCAAACCATAAATGGTTAACTAATCCTTAGTGGCATAGTTAGAGACTTTTTGCCTAACTTAACCTCCATCTAACCCAAGGGTCTCATCAAGCATTTATTGCTTTGACCATAGTTATTCCTTTAACCTTTGCACAAGAGTTTACCCCTTGGATAAAAGCTTTATCCAATGGATAACCCTAACCTAACCTTAACCCTTACCTCCTAGGGTAACCATGAGGTCTTCTCAAGTATTTAATGCTTCTTACATCTCCTCTCAACCAACCTTATGTTGACAATTGTCACCATTTCATTGGTGAAAATTGAAAACATGGATTGACAACTTTCAAACTTGACCCTTGATTAACTCTTTCAATCCTGACCATCCCTTGCCCTATTTTCACTATAAATAGAGCTCTCATTCCTCCATTTTGAGGATCCATGAATTTAAGAAATCTATTATGTAAGATCCATGCAAGCTTTAGTATCTCATTTATGCACAATTTTATTAACACATCGAGCTTCTCTTTGTTATAGGAATAAATCTAATAAGCATTTTAGACTATTTCCTTTATCATTAGCTTAACTCATAAACTAGCATATCATGTTAGGATAGTATTGTTACTAATCTTGTCATCCTATAATCTAGTTTATTGTATTTGTAGAATCATGCATAGATATGATGCATTTTCATGACTAAATCAATCATAAGCATCCCTCGTTCTTGCATTTGTCATCCCTAAGCCACTTTTCTCATTGATCTAAGAGCAAAGGCATTGGCTTGAGGGACCTTATGAGATAGAGAACCATGAAACCATCCTTGGGAAGTTGAGTCATTCTTCATGACTCCATAACTTGCACCAAGAAGTCCTGTGGGTGTGTGGACAAGCTTCTTGGAGCTTCATTTTTTTCACATTTTAAGTTTCATCAACCCGCTTTTCCCGCATACAACTACAAATGCCTTGTTAGAAGCAATACCCTATAAGGAGTAACCTCGGTAGAGGATTTGAAAAGTCACCAAGCTTGTTAGAGCTTACCTGGTTAGGGGATTTCAATTCTGCTGTAATTGTTAGAAAAATAATAGGAGTTTGCTGATCTGTCTGAATAGCACTACACTTGCTTGATTAGATCATTTTCATGCTCCTATCTGCATTTACTCAAACTGGAGATACATCATCCGGTTTGACAACCACACACTCAACTGATCTTTGCCAACTCTCTTAAACTAAACAACTCATCGACCTTATAAACAAATCAATTAGGTTGGTAAAACACCATTAATCTAATTCTCATAGAGATTATAAGCAAATTGGTTCAAATATGACCATTGGATTACATAAAAATCTCTGCACATCAATCAATAAAGCCTTGACCACTCCTTTATCACCACTTCATCGATCTCAGGAACTCATCACGCACTTTGCATTATATGCAATATGCTTGCTCATTCCCTAGACAAAAAACCATTACATCAACACGCCAAATACATTTGAAATTGTCTTCATATAATAATCATACGTATCATAATCATTACCACTCATCATCAGATCATAAACCAACATAGCTAACTCACCAAACTTAATCGGTTAGGGTTTATCAAATTAATAGGTAGGGTTTACTAGTTACATCAATAGATAGAGTTTTACTAGTTACCGATTCAACTCACAAACTTACATACCGGTTTACAGTTTCCTTTACTTAGCTCGTCCTACTGATTACAAAACAATATCAACAATATCATTACCGATTAATTGACATCAATGACAAAATAACATATCATTAATGCAATCTTAATGCAAATGCCAACAAAGGATATAAATGTTAATAATAAGAACAATGCATACCCCAAGGATTGGGAAGAATACATCCGATGACGATGATTGGATTAAAGATTGGTTAATGGATTATTAGTTGATTTGAAACAAAATGATAGATTGATTAAGGAGGATGGGCTAGATTTCACTATGAATTGCATGGATTAGGATTTATTTCACTTTGATTGGATTGATTTGGGATTTTTGGATTATAGGGATAAAGGAATTGGATGTGAAGAGGATAAATGGATGTGTAGGATTGGAGAAGGATAAATGGATTTGTAGGATAGGAGGAGGATAAAAGGATTGGATATGTGTTGTCTTGATGATAATTTTTGTAATGGATGAATTTATGTGTTGTCATTGATGGCATGTGTATATACACACATATGTTCACATTGTCATAGTCATCTTAGTTAAGACAAACCGGTACTACTCCTAAGTCTTTGTAATACAAACCAATATCATTTGTATAAAGAAGTCCAACTAGTTTGTAGGTGTCTAACCGGTGTATGTAGACAACTAGTATATGCAGGAATGGCAATTGGTTTTGGTCATTTTCACTTGCACTAGATTGGAGATATTGCGAAGATCAACAAGGAAGTAAATGGAGGACAATCAGTCTATGAGTTGGAAGAGGTTAACTCTTAACCGGTATCGGTGTTCCAACTGGTTTCACTAATTATGTGATGAGTTATCACCAGTCATGATGAGTTATCCCTAACCAACAGATTTGGCAATAATATGTGACGTGTTATGCAAGATTGTCCAAATACACTGTACCTAGGAAATTGTGATGCAATTCCTAAGCCAACATAAAATCTAATGTCTATATAATGACATCATGATGAACTATTTTTATGAAATGAGATACAAGTGATAAGTTGATGTGATTTATCAAAGGAGTTGCAGAGTATGTTGGTGATGCAATATTGAGTGAGTTGAAGAGGATCTATACTAGCAAGATGTGATATTTCTATATCACACCACCTGTTGTTTTCTAATCACTACAATAGTTAAATCCCCTAACTGGGTAAGCTCTAACAAGCTTCATTGTACAAATCCTCTAACTAGGTGATCCATTAGTTTGGGTTTGAAATCATCTATTGAGGTTAATCCTAACAGGGTATAGCTCCTAACAGGGCTTTGGGATCTTTAACAGGATTCACTCCTAGCAGAGCACTTTGTAGACCTTAACCGGTCTATTACCTATTCTGCAGATAGTTTACTTGTGAGTCCCATCTCATCGTGGTTTTTCCCAATTGGGTTTTCCACATATAAACACTTGTTTCATGGTGGATGTTTTACTTGTTGTGGATGCTTTAATATCACTTTGGATTGCATGCATAGTATTAAGTAAACCGGTTAATTGTTTTTACCGGTCTGTGTTTAAAGTGGTATTATTTTTGTTGTCACTGATTCACCCTCCCTCTTAGTGCTTTATAAGTCTATCAATTGGGATCAGAGCCTAAATTCCTTAAGGCTTAATCGCTTGGAAGGAAACCCTGAAGCCACCATGGGGGATAAGAGTTATTTAGAGATGGCTAGAGTGCTTGATACAACCAAGGAAGAGATTGAAACCCCGAGGGTCAGATTTAAAGCTTCTCAAGTTAAGAGGAGAGAATTGATTGAACAACTATTAGAGATCTCTAACAATAGTTCTTCAAATGAGGCTAATATTAATGCATTAGCTGAAGGAGTGGAAAAACTGAATTGTGAAAATCTAAATTTGAGGAGACAACTTGAAGCCCTAACAATTTGCATGAGCCAAGAGCTTGAAGCAAGGAGGGCACCTCAAGACCTAATCAAAGAGAGATATCATGAGATTTTCAAGATCAAGCAGGAGAATGCAACTTTGCATGAACATTGGCATGAAGAGAAGGAAGAGAAAGAAGCTTTGCATTTAGATCGTGAAATGGCAATATCTCTAAGAGAGACTAACAAAGCACAATGAAGATCTTACCAAAGATCTTATTGAGCCTAATGGAAAGCTTGAAAAGTTCAATAAGAGTTCTTCTATGCTGGATGAGCAAATCCAATCTCAGAGGATGAAAGGTGACACATCTAGACTAGGTTTCAATACATCTAAGAAAGGAGAATCTTTCGGTATCAAGAGCAACATGCACAAAGGTAAAAATTCTCCTAAGGCTAACAAGCCTACTGGTAATAAAGCTTTCAAACTTGTTTGCTTTATCTTTCATAAACTTGGACATACTACTAATGTGTGTAATTGCAGACCTAGTGAGAACACAGGTTTTAATGGTAATGCTAGATATATCTAGGAGATTTGAAGGTCATTGTTTCACATGCAACATGTATGGACATAGATCAGTTGAATGTAGATATGAAGCAAACAATCTGGTACCTCACATGAATCCAAGACCTAATGATGACTGGAGAAGGACCCATGACAACTGGGGAAACATGAACTGGCAGAAACCCTATGTCAACCGGTTTAGTCCATATGAAATGGAAAAGGTAAAATGTGTGATTTGCACTATTTGCAATAATTATGGACATGTGGATATGAACTATAGAAGGAGAACTCAAAGAGGTAATGCATGACCTTGGAGATCATCTGGGATGGCTTGCTATCATTGTCACAAACCAGGATACATGGAAAAGTTTTGTAGAACCAGGAAGAACAAACTAGTTAACCACTCTAAAGATCATAAAGGTAAGCAAAATGTCAATGTTGAGGAAACTAGAGCGAAGATGAACAGAATCTGGAAGAAGAGTGAGGACAAGCCAGCAGAGGAATCTATCCCTTCAGCTTGTGTGGAGAATCTTGCACCGGTGAACTGAGCCTTTTCAACAAGCCTAAGGGAGCATAGCAGTAAATATACTTCTAGACCACTTGAAGAGTGTATGGTAAGAGAATTTTGCATTTTGAGTTGTTTTGTGAGAATTCTTGATATCATTGTTTATCATTTTTCTAAAGGATTATCAACCGGTTATATACCTATCGGTATAAGCAAGTTTTTCTAAGCGGTATATTAGAGTTTGTTACCCTATCGGTAGAGTAATTAATGCAATGGGTAAGTTTATAAAATCAAGTTTTACCAAGTTATTTTTACCCTAATTACATTCGAAGGAGAGTTCTTGAGCACCAGCAAAGTGAAAAAGAGAATTGTTAGCTAATTGTGAACGGATTTGTGATGCAAAGCGAAAGTTGAATCAGATTCGAAGATAAGTAAAGCTAAAATGGGTGTGCATTCGAGAGATCAACCAAAAACCACCGCCAACATGAAGGGAATAAGGTATTCTTTTGTTAATCTCTCTCAAATCCAGATTATCTAGAATGGCATCATTGTTTACACAAGCTGAGAGACTTATGATTAGTGCTGAAGCTATGGGGTCTATGGAATTAGATAAAACTAAATCATATAATGCATTGTCTCAAGTCCCTGATGGCATTATAATCAAAGGTGATTTATCTAGTTATACAGACTATAAAATTGAGGATCTAGGATTACTGTCAATCTATTCACAACCCAAATCTTTGTGTGATAAAAGTGGGAGAATCAAACCCGAGTACATTAGCGTTTATGAAAAGGGTTTTCATAATGAAATATATTTTCTTGAATATTTTGAGGAAGAACATGTTAGGGTAATCCTTAGTCGTGTGCATGGAGAGAATATGTATCTTGACAGGTCGCACACAATCACAAAGGAAGCAATTCATGCAGTGATCGGTTTTTGACAAACCGAAGTACCTAAGCTGAGGATAATTTCAAAAGATACTATGATTGCATTGACTAATACCACCACTAATGGTCATGCATTTTTGGTTAACAACATTGCAGATCAAGCAGTCAGATTTGCAACTATGGTCATTGGTTATAGGATATTCCATTCCAGCAAGATGAACAGTGTGCCATCTGCTACCATGCATACAACCTACAAGATGATTGTAGAGAATGAAAATTATGACTTATGTGAGGCAATGAGGAGCCAACTGATGTTGAACATAAAATCAATCAAGAATGAAAATAGTCAAAAGTTCAAGTATGGTCAACTGTTGATTGGTCTATTATTCTATTTTTAGAATTTCCTACTAGGAATTGGTGACATTCAATGGCTGAAGGACATACTGGTTACAACTCAAATCAAGAAAAACATTAAGGCTATGAAGAACACATTTCCTGTTTCCATGAACAAATATTTTAATGAGTTCCAAAAGAAGATGAGCATGAGGTTAAGGATACCTGATGATGTGATGAAACACTTTGAAAAAGACATCTATTTCACAATTACCACTGACTTTTTCCTTATGGAGGCCATTGAACCAAGAGAAGATGAGATGGAAGAAATGAGTTATGAAGTCAACTATGACTTATTAATCGGTTATGCCAACAAACTTTTGGCATCTTACAAGGATAAGAAGAAGAAAAGACTGGGAACTTACCAGGAATGGATTGCACCTGCTCAACCCAGTAGTGCCAAAGAGAATAAGAAGAAGAAAGTTAAGCAAGCACCTTCAGTGTCCATCGGTACAAGGGTGACAAGAAGTGTTCAAGTAAAAAAGGAACCTAAACCCAAATTCTATGCAAAGAAGCAGACTGCAACAAAGAAGAGAGGCGGACAACTAATTCTTCAAGCAGAATCTGAGGATACTGACACTAAAGAGGAACCAAAGAAGATGAAATTGATTGGTAAGAAATCAAAACTAGTAGGAGACATTTCAAAGTAGAGTACTCTACTAATGTTGTATCATTCAAGCCTATGACTAATTTTGAGAGAACAATAAAATTATTAGGGAGGAATAGGTTTGATAATGTGAAAGAATATTTTGATTCATTTGATGATGGTCAGAAACAACAAATTGTTCAAGAGGTAATCAACCATCTATGTCAATACAATCGATTGCCTCAAGATATTCAAAAATATATTTCTGATTCTTTGTATTCTATTCTTGCAAATAAGTGGAAAATGGCTATTGAACAAGATCACAAAATTATTGATAGAGTTTTCATTCAATATTTTCCTCAGTTACCTATAGATGAATTGTTAGCATTGTTTGATAATTTCAAAAGACAGTTTCATTCTAAGTCAAGAAGATTGAAGTTATTGGGTGAAGAGGTTAAATCTATTGAAGATGATACTCATCTTATTGCCCAAAACATTCAAAGGATGCATGAGCAATTGAAGAATCACAAAAGTAAACCTGACCAAACAGAGACTAGAGCTCAACCGGAGCTAGATGAAGAAGAGATTATTACACCAGATGTTGTCTATCCTATTAAGCATAAGGATGACACAACTTCTCCATCAGATATTTTCTTTGTAGATGATACTGAAGAAATCTAGGACACTATTAATACAACTAGTAATATCATTGAACCAGTTAAAGAACATGTACAACAACCGGTCATTACTGATACATAGGAAGCAGTTGAAGCACCGGTCAATGAATCTAGTGTGGATATTCAGCCGCCATCGGATAAAGAACACCAAGTTTAAAACCAACTACCACTGGCTATAACATCTACACATGAGAAACAAATCGAGGTAGATAAAGAGACACCGGAGAAAGAAGTTGAAGTAAAGGAAATTGAAAAGAAAAAGGATGAAGAGAAAGAGAAAATGGATGAAAAGGAAAAAAGAAAAGGCGAAGCAACAAACTGATGATGAGGATGACTCAATAAGCATTAAAAGACCTATAGATGTAGATAATATGAGTGCATCTAAACTTATGGAGATTGCTACAGTGATGCAATCTCAGGCTCAAAAGAAAAGGTTAAAAGAGCATTGAAAAGAAGCATAAACAATTCAAACTATTGTTGAGATTCTATCAAGTCTTCTACTAGAGACTGACACTGGCAATTTGACTACCCCTATTGGCAATCTTGGACAATTGGTTTCTGATGCTACTGACCAACTAAAATCCCTTGAAGAAGATGCACATACCTTAGCTAAAAAGAATTACAGAAAAAAGAGAGGAGAGAAATTATTGACATATATTGATAAAGGGAAGATTCCCTTATCCCTGAATAAAGATCTTTTGAGAGCTATTTTTGAAACTGGAGGAAGGATTTTAGCCCATACATCTAACGTTTCATTTTTCTATTTTGATCTGAAAAAGAAGCGAGAAGAGACAAAATGGGAGCTGGAGAGGATATGTACTACTTACATACCTTTATAGGATTCAGCCTTAGCATTTGCAAATCAGTCGATGTTTTGCAACATCGGTTAGATGTTTATGATTGTGAATAGGCTAAGCAACTCCGATCCTTGAAAGAACTAAAGAACCAGTTGAGACCTAAAGTGGACATCTTACAATGGGAATACAAGGATGCAAAAGAGGTTTTGGCAACTCTAGAGATGATCACAATGGATGCAATGGAAGAATTTGCTGCACAAGTTATGACAACTATTGAGATCATTGAAACATTATTGGAAACATGGGATAATGATTTTACTCAGATGAAGATTACTTTCAGTGACATTTTCTTGAAAATTGCAGTGAACACTCCTTGAAAAACTCTTATATTTTTGTATATGTAGTTTTTTATGCAAATTTTGATATAATATATATGTATTTTACTTTTCAATTTGGCATCATTGTCAAAGGGGGAGTAGAAATATGTATGTGTTGTGAAAATTTTGTATGTATTGTTAAGGGGGAGTAGAAATATATATGTATAATTTTTGTAAGCACACTTAGTTGTAAAGCTGTAAAATTTTCTAAGTGTTGCCATCAATGCCAAAGGAGGAGATTATTGGCTTGATGATGATTTTTGTAATGGATGACTTTATGTGTTGTCATTGATGGCACATGTATACACACACATATGTTCACATTTTCATAGTCATCTTAGTTAAGAAAAACTGGTACTACTCCTAAGTCTTTGTAATACAAACCAGTATCCTTTGTATAGAGAAGTCCAATAGGTTTGTAGGTGTCTGACCATTACATGTAGATAACTAGTATATGCAGGAATGACAATTGGTTTTGGTCATTTTCACTTGCACGAGCTTGGAGATACTGTGGAGATCAAGAAGTAAATGGAGGACAACTGGTCTATGAGTTGGAAGAGGTTAACTCTTAAATGGTATCAGTGTTCCAACTAGTTTCACTGGTTGTGTGATGAGTTATCACCAGTTGTGATGAGTTATCCCTAACCGACAGATTTGGTAGTAATATGTGATGTGTTATGCAAGATTATCTAGATACATTGCACCTAAGAAATTGTGATACAATTCCTGAGCCGACATAAAATCTAATGTCTATATAATGACATTGTGATGAACTATTTTAATGATGTGAGATACAAGTGATAAGTTGATGTGATTTATCAAAGGAGTTATGAGTAGATCATTGATGCAGTATTGAGTGAGCTGAAGAGGATCTATACTAGCAAGATGTGCTATTTTTGGATCACACCACCTGTTGTTTTCTAATCACTACAACAGTTAAATCCCCTAACCAGGTAAGCTCTAACAAGCTTCATTGTACAAATCCTCTAACCATGTGATATATTAGTTTGGGTTTGAAATCCTCTACTGAGGTTATTCCTGATAGGGCTTTGGGATCTTTAACATGATTCACTCCTAGTAGAGCACTTTGTAGACCTTAATTGGTCAATTACCTATTCTGTAGATAGTTAACTTGTGAGTCCCATCTTACCATGGTTTTTCTCAGTTGGGTTTTCCATGTATAAAACTTGTGTTATGGTGGATGTTTTAGTTGTTGTAGATGCTTTAATATCACTTTGGATTGCATGCATAGTATTAAGTAATCCAGTTAACTATTTTTACCGGTCTGTGTTTAAAGTGGTATTATTTTTGTTGTCACTAATTCACCCCCCCTCTCAGTGCCTTATAAGTCTATCAATATGATGGGATTGAATGGTGGATAAAGGATAAATGTATTGGGACCAATGACAAGGGAGAACCAAGGTTTGGTAAAAGGATGGATGAATGGAGGGAGATTATGTTTGGATAAGAGATAGATGGATTGGGTGGATTTATAAGTATAGGATATGGAGGACTAAATGATGGAGGGTAGGAGTATGGAAACCCAATAACTATGTTGCAAAGGAGTGCAATAGCCCACACTAGAAGTAGTCTAATAAAGGATAGTGGATAAAGATGTATGATATGGAAGGAAAATGTGTAATGGATATAGATGGTGGAGGAATTAAGGCTTGTATTTTCCAAAGAATGCATATTATTTATTTTTCCTCTAGCTAAATCAAGATCATAGGTAGGAATGGATGATGGATTTGGATAGGATGAGGGATATGAGATGTAGGATATGGATAGGATAATCAAGATCAAAGATGACGATGGACTTGGATAGGATTATGGATAGTGGAAGGAGGATAAATGGATTATGTGGATGGTAGGATAGTATGAATGAAGATTTCCTCCAAGTGTGGAGAGCAAGATGATTAAGGGATTACACATGACACTTGTTTACCCAAGGTGCCACAAGAAGTTGTTTTCACCATTGGATGGATTTTTTCCTTACTTTTTTTTTTCTTCTCTCTCTCTCTTTTTTTTTTTGGATTTTTTTTGGGAATAGTTTGGATTGATGAGGATGAGGATAAGTGGATGTGGAAGATAGTGGATGTATGAAAGAGGGATGGAGGAAGGACTCAAGCACCTAGTTCCATGGATAGTATCCCTTAAAGATGTGCTTCGTTGAACCAAGATAACTGGAGGTATACTCATAGATGTTGGTAGAAATGGATGGGGATATGGAATGGATGGAAGATGGAGAGGTATAAGTATTTATGCAAAATTTTGGACTAAAGGAATGACATTATGGAAAATGGACGTTGGACAATGGATGGGGTTGTGACATACTTGTGGATAAATGGATGGGAATGTTGGTAAGAACAACATTGGCACACACCTTGAAGGGTGGTGGAGTTGTGGAAGAGAGGGTTTTGAATTAGATGGATGATAAAGTGTGGATTTTTGGACATGAGGAACCAAAATAGATGAAGGGGATGATGGAATTAAGATAGTGGATTTTTGGACATAAGGACCCAAAATAGATTTTGGAGATGGGGGATTAGAGGACTTGTGATGGAAGGGAGCTTTTGGATTAACAAGTTTGGATGTCAATTTGGATTTCTCTTTGAAATGCATTTCTTCTATGAGTAGTTTGGGAATCCAAATGGTTTTTAATTTTTTATTTTGGGGCCTTTGTGGCCTTTTGGATTTTTCTTTCTTCTTTCGGATCATACTTTTATTTTCTTGAGCATGTTTTTTGATGCGAAATGTTCTGATTAATTTAGAAAAATAGGTTTTCAGGACCCGAAACCTTTAACAAAGGAGATTAAGATAAGACAATAAAAAGTCTAGAGCTTAAAAGCCGCTTACAAAATGACTAGCAAAAAAGCCAGCAAACCAAAAAGACAGCTAAGATAAAAACAATAAAGAAACAAGGAAAGCGCTACACAACTATAGTCTTCAGCAGGTCCTCTGCCTTTTTCACCAACTGGTCATAGGTGGCCCCAATAGCTTTGAGATCTTCTAGGTCCTTGTTAGGTTTCTTTTCTTTCTTTTTGCCTCTAGTTCGGGTTTTGGGTCCTTGAGCATCCTCTGTACCTTCACTATCTGGGTCAATATCTAGGATCTCCTTCTCTTCGTCCAGTTTGCTGATGAGAGTATTAGTGTTGCTATCAGAAATCTTCAGGATGCTTAAACTCTGTTCAACAATAATCTTTAGGCACTCCTCTATTTTACTGACTTTACTGGCAGTACCCAAGATAGTTTGATCATTAGCGTCAGCAAGATTTTTCCTTTCCAGCAGATCTTTCTCTAATTCTCAAATCTGGGATTGAAGGAGTCTCTTATGTTTTCAGCTTTTGATTTCTTGGATTTTTTGTGGATTTCTAGTTGTATGCATTTGATATTTAGCATCCAAATTGCTTCCAATAGAAATGGTGTGGGTGCATGAGGATGGATGACTTAGATATTTTATGGATGAGATGATGGAGGGAGAGTGTTGGAAGGAATTCAAGGATGTGTGCCTTTGTTGATATTTCTTAGTGATCATTTGAGGTAATGGAGTGGTTGATGGAGGGAGGTAAGGACCCAAGATGGATTGAAGGGGTGAAGGGTTTATCTTTGAAATATAAGGACCCAAAATGAACTCAGATAAGGAAGGAATGGACTTTTGGATGTAAGGGCCCAAAATGGATGTGGAAGATGAGGGATGGTGTGATTTTGATTTATATAAAGGGATTTCAGATTTAGGAGGGATAGAAGATATACCAACATCTTGAGCATGAGCCTTGTAGTTGAGACCATATGATCTTTCATTTTCTTTGACTTGAAGGGGTTCCAATATGCCTTGTTCATGGAGGCCTAACCCTTTGCCTTGATAATTCATTTTTTCACAAATTATTTTTCCAATAGGATACTTATTATTTTGGAAACAAGATGCGAGTCCATTTTGAGAGGGATGCGAGGTGGAAGGAGTGGAAAAATATTGGAGGAAACCGCAATGGATAAAGGTGGAAGAGCCAAGTTGATAGGTATGGGATTCATGAATGGTTTCACTAGGGGTGGTGGGCTCCTGTGAAGGAATATGATCATGTGGAGGACTAGGAGGAATATTAGGATAATGAGATGGATTGGTATCATGACATGGAGATGGTGGAATACTTTGATCTTTACTTGGGATGAGATCCTGTGGTGGAGTGGAATAGATGATTGGATCTTGAGATGAAAGGGGATCATGCAATGGAGTGACATCATGAGATGGAGGGTTTCTTTGATCTTGAATTGGAGAGGAATCTATGCTAGCATGCTTTGGAACAAGGTCTTGGCATGTTTGGGATTGTGGGGTTTGTGTGATGGAGGAGCATATGGATTCTTCAACTTGGGTAGATGGAGGGATGGTAGTATCATGAAGCTTAGCAAATTGAGAATTGTCTTGATTTGGAGGGGATGAAGGTGGATGCATGACTTGGGGAGATAGGGAAAATTTGGTTTGAGGTGGGGATTTTGTCTTATTTGCTAGTATTTCTTGGATAAAATTGTGGAGGAAGGACTTGGAGGATGGGGATGGTGTGGATTTTGGAGGATGAGGATTGTGCGGAGGTTTAGTGTTAGATGGAGGATTGGGATTATGGATTGGGGGATTGGGATTAAGGCTTGGAGAATTATGGTGTAAAGGATTTGGATGGTGACTGGATATGATAGGTGTTATGAAAAGATGGGGTTTGGGATGTGGATGGTGGGGGAAGATGGAGGTATACATATTGGATGGGAGGGACATGTGGACAAGGGATAATATGGGCACATAAAAGGAATAAGATGGATTTCCCTTGTCAAAGGTAGAGGAACGATAAGGAATGTGAGATGGATTGGTATTGGATATAATTAGTTGAGGTGGATTTGGATAACTTTGAGGTGAGTATGTGTTGGATGTGTTTAATTGAAAGGGTGATCCTTGAACTTCCATAAGCATTTGCTCATACCAAGCTCTGATTTTTGGATTTTGGATTTGGTTTGGAGGTCTTTGATAAGGATTGTGATCGAGAAGTTTAGCTCTTTGGCTAGCCATATTTTTTCTTTTGGGCTTGTGTCAAGACTATGCAAGGGTGACATCAAAATGGAAAGAGAGGAAAGATGGTTGGAGGTGTAAATGCTAGATGAATGTATATGGGACATGGAGTTAGGAATTAGTGATTTGATTGTGGTGTAGGAACACCCTTTTAAGCTCTCCCTCCTTCTTGTTTTGTTGGTTTTATGCTTTTATGAAGCCATTGTACATAAAATAATGAGCCATGTGCTCATAGGTCCTAGGTAGGGTCCTAGAGGAGATCTTAGGGGTCATAAGTCAAGATTGTGATTTTCTTGAAAATGAAGGGTATGTGTGTCCTGGAGGTGTTTAGGGGTCTTTCATATCATGGTGGTATCCTTAGGCTGGCCTATTGTGGGTCTAGGAGTCATGGAGAGAAACATTGGGAAAGTTGCTCAAAAGTTGCATGACAACTTTTAAAAGTTGTCAAGCAACTTTTCCACCATGGTGTCAAAATCCTTAGGTTAAAAGTTGTCAAGCAACTTTTCCACCATGGTGTCAAAATCCTTACGTTAGTGTGGAAAACCCTAGAATGGGGACACAGACTGAGGTACAGGTAGTATAAGTACTTGCAAACCCTAAATGAATGGATTGGATGTCAGAGATTGTATGACCCTAGCAGAAAGATTAGGCTGAGACTGTGAAACTGTTACCAGTTAGTTTGAATGAAGAAAACAAGTAAATTAATGGATTGAGAAATGCCAAAATTTGTGTGGAATGTTTTTCCTAGTGTAGATACTTTCATTTCAAGCAATTAGTTTAGGTTTTTATTTGCAGATTGTAAGTGTTTGTAAATAGTCTGTAAACTGTCTTCTTACTGTCTAGTTTTGGATAGGATTGTGTAAATGAAGTCTTAACTCCATTCCCCATTGTGGAAACACCATGAAACAATGGGGAATGAGAGTAAAGACCCTATACTATAGTCCCAAGGAAGTAGGGCCCTTGTAAATGTAAGGAGGCCAAGCAAAGGCTCATTCCTAGGCGAGAGTGGACAATGCCCGGTTAGGAATGGTTGTTGGTGCAGAGGTCTTGGAGAGCAAGGTTGATTAGTGGAGAGGGCATCCATTGGAGGAAGTGCAAAGGAGTTTTTGAAGCATCATTAGTGTGAAGGAGGAGCCTCCACCTATCCAAACAAGGTGGCTAAAACTCAAAGTACTCACTGTGACCCAGGCAGACCCTAGAAACCCTCACAAAACCCTTTAAAACCCCAAAATTCACCCTAGGCACTGAATGACCACTTGGAGGCCCAAAACCTAGAAAATCCTTGAGCCCTTGCCAATTGAATGGTAGTCCATTTTGGGAGTTAGGGTTGTTTGTGCATGAGAGGGAGCCCTAGAAGACCGGTTAGGAGGCCTAATTGGTCCTAATCCTTGTAGCCCTTTTTGAAGGCAAAAACCCAAATTTGTGAAATCAGTAAGGGGTTAGAGTCTTGAAACCTCTTGGGGGCTCATGAATGGGTGGATAGACCATGGAATAGACCTGAAACAACCTTGCTAAGATCTTGGAAGGTGTGGTACAAGATTAGCCCTTATTAGCCATAGTAAGGGATCTTGAGTCTCATGAGTAGGTGAGACCTTAGGAGCAACATAGCAACTCATTGGTGGGTGGATTGGGCAAGGTCAGGGGATTCCTCAAGGAAAGGAAGTCCTAGAGACCCTAGGGTGTGAGGAGATCACTAGGAGATCCAAGGAAAGGATCCAAGAGCATAGACTAGGCTAGTCTATCCCAAACTCCATTGCCCATCAGATTGGTATCAGAGCAAGTAAAAGACTTATTGGACTGTGAATGTCTCTATATACTGGTGAATCAATAGGGGAGAGAAGAATGGTTACTAATGCAGAGTTGGCTAGAGAGGTGGAAGAACAGAAGGAGAAGAATATACTCCTTGAAGAAGCTATGAGTGAGATAAGGGATAAACTACAGGAAGTGGTGGATCAGAGGACACATGAACCTTGGGATGAAGACACCAAGGGTAAAGGAAAGAGAACTATAGACATAGATGACATAATCCCTGAACTTGATCCCTTATTCAATGAAGAACCTTTTGTGAAGGCTATTAAAGCTTTGAACACCAAAGCTTTTGAAGGATTGCCACATTTCAGTGGAAGAATGGACATAGACACTGTTATGGAATGGATTGAGGGCATGGAAAACCACTTTGAGTGTGAAGGAGTGATAGAGGCTTAGAAGGTTAAATTTTCCAAATCAAGATGAAGGGGAGTAGCTTTGACATGGTGGAAGTACCTGCAAGAAGAAAGGGTTAGCATGGGGAAGCTACCTATTGCAAATTGGAAGGATATGGTGAGTAAGATTAAGGAGAACTACTTACCAGAGGATTATGAAGTCCAACTTCATAAGAAGAGACAAGGATTGAAGCAAAAAGATCTTGATGTAACTTCCTACACCGAAGAGTTTCAAAAACTATGTCTTAGATCAAAGGTCCAAGAAGATGAATCTATTAAGGTGGCTAGGTATCTAAGCGGCCTAAAGTGGAACATTCAAGAGGAGATAAGCCTATGGACTCCTACTACTATACAGAAATGTCATCAGCTTGTTGTTAAGGTAGAAGAGAGGAACAAAAGGAAAGAAGACTCCAATAACAAGGGTAGAGGCAGAGGTAGAGACCAAGTGAATCACCAAGGTGGTTACCAAAGCAAGACAAATAAGCAAAGAAACCAAGGAGAAGCCAAGTTGATTGAGCATGGTAGTGAAACCAATCCTAGAGGAGGACATTCTAGAGGAAGAGGTGCACAAGGTGGTCCAAATAGGGGTAGAGGTACCAGTAAAGGTAACTTCTATTTTGCAACTATGAAGTGTTACAATTGTGGATAATTGGGACACCCGACATATAGATGCCTTGACAAGCCTACATCATCAAACAATGGAAAGAGGGTTGCTTATGCACAAGAAGACTCTTCAAGTAGCAAGACACCGAATGTGAACCAGATTGAATCAAAATTTGGTGAGAATCTGATTTTCAATAGGATTTTGATCAGACAGCCGGTTAAGGACGAACCCAAACATAGGAGAGCATTGTTTAGAGTGAGATGCAAAGTTCTTGGTAAAGTGTGCAAGGTGATAGTTGATACAGGCTCAATTGACAACATCATCTCAGAAGAGGTAGTTAGGAAGTTGAAACTCACAAGAATACCCCACACCAATCCTTACAAAGTGACTTGGTTGAACAAAGGATAGAGTGTGGTAGTCAATGAGCAGACTTGGGTAGAGTTTTCTATTGGAGGATATAAGGATAAGATTCTTTGTGATGTGTTACCTATGGATGCATGTCACTTGTTGCTAGGAAGACCCTGGAAATTTGATAGGAAGGTGATTTATGATGGAGAGGAGAACTCCATATCCTTTAAGAAGGATAGCAAGACCTTCAAGATTCAATCTTTGACAGAGGATGAAGAGGGCACTTCAAAAACACCAAGTGTTTTAATGGCTACTGGTAAAGAGTTCTTAAATATGATACATGAGGAGGAGATAGTTAAGTGTGCCATCTTTGTGAAGCCAAAGGAGAAAGCAGACAAGTTGCAAGCAGAAATACCTAAGGAGGTGAAGCAAATGTTGCAAGAGTATAAGGATATAGTGAGTGATGGAGCACCTGCAACACTCCCACCAAGAAGGTCTATAAGTCATCAAATAGACTTTGTTCCTGGTGCATCCTTACCTAACAAGGCTGCATATAATCTCACACCTAATCAGAATAAGGAGGTAGTAAGGCAAGTGCAAGAGTTATTGGAACAAGGACTGATTAAGAAGAGCATTAGCCCATGTGCAGTCTTGGTAGTGCTAGCATCAAAAAAAGGAGGTAAGTGGAGACTTTGGACTGACTCAAGAGCAATCAATAGGATTACCATAAGGTATAGGTTTCCTATTCCTAGAATAGAGGATCTAATGGATTGTTTAGGAGGGGCTATGTATTTTACTAAGCTTGACCTTAAAAGTGGTTATCACCAGATAATAATTAAGGAGGGTGATGAGTGGAAGACTGCTTTTAAAACCATAGATGGATTGTATGAATGGCTTGTGATGCCATTTGGGATTACTAATGCTCCAAGCACCTTCATGAGGTTGATGAATGAAGTGTTGAAGGATTTCACAGGCAGATTTGTGGTGGTGTATTTAAATGACATTCTCATCTATAGTAGAACCAAAGAAGAGCACCTTGAGCATTTGAGGTTAGTCTTAGAGAGGTTGCATGAGGAGAAGCTATCCATCAACCTAGAGAAGTGTGACTTCTTGAAGCAAGAGCTGGTTTATCTAGGATTTGTGGTGTCTAAAGGAACCTTGAAGATGGATCCAAGCAAAGTAGAGGCAATCTTGAATTGGCCTGCACCTAAAACAGGGACTGAAGTTAGAAGTTTCCATGGATTAGCTCAATTCTATAGGAAATTTATGAGGAATTTCAGTGGCATATGTGCACCAGTCCTTGAAACCATTAAAGGAGGTCTTAAAAGTAAGTTTAAATGGACTGAGTAGGCAGACAAAGCATTTCAATTGTTGAAACAGGAAGTAGCCACAAAACCCATCCTTCTCCTACCTATGTTTGATAAGCTATTCACTTTGGGGTGTGATGTAAGTGGAGTTGCAGTAGGTGGTGTGTTGAGTCAAGAGGGAAGACCTGTGGCATTTTTCAGTGAGAAGCTTAATGAAGCAAAGAAGAAGTACTCAGTTTATGACCTAGAGTTGTATGCATTAGTGCAGTCTCTAAAGAAATGGAGGCATTACCTACTTCCAAAAGAATTTGTGGTGTTCATAGACAATCGGGCATTGAGTTACATAAATACTCAAGAGAAGCTAATAAATAGGCATCTAAAATGGATGGAATACCTCCAATCCTTCACCTTCACCATCAAGCATAAGAAGGGGAAGCTTAACAGGGTGGCAGATGCATTGATCAGGAAGTTGTTGATAGTTCAAGAGGTACAGTTGTAGAGGATAGGAATAGAAGGTTTCAAAGACCTCTATGAAGGAGATGAAGACTTCTCAACAACTTACAAGGTTTGAAAAGAGTTTGAGAACCATTTTCATGGTGAGTATGCAGATTACACTCTCCAAAATGGTCTCTTGTTCAAGGGTAACTAGTTGTGTGTACCTAGAGGATCTATGAGGGAGAACCTCATCCAAGAAAAACATAATGGAAGTTTAAGTGGACACTTTGGGATTAACGAAACCTTGGACTTAGTATAGAGGTACTACTATTGGCTGAAGTTGCCAAGGGATGTGAAAAGATATGTAGAACAATGTGGTGTATGCCAAAGAGCCAAAGGTGGATCAAGTAATGCTGGTTTATATCAACCATTACCGGTCCCTAATAGACCTTGGGAATGTTTAAGCATGGACTTTGTAGTAGGACTTCCCAAGACAAAAATAGGTATGGACAACATCTATGTGGTTGTAGATAGATTTTCCAAGATGAGTCATTTTATCCCATGTAAGACTACACATGATGCAAGCTATGTTGCACATCTCTTCTTCAAAGAGATTGTTAGGATTCATGGACTCCCTTTAAGCATTTTTTTAGATAGGGACAACAAGTTCATGGGTCATTTTTGGCAAACATTATGGAGGAGACTAGGAACTGACTTGTCATTTAGCTCAGCTTACCATCCACAAATAGATGGTCAAACTGAAGTCATCAATAGGGTGTTAGGTAGCTTGTTGAGGTGTTTAACTAAGGAGTGTGGCTAGAAATGGGACCTAATCATTTCTCAAGCAAAGTATGCATATAATGACAGTGTGAATAGAACCATAGGTAGAAGTTCTTTTGAGGTTGTCTATGGCAAACATCTAAGAGGAGTATGTGAGTTGAGAGACCTTGGTAGTTTGGAGATGAAGAGTGGACAAGTAGAAGACTTCACTCAAACCATCAAGGAAGTTCAAGAGTAGATTAAGAAGGCCATCCTTGACTCCACTCAAAAACTGAAAGCCAAAGTGGATGAGAAGAGGAGAGAAGTTCAGTTCCAGGTGGGTGACTATGTGATGGTCCATTTGAGCAAAGCTAGGATGCAAGGTGGTAAGCCTACCAAACTAAAAATGAGAAGGGTAAGACCTTGTAGAATCCTATCGCAATATGGTAAGAATGCCCACAAAGTTGACCTACCTCCAGATTTAGCTATATCACCAGTCTTTAATGTAGCTGACCTGATCATGTACAAGGGTGAGATAGCAGGACAGACTAAGAACCAAGCCAAGGTACTACAGGACCTTGATGGTAATGTCTTACCATAGGTGAAGAAGCCTATAGTAGAGGAGATCTTGGAATCAAGAGTGAAGAAGTCTACCAGACTCTAGGTCTACATGGAACACTTGGTGAAGTGGGCAGGATAGCTTGAGTCGGAAGCAACTTGGGTGGAGGAGAGAAAGTTCAAGACACTTGGAATAGATCTGGCTCTCATCTCTTCTTCTATTTCTTAGTTGTGTGCGGAGGGGGAGTATGGTGCAGGAGAACCTTTTCAAGCTCTCCCTCCTTCTTCTTTTGTTTGTGTTATGCTTCTTATGAAGCCATTGTACATAAAATAATGAGCCATGTGCTCATAGGTCCTAGGTAGGGTCCTAGAGGAGATCTTAGGGGTCATAAGTCAAGATTGTAATTTTTTTGAAAATGAAGGGTATGTGTGTCCTGGAGGTGTTTAGGGGTATCCTTAAGTTGGCCTATTGTGCATCTAGGAGTCATGGAGAGCAACATTGGGAAAGTTGCTCAAAAGTTGCATGACAACTTTTAAAAGCTGTCAAGCAACTTTTCCACCATGGTGTCAAAATCCTTAGGCTAGCATCAAAAACCATAGAATAGGCACACAGAATGAGGTACAGGTAGTATAAGTACTTGCAAACTCTAAATGAATGGGTTGGATGTCAGAGATTATATGACCCTAGCAGAAACATCAGACTGAGACTGTGAAACTATTACCAGTCAGTTGGAATGAAGAAAACAAGTAAATTAATGGATTGAGAAATGCCAAAATCTGTGTGGAATTTTTTTCCTAGTGTAGATACTTTCATTTCAAGAAATTATTTTAGGTTTTTATTTGCAGATTGTAAGTGTTTGTAAATAGTCTGTAAATCATCTTCTTACTGTCTAGTTTTGGACAAGATTGTGTAAATGAAGTCTTAACTCCATTCCCCATTGTGGAAACACCATGAAACCATGGGGAATGAGAGTGAAGACCATGTACTATAGTCCCAAGCAAGAAGGGACCTTGGAAATTCAAGGAGGCCAAGCAAAGGCTCATTCCTAGGCAAAAATGGACAGTGCCCGGTTAGGAATGGTTGTTGGTGCAGAGGTCTTGGAGAGCAAGGTTGATTAGTGGAGAGTACAGCCATTGGAGGAAGTGCAGAGGAGTGTTTGAAGCATCATTGGTGTGAAGGAGGAGCCTCCACCTATCCAAACAAGGTGGCTAAAACTCAAAGTACTCACTGTGACCCAGGCAGACCCTAGAAACCCTCACAAAACCCTTTAAAACCCCAAAATTCGCCCTAGGCACTATACGACCACTTGGAGGCCCAAAACCTAGAAAATCCTTGAGCCCTTGCCAATTGAATGGTATTCCATTTTGGGATTTAGGGCTTTTTGTGCATTGTTTGTGAGAGGGATCCCTAGAAGACCGGTTAGGAGGCCTAATTGGTCCTAATCCTTGTAGCCCTTTTTGAAGGCAAAAACCCAAATTTGTGAAATTGGTAAAGGGTTAGAGTCTTGAAACCTATTGGGGGCTCATGAATGGGTGGATATACCATGGAATAGACTTGAAACAACCTTGCTAAGACCTTGGAAGGTGTGGTACAAGATTAGCCCTTATTAGCCATAGTAAGGGATCTTGAGTCTCATGAGTAGGTGAGACCTTAGGAGCAGCATAGCAACTCATTTGTGGGTGGATTGGGCAAGGTTAGGGGATTCCTCAAGAAAAGGAAGTCCTAGAGACCCTAGGGTGTGAGGAGAACACCAAGAGATCCAAGGAAAGGATCCAAGAGCATAGACTAGGCTAGTCTATCCCAAACTCCATTACCCATCAGATTGGAAAAGATTGAACCTTAAGGTAGGATTTGATGGTTGCATTTGGATTGAACTTTGATACTTTGATTAGGATTAGGTTGGATTGGATTGAACCATGTGTTAGGATTCCCAAAGATACTGAGAGGGGGGGGGTGAATCAGTATCTAACCGGTTTAAGGATTTACTTGATTTAAAACATGTAAAGCATGTCAATGCAGTGTACCAGTAAATCAAAAGTAATGCAATAAACAAGAAAAAAAAAAACCACATGAAGAGCACACCATAACACATTATTTTAATGAGGAAACCCGATGTGCGAAAAACCTCGGTGGGATTTGTGACCCACAATATTCACTTACTGGCCAATAAGGGAATATTATTGCTACAATAGGGGCCTGCACATGCAGGAAGGCCAAGTGCTTAGAGCTCACTGCTCAATTACAAAAGGAAGTCACACTAACTTATAAAAATGGATTATAATAATCCAATGTCTTGTACTTCTTCAAAATAGCATCTGCTATGCTAGATCTAGTACCGATTTTAGCTCTGCTACATACATAAACCCTTAACCTAAAATTCCCATATTAGGTCTGCATTATTTTTCTTATCCTTCATTTCCAAATGTTCTATAATGATCTCATACATATATGAGTCATCTTATAACTCGGCATGTCGGCTTATAATGATTTTACAATTAATTACAAAATATATTACAAATAAAATTCCTGTCGGCCTGGGTGCTGGTATCCTTTCTTTCACTGCCACTATTCTATGTGTCGGTGTAGAGTTTGTCATTGCCGGTGCTGGTATCATATGATTGCAAGGTTTCCATCAATGACAAAACCTTCAATCACCTACAATTTGTCATTGGAGTGTGCATTTTCCAATAATCTCCCCCTTTAGCATTGATGGCAACACTCATGAGAAAAATCCAAAAAGTGTCGTTCAAAAAGAATCTGCCAAAATTGTCTTACGAAAAACTGTCTTACCAAAAACTGTATGCCGAACATATGTGCTCCCCCTGAGCTGATGGTGTCTTCTGCTAATCATTTTTCTCATTACCACTACTCCCCCTTTGGCATCAATGACAAAGGTTATCAAAGTGTCAACTGAGTGTGGTTTCTAGCTTCATCCCTATAACTGGTTGGTTACAATCTAAAAAAGGTTTACCAATACCAGATTCAGGCTCTCAGTGAACCGTTCACTATCCTTTAATGCGACCTCTGTCCTCTGAATTGTACCGGTGAGGTGTTGCATTTGTTGTTCCGGTGTCTTCTGTCCTTGAACCAATGCCTCAGATATCTCTTTTCTCAAGGAGGCGAGGTAGTCCAATTTTGGAATAAGTCTCCATTTTAGATCTTTTGCCTTTCCTTTTATTCTTTCCTTCTCTCTTTCAAATTTTTGAAGTTCCTCCTCAAAACCTGTTATTTTCTACTCAAAAACTGATAATGGTTCGGATGAATTAATGAAATTGTCAGCTAATTTATTTATTTCTTCCTATACCATACTAATCTTCTTGTCTATATTTACTATCAAAAATTTTGTTTTACATGTATCTTTGTACAACTTTTAAAATTCTTTTAGTGTTTTACATAGTGCCGGTAAAAGAGTGTCAAATTGTCTCATGCACTTCTTTATTTCCTCTTCAAAGAATTTATGTTTTTCTTTCTCAATTTTCTCTTTGAATGCTTCCTCATTTATTTGTTCAACTGTCACAATGTTGTTAGTAATATACTTAGACAATATGTCAAGTTGATTTAAAGAATCTTTATTATCCACATTACACTTGGGTGCTACCATTTTCAAAATTGGGATTGTATCATCAATAGCTTTGTATGCTTGTGCATTGCACTCTGTTATTTTCTTGATTGAATCCCATAGAACTTCTGTCACATTTGTTGGTCTGAATTCTCCCATGGAAGAACCAACAATTTGTATTCTGCCGGTGTGAGTAACTTCTTTGCTTGTAGTGACCTTTGGTAGGTCAGTTTGTGTTTGCATTTCTCTAAGAAAAGGTTTGGGTTTCTCAACTGTTGCCAGTGGCACTATCTTTGCATGAAACTGTTCCTGTGAGGGAGCCTATTGCTCTACCTATTTCTCAGTGTTGTCCACTGCTATTTTTTCTTCTATGCTACCTGTTGCTAGTGACTCAGTAGATGAATCATTATGTACATCTGTGGTCTTTTCCTTTTCAGTGTCCGGGGTCACTGTAATGTTTTCTGTCGGTGGCTCTATTGCCACATCTAATTTCCTAGTTGATTCTTTATCCACCACAATATTGAATTTCTGAGTGTCAATGTTCATTGTATATAACACCTTAGAATCAGGATTTGTATCCTCATGTGGTGTGTCCGTACTCTCAGTAGCCGGTTGATTATCAGTAGTAACTATCGGTGGAGTATCTAGAGGCGGTGGGGATAAGTTGTCTGTTATTTTTATACTGGGTGGTCCACCAACCTTACCTTTTCCCTTATCCTTTTGATATACCTTGATGGGTTTAGGGATTCAATACTCTTCTTGTTTCTCCTTCTCTACAAATAATATATCCCATGCATCAACTGTTTCTTCTGTTACCTCATTCACTCTACCTACCATCAGTGCTACATGCCAGTGAGCAGTTGAAAATAATGACCGGTTAGCCTCAGAGATCAATTGATCTATCTCTTTAGGTGAGTTGACGGGATGTACAACAAGTAGTTTTTCAATCTTTTTTTTCTTATCAAGCTCAACAATAGCTAGCCTTCTAGCTTCTAGTCTATTATACAGATCTACCGGTATTTCATCAACAACTTGCATCAAAAATTTCTTGTAAATATCTAAGTGTAAGATTACACTGTTCTCTACTTTCTCCTTGTCATCAGCCGATAGTGTGTCATATAATTTGTTAATGTTTTTCAGCTTTCCATACTCTATTATTTCATTGAGAAGTTTATCAATGGGAGCAATAGTTTGTTGAGTCTTCTTCTTAGGGGTCATCTTCTTTTTCTTTAGAGCTTCTAGGAGGGCTTTTGCATAAGTTTCTATTATGTTGCCATCAGTTTCATAGCCCATTTCAGTTACCCAGATGGTTCTAGGAATAAATGTCTCCATCCAAATTTCATCCTTCTTTATTACAAAACAAATTTGATCCTTATATTTGTCCACAATTACTTGTGACAATCTAACTCTAGTTTTCATTCGAGCCTTCAATGCCTAAAAATACTCATTTATGTTATTTTCCCTGTTCTCTCCCATGTTGTTTAGTAAATCTAACAATTGTTTGCCTATCGGTATATCAAAACCAAAATTTCTAATACCAATACTGGGTACTTGTTTGGTTATGTACAACATCAGACAAACAAGTAGGTTTCCATATCGGAATGTTCCCTTTTTGTCTTTCTTTATCTTTCCCAAATTATCAATCAGTTCATCTTTAAGCCATTCACACACATCTATTATTGCATTATCTTTTACCATATCATAGGCACTTTTAATGCATAGGCTAGAGACTGAGTTTAACCTATTTGCATGTGTAGTTTTGTAGCCTAATATCATACTGATAAATTTGACATTGATATCCGTTACATCATTTACCCTTAGTGATCTCTTGTCAAATGTTGCACCAGTTAGGTCTATCACTGTGTCATTTGAGACTCTCTTGGTTTTGTTAGGTCTGTTACCGATGGAAGGTAACCCTATTACAACTTTGATAGCTTCCTTAGTAATCTTGTGAATAGAGTCCAACCAAAAGAATTCACCATGAACCCTGCTTAGCACAATTCTTATGATATCCTTGGGAAAATCTGGGATACTAAAAATTTCTGTAAAACCTAGGGTTTCTATTATCTTGTGTTCAGTTTTGACATTTCTGGATTCATCACAAATTATAGATTTATACATGTTTTTGATTTCATCATCACCCAATTCCTCTATATGACAATGTATATACATTCTGGGGTCTTCAGCATAAACTACTCCCTTAGGGATTTTAGAGAATGCACCAATGTTATCATCTTTCTTAGCAATTTCGGGAACTAGTTTGAAGACGGGTCTAGGGTGCTTAACTACGTCAACAACAGTAGGGTTTGCAATGAATTCAAGACTAGATGAAGAAGCCATGGTTATAAATACCTTTATCTGCCTTAAGGAATGATTGCTTGATGAATTGCTTCGCTAAGGGTGCCTTCGCTCAGAAATTTTTGCGCTCTCAAAAGTTTGAATGCTTGGTGAATGAAAATGGAGCCAAAACACTTGCTTTATAATGTCATTATCTCCAACTACCACATTTAATGCTTGTCAGTTAAGTAATGACTTAACTTATCTGCCGGTATAGAAGTAATTTCAACTTCTCACCATCAATCGAGGGAATAATAGCATGTTTCTCATTTAGTTGCTAAACCATCAAAGGATTTTCCTTTAGTTAGATGAAGAGTCTCCTATCGGTGGAGTGTTACTTTGTTCTACCAGTGGAGGAGTATTCACATCAACATTCTGATCAGACTTTCTAATCCATTGTTTTGAGAATTCTTGCTTTACCTCTTCAACCTTTTCTTTACCTTTCAAACTAGGACCTTTGTTATTTTCCAGTGAGGTCTTGCTTCTATAAAATTTAGCAATGTGTCCAATCTTGTTACAGGCATAAAAAGTCACATTGTTTTTCTAAATAGCTTTCCCATATCCTATGCCGACATGTGTTCTGCATTGATTAGATAAATGTCCAAATCTTCCATAATCATAACATCTTACATTCATTCTGCAATTTTATGAATTATGACCAACTTTGTTGCATTTAGAACATTGACCGGTGGGTATACTCATGTTCTGATAATTTCTAGGTCTACACTAATTTACTCTATGACCATACTTGTTACAGTTAAAGCATTTGCCATTAAATTTGTAAGCACTAGGTTGTCTTACCAGTTTGTTATGATCATGATTGTTTGTAGTACCGGAGCTTTCATGAACTTCAAAGCCAAGCCCATTTGTATCAGCATTAGGTTTCTGATTCTTGAGCATGTCACCAAGTTCTTTTGAACTTTTCTTGAAAATTTCTTTGTGATGATTTGTAGCAGTTAGTTCACTTTCCAAGATTCCTTTATGTCTTATGAGTTCAGTTCTGTCATTTTGTGTGTGCATTAAATCTATCTTCAACATATCATTTTCATGACTAAGTCTTGTGTTCTTATTTCCAACATCATTTAGTCTTCTCGCCAAGTCTTCTTCATTCTTCTTCCTATCTTCAATTTCTTTACAAAATCTCATAGTCATATCCTACATCTCATTCTGTGTTGTACTGATCTCTTGTCTTAGCTTGCTTACCAGATCGTTAAGAGTTTCCTTTTCATCATTCTCATTCTGCATCTTTTCACAAAGTTCTCTTCTCTTATTTATTGCAATGGTAAGATTTTCTTGAAGCACTTGAATGATATCCTGAGCAGCCTTTAGATCATCTTCAAGTTTGATATTCTTCACCTTTTCTGCATCATAGTCTGAAAGAGTTGTTTTCAATTGTTCTCTCAAGTTTTCCATCTCTACCGGTGTCAAGATCTTCCTCAAGTTGTTAGACTTCTGAAAATAGAGGACCAAGCTTTGATACCAATTGTTAGGATTCCCAAAGATACTGAGAGGAGGAGGGGGTGAATCAGTATCTAATCGGAACTGGTTTAAGGATTTACTTGATTTAAAAAATGTAAAGCATGTCAATGCAGTGTACCGGTAAATCAAAAGTAATGCAGTAAATAAGAAAAACAATAACCACATGAAGAACACACCATAACACAGTAGTTTAACGAGGAAACTTGGTGTGGGAAAAACCTCAATGGGATTTGTGACCCACAATATTCACTTACTGGCCAACAAGGGAATATTACTGCTACAATAGGGGCCTGCACATGTAGGAAGGCCAAGTGCCTAGACCTCACTACTCAATTACAAAAGGAAGTCACACTGACTTACAAAAATGGATTATAATAATCCAATGTCTTGTACTACTTCAAAATAGCATTTGCTATGCCAGATACAATACCGTTTTTAGCTCTGCTGCATACATAAACCTTTAACCTAAAATTCACATATTAGGTCTGTATTATTTCGCCTATCCTTCATTTCCAAATGTTCTATAATGATCTCATACATATATGAGTTATCTTACAACTTGCCATGTCGGCTTACAATGATTTTACAATTAATTACAAAATATATTACCAATAAAATTCCTGTCGGCCTGAGTGCTAGTATCCTTTCTTTCATTGCTGGGTGTTCTGTGTGCTGGTGTAGAGTTTGTCATTTCCAGTGCCGGTATAATTGTCTTACCGGTATCATATGATTGTAAGGTTGTCATCAATGACAAAACCTTCAATCACCTACAATTTCTCATTGGAGTGTGCATTTGCCAACACCATGATCCTTTGATTAGGATTAGGTTGGATTGGATAGGATGACACCTTTTTCTCACTTGGGACAGACAAAGTTTCCAAGCAAGATTAGATAGGATGTAGGGATCAATTATTTTTCTATAAAGCAAGGTAAAAACCTAGCTAGGTTGAATCTAGATCCTATTATTAAGATTGGATTTGATTGGGTCTTTGCTAACTTAGGACAGACTTATGTTCCTAAGTAAGTTTGGACATGGATAAGGGTTTTGATCAACCCCAAGGATTAAAGCTAATTAGGAACAATACTTGAGATAGATATTGTCTCAAGCACTATGCTAATTAATGACGAAAAGGATGAAAAGATCTAGATTAACTTTTGCACAAAGTTTCAATCATGGATTAGGAATGATGATGATTGGATGAGATTTGATAGATTGGGATCAAAAGGTTGATTTTGGTTGATTGCACTAAGTCCACATGAAGCAATGAAAGGTTGAATTGGGAAAAAGATAGTTGGAAAATGAGCATGAGAACCTTGATTGGATGAAGTTGATAAGGATTAGGTTCCTAAATGGAAGATTATAGATGGATTAGGTATGGACTAGGAATGATTATGATTGGAAGAATGATTAGGATTGATTAGGTGATGATAGTTGTGATGATTAGGAATGAAGTGATTAAGATGGAGAATAATGATTAGGAGGTTGATAGATAGAATATTTGACTTTGAGATGAAGTGCAAAGCTTGACTTGGAGTACACCTAGACATAAATAAAGAACTTTTTTTTTATGGACTTTTTGAGTTTTATGATTTTTTTTGAATTTTTGAGTTTTATGATATTGTTTTGAATTTTTCTGAGGTTTTATGATGTTTTTAAATTTTTTGACTTAATATGAAAACACACAATAAAATGATTCAAAATACAAAATCTTATGGCTCAATTTGGATTTGTGTCCCCTTTTGGTTTCAAGTTGGGAAGGTGGTCTAAACATTCAAATACATAAGACACATCAATAGGCCTACACAAGTGGGATTATCAATCGTTGTATGCACAAGGCACCACAAGAAAAGATGGCTAAAGAGTTTCAACTAGGCTGCATGGTCTCAATTAGGGGGTGTCCTCTATATACACAAAGTACACGAGGCCTAAATCCATAGATGAAAGAGAATACTACCAAACAACTGGGAGGAGATGGTAACCCAATCTCCACCTTCACTTCCCAAAGGTATAAATTTCTTTGGGGCTTAGCCTGACAATATTCCACTTCCAAGAGGGGTGTCTTTAGATTCACCCCCCGATTTTTATACTCTGTCAGAACACGGGAGTTGAGGTCGTTCCTTGAGGTGATCAAATGCCCAAGCAGGCCTCCTAGAAAATGAAAACAAGACCACTTCTAGTGCACTTAAGTTCACCCTAAAGCGTGAGAGGAGAGCATATGTAAGTGAGTCATGGGGTTCATAAAACACTTGTTTATTTTAGATCCAAATCCAAATGTGAATAGTTCATTTCAAGCCCATTTTGCAAATGTGAGTAAAACACACCAAAAAAAAACTTGTAAAAAGCAAAAATTACTTGCACAAATAGATTCCTTATGATTTTTTGATAAATTTGAAAAAATAAAAAAATGATTTAATATGACAAAGTTATGAGCATTTGAAGTTTCAAAGGAAAAGCTGACTTTGGATGTGTGCACCTGATTTTTGGAGCAGAATTTAGAAGAAAAAAATTATGCCCCATCATAGAGCTCTGAGTCAACTTTCCAACACTGCTATACCCGATTTAGTGAAAGAGCTCTTTTATGTGTTTGCAAAGAAGGAAGGGGGGCTAGGCTCAAGCCCCTAGGAGCCTAAATGTGGTCCCCAGGTGACCAGTAGCCAGTTGAAAGGTGTTTGGTGCCTATTTAGCTCTGCCCCTGGTCTTCCATATGACCAGGGGCTAAAACCCTACAAAAATAAAAATAAATTAAAAAAAAAAGAAAAGAAAGAAGATTTAATATTAAAAAAAATAAACAAAACAAAAAATTAAAGTTTTACTTATAATATACACACATATACCTAGCCCACTGGATTTCTTTCAATGCAAACAAAAGAAACAATTCTATGATTATAAATCAAACTCTTCAAAAGAGATTTTTAAGGCGATTTTTTTTTTGAAACGTAAGTTTTTTTTTGTTTTTTTTGTTTTAGAAACCTTGTATATGTCATGGGTGTGTGGCTCTATATACACAGCTGTGAACTGTGCATACACAGTCACACATACTATGTATTATACAATCACATGGACTTTGTATTACATAGTCACAAACTGTGTATTGAACAGTCCAACCATAAATAAAATAAAAAAATATTTTTTTATTTTATTTTATTTTTTATTTTTTAATTTTCTTTACAAAAATATACAACAAATAGATGCCAAAATATGATAATATGTCCAATTTTTTTTAATCTATATATTTACTATATATACTTTTCACAAATTGCAAAGAGTATGTTAACAAAGTATATCAAATTATATGTTAAAAATCATCTTTCGGCTATCTTGGATGCAACAATGAGATTATTTTTTATGATTAGGGGCTGTTTGTAAAAGTCAACCTCCAAGACCTCCTTAGAAAAGCCTCTTTTAACCTTACAAAATTAGACTCACAAAAACTCAAAAGTACACACGTTAATAAGATTGATTCATGTCAGGTTCACCAAAATGAATGCATGCAAATGTAACAAGTGGAATAAGATTGCATAAACTTAGCCTATTCAAACAAGAACATGCAAACCTCAAAATGATAAATAGCTTGATATGTTGATGATGGGCTGGATGTGGTTGCTCATTGATTCAATAGCACAACAGTGTGATAAGGATGATTGAATGATAAAATTGACAACATAATGATAGCACATGAAGAGATGATGGAAATGAGAGAAGATGCCTAAATTTATAGATTTTTCATGAGGAAAATCAAGGGCCAAGATTCAAAGATAAATGGATGGTTGGGATTGAGTGGAGTGTGGTTCCAAATTTGGATAAGTGAGGTGTAAGGGTAAGTGTGCTCACACATGTGTGTGCACACATTGGGAAGAACGTGAAAGGGACATGTCTATGACATGAGTAAAAGGTAAGTTGACTATGATGTGACCTTTCATGCTCACACATGTGTGAGCAAGAGGAGGGTAGGGACACTTATCACATGATGACAAGTTTAGATCTTGATCCATGTAGATGGATTTAATGGCTAGGATTGAGTGGTCAAGGATTGAGGTGAGGTGGAATTAAATAATAGGGAAAAATGGTAATAAGGTTTAATTAGCTTGAATCAAGTAACTAAGTAGGTATCAATTAATTGATTTAGTAAGAAAATTTGCAGGATAAGGTTAGACATAATTAAATAGATGTAAATTTATTTAATTAATGGTGAAGGTTGAATTTAATTAAATAAATGTAAATTTATTTAATTAGTTGGGAAAGGATAAACTTAATTAAATAAATGCAAATTTATTTAATTAAGGGAGATGGCTAAATTTAATTAAATAAATGTAAATTTATTTAATTAAAGGTGGTGGGTTAAGATAAAGGATTAATTAAATAAATAATAAATATTGATTTAATTGGCTCAAATGGGATAAGGTCAAGTGTAGTTGGGTACGAACAAATTTAGATGTCTACATTTTTCCACAAGAAGAATAAAATATAGTGGATAGAAAAGGATACAGACTAGTAGCATGATGCCCCAATCATAGGTGGGTTAGGAAGGATGACGAGGAGGTAGTGGTATGCCCCCTCGAGAAGACATGCGGGTTTCAAGAACATGGTTGTGCTCTCGAAATGGATAGGACTATAGGATGAAAGGTGAAAGTGAATATGATAAGGATGATGAAGGAAAGGATAAGAAGAAAAATGGAGGAGAATCATGTTTTAGTGGTATGAGCAACCTAGATCAGATATTGTACTTGACATTATGCACCAAAGTATTAGGAACCAGGATGACAATGTGCCAAGTACATGATCAAAAAGGTCAAGTGCAAACATATGCCCCATGACACCATGATATGGAATACCATGATGCCTTTGTTGGCAATAGGATGCAAAGACCCTTGTAAATGCAAACAATGATAACACACACAAGCAACAAGCAAGCATGCACAAAAAACCAAAAGCAAACAAAAAATTTGCCCCTAGTCAAGCTGAAAACCAATTGATTGATTGATTGAGAGGATAGAAATGTTAACGATAAGAAAAATGCATACCCCAAGGATTGGGAAGGATACATCCCATGATGATGATTGGATTAAAGATTGGTTAATGGATTTTCAGCTGATTCGAAACAAAATGATGGATTGATTAAGGAGGGTGGGCTAGATTGCACTATGAATTGCATGGATTAGAATTGATTTCACTTGATTGGATTAATTAAATAAATAATAAATATTTATTTAATTGGCTAGAATTGGATAAGGTCAAGTGTAGTTAGGTATGGACAAATTTAGATGTCTACACCTACATGAATCGGTAGAGACCATGTGCATAGCATATGTAATGTCAGGTCATATGAGTCAAGTTGATAAGACTCCCAACAAGATGTCAATATAAAGTGTCATCAACCAAGGGTGAAGAGAACTTAGCCTCAAGTTTAACTCTTGACAAAGATGAATTTTTTGTAGGCTTACAGTTAGCCATGTGAAATTTGGAGAACATATCAAGTACACAATTCGATTGTCCAAGAGAAATACCTAAAGATGACTAAGTAATCTCAATCCCCAAGAATTAATGCAATATACCCAAATCTAACATAAAAAATATATCATGTAGAGTAGTTTCCATTGCAACAATGGTCATTGAGTGACTCCTTATGATCAACAAGTCATCAATATAGAGAACTAGAAATGTAAGAGTGTCATCCTACTGTAAAATATATGCTTTTGGATTAGAATGGAGTCAAGTGTAACCAACTATCATAAGAATGAGTCCATCTTGGCATACCATACAAAGATCAAGAAGCTTGTTTGAGGCCATCAAGACTTTTAAAGTAAATACACAAGTGAGGGATCCTGAAGAAACCCTTGTGGTTGTTCCACGTAGATTTTGTCCTGAAGGTCACCATGAAGAAAGACACTCCTCACATCCATATGATGAAATTCCCAATGATGGGTTGTAGAATTAGTAAGAACAAGTCAGATGGAATCCATATTAGCAACTAGTGTAAAATTCTCAGAGTATTCAATCCTAGGAACCTAGGATAATCCTTTTGCTAGCAAGTGAACCTTATACTTATCAACTGACCCATCTACTACAAATATTTTTTAATAGATCCAATTGCATCAAACAAGTTTCCTTTCCTTAGGAAGAGTGACTAAATCCCATGTGTGATTCCTTTCTAAGGAATTAAAATCTCCTTGCATTGCAACATCCTACTTAGGAACACCTAAACCTTCTTGAAAATACTTTGGATCAAAAGTTGAAGCAATGAAGAGGCGTAGAGCTTGTTGAAATTGTGACTATGTTCTTCTAGTATCTAAAGGATTACCAATCCAATCACCTATTGACTCAGATGTTTGTCGATCCCAAACAAGCATTGAGGTTGGAGAGTTTGGGGGAGAATCTTCAACCTCTAAATGATGAATATGAGAGGAATGTGAATCCTCATCACCACTATCACCATCTGAAGTGGAGCAAGAAGACTCCCCATAAAAAGTAGGAGGATTAATATCCTCTGAATAATTGTCATCATGATGCAATGTCTCCAATGTGATGGTTGATGGAAAAGTAGTATGAGAAGAATTGGAAGAAATCTCCTCAAAACAAGCACTCCTCTCAATGAACAACTCACGAGTGGTTGGATGGAGAATTTTGTACCCTTTGACATCATTTGGATATCAAACAAATATGCAAGGCTTTCTCTAAATAACTATAGCCTTGCATTTCTCTATTGGAATGTGGGCCCATGCAAGAGAACCAAACACTTTGAAGTGCTTAACTATGGGTTTTCGACTAGTCCAAGCTTGAAAAGGCGTTACCCCTTTCATAGCTTTGAGAGGAATGCAGTTCTTAATGTAACATGCACAGTTGATTTTCTTAGTACTAAGGTGCCAAATACTTGGAGCGAATCATACAATTAGCCATCTCCTTCAAGGACCTATTCTTGTGTTTAGTGACACCATTTTGTTGAGGACTATATGGAACTATGTGCTACATGAAGATACCTCATGAAGGACAAAATTGTTCAAGCTGATTATTAACATATTCACCCCCATTATATGTATGAAAAATATTGATGAACTTACCAAATTGTTTCTCTACAAAAGCTTTGCAATCTAGAAAATTCCCAAATAACTCAAAGTTTTTTTTAAGAAAGTAAACCCATGTATATCTAGAAAAGTCATCAATAAATGTCAAGACATATCTAGCCCTATTCAAACATGGTTGTGCAAATGATCTTTTCAAGTCACTATTTACCAAATCTAATAGTTTTGTAGCTCTTCATGCTTTACCTTTATCATTCTTCTCCTCAAGATTATTGCCAAGAATGCATCCCTAGCAAATTCCATCAAAAAAATGAATAGAAGGCAACCCTAAAACCATGTCCTATTGAATAAGTTGTTGAAAGTAATGGTAGTTCAAGTGTTCAAACCATTGATGCTACAAATAACTCACCTTATTTGTATCAGTGAGTAAGACTTTCAAAGGAGAGACAAACAAAATGAGAAAATTGATGTAATCTAGAATGATAATCAACTTTTCCCACTGTAATAATATACCTATTATGCATTTCACTGATTACATAAATCATATAATCATCCCATCCAACAAGGAATTATGATAGTCAAGTCAAATACATAATACTAAAATCATTCAACAATCACATCCATAACCCCAACACACATTAAAATATTCATGGAATAAAGCACTATGATAATCAAATCATATTAAATATAATATATGCATCTAGAAATATAATTATGGTAATAAATAGCATTCAAAATGCCAACGTATTGATAATAACATCCATTCATGATATGTTATATATATATATATATGTATATATATATATGTATGTATATATATATATGTATACATATATATGTATGTATTTATGTGTGTGTATATATGCACATGGATCTTGCAAAAAAACCTCAAAACACAAATCAATTGCTCTTATAAAGAGTTCTATATGATGTTTCCTATACACACCTTTCATAAATACCTTTTGATGTAGTGGAAATTAGAACATCATGAATGATATTGTACCTTTTCAAGAAAGTAAATCTTTGGTACTTCAAGTGTCTCCACCAATCATAACACAAAATGACTAGCATCACCCACCAAAGAAATCAATGAGAAATTCTCTTGACCAAAAAATGTAACAAAGATACACTAGTTATTCTTTGGAGTATTGGTTGAAGAAACAAAATGATTAACTAGATCCTTAATCCAATATTAATTTCCCATAAATTCAATATTGTATATATTCCTATACATTAAGTTATTACATGAGAAAAATATTCTTCATAATGTTAGGAGCATACAAAATATTGTCAAAAAATCTATTTGTTAAATTCATAATACCCACACAAAAATATTGGTACTAAACGACCATCACCAACCATAATATTTTGATAATGGTCTCCTTATCTCTAGGAAATAAAACTATTATTGTAATGGTCAATGTGCCTAGGAGCAATTATATCTAGAATCTAATATGATACCTTCTCAATAGTATTAACCAACAATATCATGCCATAAACTAAAAAATACTTGAAGTAGATGCCTCAACTACTTTCTATGTTGCAAGCCAAAAATGGCATTCTAATATCATATGGCCTACATTATTTTTGCATCCCAAACAAAAATACTTGAGCTATGGTCATTCGTAATTCTCAACTCACTTAGAATATTGTTTTTTATTCTCAACTCACTTAGAATATTTCTTTTTATTCTTATCTACCTATTTGTTTCCTTTTTGTTGTTGCTTATATTGTTCCCTTGTTTCTTGTTTATCTCATTCCTCTTATTTTTCTTATGAAACTTCTTATTTTGAATAGTTGATCCATTTAATACAAAAACAAGGGCTTGTGGGGATGTCAATCCAAGAATATTCAATCAATTACTTTTTTTTCGTTCAATACCTATTTCTTGATATCCTTACATGATGTTCTCTTCATTTTAGTATCTTGAACAATAAATTAATATACAATTTAGAATATTCTCTATAACAAGGGTGCATATTTAGTTTTCATCTATGCATGAATATTTTCCTGGAGCCATGAAATTAATCCTATAATTTTAAAGCTTATATTGATAAATGATCACATTGGGCTTATTATTAACCTTGAGAATACATAGTGCCACCATCAAATTGACCAATTGATAAGTGTCACTAATCGCATACATCTTCCACAATCTCTCCCAAAGCTAGTATAGAGTGTCACACTTGATGAGATTTGTTTGAAATGGAGCATCAACATACTTTACCAAAACTTCCTTTATTCTTTGACAATTCAATCCATCATGTTACTACACCAAACTATTATTAGGAAATCGAAATGTAGCTAGATCTTGGTAAGCAACATTCCAATACACATTATTTTGTTGGAAAGTACTCATGTCACATTTCTAATCAAATTAGCTCTCACTATCAATGAGAACCAACTAATCCATGACATTATGCACAAAGTGAGATGGATTTCAAAAGTTTCAAAATCTTCAAGGTTTTTCCTTATCACTTATAGAAGAATTTATAGCTACCTCCTTACCATTCTCAATATTCAATGTATATATTTTCCCAATAGGTTGAATTTGTTAGGTCCCGGAAACAACTGAGAGGGGGGTGGGGTGAATCAGTTGTCCAATAATTTCAACCGAAATTAACTTAACCAAAAATTAATGCTTAATACCGGTAAACCAAACTTTATGTCGGTAGACAGTTATATCAGTTAATTATAGTAACGGTAAAGATTAATGCTTGAAATAAAAAGACAATAACATCCACAACACATAACACAAATATTTGTACGTGGAAACCTTGTAAGGGGAAAAACCACGGTGGGAAGCCTTACCCATAATCAAATGATACTACTGGAGATAGTATGTGTATACAATATGGATTCTGCACATGCAGAAAGGCCAACTGCCTAGAGCTCACTACTCAATCACAAAATGAGAGTCACACTGACTACAATTGGATGATTAAATCCAATGATAATGTACTGCAAAAAATAGAATCTTCATATACTAGACTCAGTACCGGTTTAGTTCTGATTGCCTTCACAAAACCTTCCTTCAACCTTCAAATGATGTCTGCATGTATAGCTCTTCTTATTTTCTCATATACCTTATTACAATTCTTTTTCCCAATCCCATATCAATCTCACAAATGAGATCTTACATTTATACCATAACCTAAGACCAATTGAATAAGTCGTCTCACTAAAAGATATTACAATAAATCAATTACAAATAAATCAATATCTGATGCATGATGTCAGCTCAAATGCATTTACAATAATAATAAGTCATCTCCATAATGTGTCATGCTGATCTGGAATAGATATGCCTATCGGTGCTTATCCTGGACCTTTTTGCTAGTAACAACAAATATGCAAACCCGAATAAACAAATAACCAAATCTCCAAAACCAAGTGATCGAATAATGTCTTCGACATAACCAAGTAGTCTCCAAGTCATTCCAAGTGCCGGTGAACAATATAATTTGCCGATGAGCCAAATATCAGTGACTATGCATAATTCTCTGACTTGCCGGTGAACATAACCAAAATCTCCAAGTGCTGATAAGTGTTGACAAGTGATGACAGGTGTTGACATCAATGACAAAACCATATAAGCATATCCAAAATACCAACAATCTCCCCCTTTAGCATTGATGGCAACACAAGATGGAAAAACCATCAAAGTGCCAAAACAGAAATGCCAAAAATGAAAAACCAATAATATCCCAAAGTAACAATCTCTCCCCAAGGGATAATGTGTTTTTCCATATCAATCTCTCCCCCTTTGACATCAAATGCCAAAGCATTACAAAAACTAGTTTCAAATACAAAATACCAACTTATTATACCAACTACTCCCCCTGAGAAGTAGCTCTCCTCATCAAAGTCAAAAAATGATTTCTCTGTTAATTATGCCGGTTGATGAGAAACATTAATTGTCTAAGTCTCTACCAGTGGGGGTAGGACTCCAAGTTGCTCTCTAAGATATTCAAAAGTCTCCTTAGGCAAAGGCTTTGTAAAAATATATGCAATCTTCTCTTTAGTATTCACATAAACCAATTTCACTTCTTTTGCTTCAACACTCTCTTTTAGAAAATTGAATTTGATAGAAACATATTTAGTCTTAGAGTGAAATACTGGGTTCTTTGATATGTCAATTGCTGACATATTATCACAGTAAATAGTTATAGGTTCCTTGCATTTTACCTTGATGTCCTTCAACATTTGTTTGATCCATAATACCTGTGTACAATTAGTTGCTGTTGCAACATATTCTGATTCTATTGTTGATAGACTTGTACAACTCTATTTATTGTTCAACCATAAAATTAGTCTACTACCAAGGAAAAATGCTCCACCGGTGGTGCTTTTTCTATCATCCACATCTCCTGCCCAATTAGCATCTATGTATGCACATAAGTCAAAAATTTTATCTCTAGGATACCATAAACCAAGATTTGCAGTGCCTTGTAGGTACCAGAAAATCCTTTTTACTGCTGATTCATGATTTTCTTTAGGATTACTCTGAAATCTTGAAACAATACATACTACATTCATAATATCAGGTCTTGTTTGTGTCAAATAAAGTAAACCTCCTATCATAGACTTGTATCTAGTCGGATTAACAGGTGTTGATTTATCCTTCAAAGATAATTTATCAATTGTAGTCATAGGTGTGCTTACTGATTTATAGTTTTTCATGCCAAATTTCTTTAGTAATTCCTTCAAGTAATTAGATTGACATAGGAATATACCTTTATCAATCTATGAAATCTGCAATCCTAAAAAGAATTTTATCTCTCCAATCATAGACATTTCAAATTCTTGCTGCATTTTGTTAGAAAAGTCTTTACACAAACCATCTTCTCCCCCAAAGATTATATCATCAACAAAAACTTCAATAACCAAGATGTCATCATTAGTCACTTTATAGTATAGATTATTTCTAGCATTACCTTTAGTGTAACCAAGCTTCAAAAGATATTTGTCCAATCTAGCATACCAAGCTCTAGGAGCTTGTTTCAATCCATATAAAGCTTTCCTTAACATGCAAACCATGTCTTTGTTATCTATCAAAGAAAATCCATCAGGTTAAACTTCTTCTTCAAGATCTCCATTCAGAAATGCACATTTAACATCCATTTGATATACTTTGTAGTTCTTGTGTGTTGCAAAAGCCAATAAAAGTCTGACTGCCTCAATTCTAGCTACCGGTGCAAAGGTTTCATTGTAATCAATTCCTTCTTTCTATGAATATCCCTTACACACTAATCTTGCTTTGTTTCTGATTACTTTACCATCTTCATTAAGTTTATTTCTAAAAACCCATTTAGTTCCAATTACATTTTTGTCTTTGGGCTGGGGAACTAATGACCAAGTGTTATTCCTTTCAATTTGGTCCAATTCATCTTCCATAGCTTTAATCCAATATTTATCTTCACATGCCTCATTAATTGATGTAGGTTCAATTTGAGAAATAAGACATACCTCTTCATTTTCCAATCTTCCTCTAGTCATAACTCCTTGAAATTTATTGATCTGATCTTCAGAATGATTCAATCTTACATGCCGGGGTGTTTTTACTTGCTGTTGTTCTTCAGTAACTGTTGAATCTCCAGATGATGCTGGTGCTACTGGATCACCATTCTGTGTCGACGTATTCATAATAAGTTCATTTGTGATTATCTCTATTGCCGGTTCAGAGTCTGAGTACCTTGAATTTCCTCTAAACTATTCATCAATCTTCACATTTGCACTCTCAACAATTTTATGCAATCTCTTGTTAAAACATCTATATGCCTTGCTCTTAGATGAATAACCAAGAAATATTCCTTCATCACTTCTAGAATCAAATTTCCCAATGTACTCATCTCTTCTAATGTTTGTTCAATATGGTGTCTACCTAGAGCTCATTGCTCAATAACAAAATGGGAGTCACACTGACTAAAATTGGATGGTTAAATCCAATGATTATGTACTACTCATAATAGCATCCTCGTATGCTGGATTCAGTACTGGTTAATCTCTGATATGCCTTCTTCAAACCTTCCTTTAATCTTGAATGATGTCTACATGTATAGCTCTTCTTATATATCATATACCTTATTACAATCCTTTTTCACACTTCCACACAATCTCATAAATGAGATCTTACATTTATACCATAATCTAAGACCAAATGAGTAGGTTGGCTCACTAAGAGATATTACAATAAAATCAATTACAAATGAATCAATATCTGATGCATCATGTTGGTTCAATACATTTACAATAATAACAAATCATCTTCATGATGTGCCATGCTGATCTAGAATAGATATGCTTGCCGGTGCATAACCTGGACCTATTTATCGGTAACATCAAATATGCAAACCCAAACAAACCAATAAACAAATCACCAAAACCAAGTGTCCAAATGATGTCTTTGACATAGCCAAGTAATCTCCAAGTCATTCCAAGTGTCGATAAACAATATAACCTATCAGTGAACCGGATACAGGTGATTGTGCATAAGTCACTGACATGTTGGTGAACATGACCAAAGATCTCCAAGTGCTAATAAGTGTTGACAGATGTTGACAAGTGTTGACATCAATGACAAAACCATATCAACATATCCAAAATACCAACAATCTCCTCCTTTGGCATTGATGGCAACACAAGATGGAAAAACCATCAAAGTGGCAAAACAAAAATGCCAAAAACCAAAAACTAACAATCTCCTAAAGAGATAATCAAAATACAGAAACAGGGAGTAACAATCTCTCCCCTAATGAGTAATCTCTTCCAAAAAGATAAATTGTTTTTCCATAGATATCTCTCCCCCTTTGACATCAAATGCCAAAGCAATACAAAAACCATATTCTCATACAAAATACTGACTGATTACAAAATACCAACTACTCCCCCTGAGAAGTAGGTCTCCTCATCAAAGCTGGAGTAAAAGATTTCTCTATTAATTCTGTTGGTTGATGACAAACATCAGCTGTCTAAGTCTCTACCGGTGGGGTTATAACCCCAAGCTACTCTTTGAGATATTCAAAAGTCTCCTTAGGAAAGGGCTTAGTAAAAATATCTACAATCTTCTCTTTACTATTCACATAAACCAACTTCACTTCTTTTCCTTCAACATTCTCTTTAAGAAAATTGAATTTTATAGAAACATGTTTAGTATTTGAGTGAAATACCAGGTTCTTAGATATATCAATTATTGTCATATTATCACAGTAAATAGTTATAGGTTCCTTGCATTTTATCTTTATATCCTTCAACTTTTGCTTAATCCATAATACCTATGTGCAATTAGTTGTTGTTGCAACATATTCTGATTCTATTGTTGATAAAGATGTGCAACTTTGTTTCTTTCTCAACCAAGAAATTAATCTACTTCCAAGAAAAAAAACTCCATCGGTGGTTCTTTTTCTGTCATCTACATCTCTTTCCCAATTTGCATCTGTGTATGCACATAAATCAAAGTTTTCATCTCTAGGATACCATAATCCAAGATTTGTAGTGCCTTGTAGGTACCGCAAAATCCTTTTCACTGCTGATTCATGATTTTCTTTAGGATTACTCTAAAATCTTGAAACAATACATACTGCATTCATAATATCAGGTCTTGTTTGTGTTAAATACATTAAACCTCATATCATAGACTTGTATCTAGTTGGATTAACAGGTGTTGATTCATCCTTCAATGATAGTTTGTCAATTGTAGTCATAGGTGTTCTTACCGGTTTAGAGTTTTCCATGCAAAATTTCTTTAGTAATTTCTTCAAGTATTTAGATTGACATAAGAATATACCTTTATCAATCTGTGAAATCTAAAATCCTAAGAAGAATTTTATTTCCCCAATCATAGACATTTCAAATTCTTCTTGCATCTTAATAGAAAAGTCTTTACATAATCCATCTTCTCCTCCAAATATTATATCATCAAAAAAAACTTCAATAACCAAGATGTCATCATTAGTCACTTTGTAATATAGATTGTTGTCAGAATTACCTTTAGTGAAACCAATCTTCAAAAGATATTTATCTAATCTAGCATACCAAGCTTTAGGAGCTTGCTTTAGTCCATATAAAGCTTTCCTTAACCTACAAACCATATCTTTGTCATTTGTTAATGAAAATCCATTAGGTTGTTCAATATAAACTTCTTCTTCAAGATCACCATTCAGAAATGCACATTTAACATCCATTTGATATACTTTGTAGTTCTTGTGTGCTGCAAAAGCTAAGAATAATCTAACTGCCTCAATTATAGCTACTGGTGAAAAGGTTTCATTATAACCAATTCCTTCTTTCCATGAATATCCCTTACACACTAATCTTGCTTTATTTTTTATTACCTTGCCATCTTCATTAAGTTTATTTATGAATACCCATTTAGTTCCAATTACATTTTTGTCTTTAGGCTAGGGAACTAATGCCCATGTGTTATTATTTTCAATTTGTTCCAATTTATCTTTCATAGCTTTAATCCAGTGTTTATCTTCACATGCCTCATTAATTGATGTTGGATCAATTTGAGAAATAAGACAAACCTCTCCATTTGCCAGTCTTCCTCTAGTCATAACTCCTTGATACTTGTTCCCAATGATCTGATCTTCAGAGTGTTCAATCTTACATACTGGGGTGTTTTTACTTGTTGTTGTTCCTCAGTCACTGTGGAATTCTCAGATGATATCGGTGTGACTGGATCAACATTTTGTACCCATGTACTCATTGTAGGTTTAGTTGTGATTATCTCTATTGTCGGTTCAAAGTCTATGGACCTTCTAAACTATTCATCAATCTTCACATTTGCACTCTCAACAATTTTCTACAATCTCTGATTAAAAAATCTATATGCTTTGCTCTTAGATGAATAGACAAGAAATATTCCTTCATCACTTCTAGGATCAAATTTGGCAATATACTCATCTCTCCTAATATAGCATTTGCTTCCAAATATTCTGAAATATTTAAGAGTAGGAGTATTACCAAACCATAGTTCATGTGGGGTCTTACCGGTTTCACCTCTGATGTGAACTCTGTTGGATGTATAGACTATTGTATTGACCACTTCTCTCCAGTATATATGAGGTAGATTTGCTTTTGATATCATACTTCTGGCTGCATCTAAGATAGTTTTGTTTTTCCTTTCCACAACTCCATTTTGCTGGGGTGTCTGGGGTGCTGATAACTATCTTCTAATCCCATTCACTTCACAGAATGTATTAAATTCCTTAGATGTGAATTCACCTCCTTGATCTGATCTCAAACATTTGATTTTCTTGCCGATTTCATTTTCTACCATCACCTTGAATAGTTTGAATTTCCCAAATGCTTCAGATTTCTCCCTAAGAAAAGTAACCCAACACATTCTAGAATAATCATCAATGATTAGCATAAAATGCCTATCTCCTTGTATACTTCTAGTTCTTGCTGGACCACATAAATCAGTATGAATTAAATCAAGAACATTATTAGACTTTTCCAGAATACTCTTGAAAGCTGCTCTAACTTGCTTTCCAAATTAACATTCCTTACATATCGGATTGAGAGGTTTAACAATCTTAGGTAAATCTCTAACTGCCTTAGTTGTACTGATTTTCACAATGAAATCACAATTTACATGACAAAGTCTCTTATGCCATAACCAACTTTCATCAATATGTGCAATCAAACATGCTTTCTCATTGTTGTTCAAATGAAAGATATTACCTCTAGTCCGATTACTAGTTGCAATTTCCAAACCAGTTATGTTTAAGATTTTGTATTTACCATTCTTGAATTGTAACTAAAATCCTTTCTCAACTAATTGACCAACGCTCAAAAGGTTATGCTTCAAACCTTCAACATAGTAAACATTATCAATATTGTGCTTACCATCAAAATATATAGTGCCTTTTCCTTTGATCAAACAAGATTTATCATCTCCAAATCTTACTAGACCTCCATTGTAATCCTGAAAGGTTAAGAATTTACTCTTATCACCAGTCATATGATGTGAACATCCTAAATCAATAATCCATTCATCCTTATCTTCAACTTTAGCTGCTAGGGCCTACTGTACTAGTTGAACAGTAGGTGCCAGTTGATCTTCTATTATAGCAACAAAAGCCTATCCATTGTCTGTTAGATCCTCATCAAAATCATCAGTGACTCCTTCATCAACATAATAACAAGATTTGTCTCTATTCTTCTTAAACTTGTATTTCTGATAGTCACGGTTAGGCTTATATGTTCTTTTAGCTTCTTCTCTTAATATTGCATGTCTATCAGTACATCTAGAAGCCATATGACCAATCTTATTACAGTTAAAACATTTAAGGGGTGCTTTACCTTCATACTTACTTCCAATTGGACCTTTAGGCATTTTCCTTGCAAATAGTGCTTCAAGTTCTTCAAGTTCTTCATTTTCTCTCCTACTTTCTTCAAGTTCTCTTGCATAGAAAGCTTTCCAATCAGATTTATTAGATAATGATGATGATGTTGTAGATGATGATGATGTTGTAGATGATGATGATGCCTTGAAAGCTAGATCTATCTTGATAGTAGTAACAAGACCAAATTCCTCAAGTTCAAAAGCTAAAAGTTTTCCAACCAAAGTGTCTCTAGATACTGATGCATTAGGCATTGTTCTCAATTCATTTATAGCAGTAACTTTCATTTTATATGCTGGTGGCAAAGCTCTTAAAACTTTAGAAATAATCTCATCTTCACTTAAGGTTCCTCCACAACATTGTATACCCAAAACAATTTCATTTACTCTTTCCATAAAAGTAGAATTATTTTCTTCTTCTTCTTCCATTTTCAGACTTTCATACCTGACCCAGAAGCATTCAAGTTTTGCAATTTTGACTGTGGAATCTCTTTCATTCAATGTTTCCAGTTTTTCCCAAATAGCTTTAGCAATAGATCTGTCTGATAATCCCATGACTTGCTGATCTTACAATGCACTCAAAAGTGCTTCTCTTGCTTTGCAATCATTTTCTTCATCTTTAGCCAAGGTAGGTGGATTATGTTGACCTTGAGTAGGAGCAGTATAGCCGTTCTTTGTAACATCTCATATGTCCTTTCCACTGCAATTTAAATGTGTCTCCATCCTGATCTTCCATATGCCATAGTTAGTTCCATCAAGTTTCAGATTGTCCTTCCTGAAATAGTTAGAAGACATTGGATCTCCTCAAGCTGTTAAACTTCTGGAAAAAGAGGACCTTGCTTTGATACCAATTGTTATGTCCTAGAGACAACTGAGAGGGAGGGGGGGTGAATCAGTTGTCCAATAATTTCAACCAAAATTAACTTAACCAAAACTTAATGCTTAATACCGGTAAACCAAACTTTATGCTGGTAGACAGTTATATCAGTTAATTGTAGTACCGATAAAGATTAATGCATGAAGTAGAAAGACAATAACATCCACAACACATAACACAAATATTTGTACGTGGAAACCCTGTAAGGGGAAAAACCATGGTGGGAAGCCTTACCCACAATCAAATGATACTACTGCAAATAGTATGTGTATACAATATGGATTCTGGACATGTAGAAAGGCTAGCTACCTAGAGCTCATTGCTCAATCACAAAATGAGAGTCACAATGACTACAATTGGATGGTTAAATCCAATGATAATGTACTGCAAAAAATAGCATCTTCATATGCTGGATTCAGTATCGGTTTAGTTTTGATTGCCTTCACAAAACCTTCCTTCAACCTTCAAATGATGTCCGCATGTATAGCTCTGCTTATTTTCACATATACCTTATTACAATTCTTTTTCCCAATCCCATATCAATCTCACAAATGAGATCTTACATTTATACCATAACCTAAGACCAATTGAATAGGTCAGCTCACTAAAAGATATTACAATAAAATCAATTACAAATAAATCAATATCCGATGCATGATGTCGGGTCAAATGCATTTAGAATGATAATAAGTCATCTCCATAATGTGTCATGCTGATCTGGAATAGATATGCCTATCGGTGCTTATCTTGGACCTTTTTGCCGGTAACTACAAATATGCAAACCTGAATAAACAAATAACCAAATTGCCAAAACCAAGTGATCGAATAATGTCTTCGACATAACCAAGTAGTCTCCAAGTCATTCCAGGTGCCCGTGAGCCAAATACTAGTGACTGTGCATAAGTCTCTGACTTGCCGGTGAACATAACCAAAATCTCCAAGTGCTAATAAGTGTTGACAAGTGATGATAGGTGTTGACATCGATGACAAAACCATATGAACGTATCCAAAATACCAACAAAATTGTCAATATGTCATGCACCTTCCTGTATAGTTGTTGGTATATGAAAGGTGATGACATCAAAGAGTAATCCTCTCAATATACTAAACTTTTTGATATAACTTTTGATAAATGGAAGCATATTATATGAGATAGAAGAATGATACATGAGAATAAACACTATGAAAGATGGTACAAAAATGTCTCAAGTTTGTGTACCTGTAGCGTCCTAAAATTGCGACACTTGCAATTTCGACTGTATTTCGGTCTTCACGATGGTGACGCAATACGCAACTTGAATGGAGACCCTGAAACTTGCTCACGACACTGAAAACTACATTTTTCAAGCACCCTAGCCTGAACCTCCTTGCACCCTACTGTCCCGGGAGGTGGGACCAGAGCGCCCAGCGCCCTGGTCCTTCAGGACTAGGGCGCCCAGTGCCCTAGTCCCCCAGGACCATGGCGCCCAGCGCCCTGGTCCCTGGGTCCTATTTTGGGCCCGGTCTCCTAAGGGGTCTCGGGTCTTATTGTTTGCAATTTGGAAATTAACTTTCCTGGTCGGCCTAAGGTCGGGAAAATCAGTCTATCAGCCCTAAATGACAAGTATATAAACTACATTTGCCTCTCCCATTTGGGTAAGAAGGACATATGTATACAAGCGTGGAAACTATACTCAAACATTCAAGCATTCAAGCATTCAAGCATTCAAGCATTCCTTCTAAGTCTCCATTCAAGGCTAAGTGTTGCATTCAAGACAAGGATTCAACTATTGAAGAGGAGATCACATACTACATGCTACAACATACAACATACAACATCTATACCTTCGCACATAAGGATACAAACATCCTTAGAACAAGGTATTAGTACTTGTTTTACAGTCATTTACATTTACATCACTTGCTCATTTCTTGGTTAATTCCAAAACTGGGGTTTGACCTAAAGGCAAACCCCTAATCCCTAACCCCCCAATCGTCTTCACTTTTCTGTGTGTAGGTTGCAGGTACGCGGCTGAAATTGAAGATCTGGAATCCTTGTGCAGAGACGAACAGATCTCCCTTCGTTTCGCAGATTTTTCGGAGGACCGTGGCGCCGGGCACCATCGTCCCGATAACTTTTGCTCAAATTTGCAGGACAGTGCCGTATCGACATTTTACTACTAATTCCAGGTCCGCAGCTTCATCCTATATCCCTATCTCAGTTTATAAGCGAATCTTTGTCACTTTCTATGCATTCCTAGCTTAATTCTTCTATGCACATTCTTTACAAAAGAGGGTAGCCTTGCTTTCTTAACCTTTGAAACACATTTAGCATCCAATCTTGCATTGCGTGGGATTGGATCTTGTGGGTTTCAACCCCTCTTTTGAATGTAAAGTCTCTCCCTTAAGTGAAAACCATCAACCCTAGTGAATCTCCCTTCTCTCTCCTCGGAGTTGGAAGAGGGGAGAGCAACTAGGGTTCGATCGCGATTTTCCGCTTTACATTTTGGTGAACCCGACGTGAACATCCTTTCTGATTATTCATGGTTGGATCTGAAAATTGGATTCCTTGATTACATTTCCATGTTGATCTTTTGCAAAATTTTAGAGGTTAATTGCATAAAAACCCTAAATTTTCTTTTTAGTAATTAAGATTGTGAAATGTCTAAATGTTAATGCTTGTTTCAGATCTACCCTTCTATTACAAATTATCAATTCATATTTGTGCTTTAATTTTGAAAATTAAGTGGTTCAGTGTCAAAACCCTAATTTTTGAAACCCTCTTGATTCAACCTTTATCCGACAATTTCACTAATCAAAACATCTCCAAATGAGCTGTAACTTTGGATTCTGCAATAAAATCACAATATCTTTCATCCCTGAAAATTTGGAAAAAAGTTGCGAGGACCGTGTGCACTCCGAGCGCCATCGTCCCCGACATTTTTTCCGAAATTTCGGGAGCTAGATCTTACTGTATTTTCCTGCTAAAATCCAGAATTTTGGCTGATTTTATCAAATCTAACACTTTCAAAATTACAGTCAAAGTTGGTCTTGTGATTGCTTGGATTAAGGCTTCTAAACATTCAAAAATCATTGAAATTGAAATTTTGTATCAAAATTGTGTTCTTACTGTCCTAAATCTGAAAAGTGTGTTTGCATTCATTCGAAATTTCAGTGCTTTATTCAAATTCTTGCAATTTGTGACTTTTGAAATTAAATGCTTAATTACAACAACTTTAATTTCCGCTTTCAAAATTGAATTTTGCGTGAAATTGAGTCAATTTTTAAATTTCAAAATTTGCATTGCTTTTAACATTCCCTCTAAAATCATAAAATTCAAAATTTCAGTTTCCCTCTCTTTTTCAAAATTCAAATTTTGCATTTTTCGACAATCTTGGTAGGGTTCAATTTCGGGATTGCAACTTTAATTTGGCCTATCTACAAATCGTAAAATCACTCAATTTTTTCAGATTAGCTTTAAAATCATCATACCTTTCATCCCTGCAAATTTTGAAAAAAGTTGCAAGGACCGTGTTGCACTCCGAGCGCCACGGTCCTGAACATTTTTTCCGAAATTTCGGGAGACTGTCGTGATTGCATTTAACAACTTAAATCCAGAAGATTGGCTGATTTTACTGAAAATTGCTACCTCTAAATTCAAAATCTTCTCTCTTTCTCTAGTGCATGAGTTTTACAACAATAAGCCCTACTTACACTATTCCCGTTAGACAAAGCCTTAGAATTAAGTCCTTCCAAGGTTTAATTACTGAGGAGATGGAACCTAATTTGAATAGCCTTTTTAACGAGGACATGGGTAATTCCTCTAATCCTCCTAATGATGAAGAAGCTCTCCATGAGGTTTCTGTAGAACAACTTTCGAAATTGGATAACCAATTTGATGATTTTCACCAATGGATGTCTCATGAGTATCCCGATAGTCAAGCTCTTCCTTTAATTGAGGGTCTAAAATGTATGCTTCAAAGTGATACGAATGGAATTGATATTTTGCGTGGTATTTCACACATTGTGAATTCAAACGTGATGCCTATAAAGAGTTGTGCCGAATCTTTAGGTTATACACAACCTCCTACACAAGTCAATCATTCTATTCCTTTGACAACTTCTATTGCTAGCATACCTACTTTTACATCAAACATAATGACCACTTCTACACAAGACATTCCTCCTGTGATCACCAGTCATGGGGGCAACCCTTCTTCTTCAATCAACCCTCTTCCTTCATTTAATCAGACTTCTTCATTCATTCCTTCAATGAATGTCCCTATTATATTTCCACAAATGAACATGACGCAAGGGGGCAATTCGTTTAACCATTCCATTCCTCCTTGTAGTGTTCCTCCTGTCCAATCATCTCCTATGACTAATTATCATAGAGGCCCACCACCTTACTCTTTACCTTCTTTCAATAACATAACACCTCCATCTCAATCTAACACATCTAATATGAATTCTTCGACTGAAGCGACCATTAACAATCTTGCACAAACTGTCTCTTCTTTACAGCAACAAATTGCCTCTATGAATCAATCTAAGTTTAGTGTGCCCACATTTGACGTTGCGAGCCCACTTTCTCTTGACATTGTTCAAGCTATCCCTCCTAAACATGTTGAAATCCCGCATTTGGAGCTTTATAATGGTAAAGGTGATCCTCTAACACATGTTAAGACCTTTCAAACAATATGTACTGATTTTGCTTATGACCAAAGGTTGCTTGCAAAACTGTTTACTAGAACATTAAGAGACAAAGCCCTACAATGGTATTTCTCGTTGCCTTCTTATTCTATTACTTCTTTCGAACAACTTGCAAATGCTTTCATTCAACAATTTCAAAACAATATAAGTCCTAAAGTTACTTTGATTGATTTAATGCATTGTAAACAAGGTGTTAAAGAAAAAGTGACTGATTTCATTGGTAGATATAAGCATTTGTATGCTCAAATTTCTTTTCTAGTGCCTGACAATGATATTCAAAGAATCTTTATTTCTAATTTACAAAAAGACATTAGAGAAAAACTCCTGTTTTCTGAGTTTACTTCTTTCCAACAGTTGTGCGCAACTCTTCACAATTATCAACTGACTGTGAGTCAAATGGAACAATCACATCCTATGACTCCGAGTGATAAGGGTGATAGTAGTCAACAACCATTTGGGAAGTTTAAACCGAATAGAGAGTCCATTAAATTCAATGAAAAGATCATCAACAACAATGTGAATGCAGCATCAGGTGTGCCTCCTATTTCTAAATTTTTCAAGAAAGAAAGAAAGTATACTCCTTTGAATGAATCATTTCATAGTATTATGAATAAGTTATTGGAACAAAATGTGCTTACTCTTCCTCCTATAAGACAAATTGATCCTACAAAGATTACTTCACCTTATTTTGATAACAAAGCTTTTTGTCAATTTCATCGTCAGCCTGGGCATGATACTGAAAAATGTTTTTCTTTAAAGGGTAAAATTCAAGATTTGATTGATAATAATACTATTTCTGTTTCTAGAGTGAATGATAAAGGCAACACATCTGTAGCTCCTCCTAACCAAAATCTTCAGATTTTTACTGATCCATTACCTTCTCATACCTCTAATGCAATTGAGGCTAATGATTCCTCTCTCTCATCTGATGGTCTTGTGTCTATGACTCCGAATATGATTAACTTTGTAGAGCAGCAAGAAATCCCTAAAGAACCTTCCATCACATTTGATTCCAGTGAAACCATTAGGGCACCTGATGGTCCTTTATACATAGTTGCAAAAGTCAAGAATACACCTTTCCGTGGAGTGCTTATTGATCCTTCGTGCATGGTTAATGTTATTACTGAAGAATTTCTTTTTACTTTGCAATTGAATCAAGTGATTTATGACAAAACAGATGTGATTGTGAAACTATTTGATGCATTTTCTTCTCCTACAATTGGTTCTATTACATTGCCTATTGAGGTCCATAACAAATCTGTTGATGTGAACTTTGCTATTATTCCATCTTCCGAACAATTTCGTGTGAAGCTTGGCTATCCTTGGCTATCTTCCATGAAAGCTATTGCTTCTCCTATTCACAAGTGTTTGAAATTTCCCCATAATGGTGAAGTTGTTACTGTCAATCATAGTCTCTTTAAACCAGCTGAAAGAACCTCTAGCGTTCCTCTTGATTACTTTTGGCCTAAACAATTCCAATCTCTTCCTCCGCGAAGTGATCATCTTTTCAAATCTTATCAAAAGTGGAAAACGGATATGATCCTATCTCTAAGTGAACCTAGAACACCTAAACTTGACACTCCTATCATTCTTGAGAAGGAAGTTCTTCCTTTGAAAGATAAAACTAATATCTTTCCTCAAGAAGATTCCCAACCCATCCCTATGGATGTGACTATGTCTATGCCTAATAAAACTTCTAAAAGTAGACCTATACCTCCTCGTCATGATGGACTTGGTCTTCTTCCTAAACCAAAAATTCCTCCTTTATATGGAGCAGTCCCTCCTCCTTCTTTTTATAGAGAGAAGAGACCTTCTTCTTCTCCTATTATCCAGCCTAAGAGACCACAACCTAAACACCCAAGTGCTAAGGATGAGAACATTCCTCCTCCTCAATCTTCTTCACTTCCTACTAAGACTAGATGAAATCATTCTACACGTGAACGCCAGCGAAAGCGTCGTCTTAGAGCTCAAGCAACTGCTTCTCAAACTTTGCAATCTCCAAAAACACCTTCAACAAGCATTATTCCATTTTCTCCTCAGCCAGAAATTGAGCCGAAATCTCCTAAACATAAGATGCATGATGGTCTTGATCCTGTGCGAGTTAAAGATCCTATTTTTATAAATCTTGATGATGCTATAGATGAAAATGTTATTCATGATGCAAATGTTACTCCTCTTACTTCTGATAGTGAATATGAACTTGTTGATATTGATAACCATTTATCTAATGAATTTTCTAAAGCACTTATCCTAGCTCCTAGACAAGAACAACGTGGCTTGGAATATGAACATAGCCCTTGTTTGGATCTTGTGATAGCTCCATCTGCTATGTTGAATGTTCCTCCTCTAGCGTGTTCCCTGCCTTCCCGAAACATTGATCAGCAAGATCGGGGGGTAGATGACGTGCTAGACTAGTTACATCAGCATAGCAGATTCTCTCCTCCTCTCTTGTGTTACTTCTTCTATATGTTATTCTCATTCTTCTATTTGTCGTCCTTAGTGTTGTCTACTTGAGGATGATGCAAAGCATTGAGATCTCTTTTGATCTCTCTCATGTTGACTCAAAAGACACATGTGTTCCCTTCTTCTAGGTGACCTTCCTTGATTGGGGAATGAAGAACAATTATGCATACATACATATGATATACATGAATTATCATACAGCATACTGACCCCGAGGAAAGCGAAGTCACCTTGTGCTTTGTGTTTTGTGTCTATTATCCTTGGGCTTATCTCACACTTGGGGGCTAAATCCTTGCGATAACGTGCTCCTTTCTCACTTCTTATATGTATCACTACCTTAAAGCAATCACCCTTTGGTGAGGCGTGTGCGATCACTTTAACGTAGGGGGGCATACATCCTGTTCATATCTTTTCAAGATACTTGAGAATTTCTTGGCAAATTTAGCTTTGCCTTGAAAATTTTTATATCTTTCTTGCATGACTCATAGTGAGGGAACCTTACTACTGACAGTCATGGTTCTCCCTCATGATCTTCCCTTTTACTTTGTCAATCGAAGTCGTAAGATCCTTAGTCCACTGGGGGCTTGGTGTATCTTGCCTCCTTGATGTGGTGAAAGTCTTTCAATGTTGTTTCCTTGTACTTTACTGGAAGTATGAGCATACATACTCCCGCTAAAGTGGGGGCTAAATGTAGCGTCCTAAAATTGTGACACTTGCAATTTCGACTGCATTTCGGTCTTCACGATGGCGACGCAATACGCAACCTGAATGGAGACCCTGAAACTTGCTCACGACACTGAAAACTGCATTTTTCAAGCACCCTGGCCTGAACCTCCTTGCACCCTGCTATCCTGGGAGGTGGGACCAGAGCGCCTAGCGCCCTGGTTCTTCAGGACCAGGGCGCCCAGCGCCCTGGTCCCCCAGGACCATGGCGCCCAGCGCCCTGGTCCCTGGGTCCTATTTTGGGCCCGGTCTCCTAAGGGGTCTCGGGTCTTTTTGTTTGCAATTTGGAAATTAACTTTCCTGGTCGGCCTAAGGTCGGGAAAATCAGTCTATCAGCCCTAAATGACAAGTATATAAACTACATTTGCCTCTCCCATTTGGGTAAGAAGGACATATGTATACAAGCGTGGAAACTATGCTCAAACATTCAAGCATTCAAGCATTCAAGCATTCAAGCATTCAAGCATTCAAGCATTCAAGCATTCCTTCTAAGTCTCCATTCAAGGCTAAGTGTTGCATTCAAGACAAGGATTCAACTATTGAAGAGGAGATCACATACTACATGCTACAACATACAACATACAACATACAACATCTATACCTTCGCACATAAGGATACAAACATCCTTAGAACAAGGTATTAGTACTTGTTTTACAGTCATTTACATTTACAACACTTGCTCATTTCTTGGTTAATTCCAAAACCGGGGTTTGACCTAAAGGCAAACCCCTAATCCCTAACCCCCCAATCATCTTCGCTTTTCTGTGTGTAGGTTGCAGGTACGCAGCTGAAATTGAAGATCTGGAATCCTTGTGCAGAGACGAACAGATCCCCCTTCGTTTCATGGATTTTTCGGAGGACCGTGGCGTCGGGCGCCATCGTCCCAACAAATTTTGCTCAAATTTGCAGGACAGCACCGTATCGACATTTTACTACTAATTCGAGGTCCGCAGCTTCATCCTATATCCCTATCTCAGTTTATAAGCGAATCTTTGTCACTTTCTATGCATTCCTAGCTTAATTCTTCTATGCACATTCTTTACAAAAGAGGGTAGCCTTGCTTTCTTAACCCTTGAAACACATTTAGCATCCAATCTTGCATTGTGTGGGATTGGATCTTGTGGGTTTCAACCCCTCTTTTGAATGTAAAGTCTCTCCCTTAAGTGAAAACCATCAACCCTAGTGAATCTCCCTTCTCTCTCCTCGGAGTTGGAAGAGGGGAGAGCAACTAGGGTTCGATCGCGATTTTTCGCTTTACAGTACCTATGCATAGAAAATGATTTGGAGGCTCTATATACCACAATGGTATATGGGAACTAGAATGATTGTCATGAGAGAGAGAGAGAGAGAGAGAGAGAGAGAGAGAGAGAGAGAGAGAGAGAGAGAGAGAGAGAGAGAGAGCATTTTATTTTTAAAACCCACCAAGATTCAAACACATAGTAGTAAAGTTAAATAGAAATACAGAAAAACATTGAACATTAATATAAATCTTACAAAAAACAACAACATTATAAAACTCAAAAACCTATACAATTTAAAATCTAAAAATAAATGCATTAAAACTAAGTCTTATCTTTTTTTTTGAATGATCAATTGCTATTATATTTATTTAAAAGAGTAAACTATTATATTGCTTCAATACATCCATCGCTGACTCTATGGAGAAAAAACCAGAGCCCAAAAAATCCAGTGATTACACCACACACCCCATACCCCTCAGAAACGTCATACTTCTATTCCCGACAAGAAACCAAAAAGATGACTGTAACCCCCATTTCTAATATCAATTACACTACTATCCTCTACTTGTTGCAATTACAAAAACTAAACTAATTGTTCATTACATCCCAAAGAAACAATTTCCACATAAAAACTAGGAAACCCACAACCACTAACTAGAAAACAGACCTTATCTGTATAGCATTTAATCTTTATACACTATTAAAAGGAAACTTTCCCTATTCACAGAGAAGAAAAAACATTGTCTGAACCGAAAACATAACCTTGTATCAAAAAAAGAAGAGGCTTTGCAATTTTGACTACAGAGAGTCGAAACAAAAACAAAATCCACCACCTCCTACATCCTATTGCCAATTACTGCCTTTGAGCATGTCCACGTCTATGCCTAGATTGACCATGACTACCATTTGCGTTCCTGCCACCGACATTTTCCACCGGAACCAAGAAACCACCACTCGTGGCCATCTTCTATCTTAGAAGGTTCTTCAAGGAGTCTCACGCAAGCATCGCCTCCACCCTGCTTTCAACCCTATTGAAGCCAGTTGGCCACTGCATGAAGGGGACCAACTTGTGAAGGTCTGTCATCCTTTGGTCAACAAAACACTCACTAACATCAAACCCAACTCCTAGAATATCCCATTCAAGAATTGAATTGAGACCCACCAACCACTCATCATCCAGTATATCCCACACAACCCATTCCACATTCTACATGGAGTCGCCCAATTCTAATCCCCATGCCACCACTATAGTCACCACGTCCATGTTTGAGCGATACGTGTGTTTCGCCTCCAGAAAATTCTCCCCAAATAGTGATTACATGATTTGGATGAACTCATCATCCTTCACCTTGAACAAACATTTCATTCAAAGCGACAAAACCAAGCTGAAAAAAGAAGCTTGCAACCTGTCAGTATAAAAAGGGAAATTTGCCTCCATCCTCGCCAACCACCTCAAATTTATTCCAAGTTAAAAAGAAGGGAATGAATGCCATCACATCCCCCAACCACCAATTTATCAATCATCCCACATTTGTTGTCTCATCACTCAAACACATTCCCCTACCAATTCATAAATGCTTCATAATGAAACAGAGTGTCAATTTATAACTCCTACAAAAATGATACAAAAATCTTCCACACGAGCATATTTGATTTCGTTGAAACTAACCACCCATTTTGATAGAGTGTCAGCCATGTCATTTGCTGACCTACAAACATGACCCACTTTGAAGCATTGGAAATCAACCAACGCATCCCTAATAACATATATTAATTTACTCAAGTGCCATGCTTGACAATCACCTACAATAATAGCATTAACAATTGTCAATGAATCACCTTCAATATGAATTTTGCAGAAGCCCAAGGATTTAGCGAGACAAATTGACATTAAAGCTGTCATTCTTTCCGTAACATTACTAGTTTCATTATCAATTCTTTGAGCTCCAAAAGCCAAAATATCTCCTTTCCAATCTCGAGCCACAAATCGAATCCTTGATGACCTCAGATTACCTTTAGAGGTACCATCAAAATTAATTTTAACCCATCCTTCTTCCGATTTACACCATTCAACCTTTGGCCTACTATCAAAAATTGGATCCACTCGACAAAGCCCATTCACGGGCCAAAACTAAGTCTAATCTTCATAAAATATGTAATCAAAAAATCAATTTCCAAAAAAAACCCTACATATATGAATGTTATCGAAAGAGTATTCATGTCTAAAAATGAATACTAATAACTAGCATAACATAACATATAGACTTTATTGTAAAGCTCTAATATCATGTTAAAAAAGTGTTTAACATATAAGTTTAAGAGTTGTATTGATGTATAATAAATATACATTCATAATACATAGATTAAATATTATTATTTTGTTGTCTACTTGATATTTTTAGTATTATAGCTTATACAACAATCTTATAAAATGTAACTATTCACTAATCATTATAACCAATGTTGAATAGATCCACATAATATATTAATTCAATGTTATATTGTACATAAATACTCATAGTACAACATTAAGATTCTAACTATATATTAATAGGCTAGAATTATTAGTTCTTATTAAAAGATGATCAATGAAATACTATAATATATTGTAGAGGACTTGCACAAAGAATATTAGAACATTACATCAAAATAACATCCTAAGAATTGCATAGGTTATTTAGCATGTGTGTATCTTATTTAATATTCTAAGGGGTTTGAATTTATAGGAAAAGGAATTTATGATCATCCATCTAGCCAAACAAAAACCCCTATGACTTGCAAATACACTTATATCTAACTATAAGTCTAGAAGGTAGGAGCACAAGGTAGAAGGATGCATTAACATCAAAAGATCTATGATAGAAGAAGTAGATGGTGTAGGAAAAAACTATCTCAAATTAGGCTACATGTTGCGTGCTTGTCTTACATCAATTAGATCATAGTTTATATTTACCATAGGCTATAGACCAAAACTCCATAATTAGATATCTAGTTCTATTAATCACAATAAAGTAGTCCAAAAAATTATACATAAAATTTGATAGAGATAAGCACATTTATCTTATTTTTAATTTATCATCTACATCTCTAATAATTTACGTTTTATTTCATTTATTGATTAGCTATTGTACGATGATTGTTCATAGCATCTATTTTCCCCACATTTCAACGAAACTTCACTTATTTTACACAATAATTTGATTTATTTTATGTTTTTCACTTTATCTTTTTATTGATGCGAATTGCCTCCTATAATTGCATGCAAAAGAAAATTCCACTATCCACATTCCCATTATGTATAGCCAAAGTGCAAACCTTCCATATATCCATACGCTACTTGGAAGCTCCTATTATTCAAAACTTGATCACTTTAATGTACCTCAATGATCATAAGGTGTTTAACCATGATGCACATGTGAATCTAGTGAAACCCAAAAGAAAAATGAATTGTCCCATAAATTGTAACTGTGATTAGGAAAATGGAAATAAGCATCAAAGCACATAAATTAGCTAACCACGAAAGCTAAAATGCAATGATAAGAAATCCTAATACACTCAATAAAAGAATGAAAGCAAAAACACTAAAACAAAAATGCAAACCATTGCAATGTTTTGCCTTCATTGACCTCCATTGTTCTTCTTTCTCCTTCAAATTGATGTTTGTGGATCTCACCTACAAAGCAAGTGTGATGCAAGCAAGATAATGATAGAAAATTGACAGCATACGGATACTAGAAGCATGGTTTTTTCTAATGAGAAAAGATTGATAAATTTATAGAAGATTGAAGACAAGATTGGAGAATCAAGATGGATTCAAAAAGACGACATAAAACAACTTTTGACTGGGCATATCTCATATTTTGAATTTTAAATTGAGATTAAAGAGATATTTTCCAAGAAGATAAAACAAGAAAATCAGAAGTTGATTGGTTACTTCTATTGTCAATTTTTAGGAAGATATGAAAATAATTTATGAAAATCATATAAATCAAATGATGACATACTTTCCATTTTTGAAAATTGGGAGAATATGAGAAAATAGTTTATTTAAATTGGATAATGATTTATTTTAATTTTTAAATCATTTTCTTGATTTATTGCCATTTTTTAATTTGGATGATGATAATTAGAAATTAAAATAAAAACAAATAAAGATTTGTTTCTATTCTTGATTTTTGGAAGAAGATAATTAAGATTTTATTAAATAAATAAAAAATTATTTAATTATGATGAAATAATTAGTTAATTAAATAATTTAAAGAAATTATTCAATTATGAGGAAAATGAAATTGAATTTAATTAAATAATAAAGATTATTAATTAAAGTAGGATTGAACTTAATCAAATAATAATTTTTATTCAATTAATGTTAGGAAATGAATGATTAATAATGAAATGATTGAAATGATTAGGAAAATAGAAAATTTGAATTAGAAGAATGACACAATGTCAACATATGATGTAAATCAAATGCGACATAGAAGACATGTTAAAATTAGGTTAGCGACATAGAAGTGATGACCAATTTTGAGTGTCTACATTTTAGAAAATGTAAGAGGGAATTTGAGCATAAGATTCATAACCTATATTAGCTAACCACAAAAACTAACAAGCTATGAAAGAAATCCCAATACTTTCAATAGAAGAAGGAAAAGAAATATTTCAACATAAATATGCAAACCATATGAAGAAAACTCCTTCCTTGACCTCCATTGTCCTCATTTCTCCTCCAAATAGCGGATTTGTGGATCTCACCTACAAGTGCAAGATAAAAGTATGAAAGCAAGATTGATTTTGACAACGTGAGGATACTAGAAGCGTGGTTTGCTGATAAGAAAAGATTGATAAATTTATAGAAGATTGAAGACAAGATTAGAGAATCAAGATGGATTCAAAAATACGGCATAAAGCAACTTTTGACTGGGCATATCTCATTTTTCGAATTTTAAATTGAGATTAAAGAGATATTTTCCAAGAAGATAAATCAAGAAAATCAAAAGTTTAATGGTTACTTCTATTTTCATTTTTTAGGAAGATATGAAAATAATTTATGAAAATCATATAAATCAAATGATAACATACTTTCCATTTTTGAAAATTGGGAGAATATGAGAAAATAGTTTATTTAAATTGGATAATGATTTATTTTAATTTTTAAATCATTTTCTCAATTTATTGCCATTTTTGAATTTGGATGATGATAATTAGAAATTAAATTAAAAACAAATAAAGATTTGTTTCCATTCTTGATTTTTGGAAGAAGATAATTAAGATTTTATTAAATAAATAAAAACTTATTTAATTATGATGAAATAATTAGTTAATTAAATAATTTAAAGAAATTATTCAATTATGAGGAAAATGAATTTGAATTTAATTAAATAATAAAGATTATTTAATTAAAGTAGGATTGAACTTAATCAAATAATAAAGATTATTCAATTAATGTTAGGAAATGAATGATTAATAATGAAATGATTGAAATGATTAGGAAAATAGAAAATTTGAATTAGAAGAATGACACAATGTCAACATATGATGAAAATCGAATGTGACATAGAAGACATGTTTAAAATTAGGTTAGCGACACAGGAGTGATGACCAATTTTGAGTGTCTACATTTTGCCCCTCTTTGAGACAATGCAATTATGAGCATTGTTTCAAAGAAAATTGAAAAATAAAGTCATGCCCAAGCAAACTAAGGCATGGAGGTAGGATACCCCCTTGAGATATTGTTTATGGATGAAAGAAATGAATGATCTCTCGAAAGAAGAGAAGAAATGTTAGAAGGAGAAAATATGATGAAAGAGAAAAATGTTAATAAGAAGGGAAGAATGTTAATGGAGTGAAGAATGTTAATTGGTTGTAGAAAAGGGATGATTAATATCAAATGAAGAAATTCACAATTGATCAAATAGAATAGATAGCATGAGAATGATTGATTTGATGAATAGATAGAAGGATTGATGGGATAGAAGAAATGTTAGCCAGAAGAAACACAAGTGAGAAGTGAAGTATGATTAATGTGATGAAATATTGGTTTCACAAATGCAAATAGTAGGTGAGAACCTTTATTTGATATGGCAAAATGGATGCGACACACCATGGCAATGAAAGCCAGGGCAATAATGCAATCCCTTTGCGTAAAATAGACACATTGTAGACAAGGAATGGTTCAAAACATCCTAAGACATGAGTGTGTTTGGCCCAGAATTTTATGAAACACTCCACAAACAAAACAAAAAACAAGAAAGACCATGAACCATATCGACCACTCTAAATCACTCAGTGACATCATCGAGTATCAAAGGAACATGGTCAGAGCAAAAAATAAATCAATGTAAAGATAAGACTCACAAATTCAAACAAGTCAAACAAACATTCTGATCTTCGTTGCCAAAGTGATAGTGTTGTGATAAAAGGACAATCGTGTTGTCTGGTTTTAGGGAATGCAATACCCCATCTAAGATAGGATACAGTCTGGTTTCGAGTATACCACACCCTATATAAGACCCACGATAATATTGAAAAGAACAAATGATATTGATGTTGATTGATTGACATGAAAATTTTGATTAGTTTGAATGCTTGGTTTGATTGAAAAGTTCATCTGTTAATGCATGATTTGTTAAGTGCAGTGTTGTAATATGTTATCTGTTTGTTGTCTACACAAATATTTGTCTATGTACAAAAGGGACATTTTATTGGCAAAATGAAACAAAAGCAATTTTTTTTGAATTTTTAATGTTTTGAAATTTTTTAGGGTTTTTGAAGATTTTGATTTTTAGGGCTTTTTTTAGGACATTTTACAATGTTTTTGGATTATTTCAAGACATTTTTATGAATGTTTTTGTATTATTTTAGGACGTTTTTTAGTCTTTTGTAATTATTTCAGGATGTTTTTTGAATGTTTTTGGATTATTTCAGGATATTTTTTGATGTTTTTGAATGTTTTTATGATTTTACCCCCAGTGTCTAGAAAGGCAAGGAATATAACAAATGGATAAACAATCTTGCTGAAAAGTTTGTGGATATAAGGAAGACGAAGGCTATTTATTATGGTGACAAAGTGGACTCAACTTCCAAGGGCTATCACGTGATGGGATAATTGATTGGATATGACCATGTAAAGCAAATGACACGAAATGAGGGACATGTCAAGAGGTTTTTGAATCCATGTTTTGCATTTTATGACCTTATGTTAGATCAAGATCAAGGGATGAGTGTATGGACAATGATAGGATATGGATAGAACAAGCAAGATCAAAATGGATAAGGGATATGAATTGAAGGTTGTGATAGGCTAAGGGATAGGTTGGGTTGCAATAAGCCAAGGAATATGGACAAAAGGCTATAATAAGCAAATAAATAAAGACCAAAAGCTATGATAGAGTGAAAGCTGTGAGTAGGATATATGACGTTCATAAAGTTCATCAGCCTTATCAAGATCAAAGGTGGAAAATGGAATATGTACATGAGGGACAATAGGATATGAAGGGTAATAGGACATGATAGGATAATGAAGGGTAATAGCATATGACAGGATAATCAAGGGTAATAGGATATGATAGGATAATGAAGGGTAATAGGATATGACAGGATAAAACCTGCCTCCAAATATGACATGCAAGAAGTTCATGGATTACACATGATGCCTGTTTGCAAGGTTTTCATCATGGTACTTGCCCAAGGCGCCTATTTGCCATGTTTACACCAATGGACGAGTTATTTTTCTTTATTTTTTCTTTTTCTTTTTTCTTTTTTTCAATTTTTTTTTTGGATTTTGACATTTTAGCTGAAAATAGACACATGATAGGGGATGGAAGAAGGACTCAAGCATCTTGTTGTTTGGATAGTATCCTTGAAGTAAATGGACCATGACCTTTAAAAGTATTCTCAAAGATGTTGTTAGGATAAGGACATGGAAAATGAGATGAAACTAAGGCAAGGATTTATGCAAAGGATTGGACCAAAGGGATGGAAGGATGGAAAATATGCATTGGATAATGGATAGGGTATTGGAAGAATTGGGCTTGAGTGGATGGAAATGAAGGGAAGATTAACATTGGCACACACCTTGAGGGGTGATGGACTGATGGAAGAAGAGTGATTTTTAGATATGGAGATTTTGGTGAAGGAATAGCTAGGGATTTTGGGACATAAGGACCCAAAATGGATGAAGGAGGTGATGGAGGAACATATTTGAAAGGTTTGGATGGATGAATAGAAATTTTGGATGCCAAGTTGGATTTTTATTTTTGTGCTTCAAGGAGCCACTTAGGAACCCACATTGTTTTGGATTTTTCATGCTTTTGTTGTTCTTTGGAACGCATAGCTTGCACAAGGGATTTAGGAACCCATATATATTTTGAATTTTCTTTATTTTGCTAAGTGGGCCTTTGTGGCCTTTTGGACATTTTTTTTCTTTTCTTTTTGGATCATATTTTTCTTTGTTTTGACATGTCGATTACACTGGACATGTTGATCCTTGAATACACGTGGATTGCTGGACTTATGACTTTTATGATTGGCATCCAAATTGCTTGGAGGGGGAAATGAATGTATGGATGGATATGAATGATATGGAATTATTTTTTATGGATGGAAGGTGCTCAAAGATATATGCATGTGCTGACCTTGACTAGGGGATGAAGGAATATAAGGACCTAAGATGGATGGAAGGGATGAAGGGGAAGATGCATGTTTGGATTTTGGAGGGATTTTGGATTTACAAAGGGTACCAACATTTTGAGGAATGTCATTGAGGACATGACCATTAAGATTTTATTTAACATGGAGGGGTTCTTTCTTGTGAAGGTCTACTCCTTTTCCTTTAGAAATATTTTGACCTATAGAAGATTCTTTGGTTTGGGAAGAAGATGTGAGTCCATTATGAGGTGGTTATATATGAGATAAATAATGAGATCATGAAGTGGATCAGATTAGACCAAAGTGGAAGAACCCATTGTTAATGTTGAGGGTTCACAAACATCTTGCACTGACATGTTAGAATCATGAGGGGGATTAGGATTATGAGGGGGACTAGGATTGTGTAGTGGACATAGATCAATGACAAGATCTTTAAGAGATGGAATGGGGGGAATAATGGGATCATCAAAAGAAATTAGATCTTGGAGTGTATATGGAGGATTAAGACAAGGAGATGGAGGAACAAGGGATCTTGTGAAGGATTTAAAGGAATGATTTGATCTTGACAAGGAGGAAGATCATTGGATTCCTCTTTAAAGGTGCTATGCTCTTGGCTTTCAACATGGTCATTCGGAAAGATGTATTGATCTTTCTTAGGAAGTGGAATGTCAATGGGATTTGAGAGGACAATTTGTGCATGAAATAGAAGGGGATCATTTGGGATAGGATGGACTGCGATATCCTGATCTTTCGGAGGGGATGGAATGTCAATAGGACTTTGAAAATGATGGATAAGAATTAGGGAATCATCATGAGTGTCAGGGAAGATGGAATCCTGGTCAAAAATTGTATGGGATGATAAGGTTTTAGGATCTTGATCTTGATTTATTTTAGGACTCATTTCTTCATGCTCTAAATAATCCTCTTGACATGAGTTTGGAATTTGAACATGTGTGGGCGATTCTGGCAAGGAATCAATGTTTTGAAATGAAGGAGAGGGACTTTGAATGAGACTCTTTGAAAGAGAAGCATTCGATGGTATTAAATCTTGCATTTCCAAATAGTACAAGGGATTTGTATAAATACATTGATTAGCATGTATTTCTATGGCAGCCAACCCTTGGGAGGATGCATTGTTTAATGTATCATTTGGAGGTGATGATGGAAATTTCTCTTGTGAATATTTAGGAGATGATATGGGAGGTTCTTGCGAAGCTTCAAAAGTTGTAAGGATATATGCCACTAGAGAGTCAATATGTTTATGAGGGGATGAGCCATTGCTAGACATGAGCACATGATTTTGATCTTTTTCAAGAAAATCACTTAGGATTCTCTTTAAGACCTTTGTAATAGATCCATTTTTCTTTAGAGAAACAATTAAATCCTTGCGAGGTTTTGACATGATTGGGTTTAGATTTTGGACTTGTTTGAAAGTGGTTTGGTTTTGGTTTGGTGTGATGTTTTAATTTTGAATTGGGTTTAATTGGTGTGTCATGTTTGAAATTTATCCTAGTTTATGTTGCAACTATTGTTTTTGAATTGCTGGTTGTAAGTGTTGATGTTGATTTGTTGACTGAACTTGGTGTTGATATTTAATAGTTGGTTGAACCATTTGTTGACATTGTGTGTTTGGTTGAGCACATTATTGAAATTGTGCCATTGATTATGTTGGTTGGATATGTTGGACCATTGGTTGTGTTGGTTGGAAATGTTGGACTATTGGTTGTTATTGTGGGATATGTTGAACCATTGGTTGTTAGTGGATATGTTGTTGATTCAAGATTTGATTGAATGAAATTTGACCAAATGAAATCTGATTTGGGACTTGATTGAAATTTGTGCTTGTTTTTTGAAATTGTTTCATCATCTCTATTTGAGAGATGAGAGCTAGCATGCCTGATTGTTCGATAAGATATTTTACATCAATTGGTGCAAAATTTGGGTTTGGACCTTGAAATTTTAGAAATGTTTTGGACATTTGGGATCTAACCTTCTCACTGTTTTTCACTTTTTGTTCTAAGATCTCCTTTTCTCGAGCTAGTTTTTCTTCTAGTTGTATTTGGACACTTGTTTCATCATAAAATGTTTGACCAATATTGCCTTGTTGTTGGGTTGGATACGATTGTGATTGCCTTGGATTAAAACTAGATTGCATTGTGTTACTCATTGGATCAATCATCGGTTGATATGTCAAACTTTGTTGCATCATTGGAGCTTAGAACCTTATTTTAATAGACATGTCACTATGCAATGTTTTTGGGGTTTTTTTTTTCAAATGATAATGATATGCAACTAAGTGCAATGATAATGCAACTTATGTTTTTGTTAGGTTTGACAAAATGATAATGACGAAAGGAGAAATGTTGGACAAGGTCAAGACTCCCTAACAACAACTTGGGGTTTAATCTAAAGTTTTGATTTTGCAAGTTTGGCAAACCTAATTTTGAGACTAAATGCAAGAGGAAAATGATAATGACAATGACCTAAGGATATGATATGAATATGATATGGTCTCAAGATATGATATGATATGAAAAAATGATATGAACCAAGGATATGAATGGAAATGTTTGACAATGTCAACCTAAGAAAATACCTAGGGTTTGGACTATCCAATGGCAAAGCTATTGTGATAGGGATATGTGAGGATCAATGAATTTGGAAATGCAAAGTGCAAACTAAGCCAAGACCTAATTTTGGGATGATGATAATGCAATGAAGACTTAGGAAAATGATTTTAAACCTAAGTGCAAAATGAGGACATTACAAATAAAATGGATTAAAATGAAGAGTAATGATTATGTCATAAGACCTAAGTTTGGACTATGCAAAGCCTAGCCTTAAGTGACATGAATATTGAAACAAGGTTGTCCAATGTTTTGAAAAGCCATGTTTATAAAATCTTTGCAAATTGTTGGATGAATACTTGGACAAAAATTGGTTTGAACTTTGTTTGAACAATTTAAACTTGTTTTTGACTTGTTTAATGTTGTTTGAACTTTGAAAACAAGGTTGTTTAGGACCACTTGTGACAATTGTTTTTAATTCAACCTTTTACCAGCATAGAAGACAAGATGTTTGTATGCCTTTGACCCAAGACAATTATGCACCTTCAACAACAAATCCTATGGCTGACAAGGATAATAGTCATTGGATCTCACTTGGTTTCCTAGATACTCCTACTCAAAGTGGATACTTAGATGCTTGACCCCACTGGCTCCACTCCATGACACACTTCTCCGGGGAGGCCAAGCATCAGTTCCCATGAAAACTCCCCATGACAAAGTTTGTATCTCTACTAAGAGTCATAAAAGTGTGAGACAACATCAAAGGTCCGACCTCTTGTACCAATGACTAGAAGGTTTTTGGTCTTTAAGCACAAATATTTTTAGTCAAGAGATTCGTTCAGGTGGACATAGATCCAACGAATTCAATCATTGCTACGCCATTCCAGCACCCATTGTCTACAACTTTTGTTCCATTCACAGTTATTTAGAGTGGTTTGAAAGAGGTTCGTCTTCAACCCCGTCACCACTTAGGGTCGTTCCCTCTCACCAATGCTCGTCGAGGTACCAGGCAAATCGGGAGGCAATCCCACTATCTAAAGGTTAAAACACACAAGCAAATTAAAAAAAACATGGCATACATGGTGTTCATTTATCCCTTAGAAAATGAAGTGTGCAACTAAGCTAGAAATCACAAACACATGGTTTCAAATACAAGTCTTTGGCCGCGTCCCACAACAAATATGTCAGTAGTTTCAATGTTTATCTTCTCCCAACGAATGCCAAGGTGCTGCACCATTAAATAGTAACACATAAAACCTCTAAGTTAAGTACAAAAAGCAATATGCAAAAAAATCAACATGCAAACTAAAAAAAGTAATAGGCAAAAAAACAACATGCAACTAAAAACCAACAAGCAAAAAACAACATGCAAGCAAAGAAAAGCAACATGCAATGAAAAAAGTTGCATGCAAAAAAAAAAAGAAACATGCAAGCAAAAAAAGGTGACATGCAATGAAAAAAGCTACATGGAAATAAAAAAAGCAACATGCAATCAAGAAAAAGCAACATGCAATGAAAAAAGCTACATGCAAATAAAAAAAGCAACATGCAATCAAGAAAAAGTGACATGCAATGAAAAAGAAAAACTACATGCAATCAAAAAAAGCAACATGCAATCAAGAAAAAGCAACATGCAATGAAAAAAACTACATGCAAATAAAAAAAAGTAACGTGCAATGAAGGAAAAATGACATGCAATGAAAAAAACTACATGCAAATAAAAAAAGCAACATGCAATCAAGAAAAAGTGACATGCAATGAAAAAAAACTACATGCAAATAAATAAATAAATAAAAAAGCAACATCTAGGAGAAATTGAAGATTAATCCAATATTAATTAGATTCTACGTGAAATTTATTTCATGAAATTGGAGATTAATCCAATCCTAATTAGATTCTAGGTGCAAGTTGTTGCATAAAATTGAAAGTTAATCCAAGCTTGATTAAGAACTAAATGAAATTTGTTTGTTTGTCTTTGATCAATTAAGCCCCACACCATGCACATAAGCTCTTCCAAAACCTGCATAGAAACAATGATGAGAATGGAAACCAAAAAAATTGGTCTTCTAGAACCTATATCTGATAAAAAATCTCATAAAAACATTAAATTAGATGCGTTCCATGTCAAGTTCACCAAAAAATGTAAGAGGGAATTTGAGCATAAGATTCATAACCTATATTAGCTAAACACAAAAACTAACATGCTATGAAAGAAATCCCAATACATGCAATAGAAGAAGGAAAAGAAAGATTTCAACATAAACATGCAAACCATATGAAGAAAACTCCTTCCTTGACCTCCATTGTCCTCCTTTCTGCTCCAAATAGCAGATTTGTGGATCTCACCTACAAGTGCAAGAGCAAAGTATGAAAGCAAGATTGATTTTGACAACGCGAGGATACTAGAAGCATGGTTTTTTCTGATGAGAAAAGATTGATAAATTTATAGAAGATTGAAGACAAGATTGGAGAATCAAGATGGATTCAAAAAGATGGCATAAAACAACTTTTGACTGGGCATATCTCATTTTTTGAATTTTAAATTGAGATTAAAGAGATAGTTTCCAAGAAGATAAATCAAGAAAATCAGAAGTTGACTGGTTACTTCTATTTTCAATTTTTAGGAAGATATGAAAATGACTTATGAAAATCATATAAATCAAATGACGACATACTTTCCATTTTCAAAAATTGGGAGAATATGAGAAAATAGTTTATTTAAATTGGATAATGATTTATTTTAATTTTTAAATCATTTTCTCGATTTATTGCCATTTTTGAATTTGGATGATGATAATTAGAAATTAAATTAAAAACAAATAAAGTTTTGTTTCCATTCTTGATTTTTGGAAGAAGACAATTAAGATTTTATTAAATAAATAAAAAATTTATTTAATTATGATGAAATAATTAGTTAATTAAATAATTTAAAGAAATTATTCAATTATGAGGAAAATGAAATTGAATTTAATTAAATAATAAAGATTATTTAATTAAAGTAGGATTGAACTTAATCAGCTAATAAAGATTATTCAATTAATGTTAGGAAATGAATGATTAATAATGCAATGATTTAAATGATAAGGAAAATAGAAAATTTGAATTAGAAGAATGACACAATGTCAACATATGATGAAAATCAAATGCGACATAGAAGACATGTTAAAAATTAGGTTAGCGACACATGAGTGATGACCAATTTTGAGTGTCTATAGTAACTTCTCAAACAAATCGTAAGTACTATGTGAAGATACCAAATCCCGCTCTAACAAATGAGCTTCAAAGATTAATTTTCTAAAATCATAAAGACTAGATATTGCCAAAGGAATTAACCAAATTGTTGGATATGTTAAAGTACTCATCATGATGGTTCTCTCTCTACACATTTTTATGTTACATCTATCATCCTTCTATCTCATCCATAATCCCTCACTTTCTCCTTAATCATCCTCTTTCTTCAACACTTAGACCTTTTACATTTTCACCCCTTAATCAACCCTACTTCTCTATTTGATCCATCACTCCCCTACTAATGCTTCAAAACTTTATTCTCAACCTCAACCAAACATATCGTCATCCATTATTCCATCTAATTATGTATAAATAAACCTATCACCACCAAATAATTATTATGTCCCCGCCTCCTTGATAATCTCTACATAGAATCATAATGAAAGTAAATGAATAAAAAAAAATGGAATTCTTTAGCATACGGTGTACTAACATACTTGTGTCCAAGAGGTTTCAAGTACAACCATTATTTTTGTATTATGCAACACTTATGAGTCATAAAGAACTTTAACGCCACAAACTTAGATTTCTTGTATGATGATATTTTAGTAGTAAATATTTCCACATACTAAAGAAGTATGCCTTAGAATGGTCTTTCTCACTTTCTCATGGTTTAACTCATTCTATGCCAAGCTAGCTACAATTTTTTGAACACTTCCAATTGGATATTGATTTGAGAGTAACTTTTAGTAAGATATCACAATGTAAGAAAGGAATCAATGGGCAAGTTAGGAATCAATGGGCAAGTTAGGAATCAATGGGTATGTTAATTTTTCAATTACTTATTTCCAAAATAAATCATTAGTCCCCTCACAATGAATTATAGGGGTTGTTATTTGATATATATTTTTTCTTTTTGGCCATAAAAAACAAAGTGTTAGCCAACAATGAAGCATCATTCCCTAATTTGTGTGCTAATGTATATGACTATGAAATTAAGTTTTTATATGTTATTTATAGCCATATAAATTTATAGAAAAAGGAGAGAGAAACATAAATAATTACAACTCCCACTTCAAACCTAATCATTGGCTCTGATTGAGAAACAAAAATGAATATGAAAAAAAATAGCTGTAATGAGCACTCTCCAAATGTAAACCTTAGATGACTTGGACGTTCTCTTGATTGCTTGGAGAGAATTATTGAGTTGCTTTTGGAAACCTAAAATTAGAAACATGTACCAACATAAGAATGTTGTGCCTTTCCTTTGACCTTTTGGTGGATTCATAGAGTCGTGGTTGAGTGAATGGAAGGTTCAGATCTTGCCTCACAATGGAGGGCTAAGATTTATTGAAAATATTTTATATTTCTTGGTTAGTGAGAGATAGGGGTAAGGTGTTTGCAAGTTGTGATATGAAGGGATGATATTTTGCCTCAAGAAAGAGGGATAAGATTTTTTGAGATTATTTAAATTTCTCATAGGATTTTTTTCAGTGATGAATAAAGGTTGGCGACTGGGAGATGAAGGGCTAAGATTGGATTAACCTAGATGGATGGTCAATATGCAAAGTTAGATTAACTAATTTTCCACATTAAAAAATATAATGAAATAGGTTTTGATGGATGGCTAGGATGCAAAGTTGGTTTGACTTTTCATGTGATAAGTTTAAATTGTTTAAATAGATGTTTTTTGGTAGAAGATAAAAAGTCATTTAAAAAAAAAAGATATGAAGAATGAGGGTGAAATTAGCTTAGTTAATTAAATAAACATAATTTATTTAACTAAGTAATGTTAGAGAGATAATTAAATAAATATTTAATTACCTAGTAGGAGATGGATAAATTAAGTAATTAAACCATTTATTTAGTTAGATACCATAAAAATGATGTATAATTAGTGATAGAATGTATGTGATGTTAGGTTGAAATATATAGATGGATTTTGGTTGTCTACATGTTGCCCCTTTTTAAAATAGAATTCCAACTAAAATAAGTGCCATTTCAAAGAAAAATAAAATATAGGTGTTAAATGAATTGGATGAAAGATGAAATTAGTGAATGGATAGAGTATGCCCCCTTGAAAAAGCAAGTGAGAAAAAATGGTGTAGTCTATATTTTAAAAAAGGCTAAAATCATGGAGAGAGGGGGAAATGAGAGCATAACAAGGTGAAAATAGGAATAAATGGGGTAAAAACAAAGAGAGATGGTGAAGGTATGGAGAAAATGATGAAAATAGGTGAAGGAGGGTGAATAAATAGTGGTAAGGGGGTTTGAGTTGGGTGAGTGGATATAGTTTTAGGCCTTTCTATAGCTATTAAAACTATTAAAGGGTGGGTGGAGTGAGGGAGATTTATATCTCAAGAGGTCTTGTTTCCTAGTATGCTTGAATTTGTAGATCCTTTTCAAGAAGGAATGGGCTCTATTTATAGGAAAAATAGAGAAATGGATGGTTGAGATTGAGTAATCTCAACAAGGGCCAGTATTGATGGGTTTATGATCCATGTGATGGCTTTCAAACCAATCCCAAGATGACAAATGTCAACATGAGATGGCTTGAGAGGAGAGGGAAGAAGCATTAAATGCTTGAGATGACTTGAAGGTTACCCTACGAGGGTTTGGTTAGGCTTGAGTTAATGGATAAAACTTTTATCCAAGGGTAATGCTTTTATCCAATGGATAAACTCTTGTGCAAGAGTTAATGGGGATAACCATGGTCAAAGCAATAAATGCTTGAAGAGACACATGAGTTAGATGGGGGTTAAGTTAGAGGGAAAGTCTCTAACCATGTGGGTGAGTTTAGTTAACCATTAATGGCTATGTAAGAGCCATAAGTGGTTTGGAAGAATTTGAGGGTTAACTTGTTGAAGACATAAAGCCTTTAATGCATTTCAAAGACTTTGAGGCATTTTTGAGAAGTGACTTCTCTTTGCTTAGGAATGTGACAATAATTAGGAGATTGATTAGGCTAATTAGAAGGGGTTAGAAGATTCTAGAAGGGGATTAGAAGAGAAAGTGGGTTTGGTGGGTGAGAGAAAATAGGATTTTAATTAAAATAAAATTACTTTATTTCAACCCAAATAGGTGCAACTTGCATTTGTAGGAGAATGCAAGTGGGGGAGGTTAGAAATTTAAATAAATTTTTATTTAAATGAGGAAAGGGGTTTTAATTAAACAAATATGCTTTATTCATTTAATTAATTGTTGGAGTATGGTTTAATGAATTAATTTAAATAAATTGAATAATTTATTTAGTTAATAGAAGAAGAGGTTGAGGATGAATTAATTAAATACTAATTTAATTAACTATTGTCTGATGGTTAAATAATCAAATAAATACTAAATACTCATTTAATTAAGTGAATAGATTTATGTGACTACATTTGCCCCTCTTTGAGCTAGTATGGTTTATCGCATCGTTTCAAAGAAAGAAAAATATGTGTGAATAAATATGCCCCATAAATGTTAATTTAGTGGATGGTATGCCCCCTCGAGAGATGGGCCGATTTTCTTTTTTTTTAAAATCGGGCGAGCTCTCGAAAAAGAAAAATAATTTGGGGGAGGTAGAATAGAAGAATTAGAAATAATGGAGAAAGAATGGGAGAAGACAAAGTGAATACGGATAAACAACAAGCCTCGAAAGTACACATGGGTTATGATGCAAATGTAGTGTTATGTTGTTGATTGATACTGTGCAATTGATCAAAATTGGTTGGACAATCTGGTGCAATTGGTTAAGTTGCCTTGGTTGAGTCAAAGTGTGACAGTTGATGTTAGTTGGTCGCTTGGACAAGATAAAGTCTGAGTAAGTGAATCAAAGTGACTTGTTGTGACTTAGACAATTGATGTAATTGCCCGATGAAGTCAAGGTATCTGAAGCAAAATACTCATTGAGACTTAGACAATTGATGTAATTGTCCATGTTGATTGTTTTTGATTGGTTGATCAATTGATAGTGTTTGCGTTGTAGGTTGTTTGTGGTGTTTGCCAGACTTAGCATACCTGTTGAGACTAGGCAATTGATGTAGTCTAGGATTGCCATAATTGATTACCAGTTGAGACCTGAAGATACTTGATCAAAAAGTATCTGTTGATAGTCTAGGTGTGCGTGAGTCGATGTACCTATGTAGATAGAGTAACTTGCTTGATTGGGTAGATGACCTAGGATGGGAAGCGCAACCCCTCCTGTTAGAGATGGACGATGATGAATGTGGCTTGATTGGGTTGATGGGACACGATGTAGGGTATGTGTTTATGATGATGACCTAGATAGGGAGGGTGAGGGAGGGATTCAATGTTAGATAGAAGGTATGGAGGACCTAGGATCCATTCCTATGTAAGACGAGCAAAATAGAGTATCCATTGTCATGACTATGTATAAATGATATGCAGGGATATGGATTTATGGATGTATGGAATGCAATAGAATGCAATATAAACAGATGAGATGAAATGATGATCCATAGATTATTTACAATGCTTAATTTTCATCATCGATCATGGTAGTATCAATCTTGGCCGAGGTAGCAGAAACCAAGGTTGATCATTTCACCTGTAAGCAAGAATGACAGTTAAGGAAAATTCCCCTCCATTCTGGTTCATGTACAAATGTTCAAGGTATACATTGTAGTCGGTAAGCCATTGTGATCCATGATTGTATTTTTGCATAGGATCACGTAGCTTAGTGAACTTCCCACATAGACACCATGAGTATATGCCCCAGAACTTCATTGGAACAATCCACAGACAACAAACAAGCAAAAAGATATTAGGAACCATCCTGACTACTCTATTCACTTGTGGATATCCTAGAGTAGCATAGGAACCTGATACAAATAAGAAAATAATAAATCAACCAAGTGCTTATCAGCTAAACTGAATTTTCTTGTCGAAGAAAATGTTACCATGTCTTATTTTGTGAGGAAAGATGCATCCTTGTGAAGATGGTTGTGTGTAGATGTTTTGATTGGTTGATGGATTTGATAGGTGGGAATTGTTTGAGTAGCTCAAAAGTGGTTTGGTGTCTTTTGTGATGCGTATGTACAAGGAATAATATGCTTTGCAATGTTTTTGATTGATTTTAATGTTTTGTGAATGTTTTTGGGATTTTTTGAGTTTTTATGAATGTTTTTGGTATTATGTCAAGACATTTTTGAATGAGTAACTCAATGAATCACAAGCAATTTAGAATCCACTTCCATTAGTAGGTTAAGATCATTGCCCCTAGTTAGATGTCACTATGAAATCGTGATGCGAGATACATGAATTAATAACCCTGATTGCAGATAAATAACAAGCCATGGTGTAAATGATGGGTGAATGGATGTGATCGCAACAAGTCTGAAAGACAATGGAGCCATAGCCTTTACGAATGGAGCCTTTTTACTAGGTTTTCACCACCATATTTACCCAAGGCACCATCGAAGTGGTTTTCATCATTTGGATGCATGATTTTTCTTTACTATTTTCTTGATTTTTTGTATTTTTTTTCAAGACTGTTTTCTAAATGTTTTTGGTATTTTCTGCTATTGGAGGAGCCTGATGCTCTGCACAACTTTATATATGAAACCTTTTTAGGTGCATGTTGTTGATCAGATCTGCCAGTGGTTCTCCCTCTAAAGTTGCCAACTGATATGCCCCAGACCCGAAGATGACAATGATACCATATGGACCCAACCAATTGGATTCAAACTTGCCCTGGTGTTCTTTGTTTGGTTGGTTGAGAGGATTTTCCCTAAGAACAAGATCTCCTACCTCAAATGTGTGAGGTTTGACTCAATGATTGTAGCTTCTGCTCATGCATTGTTGATAGGATTTTAGGTGGTTGTAGGTAGCTTGTCACTTTTCATCAAGCAATTCCAAGTCCTGAAGACATGCGACTCGGTATGCTTCATCATCTATCAAATTGTTCAAGGAGACCCATAGAGATAGTATTTCAACCTCAATAGGCAAAGTGGCTTCTGCTCCATAAACTAGTGAGTAGGGGGTTGCGCCTGTAGGGGTGCAAATGCTAGTTTGATACGCCCATAGTGTTGGATTTAACCAAATGTGCCAATCATGACCAACATCATTGACTGTCTTTTTGAGGATCCTCAATATGTTCTTGTTGGATGCTTCAGCTTAACCATTTCCTTGTGGGTAAGGAGTGGAAAAATGGTGTTGGATGTGAAATTTCTCACAGAGTTCACAAACATCTTGATTTTTGAAAGGAAGGTCGTTATTTGCGATGATGGACATGGGTACACCATACCAGTAGATGATGTAATTAAGGATGAATGAGGTGATCTTCTTGTCGGTTACTTGGGTAAGTGGAATGGCTTTGATCCAATTTATGAAGTATTTTGTGGTGGTAATGATAAACTTATGGTCATTGGATGAAGATGGATGGATTTTACCCACAAGGTCAAGTCCCCATTGACAAAAGGGCCATGTTGTTCTGATGGGTTGTAATTCCTGTGCTAGGGCATGTATCAGATCTCCATGAAAGTGGCACTTCTTGCACTTTCTGACAAAGTAGTAGGAGTCATTTTCCATGGGGGCCCAATAGTATCTGACTTGCATGATTTTCTTTGCTAGTGAAGGGCCGCTTGAGTGAGCCCCACAAATTCCTTCATGTACCTCTTCCAAGCCTTTTGTTATCTCATCTTGTTCCAAACATTGAAGGAGAGTACCATCAAGACTTCACCTATATAGGGTTTCGACAATGATGGTGTATCGAGCGGTTTGGCAGATAAAAGTTTTTTGTTGGTTATTTGATTTGTTAGGGGGAAGTGTGTGGTCACGTAGGTAAGTGAAGAATTCATCGTACCATTGGAAGTTGGAACCAACCAGATGACATATCATTTCAGTTTTAGGGATATCATACGCGGGGATCCAAAGTTGTTCTACCAAGAACTCATAGTGTGTTGAATTTTGTGGAAGATTCGAGAGAGATGTAATTGTAGCCATTGCATCGGCAGCCTGATTATGATCTCTTGGTACTTTCTTAAATGTGATAGTCATAAATGAATCTTTGAAACTATCCACCATTCTTTTATACAACATGAGTTTATCATCCTATGTTTGGTATTCATCAGTGACTTGTCGGATGACCAGTTAGGAATCTCCATATACCTGTAGCTCTTTTAGATTCTATTGTATGGCCAATCTGAGTCCTGTAATCAAGGCCTCATATTCTGCTATATTATTTGTGGATGGGAAAGTGAGCTTGTAGGACTTCAGGATGTTGTCACCTTGAGGTGTGATAAAAAGAATACATGCCCTTGAGCCATGTATAGTGTATGAGCCATCAAAATATAACTTCCAAGGGTGGGTAGTTGTGATCATAAAGATCTCGTCATCTGGAAAGTTGGAAACAAGAGGATGGTTATCTTTTAGTGGTGCATCAACCAACTAATAGGCAATAAACTATCCCTTGATAGATTTGCAGTCCACATACTCAATATCAAATTCACTCAAGATCATAACCCATTTGGCCAAGAGGCCTATCAATGCTGCTTTTTTGAGTAGGTACTTGAGTGGATCTATTTTGGCAATGAGTTGTACCTTGTGCGTTAACATGTAGTGCCTCAATTTGGTGGCTACCAAGATAACTGCTAGGCAAGCTCGCTCAATAGGTGTATAATTGAGTTCATAGCCTACCTATTTTTGAGAGATGTAGTAGACAACACATTCTTTTCCTTCCGCATTATGTTGTACCAGTAGTACTCCTAAGGCTGTATTTGTAGCTGAAATGTATAGCAATAGAGGTTTGCTTCGATCTGGTGGGATCAACAATGATATATGCATTAGGTAATCTTTAAGCATTTGGAATGCTTGTTGGCATTTTGTATCCCATTGAAAGTGGGTATTCTTGTGTAATAGATGGGTGAAGGGATGACATTTATCAGCCAATTGTGCAATGAATCTCAAAATTGATTGTAGTCGCCCTTGTAATCTCCTCAACTAACTGATATTATTTGGAGGTGGCATTTCCATGATTGCCTTGACCTTTGCAGGATCTACCTCAATGCCTTTACTTGAGACAACGTATCCTAGGATTTTCCCAGAAGTTACTCCAAAAACACATTTCTTTGGATTGAGACGGACATGATATTGTTCTAATCTATCGAAGATTTTACCTAGTATGGTAAGTGTTGGTATTATGGATGGCTTTGTCATGTGTTGCATTGGTTTTGTCATTGATGTCAACACTTGTCTTCTTGGAGGTTCACATTATGTTCATCGGTATGGTTAGTGGCTTATGTATAGTCTTCGGTATATGTTCACCAGCAGGTTGTATTGTTCACCGGTAGCGATGATGACTTGTTATCATCTGGAGATCATTCGGTTATGTCGAAGACATGAATTGGAAGTTTGGTTTTGGTGTTTTTCGTATTGGTCTAATCAGGTTGACAGATTTGCCTTTATCGGCAAATAGCTCTAGGTTATGGATTGGTACTCCAGATCATCGCAACACGTTGTGGAGATTGTTTATTGATTGAATAAATGTATTGAGCTGACATGTTGTATCGCATCAAGAATTATTTGTAATTGATTTTAATTGTAATATCTTTAGTGAGCCGACCTATAAATTTGGTCTTAAGTTTTGTATATATGATTGTAAGATCTTATTGAAGATTGGGATATGGTTATGGTACGAGTGTGTTTGAATATTGAAGAGTGAAAATAAGCAGATCCTTGTATGAATCATGTAGACATTATTTGAAGGTTGAAGGAAGGTTATGAAGGTGTTTTGGCACTCATGTTCAGAGCTTACGGTATCGAATCCAACATTGCAGATGCTATTTTGAGCAATACATTATCATTGGATTTAACCATCCAATTGTAGTTAGTGTGACTCCTATTTTGTGATTGAGCAGTGAGCTCTAGGCAGTTGACCTTTCTGCATGTGCAGACCCCATTTGTATACACTTACTATTTGCAGTAGTATCATCTGATTGTGGGTAAGGTTTCCCACTGTGGTTTTTCCCTTACCGGGTTTCCACATCAAAATCTTTATGTCATGTGTTGTGGATGTTGTTTCTCTTTATGTTTCATGCATTAAGTTATACCGGTACTGCTATAAATGTTAATTTTCTTTACTGGTATTTAAGTTTGGTTTACCGGCACTAAGTTTAAGTTGGAATAATTATCATTGGGTTATAATTTATTAAAGACTGGTTGACAACTGATTCACCCCCCCTCTTAGTTGTCCTTCCCGGGTCCTAACAATAGGTATCAGAGCTAAGTCCTCTTTTTTCAAAAGCCTAACAACTTGAGGAGATCCTATGACAACAAATATTTTCAAGAAGGATAGTCTGAAACTTGATGGAACTAACTATGGTATATGGAAGATCAAAATGGAAACACATCTGAACTGCATTGGAAGAGATATATGGGATGTTACTAAGAATGTCTATGTTGCTCCTATCCGGAATCAACCTCATCCACCAACATTGGCTAAGGACTTGGACAATAATTGCAAAGCAAGAGAAGCACTTCTAAGTGCATTATTAGATCATTAAATCAAGGGATTATTAAACTGATCTACTACTAAAGTTATTTGGGATAAACAAGAAACACTGAATAAAGGATATACCACTGTCAAAATTGCAAAACTGGAATGTTACCGGGTCAGGTATGAAAACTTGAAAATGGAAGAAGATGAAAGAATTTTTGCATTTATGGAAATAGTTAATGAAATTATTTTAGGAATACAATGTTGTGGAGGATCCTTAAGTGAAGATGAAATTGTGTCTAAAGTTTTAAGAGCATTGCCACCGGCTTACAAAATGAAAGTGATTGCTATTAATAAGTTGATAACAATGCCTAATACTTCAGTATCTAGAGATACTTTGGTTAGAAAACTTTCAACATTTGAACTTGAAGAGTTTGGTCCTGTTGCTAGTGTAAAGTGATTTAGCTTTCAAAGCATCATCATCAACATCATCATCATCTGACAAAACTGATTGGAAAAAACTGTATGCAAAAGAACTTGAAGCACTATTTGCAAGGAAGATGCCTAAAGGTTCAGTAGGAAGTAAGTATGAAGGTAAAGCTGATAAATCAATGATGACCAGTTAGTACCAAACCAATACTGAGAGGCCGGGGGGGTGAATCAGTACTGAGAAAAATAGTTTCTCTTGAACCAGTTAGATTGAGAACCCTGCCATTTGACTGGCAATCAATAACACTGGTCTAAACCAGATTACTACCAGTTAAGCACAGAGAAAGACATAAACCGGTAACTCAGCTTTCCACACAATCTAGCATCTTATTTCCACTTCACCCATATGCATACACTAGTAGTACTTTAACAGGAATGTAAAGACTTACAGGTTCAACATGCTTTACTGCTCAATAAAGAATAACAAAGAATCATATGAAAAGCATCACACATAACACACATATTCTTCATGTGGAAACCCAACTAGGAAAAACCACATTGGGGATGAATACCCACAAGCTGTTCTTTGAACCCTTTTGGAGTCCACTCTTTTAGGAGCCTAGTGTGGTTAAAGACTTTACAATAGGTTTTGTTAGGAATCGATCCTGCTAGGGATCACCCGGTTAAGGGATGGCTAACATACCTAGTTAAAGGTTACCTTGTTAGAGGATTTTTAGAGCTCAATGATTTTGAGTCACCCTATTAAAGGATTTACAGCAAGCCGGTTAGAGCTACCCTATTAAGGGATTTTCCAACTGTTGAAGTGATTAGAGGTCAATAGGTATTACAATGATCTGGTAACAATACTCAATGCTAATGTAGATCCGCTTTAGTTCCTTCCTTCTGTACTCACAATCTGTAGGTATCTATTCTCATATCTGATCTGACAAGAATCACGTATCTTTGCACTTAGATACACACACACCATTTGCCAACAGCCTTAACAGGAAAAACAACATCGACCTTATAGGAAACAGATAGGTCGATAGCATAAACCCTAAACCCTAAACATTTAGGTTAAGCAATTCAGTCGGTTCAATCCTGACCATTGAACACTTTGCTTTGAATACAACTGTCTTAAACAGATCTCAAGACATTCTCCATCATTCGATCTTCACCACATCTTGGAGGCAATAACCCATCACCCGTTCTCCACCGTTTGCAGAGACTTCGCACATTCCAGAGGTAGATAGGATCAATCTCCTTCATGAAAGATCCTTCATGCACACAGAGCTGATGTGGCAACATAATCTATTCTTCATTACAATGCTAGCACAACACACAATGTCATCAGTTGAATCACATAGGCATAGAATACTTCAACTGGAATCCCTGAAGCTAAGACTACCAACTGGTAGTCATACCATATGAAACCTTGATACAAAACATTCCATATACCAGTTTCCTTGGACAAACATACCACTTCACTTGTTCACATATACCAGTTCACATTTCAACATACCAGTTCACTTGGACAAACATACCGCTTCACTTTTTCACATATACCGGTTCTCTTGCAAGTGCTTACTTCAATATACTGGTTCACTCTTCATCATATTGACATCAATGACAACATACAATATCATCATGTCAACATACTCTGCACATATGCCAACAATCTCCCCCTTTGGCATTGATGGCAATATACAAAGATATCTCTGAGCTTTACATCTTCTCCCCCAATACTGCATATATCTTCTCCGCTTCACATCTTCTCCCCCTTTAACAACAATTCCAAAGTGAAGGCATGAACATCTATGATCTACTATGTTGCTCCCCCTAAGGAGTAGCATCCTTCAACACACCAATCCTGAGAAAAATCTATCAATGTAAGTCCTGACTGATGTGGAGCACACACCTTTAGTTCACCTCTTGAAGGGGCAGCACCCCTAATTCACCTCTCAAATAGGTAAAAGTAGCCTTCGGTAGAGGCTTGGTGAATATGTCTTCTAACTGCTCCTTACTGGAAACATGTTCCAATACAACTTCTTTGTTTTGAACCTTTTCCCTTAAGAAATGATACTTAAGCTCAAAGTGCTTGGTTCTTGGTTCTAGAATGTAAAACCGGATTCTTGGAGATGTTAATCACACTTGTGTTGTCATAAAATATACTTACCGGTTCAGATACAGGAACTTTGAAGCTATTTAATACATGCTTCATCCAAATTGTCTGGGTGCAGTTCATAAATGTTGCAACATACTCCACTTTTACTGTAGACTGAGAGATACAACTATGTTTCTTACTCATCCATGAGACTAGTCTTCCACCAAGAAAGAATGCACCACCGATTGTGCTCTTCCGATCATCCACATTATCAGCTTAGTCAGCATCTGTAAACACTTTCAGGTTGAAATCATTACTATATGGATACCATAATCCATAGTCAATAGTTCCCTTCAAATATCTCAGAATCTGCTTGACTACTACCAAGTGAGATTCTCTTGGGCTTTTCTAGAACCATGCAACAATGCCCACTGCATGTGTAATGTCCGGTTTGCTATGTACTACATAGTGCAATTTACCAATCATTGATCGATATACCTTCTCATTTACCAACCTTGAGTCATCCTCTTTGGATAATTTACAACCGGTCACCATCGATGTACCAACCGGTTTGTTGTCTTCCATGCCAAAGGTCTTCAACACCTCTTTGACATATTTGGACTGAGTGATAAAGATTCCATCTTTCATTTGTTGAATCTATAGTCCAATGAAGAACTTAATCTCCCCTATAAGTGACATCTCAAACTCCTTTTTCATCTCATCTGCAAAATCGTGACTCATCTTGTCATCTCCTCCAAAGATTATGTCATCAACAAATACCTCATAGATCAGAATCTGATCTCCTTCTGACTTCAGGTAGATATTACTATCCTCACTTGTTCTCTCAAATCCAATCTTCACAAGATGGGAGTGCAAGCATTCATACCATGCTCTAGATGCCTGCTCTAGTCCATACAAGGCCTTATGTAGCATACACACCATGTCACTATCTTCTGATAGGGAAAACCCATCCGGTTGCTCTAGATACACCTCCTCTTCTAGTATTCCATTAAAAAATGCAGACTTTACATCCATTTGATATACCTTCAATCCCTTGAATGCTACATATGCAAGAAGCATACAAACTCCTTCCCATCTGGCTACTGGAGCAAAGATTATCTCCATAGTCTTCTCCTTCTTCTTGGGCATATCCTTTACACACCAATCTGGCTTTGTTTCTAATCACTGAGCCATCTTCATTCAACTTATTTTTGAAAACCCATTTGGTGCCAATGACATTTTTATGCTCCAGTCTGGGTACCAAAGACCATGTACCATTCTTTTCTATCTGGTCAAGTTCCTCTTGCATCGCCTTGATCCAGTCTTCATCTTTATGTGCCTCTCTAAATGTTTTAGGCTCAAATTCAGAGATCATGCAAGAGTTTTCTCTGATCTTTCTTCTTGTGAGAATTCCTACATCCTTGTCTCCTATGATCTTCTTTGGATCATGATTCAACTTTACATACTTAGGAATGATCTTAGTTGTTTCCTCTTTCTTTTCTTCTTCATCCTCATCTTCATCAGCATCAACATCCACCTGTATAGGAGCACTGTTACTGGTGCTTGGCTATTTTGGAATTATCAAAGCGGGAGACAAGAGCCTTCTTGTCTGACACATCTTCCTTGACTACTACAAACACAATATCTTCATTTTCTTCATCTTATGATTCCTCATCAGTGACACCTTCATCAACTACTACAAAACAGTTTCTCCGGTTTCCTCCTTTGAACTTCTTGAACCTTTCTGGTTTATCCTAGTTGTCACCATTAAGGTAGTTTACAACAATATGTCCTGTCTAGTTACAAGAAAAGAATTTCAAAGGAATCTTACCTCTATATTTACAGGTTTCCTTGGGAAGTCTCTTGGCAAGAAGAGCTTCAAATTCCATCAGGATCTCCTCATCATCCATTTCTCTACTTTGTCTTGGTTCACCACTGGTACTAGCTTCTTTGCCTTTCTAGGATGGTGCAGCAGATGCTCTAAAGGCTGATTCAGTCTTCTAAATACTACCATCATAATTATTTAGCTCATAAGTTGTTGACTTTGCAATGGTGGAGTCCAGGGATACCTTTGTCTTGTCTATAGACCTCAACTCCTGAATAGCAGCAACCCTTATTTCATAGACCAGTAATAAGGATCTCAAAACTTTGCTAACAATAGTGGAATCTTCTATTGTTGAATGGTCTCTCCTTCAACCATCTGCATGTCTTCAAACTTTCACCTAAGGCTTTCTTCCTTAGCTTGTTTCACATGCTTATCACTGCCATAGATATTCTCAAGGGTATCCCATACTTCTTTGGGATTATCTTTGTCCTGAACATCAATAAACTCAATGTCAGATAAACTACTAATTAGGGCTTCCATGACTTGCCCATTCTCCTGAATCTCTATCTTTTGGTCATCGATGAGAGTACTGGTAGGGATAACATAAGCATTCTCAACATAGCTCTAATGTTGAGCACCCATGCTTCTAATGTATATCTTCATTATGTCCTTCCATATTTTAAAGTTGTCTCTGTTGAACTTTGGACCTTCCCTCTTAATCATTAGAGTAGGATCTTTACCTCAAGCGGTTAAGCTTACAATACAGAGAATCTGGAGGAAGCTTTGATTCTAACTGATAAATCAATGATGACCAGTTATTACCAAACCAGTACTGAGAGGTGGGGGGGTGAATCAGTACTGAGAAAAATAGTTTCTCTTGAACAAGTTAGATTGAGAACCCTGCCATTTGACTGGCAAGCAATAACACCAGTCTAAACCAGATTACTACTGGTTAAGCACAAAGAAAGACATAAACCGTTAACTTAGCTTTCTACACAATCTAGCATATTATTTCCACTTCACCCATATGCATACAGTAGTAATACTTTAACAGGAATGTAAAGACTTACAGGTTCAACATGCTTTACTACTTAACAGAGAATAACAAAGCATCATATGAAAATCATCACACATAACACACATATTTTTCACGTGGAAACCCAACTAGGAAAAACCACAATGGCGATGAATACCCACAAGCTATTCTTTGAACCCTTTTGAAGTCCACTTTGTTAGGAGCCTAGTTCGGTTCAAGACTTTACAATAGGTTCTGTTAGGAACCAATCTTGCTAGGGATCACTCAGTTAAGGGATGGCTAACATACCCAGTTAAGGGTTAAATCCGGTTAAAGGTTACCTTGTTAGAGGATTTTTAGAACTCAATGATTTTGAGTCACCTTGCTAAAGGATTTACAGCAAGCCGGTTAGAGCCACCCTGTTAAGAGATTCTCCAACTATTGAAGTGATTAGAGGTCAACAGGTATTACAATGATCTAGTAAAAACACTCAATGCCAATGCAGATCCGCTTCAGTTCCTTCCTTCTGCACTCACAATCTGCAGGTATCTATTCTCATATCTAGTCTAGCAAGAATCACGTATCTTTGCACTTAGATACACACACAACATTTACCAACAACCTCAACAAGAAAAACAACATCGACCTTATAGGAAATAGATAGGTTGATAGCATAAACCCTAAACCCTAAACATTTAGGTTAAGCAATTCAATCGGTTCAATCCTGACCATTGAACACTTTGCTTTGAATACAACTATCTTGAACAGATCTCAAGACGTTCTCCATCAATCATTCTTCACTGCATCTTGGAGGCAATAACCCATCACACGTTCTCCACCATTTGCAAAGACTTTGCACATTCCGGAGGTAGATAGGATCAATCTCCTTCATGCAAGATCCTTCACATGCATAGAGCTGATGTGGTAACACAATCTATTCTTCATTACAATGCTAGCACAACACACAATGTCATCGATTGAATCACATAGGCATAGAATACTTCAATCGGAAACCCTAAAGCTAAGACTACCAACCAGTAGCCATACCATATGAAACCTTGATACAAAACATTCCATATACCGGTTCACATTCCAATATACTGGTTCTCTTGGACAAACATACCGCTTCACTTGTTCACATATACTGGTTCACATTTTCACATATACCGGTTCACATTTCAACATACTGGTTCACTTGGACAAACATACTACTTCACTTTTTCACATATACCAGTTATATTGCAAGTACTTACTTCAATATACCGGTTCACTCTTCATCATATTGACATCAATGACAACATACAATATCATCATGTCAACACACTCTGTACATATGCCAACAAAAGCACCTTTCAAATGTTTTAATTGCAATAAAGTTGGTCATATATCTTCTAGATGTCCTAATAGACATGCAAAACTAAGGGAGGAAGCAAAAAGATCATATAGGCCTAACCCTAAATATCAGAGATACATATTTAAGAAAAACAGAGATAAGTCATGTTACTATGCAGATGAAGGTGTTACAGATGATTTAGATGAAGATCCAACAGATAGTGGATGGGATTTTGTTGCAATAAAAGAAGATCCACCAACACCTATTGTCAAATCAGTACAGTAGGCACTAGCAGCAAAAATTGAAGAAAAGGATGAATGGATTATAGATAGTGGATGCTCGTGTAATGCCCCGCCAAGAAACCCCGAAGGGATAAAGCTAAAACACACGAATGGAGTGCAATATTTTTTTTTTTAAAGTTACACAACATTAAGATACAACAAGATATCAAAGTTTAGATTACATAGCAGAAGACATCAACTAACACTTAAAGAGTTTCCCAATGTGATTACTTAATTACACATTTAACTTAACTCACACTAATAAATCCAATAAGCTAATTATCTTATAATGAGATAATTCTTAAACAAGGATAATTTCTTTCAAAAGATGAAAATATAAATCACAAAATAAGGTTCATCCATTAAGATTTATCTATACCCTTCATTCAAACTTTTCATTTAAAATTTAAGTCATGCATCTAATTTAATAACACACTTAAATTTCATCATAAACTAATGAGTTCTTTCCATGCATACTTAATTTCCTTAACAATAACTAAATGTGTTCCATTATACTAAGCTACATTCATTCATGATCCAATTTACTGCATCTAAGAGATGACTACATACATGCATTTAAGATTAAGTTCTTCTAACCCACTTATACATTCTATCAAAATGTCATTCATACATGCTAACACTAAACATGAAACATGAGAACAAAATCATCACATAAAACCAAGATGATCTTGGAATTCACCCCTAAAGGGCTACATCTCTGGGTCTGCTCAACTGCAAGAGCCCTCTGATAATTAATAAAGTTAAGAATACATGAGGTTCTCATTACTTACAATCCTGTCATCAAGGCAAAACATAACCAATATACAAACGACCACATCGGTTAATAAATACATAAATGATCCCTGAATAGGAAAGGATCCAACTGAACATAATCAAGCAAATACCAAGGTCCACTAGAGCATCCACAATACTGAGTCATCATAACCCAAGGTCTAGAATGAAATCAAGTTCTCACAAGGGCATGAGCAATAGGACGAATCCACAAAAGGTGCTCCTATCAAGACCATACAACCACACACTAGCGAACGTAGGGACAAGTGTCATCACACAACCTGGTATGGTTACCATAGTAGGTCTTCATAGGTTCCGGCTCCATACACTGGGTTACCCTGGCAACCTCTTCTGAACCTCCGACCCATCCAAGCCTCATGTGGACCCACACATCCTTTTGTGAAGACAAGGATGATGGTTTTCCATTTCAGGCCTTCTCACAGCATGTCAAGTCTGTGTTAGCACTCGTCCCATGTGTGAGGCACAATTATCTTACTTAGAGATTAACATTTGAATCTACTATTAGGTTATCACTTATTAGACTCACTTTTGATGGATTACCCAGCAGCCACTTTGGGTGCGACCCCCAATCGAAAACCACTTTCCCATATGACACTAGACTATACTCAAGCGACCTCAGAAACCAAGGAATACACATGGTCAAGCAAACAGAGTTTAAAAAGGAGGGAACAACCATTTGGTCAAAACATGACTCAAAAGAGGTACACTTACTAACGGTACTCAATCGAGAGACCTAACCAACTACGGTCAACCACGAATCATCATTCGACACTTGCATAAAGGATATGACCAATTACAACACCACCACAAAATAACAGACAAACTTGAGCCCAAAGACTGAAACAGGTACCCAAATCAACCATATGACAAGGTCCAATCAAACAAAGCAAGGCTTGCCATTACTTAAGCAAAAGCGAATACAGAAATTAAACTCGCATAGGCAATAACCAACAGATACAATCTTTTATGAATTGATTTAAACATTAAATGTCGATCAAGTTTTCTAAATGATCTTAGTTGGATTGCAGTTATCCACCTCATCTAGGTACAAGTTGTTCTTGCTTTTCTAACTCCCTAAGGTTCAATTGCATTGAACATACATAAATGCATCATTATGAGTTCTTAAACCCAATTCACATAAATAAAATAAATAAACTTTAACCAACTAAATATGATATTTATTCTTCAAATAAAACATCATTCCCATACTGGCTCAAAAACAATCTCTCCAATTTCGTCTTTTCCAAGCCCAGTTACACTATACGGATCAAGGAAACATAAACATATAAGGAATCCAATTAAAGATAGTCCATTCCTAACTTAACAATTATTTCCTTACGCATATAGAAAAGAATGCCAAAATTAACTATTAATTAATATACGCTTATTAATCCACGATTAATAAAATATAAACAATTAATAATTAATAACAAAATAACAAATTAAGTATCTAATTAGAAAAAAAATATGCATTACTAATAAATACAATTTAGAAAATTAGTTAATGTATATTGCCACTTATATAATTAATTAATTACAAACTAATCGTAATTTATTAATTGAATGCCATAATTAAACTTTATTAAAACTTAATTTTAAAAAATTACATTTAATAATAATAAATTATTATTATATATTTTTTTTATTTTAAAAAAACATTTTTTTAACGAAAATAATATAAGTATGGGGGGAGGGTACCCACGTGGACCCCCACGTGGGCCCCCCCTTGGTAGCTCACGCTGCCCTTAGGCAGCGCTGCTACCCAAAGGTAGCAAGCGTTGTCCTTAGGCAACACTGCTACCCAAAGGTAGCAGGCGCTACCAAGGGCAGCGATGCTACCCCAAGGAGTACGCTACACCCCTCCATGCGGTGGGGGAAACTCTGCCACGTGGATGGGGGTTGAAATTTTATTTTTATTTTTTTAAAAAAATTTACTTATTGTGTAAAACACAGTCCAACAAAACCAGTCTCCCAGAGATTTAAAAGAAATATATTTTCTTTTTTCTTTTTTCTCTCAAAAAACTATAAGTTTTCTTAAATAAACATTTTGATTTGTTTTTTTTTTTGAAAACCCATATTCAAGGAAGGGAAAGATTTCTTAAAAATAAACACCAGATTGGCAAAATAATAAGGATTACATCCATTATCCCAACGCAGACAGAATTCTCTGATTAAAGCTTGAATTTGAAAGCATTAATTTAGAATTTTAACAAATTTTCATTGTAAACAACCAATCTCAAGTTTATTTTTTATTTTAAAACAATCAGAGCAACCATAATCTAAACTTGGAATGGAAACAAACAAGAAGGGTTTGGATTGGAAATAAACTTGCATTTGTTTCATTTTCCCCAAATAGATGAGATTTTTCCGTCTTCACACACAAATTTCTTAAAAATCCAAAACAATTTCTTTAAAACAAGGAAATCAATGAAATTAACCAAACACATATTTAATCAAATTAAATACTAAGGACTAATTACTCAATTTAACCATACACACAAAACACACAACCCAAGAAGCCAAATGGATAGACGACCCGCAAACCCAACCAAAGGGAATACCGATGATGACTGACGATGCTCACTTGAGCACGACTATGGTCAAACGAGGATCTTATGACCACCTAATCCAACTCTAAGGATTAAAGAGGTACACTCAAACCTGCAAATCCAGGTGAAGATGAACCGCGCACTCATGCGGTAATGTACCTAAAATCTCTTGCAACCAAGAGTCATACATGCATACATATATAAACTTAATGAAAGCGTTGGCCCGAGATAATAACACAAAATAGGAGAATTAATCAACTTGCATACCAACTGATGCGAAAACCACATTAATAGATATGCACTAAATCAACATCTGACTATAATCATTATATTATGATAAACTAACCAAGGTCAAACCGAGATTAGAAATTGATTAGGGCAGGGGTACTATAGTTCGCATCATATGACTGGTGATAAAAGAAAATTATTATCTTTTCAATAAATTCATGGAGGTCTAGTAAGGTTTGGAGATGATAAAGCTTGTTCAATCAAAGGAAAAGGCACTATATCTTTGGATGGTAAGCACAATACTGACAATATTTATTATGTAGAAGGTTTAAAGCATAATCTTTTGAGTGTTGGTCAGTTAGTTAAAAAAGGATTTCAATTACAATTCAAAAATGTAAAATGTCATAAATAGAACTGGATTAGAGATTGCAACTGGTAATTAGACTAAAGGTAATATCTTTCACTTGAATACTAGTGATAAGACATGTTTAATTGCACACATTGATGAAAGTTGGTTATGGCATAAAAGACTCTGTCATGTAAATTTTGTTTGCATTGTAAAGATCAGTTCAACTAAGGTAGTAAGGGATTTACCTAAGATTATGAAACCTCAAAATCTAGTATGTAAGGAATGTCAAATGGGAAAGCAAGTTAGAACAACATTTAAGAGCATTACTGAGAAATCCAATAATATTCTTGATTTAATTCATACTGATTTATGTGGTCCAACAAGAACAAGAAGTCTACAAGGTGATAGATACTTTTTACTAATAATTGATGATTATTCTAGAATGTGTTGGGTTACTTTTCTTAGGGAGAAATAAAAAGCTTTTGGAAAATTCAAGATATACAAGGAAATGGTAGAGAATGAAACTAACAAGAAAATCAAATGTTTAAGATCAGATCAAGGAGGAGAATTTACATCTAGAGAATTTATTGCATTCTATGAAGTAAATGGAATCAAAAGACAACTATCAGCACCCTAGACACCCCAACAGAATGGAGTTGTGGAAAGAAAGAACATAACTATTTTGGATGTAGCAAGAAACATGTTAATGGAAGCAAATCTACCTCATGTGTACTAGAGAGAAGCAGTGAATACAACAGTTTATGCTTTCAACAAAGTTCACATCAAAACTGAAACCGATAAGACCCCTTATGAACTATGGTTTGGTCATATTCCTACTCTTAAGTACTTCAGAATATTTGGAAGCAAATGTTATATTAGAAGAGATGAGTATATTGGCAAGTTTGATCCTAGAAGTGATGAAGGAATATTTCTTGGTTATTCATCTAAAAGCAAGGCATATAGATGTTATAATAAAAGGTTACAGAAAATCATTGAGAGTACTAATGTGAAGATAGATGAGCATTTTAGAGGAGATTCAAGATCTATAGAACCGGTAGTTGAAATGATCATAGATCAACCGACACAGATTGCATCAGTACATAGTGAAGACCTAGTCACACCGACATCATCAGAAAACTCAGCTGTGACTGAAGAACAACAACATGCAAGTGAAAATTAGAACAAACCTAGGTATGTAAGATTGAATCATTCAGAGAATCAGATAATTGGAAACAAGAATCAAGGTGTTATGACTAGAGGAAGATTGACAAATGAAGAGGTGTGTTTAATTTATCAAGTTGAACCAACATCTGTTATTGAAGCATGTCAGGATGAACATTGGATAAAAGAAATGGAAGATGAATTAGAACAAATTGAAAATAATAATACTTGGACACTCGTTCCCCGACCTAAAGACAAAAATGTAATTGGAACTAAATGGGTATATAGAAATAAACTTAATGAGAATAGTGAAGTAATCAGGAACAAAGAAAGATTAGTTTGTAAAGGTTATTCACATAAAGAAGGAATTGATTATAATTGAACCTTTGTACTGGTAGCCAGAATTGAGGCAGTTAGACTATTTCTTGCATTTGCAACTCATAAGAACTATAAAGTTTATCAAATGGATGTAAAATGTGCATTTTTGAATGGAGATCTTGAGGAGGAAGTATGCATTGAACAACCTGATTGATTTTCTTTGACGGATAATAAGGATATGGTTTGCAGGTTAAGGAAAGCTTTATATGGATTGAAGCAAGCTCCTAGAGCTTGGTATGCTAGATTGGATAAATATCTTTTGAAGCTTGGTTACACAAAAGGTAATACTGACAATAATTTGTATTACAAAGTTACCAATGATGATATTTTGGTTATTGAAGTATTTGTATATGATATCATTTTTGGAGGTGAAGATGGATTATGTAAGGACTTTGCTAATTAGATGCAAAAAGAATTTGAAATGTCTATGATTGGAGAGATAAAAAAATTTCTAGGTTTGCAGATTTCACAAATAGATAAAGGTATATTCATATGTCAAACAAAGTACTTGAAGGAACTCTTGAATAAATTTGATTTGGAAAATTCCAAACTAGTAAGTACTCCTATGACTACAACTCATAAATTAAGATTGAAGGATGATTCAACTCCTATTAATCCGAAAAGGTAAAAATCTACGATTGGAGGATTACTGTATTTAACACAAACTAGACCTGATATAATGAATGCGATATGTATTGTATCAAGATTTAAAAGAAATCCTAAAGAAAATCATGAATCAATAGTTAAAAGGATTTTCCGGTACCTACAAGGCACATCAAATCTTGTTTTATGGTATCCAAAAGATGAAAATTTTGATTTATGTGCAGACACCAATGCAAATTGGGCAAGAGATGTAGATGATAGAAAGAGTACCACTGGTGGTGCATTATTTCTTGGCACAAGATTGATTTCATGGATAAGAAAGAAGCAGACCTATACATCATTATCAACAGTAGAATCAAAATATGTTGCAGCAGCAACTAATTGTACTTAGGTATTATTGATCAAGCAAATGTTGAAGGATATAAAGGTAAAATGCAAAGAACCAATAATTATTTGTTATGATAATTCAACAGCAATTGATATATCAAAGAATCCAGTATTTGACTCTAAGACAAAGCATGTTTCTATTAAGTACAATTTTTTGAAAGAGAATGTTGAAGCAAATGAAGTGAGATTGGTTTATGTGAATACTAAAGAGAAAATTGTAGATATCTTTACAAAGCCTTTGCCTAAGAAAACATTTCAATATCTCAGAGAGCAGCTTGGGGTAATTTCCCCATTGGTAGAGACTTGAATGATGAAGATTAGCATCAAACCAACAGGGACTAAATAGAAAAATATTTTTCTAGCTTTGATGAAGGAGAGCTACTGCTCAGGGGAGTATTCAGTTGTATGTTATGTTTTGAATTCTTAACTACTTTGGCATTTGATGTCAAAGGGGAAGAGATATCTATGGAAAAATATTAAGGGAGAGATATACTCTGTGTATATATATATATATATATGTATGTATGTATGTATTTTTGGTTTTGGTTTCTATTTCTATTACAAAACTTTGTATTGATCCATCTTTGGGAGATTGTTGGTTTATTGGTTTTTGGAATTTCTGTTTTTGGCACTTAGATGTTTTTCCATCTAGTGTTTCCATCAATGCCAAAGGGGGGTATTGTTGGTATTGTTAGGTCCCAGAGACAACTGAGAGGGGGGGGATGAATCAATTGTCTAACAAATTCAAACCAAAAATAATTAAACCAACTTAATGCTTAATACCGATAAACCATTCTAATATGCCGGTAGACAATTTTAACAATTAATTGTAATACCGGTAAGGATTAATGCATGAAACAAAAAGACAAGGTCATCCACAACACATATCACCAATATTTATATGCGGAAACCCTGTAAGGGGAAAAACCATGGTGGGAAACCTTACCCACAATCAGATGATACTACTGTAGATAGTAAGTGTATACAAATGGGGTCTGCACATGCAAAAAGGCCAAGCGCCTAGAGCTCACTGCTCAATCACAAAATAGGAGTCACACTGACTACAATTGGATGGTTAAATCCAATAAGAATGTACTGCTCAAAATAGCATCTTCATATGCTGGATTCAGTACCAGTGTAGTTCTGATTGTCTTCACAAAAACCCTCCTTCAATCTTCAAATGATGTTTTCATGTATAGCTCTTCTTATTCTCGCATATACCTTCACACAATCCTTTTTCGCATTCCACATCCGATCTTACATTTATACCATACCCTAATACCAATTTTTGTAGGTCAGCTCTAAAGGATAATACAATAAAATTAATTTACAAATTAATTAATACCCGATGCAACGACCAATTTAACATGTCAACTTAATGCATTTACAACAATCATAAGTCATCTTCATATCGTGTCGTGCTGATCTGGAAAAGATAAACCTACTAGTGTAACCTGGATCTATTTGCTAGTAACAACAAATATGCAAATACGAATATGCCAATTAAGAAAGCCACAAGACAAGGTGTCCACACAATGTCTTCAACATAACCAAGTGTTTTTCATGTCCTTCCAAGTGTCGTTGATCATTTTATCCTACCGATGTACCAGATACCAGTGACTGTGCATAAGTCACTTGCTTGCCAGTGAATGTTGTTGATTCTCCAAAGTGCCAAAGTTGATAAGTGTTTAGTAGGTGTTGACATCAATGAAAAAACCATACCAAAATACCTACAATCTCCCCCTTTGGCATTGATGGCAACACAAGATGGAAAAACCATCAAGTGCCAAAACAAAAATGCCAAATACCAAAAACTAACAATCTCCAAAAAAAGGATCATAACCAGAAATCAAAATATAGATATAGAGAGTAATAATCTCTCCCAAATAACAATCTCTCCCCCTGGGAGCAGCATGTGTTTTCCTTGTGTTTTTCCATACCAATCTCTCTTCCTTTGACATCAAATGCCAAAGTCATATACAAAATACCAATCAATCTAGTATACCAACTACTCCCCCTGAGAAGTAGCTTCCTCATCAAAGCCAGAGTAAAAGATTTCTCTATTAATTTTGTCGGTTGATGACAAACATCAACTTCCTAAGTCTCTACCAGTGGGGGTATGACCCCAAGCTAGTCTCTGAGATATTCAAAAGTCTCCTTAGGCAGAGGTTTAGTGAAGATATCTACAATCTTCTCTTTAGTATTCACATAAACCAGTTTTATTTCCTTTGCTTCAACATTTTCCCTTAGAAAATTCAGTTTGATAGAAACATGTTTGGTTTTAGAATGTAATACCGGATTCTTAGATATATCAATTGCTGCAGTGTTATCACAATAGATAGTAATAGGTTCCTTGCATTTTACCTTTATGTCTTTCAACATTTGCTTAAGCTATAGTACCTGTGTACAATTAGTTGCTGCTGCAACATATTCTAATTCTGCTGTTGATAAAGATGTACAACTTTGTTTCATACTCAACCAAGAAACTAGTTTGTTTCCGAGAAAGAATGCTCTGTCGGTGGTGCTTTTCCTATCATCCACATCTCCTACCCAATTTGCATCTGTGTATGCACATAATTCAAAGTTTTCATCTCTAGGATACCATAATCCAAGATTTATAGTACCTTGTAAGTATCAAAAAATCCTTTTTACTGTTGATTCATGATTTTCTCTAGGATTACTCTGAAATCTTGAAACAATACATACTGCATTCATAATATCAAGTCTGGTTTGTGTCAAATATAGTAAACCTCCTATCATAGATTTTTATCTAGTTGGATTAACAGGTGTAGATTCATCCCTTAGTGATAGTTTGTCATTTGTAGTCATAGGTGTGCTTACCGGTTTAGAGTTCTCCATCCCAAATTTCTTTAGTAACTCTTTTAAGTACTTGGATTGACTCAAGAATATACCTTTATCAGTTTGTGAAATCTGCAATCCTAAAAAGAATTTTATTTCTCCAATCATAGACATTTCAAATTCTTGCTGCATTTTAATAGAAAATTCTTTACATAATCCATCTTCTCCTCCAAAGATTATATCATCAACAAAAACTTCTATAACCAAGATGTCATCATTAGTCACTTTATAATATAAATTGTTGTCTACATTACCTTTAAAAAAACCAATCTTCAAAAGATACTTATCCAATCTTGCATACCAAGCTCTTGGAGCTTGCTTCAATCCATACAAAGCTTTTCTTAACCTGCAAACCATATCTTTGTTATCTATCAAAGAAAATCCATCAGGTTGTTCAATGTAAACTTCTTCTTCAAGATCTCCATTTAAAAATGCACATTTAATATCCATTTGATATACTTTGTAGTTCTTATGTGCTGCAAAAGCCAAAAATAATTTGACTGCCTCAATTCTAGCTACCAATGCAAAGGTTTCATTGTAATCTTGTAGAGCAATTGGATAAGATGCCAGCCCTCATCTCCATATTAGAGCTTTTATGCTTATCCCCTTTATATAAAACAATCTTGGACCAAGCTCTCCAAGAAGTGTTTGTCCCTGCCAACCTCAACACATATCACTTTCAAGCCATGGTTGGTAATCTAAAGTCATCACCATGTCTCACTTTCACCGAAAGTGACAACATATCCTTCCAATAACCCCATAATGCATACCTTCATATTGAAGGATTCATAAACCAACATATAATCAAGCAAGTCTTGATTGACAATGGAGTCAGCTTGAATATATGCACTTTGCAGTTAGTCATAGCATTGGATTATGCAGTAGAATCGGTGGATGCCAATAAAAAGATAACCATCAAGACGTATGATGATGCAAAACGTTCTTCTAGAGGAGTTGTTGTATTACCTATCAGGATTGGGCCAGTGGTGAAGCATATAGTTTGCCAAGTTCTAGACCTTCCTTTTCCATATAATCTCTTGTTAGGAAGACCTTGGATACATACCATGCAAGTCGTTCCATCCACCTATCACCAATGTATCAAATTCCCACATAACGGTGTAAAAATTACAATCCTCAATGATGCAAATCCATTTGCATATTATAATAATATCAACCATCAGCTAAACATTATTGTACCTAACAATAGAGAAGCTATCCCTTCCTCATCATATGTTAATCTAGCCTCTCTTTCCATCTTAACAACCCCTATACCAAATCAGGTGAAGTTGAAAATGAAAATGACTGAAGAAGGTCCTGGGGAATATAATCTTAACCAACTCTTTTGTGTTGGGAAATTACTCACATCCCCTAGAACTCATGGCAAACCCCAAGGTTTAATTCAAACACCACTGGCCAAGAGAACGCGTACTTTGGCACAATTCACCCCTGGTAGAAGTCAAGAAGAGGAAACCATGGATGAAGACCTGGCAGAATGGATCTACACAGACTCTATCAACAAACAAAGCCCAAAGGCTAAGCTCCCCACTGACAAATATGGCAAAGGTTTCACTATAATGCAAATAATGGGTATGATGGCCATAGTGCTTTGGGACATTGAAAATAAGGACGACACGAGCCCTTACAACCTGAGTTGAAACCAAAAGATAAAACTAGAGTAGGTTTTCAAAAGGAATCTCTTCCTAAGCTTCGATTCAAAGGAAAACCCAGCAAACCCATGTATCAGCTAGTTACTCCAAGGATGCAATCCTTTACTATATCTACAACACCAACAACCCTGTCAAAAAGATCAGCAGCATCAACAAAACTGATAACCCCATCAACAACATCAATAGCACCAGCAGCATCAACTGAGCCGATAACCCCATCAACAACATCATTAGCACCAGCAGCATCCACCGAGCTGATAATACCATCAACAACATCAATAACAATAATTATACCTATGACACCAGCAACCCCACCTCCAATAGTACATAAACCCATAACTAATACACTATTCAACTCAAAAGACATCCCAACCTGGTATAGTAATCGGATGCTAGAGAGTGATTCTGAGACAGACTCACATGAGTGGGAATGGGATTCGGTGAATCTAAATACTTCAAACTAGGAAGACACATCACCTCCACCACTTCATAAGGATATCCCAGTTTATGGAGAGGCATGGTTTAAAACTTTTTGGGTTCCTGAGTAAGAAGCAACTTCCACAAGCCCTACGTCAAATCCTACACTAGAATCGAACAAGGAGAGTACCATCGATGAACTTCACACCTCTGTATTAACCCTTACCGGATACCTCCCACGAAATCAACTTAATCAATGAAGTAATGCCTATCATCCATCCTAAACTCATTGAATGGAACCAGCCAAATCCCCCATGCCTTGACCATTTCCAAAACGATGAGGCACTCATAGACATTTTATAATTATAGGATAACATATCGAGTGGGGATCATAAAGTTGGGTTTGCCATTGAACTTAACAGTGCAACATACTTTGGGGCAGATGCCACACCTTTCACCTGCAAACATATTACAATAAAACATAGATCTTCTAGTGAAAACCACATTGTGGCACTGTTTGATCCCAAAAAAGTAACAAAGAGCGTATCCAAAGGTGAAAACCTCTCTGAGACACCTGAGGATGAAAGATTTGACATCCTCCCCTTTAGTATGAATCAGGAGAGATCAACCATCCTAATAGAGGAAACAAAAGAATTCAATGTGGGGACCCCTGAGACTCCTCACCAAATACATTTGGCATCTCTATTGACTCTAGAGGAACAACCAAAATTTGTGGAATTCTTCCAGAAGCGTCAAATCAACTTCACATGGTCTTATGCAAACATGCCTGGCTTAGACCCAGATTTGGTCATGCATCACCTAACTGTAGCAGAAGGAGCTAAACCCATCAAACAAAAGCTCAAAAAGATGCACCCACAGATTATCATTCTTGTCAAGGCTAAACTTAAAAAGCTCTTGGATGTTGGTTTCATCAAACTAATTGATTATGCAGAGTGGATCTCGAATATTGTACCTATTGGTAAACCTAATGGGGGCATCCGTATCTCTACAAACTTCATAGATTTGAACAAAGCATGTCCTAAAGATGACTTCACCTTACCAAACATCAACATAATTGTTGATCTAACAATAGGTCATGCAATACTTTCTCTTATGGATGGTTTTTCAATGTACAACTAGATTAAAATTGCTCCAAAGGATCAACACAAAACTGCTTTCACATGTCCATGGGGATCATATTGTTGGAATGTGATGCCATTTGGTCTAAATAATGTAGGAGCAACAAATCAAAAAGCCATGACTACCATCCTCCATGATATGATGCATACAATAATGGAAGATTATGTCGATGATTTACTAGCTAAATCATTAACAAGAGAGGGTCATCTTACTTTTAGGACCAGGGAAGGACAACTGAGAGGGGGTGAATCAGTTGTCAACCAGTCTTTTATAAATTATAACCCAGTGATAATTATTCCAACTTAAAATTAGTGCCGGTAAACCAAACTTAAATGTCGGTAAAATACATTTATAGTTATAATAGTATTGGTATAACTTAATGCATGAAACATATAAAGAAACAACATCCACAACACATGACATAGAGATTTTGATGTGGAAACCTGGTAAGGGAAAAACCACGGTGTGAAACCTTACCCACAATCAGATGATACTATTGTAGATAGTAAGTGTATACAAATGGGGTCTACACATGCAGAAATGCCAATTGCCCAGAGCTCACTGCTCGATCACAAAATAGGAGTCACACTGACTATAATTGGATGGTTAAATCTAATGATAATGTACTGCTCAAAATAGCATCTGCAATGCTGGATTCACTACCGGTTTAAGCTCTGAACATGAGTGTCAAAACACCTTCATAACCTTCCTTCAACCTTCAAATAATGTCTATGTGATTCACACAAGGATCTGCTTATTTTGCTATTCAATATTCAAACACACTCATACCATAACCATATCCCAATCTTCAATAAGGTCTTACAATCATATATACAAAACCTAAGACCAAATGTATAGGTTGTCTCACTAAAGATATTACAATTAAAATCAATTACAAATAAGGCTTAATGCGATACAACATGTCAACTCAATACATTTATTCAATCAATAAACAATCTCCATAACGCGTCATGCTAATCTGGAGTACTGGTCTGTAACCTAGACCTATCTGCTAGTAAAGGTAAATTTGTCAACCTGATTATACCAATAAGCAAAACACCAAAACCAAAATTCCAATTCATGTCTTCGACATAACTAAATGATCTTTAGATGATAACAAGTCATCATCGCTGCCAGTGAACAATATAACCTGTTGGTGAGCATATACCGGTGACTATGCATAATCCTGCATGCAATGTTGTTATATGTCATAGCAAGATTACTATTTGAAAAACACCACAAGGAACAACACCTTAAGAAAAAGGTGGCATAAGCATGTTCCTATAAAAAGGATAGGGACAAATGTCATTAAGTGAAAACCGAGTAGTCTTCACACCACTATTCAGTTGTTGAGCTAGATTTTCTAGTTGTTGCCTTAACATGTCTATTTCTAAAGGAGGAGGTGGTGGAGGATTCCCTTGATAATTAGGGTCATAGCAGAAGTAGTCTCTACCTCCTCCACCATCATGATGACTATGTTTCTTGTATGTTTTTTGTATTTGTGTTGTATCAAAGTTGGAGGGTAGTTTGGCACCCTCTTGAACAAGTCTTAAGAAATGAGCATCTGCATTGTTTCTAACAATTTTATCAAAGAGTGTTAAATTTGGGATTACGTTGTTCTCTTTCTATATCTTCTAGAGTTGGAGTGTTGGGTTCTTCATCATTAGTGGCTCCTCCAATGGCCTCATGAAAATCATTGAGGTTTTCTTCCTCCTCTTCAATTTCTGGTTGTCGATTTCTCATTGATCTTGTTTGAACCATAGTTTTTATGTTTGTGAAAGTGATTATGAGGTGGTGATGAAGTGTTTGATGGAAGATAGATCTCTAACACTGAAGGTTGGATGTCAATAGAGTTCTTTGTGAATTACTCTTGTGTTTTACAACAATTTTGATGTGATAAGGTATAGCAAGGTTTGAGATGTGTTACAAACCAAGCTACCTAGTAATGAGAGGATGCACTCATAAACTAGTTTTAACTTGTGTAGAAATGTCTCTTAGGATGATTGATCCTAGATGTAGAGACACCCGAAAAGTGATTTGTTAGTTTGATTTAAGCAATATCTTAAAGTACTAAGGACAAGACATCTTTTTGTTTGAGAGTTGAATGTGTTGTCATTGTGTTGTCATTGATGTCAACCGGTATGGGATGACTACCGGTAGAACAGATGTATGTGCAACATTGCTATGGAGGATTACAAGATGTGATATCTTGGGTATCACCTTGTGTTGCAGAACACCGGTAAGGTAAGGAAGATGGTCTTAGGAGTCACCTATACACAAGTTAGTGCCTTACTTGTGTAATCAGATAGAAAGATGTTTGAGTGGTTGTTTGCGATGAAGAGGCAGAATATCATTTGAATCACATCAACACTGGAAGAGGAGAATGAACAGATCACAGGTATGTCATGAGGTTGTATAATATAAGGACTCCCACCTAATGAAGATGTAGTCATCATGAGAAGAAATGAATGATAGTGAATGTGCTCACATCAGATCACATGTGCCTATTTGAAGAGATGTTGCACAAACACAGAAGCCACATGAGTACATTGCAGGATGTAGAAGACAACGTGTCTCTCCATCGGTAAGTGGAGCTTATCTCCTATTATGCATTGTGTGCATTATAGTTTGGGGAGATAAGAGTGAAGAGGTAAATGCAAAGTACTTGAAGGATCACACTAGATCTATAGGTGAATTGAGGGAATGCCTTAAGTGCATGAGATCAGGGTTATGCACTGGACCGACAAAGAAGGCATGTTGAGATGCTAGTATAGAGGAAGTGTGAAGTGTTTGTCACCTTGACAAACTGGTAGAGGAATGAACAAAATTGATCAAAGAGAAGGAAAGGCTAAGCAAATGCAGTCAGAAGTAGAATGACCTAATTGATGATGGATTCTTATGAAGGTTGATGTCATGGTGTCATCAAGAGTGGTAACTGGTATGTAAGCCCACCGATAATATGGACAAGGTGCAGATACATAAGACTTCCCACTTGATGGGAATGTGCATGCTTAGGTCAGTCATGTCTGAAGACCAATTTGAGGGTTACACCGACAGATCAAGAAAGGTTATGAAAAGAAGGACAACTAGAAAGGTGTCATATGCCAGTAGGGTTTATTTATCGGTAGATGAAACTGATTATTTGGGTGTTCTGTGACTAGGAATGAACCAACAAAATAGTGTGATGAGGTGGATACCAATAGTGATTCCATGTGAGGATGAAATGGAAAACATGTATAAGGTGTCAAACTTGCATCAGATAAAGATGGAATGTACACCAATGGGGTAGGTGTAGAGTTGGTCGACTTTAAAGGAGACTGCAAAGCTTGAGGTGAAGTTGCAGAAGTCCATGGCTCAAGATTAAACGGACAAGAGAGGATCAAGGATAGTCTGATCGAGCATATCAAAGTAGTTGAAGCAACCCATCATACCATTAATGGTGATTGACCAAGAAGTATGTCAAAGAAGGAAGGCATGTTTTAGAAGGTTCTTTATTGGTGGACTTTTGTAGATGGATGTCAGAGTGATCAGATCGGGCAAGATCTGATTGGATTCAATTTGCCTAGAGGATAGTGAGGAAACCCTAACTGCCTAGATTTTGAATTGGGCTTTGGTGGGAAAACCAATCTATAATATGAAGGGCAAAGACATTGTTAGGTGCTTCTGAAGAGAAGAAATACATTGTGCCATTGCAAAGTGACTACTTTGATGAATACTAAGAGGGGGGGGTGAATTAGTATGCCAAAAATTACTGCACTAAAACACTTACATAGTCTAAAGGTAAACCGGTAAAGCAGTCTAATAGTCAGACTGGTTACCACACATGCAAACCAAAATGCAAATAAAGCATTCACCCACAAAAGCAATACAACCATAACACAAGATATTTGATGTGGAAACCCAACTGGGAAAAACCATGGTGAGATGGAACTCACAAGTCACTATCTGCAGAATAGAAACTAGACCGGTTAAGGTCAGACCAGTTAAGGTCTTACAATGTTCTTCACCAGAATATATCCTATTAGGAATCTCAATCTCTGTTAGGAGATAAGTTTGATTAAAGACTACCTTGTTAGAGGATTTTCGATTCACATGTGTGAACCACCTTGTTGGAGGATTTTACAAAGGTTTTGAGGCCTACCTAGTTAAGGGCTACAGACTTGTCAAAGATGTGAGTAATCAACAAGTGTTTGATCTATCTAATAGCACAAATTACTTGGTTAGATCCAGTATTGCTCTCAGCTAATGCATTCTAGCATTACTTTAGCCTTCTCTCTCTCTCACAGTTACAACTTGATCTTCTCAGATAAGGTCGTTCTCAACTTCCACCTTAAACCCTAGCTCGACATTAACCCTTTCAGCAACAACTTAAAACCCTAGACATGATGTCCTTTTAAAGGAATCTAATTTCATGTCGGTCTAATAGGATTACATTATAATTTCCTAGGTTCAATGAATCTAGACATACTCAGTAACATGACACAAAAAGCACCGTCAATGTGTCGGCACCGTCAAACAATCGGTGGATTGGTAACTCATCACAAAATGCTGGTTGGTAACTCATCACAGAGTGTTACTGGTTCATACAAAATACCCGTTACTGGTTTGACAAAAATGAAGACTGGTAAGAATGTGTTGTGCCACTTTGCTCCCTTGTATTGCTTGTGATCTATGAATCGCTTGGGGATTGACATGCCGCTTCAGACCGGGAAACACATCCTTCAAAATCACCACTAGTCTAAAGACTAGTATACAACATACCGGTTGGAACAAATACCAGTTGAGCATGAGCTCATACATATAAAGGGGATCTCAATACAAGTGTGTGTCCATCAATGACAATCACAACATAAACAACAAAAATGCCAACAATCTCCCCCTTTGGCATTGATGGCAACACTTAGGAAAATAAAATTTTGACATCTAAGTGTTTTACAACAAAAACTTGCCATTAACAAAATTGACATAGTGTATAGCAATTTTGCATACAGAGCATAATCATTAGAGCATATAGCATATATCACAACATATATCAAAATTTCAAAACAGATACTTCTCCCCCTGTGTCAGAAGATCAAAATTTTAAAACCAAAAACCAGATATACTTCTCCCCCTTTGCCAACAATGACAAAGTACCATTGAAAAACGATGTTTCCATATATATATATATAAAGTTTATGACAATAATGAATAATACCCTTCAAAAACCAATTTATAGTCCTGCCAAAATTGTTTCATGGATAGCGACCATGACTCAAGTAGGGAGGTTGCCACTTCCTTCTCTGTCTGCATCTGGGATACCTGTTCCTCCATGGCATCTACTATGCTCAGTTCCTGTGTGACTGTCAGGGCATCCAGGTTTAGATAACACTTCTAAAGAATTTGTAGTCATGGAAGTAATACCAGTTGAAGCTCCTGCAAATCCCTAGACCATGTACTGATCTCTTGCTCCATCTTGGCTGACTGGACCTGGAACCGGTGAATGATTTTCCCATATGCTGCAAATGAATCATAAGGAGTCTTGAATGTGATCAAGTAGGACTATAAGTCTGTTTGAAGTTGTTGCTTCTTGGCTAGTACATCATCACAGAATAGATGAGGTTGACAAATTTTGCTGAGTAGCAAGTTTCCCTCATCCAAGGCATTCCTTATGTCCTTTTGATCTTTCAACAATTCATTCCTAAGCTCATTCAACTTCTTCACTAGATCAACATTAAGAGCCTTTTGGTGCTCTTTCTTTACATTAGCCTCTGCTGCTTCTTCCAGACCCTACACCTAATCATCCACTATAGTACACAGAAGTTTGAGTTGTGCTAGTGATGATTCAGTGTCAGGAAGATTGGTACTGGGGATTAAACTGGTAAGTGTGTCTACAGTCACCTGAATAATATCTTGTTCCCTTTTCCCACAAATGCCTTCAAGGCACTCTTGGGCAACCTTGATGCTTTGCATAAGCTCAGACTCACTTGCAAATTGGAGATCAATGGGGCTCAAGATAGTAGCCGGTTTGGCTTGGCTACCGGTTGTCTTAGGAGTTTCCATCTGTGTGCTCTTCATCGCTTCAATTGTATTGTCTGCTTCTTCCTTCTTTTTCCTCTCCTTTTCTTCTTTCTCTTTCTCTTCTCTCTTTTTCTTCTCTTCCTCTTCCATCTTCTTCTTGTCTTCTTCTTCTTTCTGCTTCTGCTCTGCTTCTGCCTTCTTCTTTGCTTCCTCTTCCTTCTTCTTCTGTGCTTCTTCTTCCTTCTTCTTTTGTTCTTCCTCTTCCTTCTTCTTCTTCTCTTCCACTTCCTTTTTCTTCTATTCTTCCTCTTCCTTCTTTTTCTTCTCTTCTTCTTCCTTCTTCTTCTTCTCTTCTTCTTCCTTCTTTCTCTTTTCTTCCTTATCCTCTTCTTCTTTCTTTTTCCTCTCATCTTCTTGCTTCTTCTTTTCTTCATCTTTTCATTTCTCCTCTTCCTCCTTTCTCTTCTCTTCCTCTTTCTTTTGTTTCTCATCTTCATCCCTCTTCTTTTTCTCTTCCTGTTCCTTTTCTGCTTGTTGTGTGTCCTCAGCTTGTTCACCACCCTGATCGGCTTGTTGCCCCTGTTCAGTTCCCTCAGAAGGTATGTCCTGAGTGACATCTTCTATATCCAAGGCATCGACATCGATAGTGTCGATTGGTTCTTCCACCACGTTTCCATCCTCATCAAAAGCCTCATCCGCTTTGGAAATAACTAGTTCCTTTTCTGCTTGGAGGTTGGCCATTCGTGCTTTGTGAGAGCTGATAGCATGAGCCATATGCTGATGTGTATCTTTTTCAACATCATCAACTCTCCCCTCCAACAACCAGAGTCTTCTTCTCCTTGTGAAGAAGAGACCTTTATTTTGATCCAGGGCATCAAATAATTCTGAATTTGAGAGTTTGGGGAAGTACTATGCAAAGAATTTCTCCCTAATCTCTTGTTCCTTTTCAATGGCAATGCGCCATTTATTATCTAATGCTTTAAATAATGAGTCCAGTGTCTGAGATTTAATCTCTAATGGTGACCGGTCATTTTTACATAAATAAAGAATGATTTCTTGTAGTGTTTCATCTTTTTCCTCACTATTAAATTCATCATAATAATCTATTAAATCAGGAACTAACTTTCTCCTAATATTTTTTACTATTCTTTGACAATGTGTCAAAGGTTTGTATGAGGAGATGTCTATATTTACCGATGCGGATGCTGCCAGTTCATTCTTCTTCATCTTCTTTGTCTGTCTTGCCTTCTTTAGCTGTTCATCAGACTCAGTTTCTTCAGAGTCTGATTCATTTGCCTTAGTCTTCCTCTTTCTTTCAAAGACTTTTGTCGGTGTTACCTCTGGTTTCTTCTTTGCTGGTGACTGCTTGGTCACTCTTGGAGTTGTAGTGGTAGCCGGTGCTGATGCTGCAGGCACTGCCTTAGCTTTCTTAGCTGCCAGTTCTTTTCCCTTCTTCACTGATGGTTCTTCAACCAGTGTAATCCTCTCCAAGTAGGTTCCAGTCCTCTTAGCCTTTGGATCAAGAGGCAAGGCAATAAGGGTTGAGGCATACCCTTCTAGGATGTCAAACATAACTTCATAGCCCATAGGCTCGACTTCCTCCATTCTAGGCTCAACAGCCTCCATTAAGCATTTGTCCACCTGAATAGTGAAACAGATGTCATCTTCATATTTCTTCACTATGTCACCTGAGATTCTTACCCTTTGACTCATCTTTCTTCTGAACTCATCAAAATATTTGTTCAGTACCTCAGGGTAGCCGATTCCAATGGCTTGTATACTTTCCTTTATCTGCTTGGTTACTGGTTGGTTAGGGGACCACTGGACATCTCCTACACCCGGAAAGTAGCCTTGGAAATAAAAGAACAACCCTACCAGTAGTTGTCCTATTTGATTGCCTTAAGATTTAACAGGAGTTGCCTCTGCATACCGGTGCATAAGTCGAAAGATGCATCCTCTTTTATCATTCGGTAAGCGGCATTTACCGCTACAGTAGATACAGAATTAATCCTGCTAGCTGAAAATGTTCTGTATCCTATCACCATGCAGGTGTATTTCACCAAATCATCCTTGATAGGATTGACTATCATACCCCATGAATCACTTGTTGAACCGGTGAGCTTGGTCATTTTTGTTTTGCTTACTTTTCTCAGGGCTGGCACTTCTCCTATGTTGCAGAAACCGGTGACTGCATGAATTGCCTGAGGCATGATATCATGCGTCCTCTCCAGGTACATCTTGTCACCATGGACTCTGCTCAAAATTTTGATATGATCCTCCATGAAATCTTCCAGAAAATATACTGCGTTGTGGAATTTCTTCTTCTCTACGACACTAAATTCCGGTTTGATCTTTTTGTCCTTGCCGCAAAATAGACCTAACTGAGTGTGAATGGCTAAAGACCCTAGGTCTTCTATTTTGCAATCAATATAATCAGAAATTCCTTCTTCGACTATGACTCCAGCCAGAACTTGTGACAAAGCATTATATTTAAACTTCCTCTGAATAAAAATTTCTGACTCAATTGATTTACTCGAACTGGTATGTGATGCAAAAGCCATTGAAGAGTATTTCAAGAACACAAAAAATACCTTTCAGATGCAAATTTAGGGCTTCTTGATTTTGCTTCACTTCACTCTCCGTCGGATGCCAAATCACCGCTTTGTGTTCTCCACTACTGCTTGCAAACTGGATTTGAATCTCTTTCAAGGTTATCCAATTTCTTGAAATCTAAGCTCAAATCACCTTTTCTTTGCTCTGCACTTGAAAAATTTTCTCTGCTCGAAAACAGATAGTGAGAAATGATTTGAAAAATGCATTTATACATGTCTCTCACCTACCATCATTAATGCTCCTCTATTAGGGCGTAAACGCTAATTTGCCTTTTTACCATTTCTGGTCTTCTACCAAGCAACAGGTATCGCATACCAGTTAAGGTCTTTTACTGGTGTCAACTGGGGGTTTGAAAACATTTTGCCGTTTGCTCCCCCTAAGCCTTTAAGGCTTAGTTTGCCGGTTCCGATATTTCCACACTAGGTGCAGAAACTGGTTCCTCTTCTGACATTATTGGTTTCTTCTTCCATGTTTTCTTCATGTCCCGTTGAATTTTTTCAACATCTATTTCTCCTTCCTGAGTGACCAGTATATCATCAGATATACTTTTTCTGCTTCTGCAGAATCTTGCAATGTGACTCAGTTTGTTGCAGTGATAGCAAACAAGTCTAGGTGCTCTCCAAGCTCCATTGTACATATTTCCATTCTTCCTTCTACATGTTGCAGCAGTGTGACCATGACCATGACAGATCATACAACTTTCTCGCCATCCAGTTGCCGCTTGATAACCACTGCTTCTTGACTGATGATTGAAGACATTAAACCGGTTGTGGTTCCGGTTCATAAAAGGTTCAAGACCAGTTCCTTGGGTCCTCTGAGGATATCTTCCAGTGTTATCCATTACAGACCTGCATTCAAATGCTCTATGCCCAAACTTGTCACATGCATAACAATGACCATTGAACTTATTGGATCTAGGTACATTGTTGATAAAATAAGGAAAATTATTGTAGGCTTTGCTCCTACATACATTGGCAGTGTGTCCTTCTTTAAGACAGTTAAAGCAAACAGGTTTGAATTTTTGCTTACCTTTTCCTTTGAGTGCTGGTTGCTTCTTTGATGCTTCAACATTTGTTCCTAAGGATTCTCCTTCCTCATGTCCAGAAAAACCAAGACCATTGGTATTCTTTGTCAGTCTAGATGACTCAAGCTTTTTCTCTAGCTTGACAGTACTTTTGCCAAACTTAGCAAGTATTTCCTTTGACTCAAAGAGTTCTTTGGAAATAGCAGTGTTTGTCTCCATTAGACTTACATTTTCAGAGATGGCAATGTTTAGTTCTCCTTGCATGTCTTCCTTTTCCATTCTGCTCTCATGAAGGTGAGCAGTCAGTGCACTAATCTCTTGTTTCAACTTAGAGATCTCATGATCTCTGTCCTTTATCCAATCTTTAGCTTTTCTCTAGTTCTCAAGCTCTTGACTAAACCAAAAAGTCAGTCCTTCCAACTCCTTTCTCAGATTGGAGTTTGAATCATTCAACTTATTTACTTCAACAATCATGGCTTCCATGTTAGCTTCATCTTCAAAACTACTTTCAGATAGTTCCATCAGCTTCTCTGCATGTTCTCTCCTTTTTGCTTGAGATGCCTTGTATTTGACCATAAGATCATCATAGGCTTGCTCAGACTTAGTGAGCCATTGAGTAAGTTCCCTAATGGTGTATTCCCCCATATGTATTTCCAAGTGGTTAAACTTATAGAAAGGTAGGCTCTGGTACCAATTGATGAATACTAAGAGGGTGACGTGAATTAGTATGCCAAAAATTATTGCACTAAAACACTTACACAGTCTAAAAGTAAACCGGTAAAGCAGTCTAACAGTTAGACCGGTTACCACACATGCAAACCAAAATGTGAATAAAGCATTCATCCACAAAAGAAATACAACCATAACACAAGATATTTGACGTGGAAACCCAACTGGGAAAAACCACGGTGAGATTGAACTGACAAGTCACTATCTGTAGAATAGAAACCAGACCGGTTAAGGTCTTGCAATATTCTTCACTAGAACAGATCCTGTTAGGAATCTCAATCTTTGTTAGGAGATAAGTCCGATTAAAGACTACCTTGTTAGAGGATTTTACAGTCACATGTGTGAACCACCTTGTTAGAGGATTTTACAAAGGATTTGAGGCCTACTTGGTTAAGGGCTATAGACTTGTCAAAGATGTGAGTAATCAACAAGTGTTTGATCTATCTAATAGCACAAATTACTTGTTTAGATCCAATATTTCTCTTAGCTAATGCATTCTAGCATTACTTCAATCTTCTCTCTCTATCATAGTTACAACTTGATCTTCTCAGATAAGATCATTCTCAACTTCCACCTTAAACCCTAGCTCGACATTAACCCTTCCAGCAACAACTTAAAACCCTAGACATGATGTCGTTTTAAAGGAATCTGATTTCATGTCGGTCCAATAGGATTACATTACAATTTCCTAGGTTCAATGAATCTAGACATACTCAGTAACATGACACAAAAAGAACCGTCAATGTGTCGGCACCATCAAACAATAGATGGATTGGTAACTCATCACAAAATGTCAATTGGTAACTCATCACAGAGTGTTACCGGTTCATACAAAATACCAATTGTCGGTTTGACAAAAATGAAGACTGGTAAGAATGTGTTGTGCCACTTTGCTCCCTCGTACCGCTTGTGATCTATGAACCACTTGGGGTCGACATGCCGCTTCAGACCGAGAAACACATTCTGCAAAATCACCACTAGTCTAAAGACTAGTATACAACATACCGGTTGGAACAAATACTAGTTGAGCATGAACTCATACATATAAAGGGGATCTCAATACAAGTGTGTGTCCATCAATGACAATCACAACATAAAAAACAAAAATGCCAACATACTTCTGCATGTGAGAGAAAATCAGCCAAGTGTTTAGAGAGTATTTGGGAAAAGAGGGAGAGTAAAGAGCAGAATCGGTAGTGGTCATACCAGCAGAGAAGTAGTGAAGGAGGTTGCAGTAAAAACTGATAGAAAACTGGCAAAGAAGTTGTACCAGTAAAGAGAAGATATTACAGTGGAGATCCAATAGAGCAGAAGAAGAGGAGAGGTGTACTGATAGGGCTTATCGACAAAGAAGCAACAGGTCAAGAGCAGCAAGAGAAGTGAGTTGGTGTTGCAGAGAAGGTATCTTACCATCTGAGTAATATATATGGAATGGTTGCAAGATTCACTTGTAACAAGATAACTACTTTTGAATTTGAAGTTTATTTAAAGAACACTGAGTTGTAGCTCGATGTAGGGGTTCTAGCTCCTTTGGATTTTAGCCCATAAAGTCAGGGGTTGATGCTCTTTGAGTAGGTGCCCTAAAATCAGGGGTTGGTGCTCCTTTGGGTTGTAGCCCATAAAGTCAAGGGTTGGTGCCCTAAAATTTGTAATAGTGTTTTCAGTGTGAGGCTAGATTGGAGTAGTAGACTCTGACAGCATTTCTCACCACAGTTTTTCCCATCTTGGGGTTTCCTCGTATATGCTCTTGTTATGGGATGTCCCCTTGTGTATGTTTGCATTTGAGTTTAGTCTCCTCACTAACCGGTAAGTCTGATCATAGTTAGATCTAATGACCGGTGTGCTCACATTGGATAGCAAAAGGGAAATTTGAGAATGACTGATTCACCCCCTCTCCCTCTTAGTGGTGCATTGTGTCTAACAATTGGTATCAAAGCCTGGGTTCCCAATTAGAAGAGTGTTCTCCAACCTGGGTAGATTCTGGCCTAAGGACACAATGGTTTGTCTAGTGTCAATCTCTACTCCTGTATTTGATGATTCAAACTTTTCTATTTGGAGTTGCAGAATGGAAGTCTTCCTATCCTCTTTAGGATTTGATGTATGGATGTCAATAGTTGATGGTCTCCCTAGAAAGGCCAGTCTTCCTACTGGATCTGTAGAAGAAAGAAGAAACCAGTGCAGTGAAGAAGCCATGAAGGCTATATTGAGTGGACTCACCAGTGATGTCTCCTCACAGGTGGATAGATGCACAACAACAAAGAGCTTATGGGAAAGATTGAAGAAGCTCTATGGAAATGAGTCCACAACTACAGAACCAACATTTGAAGGAAATATGAGAAATACATCTCATATTTATAAGGATGATGAAGATAGATCTGCTAGTAGCAGCAACAATGATGAAGAAGGAACCCACCTCTTCATGGCTCAAGGATCAGAAGATGAAAGGCACACTTCTGAAAAATGATCATGCAGAACACTCCTCCCGACAAGATGTGTTTGGGAGTTATAGTGAAGGTAAACAAGAAGAGGAATTTGAGGTTGATCTTAAAGGAGAGCTTGTAAATGCACTTGAAGAACTTAGTAGAGTAAGAAGAGGATACAAGCTGTTCAAGAATGCTGCAATAGTATAGTAGAACTGGCTAACAAAATGCCTTGAAGAATCTAAGAAATGCATCTCAGAGTTGAAGTTCCACAACTAGTGAGGACTTGCAGACAAGAGTGAAGACGAGTGCTCCTTGAAAGAAGGTTGACCTAACCACAACTAGTGAGGACTTGCGGACAAGAGTGAAGACCAGTGCTGCAAAAAGGAAGAATCATGCAAATCCCAAAGGTAAAGGGAAAATGGGAGAAGATAGCTTCACTGGAAGTAGGAAGATAAGGAAACATCAAAGAAGACCCTCTACCGACAAAGGACAAAGAAATGGTACCACCCACAGGGGGAAGCAAGTGTGGGAGAAGAATAGATCGGATGGAAGAATTGCTCAGAATGGACAACCAAGGATCCATTCTTAGAAAGGAAGAAATGGAGATGCAAAACTAGTAAGATCTCCTCATGCATGGTAAAATAAATTTGTAAGTCATATGCCATCATTTACCAGTTACTATTTTGCATGTAATGTTTATGGCCATAGGGCAAGGGAATGTACAAAGAGATCTAGAAAGGATAATCTAGGATCTCTTAGAAATCAAGCATATGATCAAAATGTATCCAGGAGTAGATACATGCATGTCCCCTCTCTTGGTTATGCAAATGTTGTTTGTCATAATTATAATGTTTTTGGCCATAGAGACTTTAAATGCAGGAAGAGGAATATGCAGTCACATGGAGGCCAACATGACAACTATGCTTTGCATAAAAGTGGATACAAAGCATTTGGAAGTCAAAGACCTGCATAATACCAAAGGAGGAATGTCCTCGCAGGAGTAAGAGGTCCACCGGTTCCAGTTGCTAGTCACAACAACATGACCATGAGAAGATGGTCAAACTAGTATGTCAAGAGATTTCTCAATAATGAAGTTGGGATGGATGTTGTGTGCTACTATAGCACTACTTCCAGTTGTAATGGAGAATCAGGAAATGGAAAGACCCATCAGCAGAAGAAGGAAAGACCTGCTCCCAAGCCTAAAAATGGGAAGAAGGATGAGACCAAGAAGGCATGGAGGAAGAATACCATGGACTAGCACTATGCATCCAAGGCACAGGTGACATCTCCTAGGGCCTAAAGGAGATGCAGGACCCTAGGGGGAGTGGCACATTGAATTTATCATTCACCCCCTCAGCAAAGATGGCAACATGGAAAAACATGTCGTTACCCGTGTAAAGAGAAATGAGGAGAAGATAAGTGTGTGTAGAAGCTACCTTGTCTACACATCTACAGATCAGTGATGGTTCACTACTTCATGTGTCAATAAGTGGAGGTTAACAATTAGTACCAGATGTTAACCAGTATGTGCAGGATGTTACCGACATGTATGCTAATAGATACTTGCAAGTTGACCAACAAGTGAGTAGTATTCACTGACACATCAACAATTGGTATTAGTCTTTCTACAAATTGAGGTCAAATGGCTTTGAATATGCATACTCAATTGGTGTTAGTTGATGGTTAAGATCCCTATCTCAAGTGTTGCGACTAGAGATGATGTAACAATTAGTGACAAGATGAAAAATGGAATCAAAGGAGGAGTTACACCTAATGAAGAAAAAGGGGAAGAAAGAATTCTATGAGTAATTGGTAAACACAGGGACGAATGATATCCTGACAGTACCCTTTGTCATTGTTGTCAAAGAAGGAGAAGGATTCTATAGTATACCGCATACTGCATGTGTGTGAATCCATGGATGATAGTAAGGGGGAGAAAGACTATGTATTATGTCGGATACTACATGTGTTGACATCAATGCAAAAGGGGAAGATTGTTGGCATTGTGTTATCATTGATGTCAACCGATATGGGATGACTACCGATAGAAGAGATGTATGTGCAACACTGCTATGGAGGAATACAAGATGTGATATCTTGGGTATCACCTTGTGTTGCAAAATATTGGTAAGGTAAGGAATATGATCTTAGGAGTCACCTATACACAAGATAGTGCCTTACTTGTGTAATGAGATAGAAAGATGTTTGAGTGGTTGTTTGTGATGAAGAGGTATAATGCCATCTGAATCACATCAACACTAGAAGAGGAGAATGAATAGATCACAAGTATGTCGTGAGGTTGTAGAATAGAAGGACTCTCACCTGATGAAGATGCAGTCATCATGAGAAGAAATAAATAACATTGAATGTGCTCACATCAGATCACATGTGCATGTTTGAAGAGATGTTGCACAAATAAGGAAGCCACATGAGTACATTGCAGGATACACAAGACAAGGTGTCACTCCACCAGTAAGTGGATCTTATCTCCTATTATGCATTGTGTTCATTACAGTTTGGGGAGATAAGAGTGAAGATGTAAAGGAAAAGTAGTTGAAGGATCACACCGGATCTATAGGTGAATTGAGAGAATGCCTTAAGTGCATGAGATTAGGGTTATGCACTGGACCGACAAAGAAGGCATGTTGAGATGCCAGTAGAAAGGAAGTGTGAAGTGTTTGTCACCTTGACAAACTGGTAGAGGAATGAACAAAATTGATGAGAGAGAAGGAAAGGCTAAGAAGATGCAGTCAGAAGTAGAATGACTTGATTGAAGATGGAGTCTTGTTAAGGTTCATGACATGGTGTCATCAAGAGTGGTAATCAATATGTAAGCCCACCTATAATATGGACAAGGTGTAGATACAAAAGAATTCCCACTTGATGGGAATGTGCATGCTTAGGTCAGTCATTTCTGAAGATCGGTTTGAGGGTAACATCAACAGATCAAGAAAGGTCACGAAAAGAAGGACAACTGACAAGGTGTAATATGCCAGTAGGGTTTGTTTACTGATAGATGAAACTAGTTATTTGGGTGTTCGGTGACTAGACATGAACCGACAAAATAGTGTGATGAGGTGGATACCAATAGTGATGCCACGTGAGGATGAAATGGCAAACGTGCATAAGGTGGCAAACCTACATCAACTAAAGATGGAATGTACACCGATGGGGTAGGTGTAGAGTTGGTCGACTTTAAAGGAGACTATGAAGCTTGAGGTGAAGTTGTAAAAGTGCACGACTTGAGATTAAATGGACAAGAGAGGATCAAGGATAGTCTGATTGAGCAGATTAGAGTAGTTGAAGCAACCCATCATGCCATTAATGGCGATTGACCAAGAAGTATGTCAACAGATCATTTGTTGGTTGCTGAAGAAGGAAGGAGTGTTTTAGAAGGTGCTTAATTGGAAGAGTTGTGTAGATGGATGTCAGAGTGATCAGGTCAAGTAAGATCTGATTGGATTTGATTTGCCTCGAGGATGGTGAGGAAACCCTAACCGCCTAGATTTTGAATTGGACTTTGGCAGGAAAACTAGTCTATAAATATGAAGGGCAAAGACATTGTTAGGTGTTGTTGAAGAGAAGAAATACATTGTGCCATTGCGAAGTGACTACTTCTGCACATGAGAGAAAATCAGCCAAGTGCTCAGAGAGTATCTAGGGCAAGAGGAAGAGTAAAGGGAAGAACCGGTAGTGGTCATACCAGTAGAGCTGTAGTGAAGGAGGTTGTAGAAAAGGTTGATAGAAAACTGACAAAGAAGTTGTAGTTGTAAAGAGAAGAGATTAAAGTGGATATCTAGCAAAGCAAAAGAAGAGGAGAGGTGTACTAGTAGGGCTTACCGACAGAGAAGTAGCAGGTGAAGAGCAGCAAGAGAAGTGAGTTGGTGTTGTAGAGAAGGTATCTTACCGTCTGAGTAAGGTATATGAAATGGTTGCAAGATTCACTTGTAACAAGATAACTACTTTTATATTTGAAGTTTATTTTAAGAACTCAGAGTTTTAGCTCAGTGCAAGGGTTGTAGCCCATAAATTCAAGGGTTGATTCTCCTTGGATAGGTGCCCTAATGTTAGGGATTGGTGCTCCTTTGGGTTGTAGCCAATAAAGTCAGGGGTTTGTGCTCCTTGGGTTGGTGCCCTAAAATTTGTGATAGTGTTTTCATTGCGAGGCTGGATTGGAGCAATAGACTCCACCAGCATTGCTCACTAAGGTTTTTCCCATCTTGGGTTTTCCTCATATATGTTGGTGTTATGGGATGTCCCCTTCTGTATTTTTGCATTTGAGTTTAGTCTCCTCACTAACCGGTAAGTCTGATCATAGTTAGATCTAATGACCAGTGTGCTCACATTGGATAGCAAAAGGGAAATTTGAGAACCACTGATTCAGCCCCTCCCCCTCTCAGTGGTGCATTGTGTCTAACATAATGGATTTGTGATTTGTTTGAATGTGAAAGTGGGTGGGATATATGTCTCCATAAAATTCTTCCATTATGAAGGGGGTTTATACTTCTTCCTCTCTTATAGGGGTTGGTGGTTCCCCTCGAGCTTTGTTGTATGTGATATAGATTTGAGAAAAGAAAGCAGGATTGATCCTGCCCCCTTTGTTTTTGTGATAATAAAAAACTCTATATTGAGTAAAAGCTCTATTTCTCAAAGGCTCTTTGTCAAATTAGTTGGATTTTCCTTGTAGGTACAAGTGCATATGACGTAAGAATACCCTATGTGAGAGAAATAGTTGTCTATTGATATAGAAAAACTTCCATCTTTTGAAAAGAGCTTTTGAACCAAGTTGCCTCTTCTTTAATTTGATCTTTTGATGAAGACTCCTTTTTCTCAAGATATTAGTGATGGTCATAAAAAATGATACTTTGTTTCACTTGTTGATTTTGTTTTGTTTATCAATGTTTTATGTAGATTCATTGGATGGGTACTTGGTTTCAATTGTTTTTTAATTCCTTTGACAAGAAAACACAACAAGCACACAAGCACAATAATCTTGCCCTTTTTCAATAAAAGGCACAATAGGTGTGGGTCTAAATATACCCAATCATGAACTTTTTGACCCTTTTTAAAAAATGTATTTTATGTTCCCAAAGCCTGAATTCGGCCCAAATTGTTACTAGTCTGAAACAGGAAGAAGACAACTCAAACACTTTTTATCCCTAAGGTCATAGCCAATTGCGATATTTTCAACCCACATCTTGATATTTCTTCGAATTTGGTACTACATACCTTATGAATCTTATCATGGAAGGTAAGGATGTGATATACTAAGTCTTGCACGAGCATAATAGATAGATGATCCCTATGATGGGAGAGTCACCACTTTCATCAAGCTACAAGTAGCCTTTCAAAAAGCCTATTTCTACTCAAGGAAATATGTATGGTGAGTATCTTGGGAGAAAAACCATCTATGCTCTTGCACTGAACTTTTCACAAATATCCTCAATCAATAGAATGGGTGGACTTCTAAAATAAGAGGTGTCTAGTAATGTTTGATGTTTTTGGATGTAAGTTCATTCTGTAGTGACTCACTTAAGAGCCTTGTAACTTGTTGTGGGGCCCATATGTGCTTTCAAAAAGTTACATTATAGGATTTATTGTGCAAGGTCATTCCTAAGAGTGATGTGTCTCTTGGTAGGCCTCTCTTAAAAATAAAAAAATTAGAGCATTACTAAAACTTTTCTCTTGCACCTAGGACCACAAGAGCCAAGGGAGAGGATAGTGTGTGTTAGAAATGGGACCACTCTATAGTTTTGCACAAGCGTGCCAATCACAAAAAACACTTGTTCTTTTTAACTATTTATCGCAATGTGATCTATTTTCTATTTGGAGATGTTGCTCCAACAGACATTATGTTCTTTTTAATTCCACAAAGCAATTTGTTTTCTAACTAGGAAAGTGAAAATCCTAGCCAACAAAATTGAAAGCACATTTTCTTAAGGTAAAATCGCTTTGTAAACAGAAATAGACAAGTTGTTTGTTCTTTTTAATCTCTCAAATAAAAGATTGATTGTGAATTTTATCCTTGCAAGAAATGAAAGATTTTTGGTTTGTTTTAAGCCCAAATTGAAATGTTTGTCCCTCTCTTGCAAGAAAGCAAAGTTTGCTTCATTTATGGTTCTTTTTAAATTGCAAATGAAATTCTTATTAAGACCAAATTGAAGATTTTGTTGATTTTTAACCCAAAATGAAAGATGAGATAATTTTTTAAAACAAAGGAAAGTGAATTCTTTTTAATCTAACTTAAAAGAAAAGCTAGAAAGAAAATAAATTCCTAATTCTAACTCCTCGAATCCTCCAAGAAAATGTTAGTAACCTACAAAAAATAAAAAATTAGTAAGATAAAAATCTTTTTGGTGGGCTTCTACAAGCCTAAGTTTTTAATTTTTCGATTACACATTTTTTTTCGAACTCTCTATTACAAAAGTGCTACTCTGTGAGAACACAAAAGTGCCACTTCAGACAAAAGCACCTAAGTACTTACAAAAGCGCCAAATAAATACCAACAATGCTAAAAGATGAACAAAAGCGCTAATTTGAACTTTTCAACATAATTAAAATACTAATAGACAAAGAGCGCAAAGGTGCTAGAATATTACAATAGCAGTATTTATTAGACAAAAGTGCTACAACTATCACTAAAGCACTAAAAATTATATCAAATGGGCTAGAACTTGAACAAAAGCACTAAATCCTCTTCTGATAATGACGCTAAAATGCATCCCAAAAGTGCTAAAGTGCAAACTGTAAGGCCTTCCCCAAACCAAGCTTTGATTAACTTAGTTGACCATGTTTGACCCTATTAATAAATGGTTTATAATTCAATAGAATGGACTGTGTTAGATAGATAGATTGGTGAGAAAAGCAATTGAACCAAGTTATAGAGTTATTGCACCTTGTGGTGTACATTTTGATGTGTTATGAATTTGAAATCCTAAAAGATCCATTGATTGGATAATCTTGATTTAACGTATGTCAACTATGTCTGGATGTAGAAATTATATGATTTCGTGATTGGATAACATTGATGAATGATTGATGCTTCATTTATATGCTTTATGATAAAGAACTCTATATGATTCTAGAATAGGATAAATTGGAGATGATGTATGTAATTATTGGATTTGCAGGACTTTATTATGATAATAGAATTAAGATGTATGTTTTATGTGTGGACCAAAATTATGAGAATTATGATAATTGCTTATGTGGATTTAATTGGATATGAGATATATTGAATTGTTCAAATGAAAATTGTATGCGAAGTGTTTGATGTGTATTCTAATTCATGTGTTTAATATTATACGAGGTTATTGGAAATTACCAATGTGTATTTGAGTGGCGTAGGAAAAGATATCCATGTGACCATGGAAATATTACAGAGAACCAAACCTAGACCTATGTATGTTCGTAAAACCAGGGTTTGTCTATTTGGAGAGACAACACCCTGTTTGTGTCATATATTATTTGTAATAGTAAATGATGCATGTGTGTTAAATGTTATTTATTTGACTTACTTAAATCCAACAAGAGACAAGATTTCATGTACAATTTTGTAAAAGTATTTTCTTTGTGTCACTTGACACATGTGTTGATTTATGTTTGAGTTTTTAAATTTGTCTCTTGGAGGGAATTGTTTAACTATAGCTTTTTCAATTAAATTTAATGTGATTCCATAATTGCCTTAGGTAAAGAATCTTTGGGATGGTCAACTTAGGTTTGACCCGAAAATAAACTTCAGAGGGGTTTAAAAAGGGTTAAATGGACTCCTAGGGGTAGTTTATTAGGGTTTCCTAAAGCCCATAAGGTATACCTAAGGGTTAGGAGTAATTTTAGGCATGTTTCTACTCCCATGTGACCATTTAGACACCCTAAAAAGTGACTTTTCTAAGTTGTGCGAAAATAGAAGGCTTGAACTAAGTTGCTAACCTTCCTTTTTGAATGAGAGTTCCCTTTCCCATTTTACCCTACTTTCCTTTTCAGTTTTAGAAACTTGAGAGAACTCACACTAGTGTCTTCTTAAGCAAAAAAGAGAGATTTTGGGGGTAATCACCCACTCTCCATTTTTGGAGACAAAAGAATTTTGAAAAGAAAAAGATAGATTTGGGATTTAGAATGCAAGCTAAGGGTAGAAAGAGAAGTCTTGTGGAATTGGGTTGCTCATCCTCAACAAAACTAGCATACCTTTGGGTAGTTTAAGGTTGGTTCTACTTTTCTTGTAATGTTTTCTTATTGTATGTTGTTTTTAAATAAAAATGCTTGTGAGGAAGACTGGTTTTCGTGCATGTATTTCTTGGAAATTTACTTAGTGTTTTGTGCTTATGCAATGTATGTGTTTTGGGAGTAAACAAGACCTCCTACTCTTGGGAGAGAGGATGGGCTTGTGGGTGGTAGAAGTGACAGCCCTCGCGTGAGAGGCTCTCATTATGAGAGTGATCACAAGGGATTTTATGTGACCCTTGCTGCATGGCTTGTTTATGCATTGGGGGTCATAAGGAGGGAAAATAAGGCATGAATGCCTTGGGGGGCATAAGGAATGTGGGGTTGTTATACTTGAAGTATTTGGTTTGCCATGAGGTGGCTATATGTTTTACCATACTTGTAGTCTCCTCAGGGTACTTGGTCCACTACCACCCTTGAAAAGACATCACAAATGTGTGGTGCAGTGTAGCCTAGGTTGGGATTATGTTTGAGCTGGTGTTTTCCCTTGTCTTTTGTATTGCATGTGTGTAATCTTGTCTAGGGCTTGGTTCTCTGAGCTCAGGGGTGGCTACTAGTTAGCCTAGGCTGGGAGGTGAGCACTCCATAGTCATCTCTTTGTTTTATTTGCAGGTTGTTAGAAGAAAATATTAGGACATGTAGATATGGCTGGAGTTAATTGTTGTAGAAAAATGTTGTAAATGTAATTAATATTCTTTGAAAGTCCTCATCTATTTGAAATGAGAGACCTATTTGTAAAATGACAATAAATACTTGGGAATATGTTTTAAAGATATGTGATATTTATTTATGTTATATTGCAGAAAAGAAATGATTATTTCTAGTTTTTAGTTTTGAAATAAATATTTGTTGTGTATAGGATGCTTTGAAAAGAAAGAAATGTATTCATTCCCTTTATGCATTTAAAATCAAGATATTAGAAAAGAAATTGAATAGATCTACCTGCATGTAGTAGGTTGGGAAATAAAATAAAATCTAAAATTTAAATCTATACATGGAAATGTCATATTTAGTTTTATTTAAATTTGTCATTTTGTTTATTGCAAAAAATAAAATAAAAACAGATTTATTATAGTCATTTCTAAAGTTTTATTTTAGTCTAGATTTATCTAGTTGCTATTAAATTTATTAAATTGGTCATTTATATAGTTGTTGTTAGAATTATTAAATACTATCATTTGTTTAGTTACAGAGAATAAAATCTATAGTTAAATAGATTAAATGAAATAAATAGAAATTCTAGAGTTGCTATTCTAACTGACTTAATTCTGCTTTTTACTATATTTTGTCGATAGTAAGTCAATATTTAAATAACCTATCTATTTCTTTTAGCAACTAGGATTTTGATAAAAAGGAAATAAATTCAATGATTCAAATCTGTAGAAATTATCCAATCTGCTAAATATGTTTCAGATTTTATATTTTTCATAGAAAGCTTTTGTCCTAGACACCACATATATATATAAACAACTTTTCATGCCTATATTGAATATTTAAAAGAATTCATTTCTTAGATATAAACAGAAATAAATTTATAAACAAAATCTTTTTTAAAAACAAATCTATAAAAAAAATAAAAATAAATAAATAAAAGAGGCTTTTTGTAATGATTAAAACAGAATTGGGGTTTATGGGTATCATGGTAAATTTAGGTATGTTTAACTAAAAGGGGGATAAACCTCACTTTAAATATATAAGTGTATATTAGATAAATATATATATAAATATATATGTAATCATATGTGTATTTTATATATATATATATATATATATATATATATATATAGTTTAAAATTATGGAAGTGAAAAAAAAAAATTGTCCTAAATTTAATTAGTTTATTTACCATCCTTAATTTCCTTTTATCAATGTTAAATGTTCATTTATATATAATGTATAGGACAAATTGAAGAGTTAATTATTTTATTAGGTGTTTATATTTTATAAATGTTTAAATAGTCAAGAGGGCATATTTTAAATTAAAAAATGCTTAAAATTCTAATTAATTTTGGAGGTTAACCTTTTAGGGGATTTTTAATGGAAAATATAATGAAATATCCTACAACATTATTATTATCATATTTGGATAAACATAGTTTAGAAGTTCAATCGGTTGAAATTAAAGCAAGGGGTAATGGGATTAATGGAAGCAAAATATTAAATAGTTGATGTTGGAAAAAGTAATATATAAACTTGATTTAAATTATTTTAATTCATTTTAGAGATCAAAATGGTTTTATTTTTATAATTAAACGGAATGATTCAATATAGTAAAATAAATAATTTAAGAGGATATTGTAATAAAATTTCTCTATAATAAAATTAAGGGACTAAGCTAGGCGTACCTTATTATCCCAAGTGGAGTATTTCATCAGACAATTTAATTAACTTAATGATGTTTGGCACCTTAATTGTATCTACTCAATTAGGCAATATTAATGAAATGAAATAGCAATAGTGTTAACATTTAGTAAATAATTGATATCAAACCCGGTAATTATATTAATGTCTGTTTAGTATAAATGGATCCAAATAAGTACTAAAAAGTGCAACTGAAATGAAAGGAACTTTTGAGAGAACTTAATAACACCCTCATGAAAATTATTTGCTCCGCTTGATAATAGAAGTTATCATAATTGTTATGTTAGTATTTGATATCAATTAAGATTTCGTTTAGAACAAACTGTTAAGTTGCCACAACTATTTAAGTAAATGAATGCATGTAATTAAGTGCTTAAAAAAAAATTGTTGGTTGTATTTTGCCCAAAAGTTTGGGCATGACACAACCTGTGTATGGAAATTTATAAGAAATCACAAAAAAGTTAGTTTTGAATAGATCAGAAGGTTGCATGTTCGATTCACGTCGAGTTCACCAAATGATGCACGCTAAAAAGGATGCAAGAGAACATACTGTAGATGACTAAAAATGGTCAACGCTTGCGGAGTCATACTTTAACATTGACACATTGCCTTATTTTAGGGTTTTTGCGTCGCATTAACATTTCTCCTATGATTCACACTTGGTCTTTATCATTTGTGAGCATCGAGTCCTTCTTCTGCATTCTTCAATCGTCTTGCTTTCAAATTTGGTCTTGTCGATAACAAATCTTCAGTCATGATTTTGGTCGATCTTATCTTGTCGCATCAATGTGCATATTCATTTGTCATCATTTTGGACATCGTCAATCCTAATCGATGATAGAATTAGGGTTTTGTCCTCTTATCAATCTTGTCATCTTGCGATCGATTTGTCATCAATCATTGTCGTTTTCAATCTTATCATCATGCGATCGATTTGTCATCGATCGTTGTTGTTTTCAATCTTGTCGTCTTGCGATCAATTTGTCATCGATCGTGGTCATTTTCAATTTTGTCATTTTGCGATCGATTTGTCATTGATCGTTGTCATTTTCAATCTTGTCATTTTACGATCGATTTGACATCGATCGTCGTCCTTCTCAATCATGTCAATTTGGATCAATTAGTCATTGTTCCTCATCAATTGGTGCATTTATCAATCAAATCATTTATCAGAATTGGTCTTTTATCAAGTCAAAATCATGATCAAATCGATCCTTCAATCACAACCTAATTGTCATCCTTGCATTTCTAATCCATCTTCTAGGGTTTCATGATTTATTCGTTTAACCTTGTTTGTCATTTCTCCCTCTAGGTTAAATAGTTGATTTATCTTGAGTCTTCTTGTCACAATTAAATGTTTATTTAATTGGCTAACTAATTCCTCCCTTTTTTATGAATTAATTTATAAATGAAAAATTGTTAATTAATTCACTTAATTCCTAATTTCCTCATTTTCTAAATTTTCACTTAATTCCTAATTTCCTCATTTTCTAATTTCCTAATTTCTAATCCATCTAATTTTCTATTTTCTCCTAATTTCATGGGAATGACATAGCAAATTTGTCATAATTTGTCATAATTGACAATCAATCAATTTTGACATAACAATTTGTCATAATGATCAATCAATCAATCTTGCATAGAAAGTGTCAATTTGTCATAATTTGTCATAATTGTCATTCTTGATTTGAAATTTCCTTTCAAATCTCCTCATGCTAATCTTGCCATTTCTTCGATTTGTCTATAAATTGGATGAATTTCTTCAATCAAGGTCCCTGGTCGAATCAATCACGTTTCTAGTACCCTTATGTTGTCGTCTCGTCTTGTCTACTTGCTTTCACATCATACTTATGCACTAGTAGGTGAGATCCACAAAAAAAGCTATTTGAAGGAGAAAGAAGGACAATGGAGCCACATGAAGAAGACATCTGCATTTGGTTTGCTTAGTTTTCAATCTTGAATGTCTTGTTTTCATGTTTTCATTGAATGTAATTAGGATTGGTCATTGCAATTGAGTTTTTGTGATTGAACTAGGCTAATGTTAACATTGCTTTGATGATTTTCCACATTTCCTATCTACACATACATTGAAATGTTAGTATTGTTAGTGACAATAAAAAATGAAAGACAAATGAAACTATGATCCTAAACATGCATACCAAGAGAGATATAAAACAAACAATAAGAAAGATACAAAAAATGGTAAAGGGAAAGAAAACTCCCCAAGATGCTCCTCACAATGCTCATAGTTTCTCCTCCCTTGTTCCTCTCTTCTCCAAGTTCCACATGAGTGTAGCCCTCTACTTTTTGCACTATCTATGGATATCTTATGTAGATTCAAGATTATGGAAATGAAAATAACTACTTATGCAAGTGTAAACAAGCTAATATGAGTAAACACCTTAATTATTCTATGTTAATTTTAGCCAAAATAACAAAACAAATGCTTCTAAAATGCTCTCTCAAAATAACTATAAGTTTGATGCATACAAGATCTGTAGATCCTTTTGAATAAGGAATGGGCTCTACTTATAGGGAAAATGGAGAAATGGATGGTTGAGATTGAGTAATCTCAACACGGGCCAGGATTGATGGGTTTATGATCTATGTGATGGCTTTCAACCCAATCCCAAGATGACAAATGTCAACATGAGATGGCCTGAGAGGAGAGGGAAGAAGCATTAAATGCTTGAGATGACTTGAAGGTTACCCTAGGAGGGTTTGGTTAGGCTTTAGCTAATGGATAAAGCTTTTATCGAAGGGTAATACTTTTATCCAATGGATCAACTCTTGTGCAAGAGTTAATGGGGATAACCATGGTCAAAGCAATAAATGCTTGAAGAGACACATGAGTTAGATGGGGGTTAAGTTAGAGGGAAAGTCTCTAACCATGTGGGTGAGTTGAGTTAACCATTAATGATTATGTAAGAGCCATAAGTGGTTTGGAAGACTTTGAGGGTTCACTTGTTGAAGACATAAAACCTTTAATGCATTTCAAAGACTTTGAGGCATTTTTGAGAAGTGACTTCTCTTTGCTTAGGAATGTGACAATAATTAGGAAATAGATTAGGCTAATTAGAAAGGGTTAGAAGAGTCTAGAAGGGGATTAGAAGAGCAAGTGGGTTTGGTGGGTGAGAGAAAATAGGATTTTAATTAAAATAAAATTACTTTATTTCAACCCAAATAGGCACAACTTGCATTTGTAGGAGAATGCAACTTGGAGGGGGGGTTAGAATTTAAATAAATTTTTATTTAAATGAGGAAAGGGGTTTTAATTAAACAAATATGCTTTATTCATTTAATTAATTGTTGGAGTATGGTTTAATGAATTAATTTAAATAAATTGAATAATTTATTTAGTTAATAGAAGAAGAGGTTGAGGATGAATTAATTAAATACTAATTTAATTAACTATTGTCTGATGGTTAATTGATCAAATAAATATTAAATATTCATTTGAGTGGACAAATTTATGTGTCTACATTTTCCCCTCTTTGAGATGGTGTGGTTTATCGCATCAAAGAAGAGGTTGAGGATGAATTAATTAAATACTAATTTAATTAACTGTAGGATGATGGCTAAATAATCAAATAAATACTAAATATTCTTTTAATTAAGTGGACATATTTATGTGACTACAATATATATGTAGATGTTTCTTTATGATTTGTGATGGTTTCATGTATAAATAATTTTATTGATTTACAACTAATGTGAGTTTGATAGTTTATTATTTGATAGATGTAATGAGATATTATTATGTCTATGACATATAATTTATGATGATGGTTATCATGAGGGTAAAAGAAATGATCATGTGTATGTGTATTTATTATGGTAATGAGATATGATATATGTTGTGATTAATATGTTGGTGATTGTAGGTGTAATGGATGAAAATAGGGTTTCACAAGTTAATCTTAGTAAACTAGTAAATGACCTAACTTTCACATTTATCACATTAAAAGGATAGTGAACTCAATAGATCCAACCTCAATTCTATTAGGAATAGGGTTGTGGTGCAGTCACCGGTTAGGAGGGACCTCAAAGAGATCAATCTGGACCGGGTAACAAGAGTAAACACAATGAAAACAAGAGGATATGATGGAGGGAATGCAGAACAATGAATTAGATCATGAAAACTATTTACAAATAACTGGTAACATCCGAGATACAAGATTCAACTCACAGGCCTACCACATACATGCTCAATTAAAGAGGGTCAACTTTGAACCTCTAAATCTTAAGATGTCTTCTATGTTCTCTCTTAGGAATTATGATGCTAAATTACATTGATTTATATGGTCAAGAGGGATCTGAGTCAGCCCAAGAGGGATCAAATGCCAAAGAACAAGATCAAACATGTAAAATCACTAGGTCAGCCTCCGCCACAGAGTTTCCTCCAAAAAATCTAAAGGATGAAATGCGGATAAGAGGGAAGGTCAGCCACATGCCAAGGAACATTGGAATCAAAGAATTGGGGCTCCACAAGCTATGAAAAGGATCTACAAGATTCGCCAATAGGAAAATAAGTCTAGGCGGTTCTGATGTTCTAAGCCGGAAAAGTGTCTCAGAATCTAGAAGCGACAACTTGTCAGAAAATGATCCAAACATCCCACAGTTCAAGAATATGGAAGATAATCATGTTCCTAAGCAAAATACAGCTCCACAAGATTTGGTGAGCAAATGCAAGAAAATGCAGAAAGAAATGTTGAAACTGCAAAACAAAAAACAAGTTGAAAAGAAATGTTTTTCGTTGATGCAAGATTGCCAAGAATTGGGGATTCTCCTACATAAGACATCTGAGGTTGTTGAAAAAGAAAGTTCCTCACTTTGTTGGGGTCAAAGGCAAACCAAGGTATTCCACCTTTTCCTAAAAAAACCAAGATGAATCTTCAATAGTCTGTCCTTCCATTTCACAAGATACTCCTTGTACTGACTGCTTTGGGTATTGCGCCCAATCCTACTATCCAAAATGTCTTCAATCTGCTCTGGTTCCTTCGGGGGTAACTACTTCTCCAAGTTTAAAATATTGTCTTCATTGAATTTGGATTCATGATACAAATGTAGATCTGCCATGTTGAATGTAGGTGAAGTACTCAAATTATCTGGTAGCTCCACTTCATATGCATTTTCGGAACTAAATTTCCTCAAGATCTTGCAAGGTCCAAACTTCTTCATCCACAACTTGTTATATGTTCCAATTGGAAATCTTTCTTTTCTTAGATACACCATTACTTCATCGCCAACTTCAAATTCCTTACGTCTTCTTTTCTCATCTACTTTCTCCTTATACTTGGTGTTCATGTCCTCCAAATGTTGCTTAACCTGAGTATGCAAGGCCTTCATGTGGTCTGCAAATTCTTCTTCCTCTACACTCTGCTTGTCTTCATTACTAATACACCTCTAGGGTGTGCTCTGATAACAATCTCAAAAGGTGTTCTTCTAGCACTCTTGTTTACTGAATAATTGTAGATAAACTCTGCTTGTGCAAGAATCAAATCCCAATTTCCGGTTTTCTCTCCAACTAAGCATCTCAACAAATTTCCCAAGCTCATGTTTACTACTTATGTTTGTCCATTAGTCTATGGGTGAAAAGTAGAACTGAACTCCAAATTTGTCTTCATCTAGTTCTTCCAAAGTGTTCTAAAAAAATAACCAACAAACTTAGTGTCTCTGTCTGAAACTATCCTCTTAGGTAATCCATGCAATCTCACTAGTTCCTTGAAAAATAAGTCAGCTACATGCACTACATCTGATGTCTTCTTACAAGGTATGAAATGAGCCATCTTTGAGAATTTATCCACCACCACAAATATAGAATCATTTCCTCTCTATGTCTTAGGCAATCCAAGTATGAAATCCATGCTTATGTCTTCCCAAGGTCTCTCTAGAATTGTCAAAGATTTATACAATCCCACATTCTGCCTACTACCTTTTGCAACTTGACAAACTCTACAACTCTACACAAATTTCCTAACATCCTTATGAATTTGAGGCCAAAAGTAATGTTCACTCGCCAATGCTACTATTTTGTCAATACCAAAGTGTCCGGCTAATCCTCCACTATGCTTCTCCTTTATCAGATTCTCCCTCATAGAGATCTTAGGTATACACAACTAAACTCCTCTGAATAACATCCCATCCTGAATGAAGTAATCCAACCATTTGATTCTATCTATCATAACCAGTTCTCTACAAGCTTTCCAAGGTCCTGTAGAATCTGGGTCATCATCATACAAGGTCTTCAACTCTTCAAACCCCAATATTGTCACTCTCATCTCTATCATCAAATTCCTCCTTCTACTTAATGTATTAGCAACTTTGTTTGACTTCCCACTTCTATACATCAACACAAAGGTGTAAATCTACAAAAATTCTACCCATCTCACATGTCTCTGATTCAACTTGCTCTAACTATTCAAATACTGCAAGGCTTGATTAGTAGTATACAACACGAATTCCTTAGGCAATAGGTAATGTCTCCACTTCTTCAAGTCTTGAACTATGGCATAAAATTATTGATCATACACCGAATATCTCTTCCTAGCATCATTCAACTTTTCACTGAAACAAGCTACTGCTCTCCCTTCTTGACTTAACATGGCTCCAATTGCATTCCCACTTGCATCACAGTCCACTTGAAATACTTTGTTGAAATATGGTAAATCTAACACAAGTTTCTTAGTCACTTTCTTCTTTAGTAATTGAAAACTCTTGTTTGCTCTGGTTGTCCACTTGAATTCCTTCCTATCTCCCCTCATTGTCTCAATCATAGGGCTACAAATTGAATTAAAATTTTTGATAAACTTCTGGTAGAAACTAGCCAATCCATGAAATGATCTAACCTCTCCAATGTTTTCCAGTGTAGGCCATTCAACAATTGCTCTTACCTTCATAGGGTCCATCTTCAATCCATCCGCAGATATCACCAATCCAAAATAGACTAACTCTTCCTTCATGAAACTACACTTCTTTAGATTTATTATTAAATTTTCTTCTCTCAACCTCTACAAAACTTGTCTTAAATGAAACAAATGCTCCTCTTTTGTCTTATTGAAAATTAAAATGTCATCCAAATATACAATAACAAACTTACCCAAGAATTTATTTAATACCTCATTCATCAACCTCATGAAAGTACTTGGTGTATTAGTCACCCAAAAAGCATCACCAAGCATTCATACAATCCTTAATTTGTCTCCAATGTTGTCTTCCACTCATCTCTTTCTTTTGATGTGATGATATCCACTCTTCAAGTATATCTTTGTGTAGTATTTGGCTCCACTCAAATAGTCCATCATGTCATCCATCCTAGGTAAAGGAAACTTGTACTTCACTGTGATCTTGTTTATTGCTCTAGAATCAGTACACATCCTCCATTATCCACTCTTTTTAGGTGCTAACACTGCTAGTACTATATAGGGACTCAAACTTTCTTTGATCAAAACTTTCTTTAACAATTCCTGCACTTGCCTATTAAACTCTTAATTCTCTATTGGTGTCATCCGATGAGCAACTTTGTTAGGCAAACTAGCTTCGAGAATCAGGTCCATGCAATGACTAATACTCCTCACAGGTGATAATCCATCAGGCACATTATCTAAAATGATGTCTTCATACTCTGTTAGCAACTCTTTTATCTCCTTTGGCTGTTCTTCATGCTCTAGGTTCTCAGTCTTCTTAGGAACTAAGACAAAACACACATTTCATGTCTCATTCCATCTAGGAATTGCCTTCCATCCACCAAATAGATTATAGCATTTGTACAAACTTCACTCTTCAAGGGCTCCTCCAAGGGTAACAAGGTTTGTTTCATCCCATTCGCTAAAATAGTGTATATGTTCTTTCTTCCATCATGTATTGCTTATCTATCAAACTGCCAAGGTCTACCCAACAAAAGGTGACAAATACCCATAGGCATAATATCACACAAAAATTCATCATGATAATTTTCAATTTTCAATTTCATAAAACATTTCTCACCTACTAACAACTTATGATCATCCTGAATCCATGCTATTTGATAAGACTTATGGTGTTTCAATCTTTCCAACTTCAATCTCTTTCGAAACAAGATTATCTGAACTACCACTATCAATAACTACTTTACAACACTTGCTAGATTCATTACGTCTAGTCTTGAAAAAATTTATCCTCTACAAGGGTTCTTCATCTTCTCCGGTATGACACAAATCTTTCCTCATCATTAACAGTTCCCCATCGTCTAGTTTGTTAGCTAATCCAATGGGGCTTTCTTCTACCAATTTTGTTCTTCTAATGTTCTTTGTCTTCTTACATTCAAAACCATGATGTCCTTCTCCTCCACACTTAAAGAAAGTTCCTCTAAACACTATCTTATCTTGTCTTTGAATCATCTTTTCCAAAACCCTCATTCTGGTATCCTTCAGGTTCTCTCCTTTAGTAGAAATTTTTGTCATCCTTCTGGTATGAATTTCCTTCTTTTCTTACTTCCTTGTCCTTGTTCTGATCTGTACAAGTTCCTCTTCCACTGGAATATCCTCTTCCTCCTTGAAATCTTCCTTCGGAAAACCTTCCACCTCTACCTCTCTGTCTCTACTCATTTATTTTGTTCAACTTCTCTTATGCTTTCAAGGCATATTGATAAGCTTCTTCAACACTTTGAAACTTGATCAAACTAAGTTCCTCTTGTATAGACAACTGCAATCCATTCAAATATCTCGCAACTTGTTCAACCTCATCTCGACATGTCTGGATCTGATATTTAGCTTGTATAATGCTTTAGTATACTCCTTCACACTAGATTATTTTTGCTTCAAGTTATATAGCTTCTAGAATAGATTTACTTGGTAATTATTTGCTTCATTTGTGAAATAGTGAAATTTCAAACTTTTTGGTGACAAAAGTTTAAATATTGTTAACCATTGAAAATTTTCAAAAGTTGTCAAAAGATACTCGCATGCATTTCAAATGGTTTTCATTTTCTTCATGCATCTTCAAATGGTCATGGTTGTTTTAGTTTATTTTTGATGATATAATATTTCATAGAGGACTATCTTTCATTTTAGCCGAAGTGCTAAGAGTGATCAAAATTTAGGTTTGTAGATGAAATGTTGGCAAATAAAGGTAATGAATGATATTCATTTTCCACACCAAGAGGCAACTCAAATGACTTGGAAGTATTGATAAAGAGGATTTTATGGCATTCTCATGTGGTCACAAGCATTGATATTCATTACTATCACTGTTAACACTTACTCTGATCACTCATTTCAAAGTCTCAGAATAATTGGTGCTCACCTTGATAGTTACTTGCAAATTGAAAGATTTAAAATCCAATATCATTGGCAAAGGTGCTTTACATCCATTTCAAAATTAAAATTTGGATCCTATGGTTTGGAAAGAAGGATAAAGGTGACAATAACAAATATAATAATGCTTATTTCGGCCTTTCAAAGTAATTGCCAAAGTGACTTAAGCAACCCCTTTACATATATAAATGTATTGCATTGGCCACTTCTATAATATAGAAAAAGTTGGTAATGTCGGTGATGAAATGTTAATCATATTAAAATAGCATTACAATGTTAATATTGGTGACATATGGCATTTTCAAAAGTTGTCGATTGGGTGGAAATTTCTTTTGGCCTACTATTCAAAATTTTGGCAAGTTGTGGTGTGTACCAAAGGCACCGAAAAACATTTGAATAAAACTTATCGATATCTTGTGCTAATTTCAAAAGTCACCGGTATAATTTCAAAACAACTTCGATATGATGATAGGTATAGTGATGGCCAAGTCAAATAATTTAAAAAAAAAAAAAACTTGCACAATTTGAAAATGCCACGAAGTGAGTTCTCAGAAAAGCTGAGGACATAAAGTAGTTGTCATCATTTGAGATTATCAACTATATTGGTATGTCGGCAAAATGAGTAAAGAAGTCAATGCATATTAGTTAGGAAGATAGCATCTAGTTGTCATAAACGACTCGACATGTGGTCCATGATAGGGGTATCATGATACAAAGTTAGTTTTTAATAACTACCTCTTAAATCTCATTTGAAGTAATATGTTTGCTTGTCAAGAATGCTGATAAACCATGCATGTCATCGTCTTATGTGTTTTTACAACTCCATTTGCAATCAATATCAAAGATGAAATAAGATGTAGGGTGACATGCATGGCATTGATGAAGAGTAAAGGAGAGCCCAATATTCATTTTGCAAGTTTCTGAAAAATTTTGCTACCTTTGCTCATAGTTAAGCTTACATAATATATACTTGCCGATAGCATATGTGCAAAATAATAGACTCAGTCTATGCATGCAAGGAAGAGGAATAGCTATTTTGGGTGTTGATTTGTACTTCACTTGTAGATGATTTCATAGTACATGCAAAAGATGGATTTATTGAAGTATTTTGATAAATATTCAAGAAAATGCCATTGGAAGGCATAAAGCCAAAGCCAAAAACCCTTGTCAATCCTCCCCTCTGTAAACATGGAGAAATCAAAGTCTTGCAATACATATTATGATCATAGGAGATATGCATGAAATGCATGGGTCCATCAAGATGTATTAGATTTGTTTCAGAGATGACACTATCTCATGGAGAGCCGTGAATCACAAGATGCAGGAAATGGATGGGTTGATATGACTATTGAAAGTTAAATCTGAGTCATGAGTCGGTCATTAACAAAAAACATCTCATGGCATATCATGGTGGAAAGTTGAGTTTAGAAATCTTGAGAGAATCATTAGAAGCAATAAGAAACACATTCACTTTGTCCTTCATATCCCCGTGACCGCTCAAATGGAGAGAGTTCTACGAGTTCTTATAATTCGTAGTGTATTAAATGACATGCATGAACAATGCAAAATCATGAACAAGGCACAAATAGTGTCTTGATTGCAGGTTGTTTGTTGAAAAAGACCAAGAATGCTTCACAGAGACGTACTTCAAAGGTTTTCTAACCTAACTAGTGATAGCCGATATGCATGGAGGAAGGTGGGAAGAGAGATAAAGGCACATAAATGGTGATAAGTTAAAACCTATGAGATTTTTCATTTTTTCCCCAGCCTATCTAATATTAAAGCTTTCGAGCATTATGTGTAGGAAAAAGTTTTGTTGAAATGCTTTCTTGGTATCCCGATATGAAAAATTTGTAATGGTACATAGAGGGATTTGTTGAAATGAATCAAGAAGATTTTTTAGTCAAATGCAAATGGTTATTGTGTAGATGCCTTTAAGCCATTGTTATTTTAAGCTACACTAAAGTTTGAATCCTAGGAGAAGCCACAGGTAAACATTCATCAAATCATAAAGGTTATGATTCATTCCACCTTGTCGACTTGCATGTAAAATATTATTCAACTGAATAACTCAAAGAGATACCATCTCTGATGATGAAAGCAATAAAATTGTCAGAATTGTCAAAGTGTTTGCCATGACTCTATAAGCCATAGAGAATTATTTTCAGAAATACCTAAAAGTCAAAGCTCCAGCTACATGAGTGTGAAAAATTGCAAAAGCATCATCATGAAGTACAAATAACATGAGTATGAATATGCCCCAATGATTGACACTATGCTTCTTGAAGTTATAAACACCAAAATAGGGCACATGAATCTCCATGATATCAGAAAGTCTTTAACGGAAGGAGATAGATCAAAGTTGTCTCGCAAGATAGCTAATAGTGGATTGGTTGATGCAGCTTGCTTTCCCATAATGGTGCAATGTCCAGAATTGGTGGTAGAGTGTGCAAGAGGATATAACCCTAATGCCAAATAAATAAGAACTATTCATGGGTTGGGTAAGCTACATGGAATTTACATCGCCATTATTCTCCTGTTGCCATACAAGGATAAATTCACTTACATTGATAAGTAGAAGGCTTACAAGTATTTCAGTGACAACAAAAGTAAATTATTGAATAACTTAGCCAAAAAATGGATGACGACATCTCGAGGAGGACAATCTCAGCTTCCCAAGATGCTTCACCACTCTCTTTTTATTAAAGAGATCTTTCATCTGATAGTCCTACTCCATAGAGTAACAGGCAGCCTTGATTCTGCTGAATTCAAAATGTGGATGTACCTTTTCATCATAGTCATATTAGATGGAAAAAAATTCTTTGATAGGGGCCCTCTTATTAGTGGTTGCATACATAATCAGTTGATCCATTTCAAGATGAGTCAACGCTTTCACATGTCTTCCTCTTTGATATATGCAATCTCTAATTTAAGGTCATGGCAAGGTTTGAGTACAACTTGTGTTCTGAATCAAGAAACACATATCTATAACTACTACAAGAAGATGTAGTTAGAGGAGAGTTTTGTGCATTTTAGATGAGTGAATGATGCCTTTACAATGCTAGCAATGAGGCTTCTTCAAGGAAATACAACTATCAGAATATCGAAAGAAGCAACAACATTGATAAAGAAGTACGGAAGTTACTTCATTCAATTTCCAAAATTCACCTACCTTCGAGTAAGAGGATTCGATGGATATCCTTATAGGTTTCAAAGATATGTGAATGATATGCTCTTCTTGATCAAGCTTTGTAGATAGTTGGTGTCAGTCTAGAAGAAATGCAGAGATATGAAGAACAAAAGAATTGCCTTCCCAATTTGCCTTGGTCATTATAAATGCAAGTCTAGCTCAAAAGAAAAATATGTGGAAATGGCTCTAGCCAAAATCAATTTGTACACCTACTAGATGAGATTCCCCTTTGATATTAAAGGATATGTCAAGAATAATTTGAGACTTGGTCTAGGGTGCCTCCATTTCCCAAATATTGAAGACTTCTAGGAAGATTGCGAGGGTGAATTCAAACTTAGGAAAAGAGATTGGACAAGATTCACCTTGAAACAAATCTATGATTTCAAGATGGAATGGATCATTGAAGGTATTGAAGATGATGAGTCAAATTTGATTGATCCCTTTTATTTTGAGAAGACCCAGGCTCAACCTCTTCCTGCTATTAATTAGGTAGATCCAGAGGTCAAAGATATCAGAGAAAGAACCAGTTCCGTGATCAAGAAGTCAAAAGCTTGGGTCAAAAGGATGATAGCACAAATGACTGCTACAAAGCCAACAAATAGAAAGGAGACATCAAGGAGAAGTAGCCATCAATAAAATTCTACTTCATCAGTTACTTCTCATACATGAGCTATGGATAATCTTTCTCACCAAAAATCTCAAGGAAGTGGTGGAGATGAGGATCCTCCAAGAAGAAATAATCTCCAAACACATGCAAAGATGAGCCTAAACAAAAGAAGAATAAATCAAGATCAAACGACAAAGAAGAAAATTCCACTTCAAGAGAGGAGAAAGATCAAGACCCACTAGAAGTCTTGGGTGATCCAAGGCCTGATAAAGGTATATGAACTATGTCACCTTCAATCCTCATTGAATATCCTCATCATGAAGTATCACATCCTACTTCAATTATGGATCCTTTTTTCCCAAGAAATCTAGTTGATCAAATAGAAGAAGTTAGAGAGGAAGCAAATTCACTTGTACCTGAGAAACAAAGTCTTCAACAAAGTAATGTACAAGAGCCCTCAGAAAGTCTTTCCCTCCCATGGTTGGAGCAAATCCTATTGAAGAAGAGAAAATTGGAGGAGTTAGTGGTTCCTAAATTCAACACAATATTTGATCTTTTCAGGAGACCTTAGAAGCCAAAGAAAATCAAAGAAGCCAAAGAAAATCAAAGTAACTTCAAGAATAAAGACTTATTTGAATTTAGGAAATATGTGCCTAGAGATAGCTCGACCCATCTCTAAAAAATATGTAAATGAAGCCACCCCTGTAGATTTTGTTATGACAAAAATTGATATGGGTTCATATACTCATGAAGCTGACATACAAAATTTCAATGTGGTAGCTACAAGACTAGTGGAGAGAACAGAGAAAGAAAAGAAGACAAAGGATCAACTGAAACAACAAGTGTAGAATTAGTCCTCCTACTTTAAGTTCATATTTGATGCTTCTACCATGCCACTTAATGTTGCTTACCAACCATATGTCTTGGGCCAAGAGGGAGAAGTTGAAAAAATTGTTATTGATAGTCTCCAAAAATATCAAGTTTATGGGAAAGTGACTGAAAGTTGGGTGGAGAAAGTCAAAATCATTGCATCTGATTTCTTTGTTAAGGTGAAAGCTATTCATGATGAGGCCTTAATCAAGAAACAAACCATTGAAAAGGACTTGAAAAGCGTTAGAAAAGAAGAAGCAACTTGGAAAAAGATCATGAATGATTTGAAGAAGATGATGGAGATTAATGTTAATACCCTTGTAGTAGAGAAAATCCTACCTAATACAAAGGACAGTCACTTATAAATCTAGATAGAAAGTATAGGTTGGAAGTTGGTAATCATCAACCAAGTTTCAATAGAGAAAGAAAAGCTTATACTTGCTTGTGATCGGGTGTGTGCAAAACTTCAAAATCATCTTACCGCCAGCCTCCCAAGTACATCATTAATGGAAGACTCACAAGTGTTACAAAATGGTTTTTAGAACATAGTTGATCAACAACTCTTTAACAGAGAAGTCTTCAATGAAAATGCAATGGTCAAATTGATTAATGCCTATACTTCCTTGAAGATTTCTATTTCTCAAATACCAAGTATGATGTTATAGTTGAGAAGCATCTACAAGAACCTGAAGACCTGTAAGATGAGGATAGATAACATCCTAATTCCTAAAGGGAAGTCTATTACTCCAACCATCAAACTCTTCAAAATATTCAAGGACAGAGAATCCAGTTGAGAAAATTAGCAACTCCAACAATGGCACCCTTAGCAAACATAGAATAAATGCAATGATGCATATTGTATAGTTCTCATTTTTTTTTTGTGTGTGTAACTCAAATCATTTTTTTGGCTTTGATTTGTAAATAAGTTTCATAATCAAGTTTTCTTATTCAAGTCTCATCTTCATCTCTGTTATTATAAAGTTATGTTTATTCTAACTCTTTCTTATGAGGTAGTTATTCTAAGTGCTCAACTCAGGTCGTTACTTTAAGTAACTATTATTCCAAAATGAGTTAGTTATTTCAATTTGTTACACTTAAAGTGAGTTAGTTATTCTAGGTAGTTATAAAGGTGGTTAAGGTAGTTACCTTAGGTGGTTACAAATATCACCTATATATACCTCATTGAAATTCAATCAAGGGGTTCCACTTTTTTGCAAAGCATTGTATGAAGGACCCTAATAGTACTATTCAAGCAAGAAAGCAATAGAGAAATGTTTTGGATGTGTTTTCAATTCATCTCAAGTGTTATTGTTAATATTCTTATGTCCTATCAATGATAACCATTTGCTATCCTTTAACATTGCATGTGAAGAAGATTATCATTTCAAGTTTTCGTATCTTAACTTGAATTTGTGGAAATTAAAAATTCATAAGTTTATATCTTATTTCTTTATCAATTTTGATTATACATGTTGTTCTTTAAATATTAAAAAATACATATACCCCCATCTTACGAGGGATTTTCCCCTCTCAAACACAGAGAGGAATTGCTATTGTTATGAAATTCTTCAACTGTTGTGAGCATTTTGTTGTTGATCACAGGGTGAAATGAGGTTCTTCAAGAAGATTACTTAAAGCAACAAATCTAAAGCAACAAATCTATTTTGATTTTAACTTGGAAACCATCCACTCCCATCATTTGATCTTCTCTTTACCTCTTCTCTATCTATCAACCTGGAAATGTTCCTACCAAAGAGATGCATGACCTTTCAACCAGGTACCTGCATATTTCACCTTTCTTTCTTCTGCGGTGTTTTCAAAATCAAAATGCTTCTCCATCTCCAAGATCCAATCCATTAATTCATCTGAGTCCAACTTTCCATCATACTCTGGTAGGGTAAAATGCGGTTTAGTATTTTCCCTACTCAAAACCCTCAAGAACCTTTCTTCATCTGGATCGATTGCCGGTGGGTTTTCTACTTGTTTTGCTGGTACTTCTTCTTCTTCATCTTTGCTCACATATTCAATATGTCAGCCTGTTCTCTAGGCTATCTCAATGGCTTCTAACTGGTATACAATTCCTCTCAACATTTCCATCACAAAAAGGTCTGCATTCCCATGTGCTCCACCATTCCTATTTCCTCTTCGTGCCATCTTCACACCATTCAGGTGCAGTTGCAAGGTGGATCCACAATCCACCACCCTACAACAAAATCTTTAGCACAACACAATTTACAGAATAAAATCTCACTCTGATACCACTTGGTGTAGTCACCAGTTAGGAGGGACCTCAAAGAGATCAATCTAGTCCGAGCTGCAAGAGTAAGCACAATGTAAACAAGAGGATATGATGGAAGAAATGCAGAACTAAATAAATTAGATCATGAAAATTATTTACAAATAACTGATAACATCCAGGATACAAGATTAGGCTCACTGGCCTACCACATACATGCTCAATTATAGAGTCGATCAACTCTAAACCTCTAAATCTTAAGATATGTCTTCTATGTTCTCTCTGATGAATTATGATGCTAAATTACATTGATTTATATGGTCAAGAGGGATCCATGTTAGACCAAGAGGGATCAAATGCTGAAGAACAAGATCAAACATGTAAAATCACCAGGTTGGCCTCCACTAACTCTAGAAAATCCAAAGGATGAAGTGTGGATTAGAGGGATGATCGGCCACACGCTAAGGAACATTGGAATCAATGAACTAGGGCTCCGCAATTTATGGAAAGGATCTGCAAGATTCACCAATAGCAAAATAGGTTTAGGTGGTTCCGATGTTCTAAGCTAGAAAACTGTCTCGGAATCTGGAAGCGATAAATTTCTGGAAAATTATCCAAACATCCAATGGTTTAGGAATAAGGAAGATAATCACATTCTCAAGAAAAATCTAGCTCTACAAGATTCAGTGAGAAAATGCAAGAAAATGCTGAAAAAATTGTTGAAACTGCAAAACAGAAAACAAACTGAAAAGAAATGTATTTGGTTGATGCAAGATTGCCAAGAACCATGGATGCTCCTACATCAGGTTGAATACTAATTGGATTTTATTCCTTTTATTTGAGTTGAAGTTGCAATTGACAAGATGTAAATTGAATGCCAAATCTAGGATAAGAACTTCCATGCATAAACTTAGATTGCTACAATTGACTGATAAAATAATAGAGATTTTGTAATAGGTACAAAAATGGGTAGGAAATCTAACTGTGCACCTATAATAGTGATCTAGAGCTAAATCTATGGGATCAAGATGTGTAGGATGCCTCAGTCTTCTCTACTATAGCTGGTTTATAGAAATCTTCTTTTCTAGGCTAAGTTTGAGTTGCTTGTAAAATCTAGAGAGAAACCCTATGGACAAGATTGCCCCTAGCGCCCTAGTCCAGACAGGGGTTGTTGGAAAATGCACACTCCAATGAGATATTATAGGTGATTGAAGGTATTTTCATTGATGGCAACCTTGCATTCATGTGATACCAATAGGCAGACACCAGCATCGAAAAGAACACCGACACCCTGGCCGATAGCAATTTTGTGTTAATGTATTTTGTAATTAATTGTAAAATATTTTGTAAGCCGACATGGTGGATTGTAATATGACTCATATATGTATGAGATCATTGTAGATCATTTTGTAAGAGGTAGGATGCAAAATATGAATAGAAGGTAGCAGACCTATTATGCGAATTATTGGATAAGGGTTTATGTATGTAGAAGAGCTTAAACCGGTACTGAATCTGGCATAGCAAATGCTAATCTGAAGTAGTACAAGACATTGGATTAGTATAATCCATTTTTGTAAGTTAGTGTGACTTCCTTTGTAATTGAGCAGTGAGCTCTAGGCACTTGGCCTTCCTGCATGTGCAGGCCCCTATTGTAGTAGTAATATTCTCTTATTGGCCAGTAAGTGAATATTGTGGGTCACAAATCCCACCGAGGTTTTTCCCACACCGGGTTTCCTCGTTAAAACATTGTATTATGGTGTTTTTTTCATGTTGTGGTTGTTATTCTTATTTGCTGCATTATTTCTGGTTTACTGGTACACAGTTTTAATATGCTTTTCATATTATAAGTTAAGAAAATATTATTACCAGTCAGATATTGATTCACCCCCCTTCTCAGTATCTTTGGAAATCCTAACAATTGGTATCAAAGCTTGGTCCTCTATTTTTAGAAGTCTAACAACTTGAGGAAGATCTTGACACCGGTAGAGATGGAAAACTAGAGAAAGCAATAGAAAACAGCTCTTTCAGACTATGATGCAGAAAAGGTGAAGAATATCAAACTTGAGGATGATCTAAAGGCTGCTCAATATATCATTCAAGCACTTCAAGAGAATTACACTATAGAAAGGAATAAAAGAAGAGAACTTTGTGAGAAGATGTAGAAAGAGGAAGATGAAAAGGAAACTCTTAATGATTTGGTAAACAAGCTAAGACAAGAAATTAGTACAACAAAGAATGAGATGCAAGATATGACTATGAGATTTTGTAAAGAAATTGAAGACAGAAAGAAGAATGAAGAAGACTTGGTTAGAAGACTAAATGATGTTGGAAATGAAAACACAAGACTCAGTCATTAAAATGATATGTTGAAGATAGATTTAAGGCACACACAAAATGACAGAACTGAACTCATGAGACAAAAAGGAATCTTGGAGAATGAACTAGCTGCTAAAAATCAACATAAGGATAAATTCAAGAAAATTTCAGAAGAACTTGGTGACATGCTAAAGAATCAGAAACCTAATGGTGATTCAAATGGCCTTTGATGCCCTCCTAAATGACACAATGTTAGTTTATGATCAAACAACACAAAACACACAAGACGTTAGAGTTAGTCAATCAAAAACTAAAACATATGAAGGCATTCCAAGAGAGATACTAAAAACACATCCTAATGAATCTAACTAAAGAAGACAATGAGACATCTCCAACTGTCTCTTAGCATGAGATTAGCTCCTTCTCCCTTATTCCTCTCCTCTCCAAGTTCCAAAATAGTGTAGCTCTCAGCAGCTTTTTGCGCTATGGATGCTTATGGAGGATTGAGATTTGTAGAATAGCTCCAAACATGAAATGAAAAGCTAAATACTATGCTATTGATGCTAAAATGATTGATTTTACCAAAAAGACAAGATTTAGTTATGCTATGCTAAATGCTCTCTAAAATGGCTATAGTCTAAATGCTTACAAGTTTTTCAGGATCTGGATTATGAAGGAATGGGCTCTATTTATAGGAAAAATGGAGCAATGGATGGCCAGGATTGAAAGGTTTAATCAAGGGTCAAGCTTGAAAGTTGGGGATCCATGTGCACAATTTGCACCAATGAAATGGTGACAAGTGTCAACATAAGATTGGGTTGAGAGAAGAGGTTGGAGGCATTAAATGCCTGAGGAGACCTCATGGTTATCTAGAAGGTAAGGGTCAAGCCTAAATTAGGATTACCCACTAGATTAGGAGTTAATGCAAGGATAAACCTTTGTGCAAATGATTAAGAGATAATCGTGGTCAAAGCATTAAAGGTTTGATGAGACCCTTGGGTTGGGTAGAGGTTGAGTCAAAACAAATGTTTTAACCATGTAGGAGGGTTTGGGTTAACCATTAATGGTTTTTGAAGACTTTGTGGATTAAGTGGTTGAAGGTTGGAAGCTTTCAAAGGTTATCCAAGACTTTGAGACATTTAGTGGTTGAAGGTTGGAAGCCTTTAATGGTTATCAAAGACTTTTAGGCTTTGAGAAGTGACTCCATTTTGCTTAGGAATGTGACAATAATTAGGGGATGGATTAGGCTAATTAGGAAGGGGTTAGAAGAATCTAGAAGGGGATTAGATTTTGCAAGTAGATTTGGTGGGTGAGGGAAAATAGGATTTTATTTAAAATAAAAATTCATTTATTTCAATAAATGTGTGCAAGTTGTATTTGGATAAATATTCAAATAAATATTAATTTATTTAAATGAAAAAAAGGAAGATAAAGCATTAAAATGCTTGAAGACTTTGAGGGGAACCATTAAAGGCTTGAAGACTTTAAGGAAAACCATTAAAGTCTTAAGAAGACTATAGAAGGAAGCCATCAAGTTTGAAGACTTTAAAGCCATCAAGTTTGAATACTTTAAGGGAAACCATTAAAGGCTTCAAGTGGGTGAGGATAAATAGGATTTTAAATAAATAATTTATTTAAAATAGTTGTGCAACTTGCTTTTGTAGGAAAATACAAGTGGGTGGAGGATAAAGGTGATTTAAATAAATGATTTATTTAAAATAATTGTGCAACTTGCTTTTGTAGGAAAATATAAGTGGGTGGAGGATAAAGGTGATTTAAATAAATGATTTATTTAAAATAATTGTGCAACTTGCATTTGTAGGAAAATACAAGTGGGTAGAGGATAAAGGTGATTTAAATAAATGTTAATTTATTTAAATGTGAGAGGTGGGATTTTGGGGGATTTAAATAAATATTAATTTATTTAAATGTGAGAGAAGATTTAATTAAACAAATATGATTTATTTATTTAATTAATGGTCTGAATTTGGTTAAGTGAATTAAATCAAATAAATTGAATAACTTATTTAATTAATAAGAGAAGAGGGTTAAGATGAATTAATTAAATATTAATTTAATTAATTATTAATTGATGGTTAAATAATCAAATAAATACTAAGTATTCATTTAATTAAGTGGACAGATTTATGTGACTACATTTGCCCCTCTTTGAGACGGTGCAGTTTATCGCGTTGTTTCAAAGAAAGAAAAATAGGTGTGAAGAAATGCCCCATAAAATGTAAATTTAATGGGTGGTATGCCCCCTCGAGAGATGGGCCGAATTTTTTTTTGAAAAATCGGGCAATCTCTCGAAAAAGAATGAAAAGTGGAGGGGAGGTAGAATAGAAGAAATTAGAACTAATGATGAAAGAATGAGAGAAAATGGAGTGAATATGAAGAAACAACAAGCCAGCGAGTACCCTGAGGTCATGCAAGAGATACATAGCAGATGTAGTGTGGGGTTTGGATTGATGCTATACAATTGATCAAAATTGGTTGGACAATCTAGTGCAATCGGTGTAATTGCCCCGATTAAGTCAAAGCATGACAGTTGATGTCAGTTGGTCACTTGGACATGAGAAAGTCTGAGTAAGTGAATCAAAGTGACCTAATGTGACTTAGACAATTGATATAATTGCCCGATGAAGTCAAGGTATATGAAGCAAAACACTTGTTAAGACGTAGACAATTGATGTAATTGTCTGTTGGATTGTGTTTGATTGGTTGATCAATTGATAGTGTGTGCGTGTGATGGATGGTTGTGGGGAATCATGGCAGCCCCGTTGAGACTAGGTCATTATGATAAATGCCTGATGTAGTCTAGGATTACCATGATCGATTACCTGTTGAGACCCGAAGATACTTGATCAAAGTATCTGTTGATAGTCTAGGTGTGTGTGAGTTGATGTACCTGTGTAGACAGAGTAACAGGCTTAATTTTTTTGGATGAGTGAGGATGGGAAGCGATGAAGGGATTATGATGATGTTGATGATCAAGATATGGAGGACTAGGACCGAGTCCTATGGAAGAAGATGAGTAAAATAGAGTATGCATTATTATGACTATGTATGCATGATATGCAGCTATTATGAATGTATGGATGAGTGGAATGCAATAAAATGCAATATATACAGATGAGATGGAATGACGATCCATGGTGCTTTATTTTTCATCATTGAGCTTTAAAATGTTGTAAGAAAATACAAGTAACTTGATATAATGGATCAAGTTGACCTGAGTATTGCTTGCGGAACAGACAAGGATCATCTCCTTTCATGCATGACTTGGATCGTCCTCCTTGATCTTAGGCTTGATCAGATCCTGAGACAAGTACATACCGTACTAAGAAATAAAAACCTATATCCAATCTGGAGGAAGAGGAACCAAAGAATGAGCATTGTACCTGCAACCAAACAGTATATATACATAAAGAATAAAGAATATGGATCCTTGGTAATGGTTCATGTCCATATGGTCGAGATATACGCTGTAGTCAGCAAGCCGTAGTGATCTATGACTGCATTTGGCATAAGATCATGTAGCTTAGTGAACTTCCCATGTAGACACCATTAGTGCATGCCCCAGAACTTCATCGGAAATAATGTGCAAACGATACAAAACAATGCTGCAAGATCCTGATACAGATAAACGAACGATTGTACTCACAAATCAACCAAGTATTTGATAGCTTAACATAATTTTCTTGTCAAAGAAAACGTCACTTTTGTCTTTGTTTTGGTAAGGAAGGATGCATCCTTGTTTAAGACAGTTTGGATTGTTGAAGTCGATTGTGTTGGTTTGATTGATAAATGGTCATTGTGTGAGTAGTTTGTCAATGTTTATTTTGTATCTGATCGGATAAATATGTACAAGGTGTTGCCATGTTTTTGTGTGATTTTTGATGGGTTTTCCGATATTTTTTGGATTTTGTGAAACAATTTTGAATGTTTTTGGTATTTTGAGAGTCATTTTTGAATGTTTTTGATATTTTCTGATGATTGCCTAAATGAAGAGCGTAATGATATATAAGACAATGTAGAATCCACTTCCATCACTAGGGTAAGGGTATTGCCCCCAGTTTGTAGACCTGACTATGAAAAGGTGGGATGCTAGATGCATGGAGTACTTTCTTAATTGTAGATCAAATAACAAGCCATGGTTGGGATGGATGGATGTATGTGTGCATGAATGTGATCGCAACGAGCCTGAAAGATACTGGAGCCATTGCCTTTATGAGTGGCGCCTGTTTGCCAGGTTTTCACCATCGCACTTACCCAAGGTGCCACCGGAGTGGTTGTTCACCGTTTGGATGCATGATTTTTCTTTACTTTTTTGAATGTTTTTGTATTTTCTTCAGGACATTTTCTGAATGTTTTTGGTATTTTTCTGATATGTAGGGGAGCCTGATGCTCTGTACACCTTAGGTATAAAACTGTTTGAGGTGCATGCTATTGATTGGATCTGCGAGTGGTTCTCCATCTGATGTAGCCAACTGATATGCCCTGGACCCGAATACAGCAGTGACAACATATGGGCCCAACCAGTTTGATTCAAACTTGCCTTGATGTTCTCTGTTTGGTTGGTTGCGAGGATTCTCTCGAAGAACAAGATCACCTACCTCAAATGTACGAGGTCTAACTCGGTGATTGTAGCTTCTGCTCATGCGCTGCTGATAGGCTTTGAGGTGGTTGTATGCAGCTTGTCGCTTCTCATCAAGTAACTCTAAGTCCTGAAGATGTGAGACTCTGTAAGCTTCACCATCAATGAGATTATGCAAGGAAACCCGTAATGATGGTATCTCAACCTCAATAGGTAAGATAGCTTCAGCACCATAGACCAATGAATAAGGAGTTGCACCTGTAGGGGTTCGAATGCTAGTTCGATATGCCCATAGCGCTGGATTTAATTGAACATGCCAATCACGACCAGCATCATTGACTGTCTTTTTGAGGATTCTTAAGATATTTTTATTGGATGCTTCGGCCTGACCATTGCCTTGTGGGTAATAGGGAGTGGAAAAGCGGTGTTGGATATGAAATTTGTCACAAAGCTCACGGACATCCTGATTTTTGAAAGGAAGACCATTATCTGTGACAATGGACATGGGCACACCATACCGGCAGATGATGTAATTGAGGATGAATGAGGCGATCTGCTTGCCGGTAACTTGGGTAAGTGGAACAGCTTCGATCCACTTGGTGAAATATTCAGTGGTGGTAATAATGAATTTATGGCCGTTAGATGAAGATGGATGAATTTAACCCACAAGGTCAAGGCCCCATTGACAGAAAGGCCATGGTGTTTTGATTGGTTGCAGTTCCTGTGCTGGTGCATGTATCAGGTCACCGTGAACTTGGCATTTCTTGCATTTCCTGACAAAGTAGTAGGAATCCTTTTCCATAGATGGCCAATAGTATCCAGCTCGCATGAGTTTCTTGGCTAGTGATGGACCACTTGAGTGAGTCCCGCAAATTCCTTCATGTACTTCTTCCAAAGCCTTTTTTATCTCATCTTGTTCCAGACATCGAAGGAGAGTACCATCAAGACTACGTCGGTATAGGGTTTCGGCAATAATGGTATATCGAGCAGTTTGGCGAATGAAGGTTTTTCGTTGGTTATTTGATTGGTTGGGAGGAAGGGTATGATCACGGAGATAGGTGTAGAACTCACCATACCATGGGGATTCGAAACCAACAAGGTGACATATCATTTCGGATTTGGGGATATCATAAGCGGGAATCCAAAGCTGTTCGACCAAGAACTCGTAGCGTGTTGAATTTTGTGGAAGATCTAGGAGAGATGCGATGGTAGCCATGGCATCGGCAGTTCGATTCTGATCTCTTGGTATCTGCTCAAAAGTGATAGTAGTGAATGATGTTTTTAGAGTGTCCACCATTTGCTTGTATGGCATGAGTTTATCATCTTTGGTCTGATATTCATCAGTTGCTTGTCGAATGACCAGTTGTGAGTCGCCATATACTTGTAGTTCTTGTAATTTCCATTGTATGGCTAGCCTGAGTCCTGTGATCAAAGCCTCATACTCTGCTATGTTGTTGGTGCATGGAAATGTGAGCCTGTAAGACTTCAGGATGCTATCACCTTGAGGTGTGATAAACAGAATGCCTGCCCCCGAGCCATGCCTAGTGTATGAACCATCAAAATATAGTTTCCATGGTTGTACTGTTGTGATCATGAATATCTCTTCATCTGGAAAATTGGAAATGAGGGGATGATCACCTGTGAGTGGTGCATCGGCCAACTGATCTGCAATAACTTGACCTTTGATAGCTTTACGGTCCACGTACTCAATGTCAAATTCACTTAGAATCATCACCCATTTGGCCAAGCGGCCTGTCAATGCTGCTTTGTTAAGTAAATACTTGAGTGGATCAATCTTTGCAATGAGTTGTACCTTGTGTGTCAACAGATAGTGCCTTAGTTTAGTGGCTGCTAAGATTACTGCTAGGCAAGCTCACTCAATAGGTGTGTAATTGAGTTCATAGCCAACCAGTGTGCGAGAGATGTAATATACAACACACTCTTTACCTTCTGCATTATGTTGTGCCAGTAATACACCTAATGCTGTACTTGTCACTGAGATATAAAGTAACAACGGTCTACTTGGAACTGGTGGCATCAGCAATGGTGGATTCATGAGATAGTCTTTAAGCGTCTAAAATGCTTGCTGGCATCTGTCATCCCACTTAAAGCGGATGTTCTTGTGTAGCAGGTGTGTGAATGGGTGACACTTATCAGCCAATTGTACAATGAATCTTCGGATGATTGAAGTCGCCCTTGTAATGTCCTTAGCTGACTGATATTCTTTGGAGGTGGCATGTCCATGATTGCTTTAACCTTTGCTGGATCGACCTCAATGCCTTTGCTTGAGACAATGTATCCTAGAAGTTTCCCGGAGGTCACTCCAAAGACACATTTCTTTGGGTTGAGTCGAACATGGTATTGTTCCAGTCTATCAAAGATTTTATCCAAAATTTGGAGATGTCCATCTCTAGTGAGTGATTTTGCTAGTAAGTCATCCACATAATCTTCCATCATGGTATGCATCATGTCATGGAAGATGGTGGTCATTTCTCTTTGATAGGTCGCTCCTGCATTCTTGAGACCAAAAGGCATTACATTCCAGCAATATGTGCCCCATGGACAGGTGAAGGCTGTCTTATGTTGATCTTCGGGTGCGATCTTTATCTAATTGTAGCCGGAAAAGCCATCCATGAGTGAAAGCATGGCATGTCCTACTGTCAAATCCACTATGATGTCGATATTTGGTAAGGGGAAGTCATCCTTAGGACATGCTTTATTCAGATCTCTGAAGTCTGTACAAATGCGGATGCCCCCTTTTGGTTTGCCGACTGGCACAATGTTGGAGATCCATTCTGCATAATCAATTGGTCTAATGAAACCAACATCCAGGAGTTTCTTGAGTTCTGTTTTGACTAGCACGGCAATCTGAGGATGCATTTTACGAAGCTTTTGTTTAACAGGTTTGGCTCCTTCTGCTATGGTGAGGTGATGCATAACTAAATCCGGATCAAGCCCAGGCATGTCTGCATATGACCATGCAAAGTTGATCTGACACTGCTGGAAGAACTCTATGAATTGAGGTTGTTCCTCTGGAGTGAGAAGAGATGCCAGATGTATGATATGAGGATTTTCAGGAGTCCCCACATTGTATTCTTTGGTTTCCTCGATAAGAATCGTTGATCGTTCCTGTTGTGTACTAGCAAGGAGGATGTCAAACCCTTCATCCTCAGGCGCCTCAGAGAGGTTTTCACCATTGGATACGCTCTTTCTTTTTACTTTTGTCGGATCAAATAGTGCCACAGTGTGGTTTTCACTGGAAGATCCATGTTTTATTGTTATATTTTTGCAGCTGAAGGGTTTGGCATCCACCCCAAAGTATGTTGCGCTATTAAGTTGAATGGCAAATCCAACTTTGTGATCCCCGCTTGGTAGATTATCCCTTAATTCTAAAAAGTCAATGATAGCCTCATCGTTCTGGAAGAGGTCAAGACATGGGGGATTTGATTGGTTCCATTCGATGAGTTCAGGGTGGATAATGGGCATTACTTCATCGATTAGATTAAGTTCGTTAGAGGTATCAGTGAGGGTTAAGACAGTGTGGTGAAGGTTGTTGATGGTACTCTCCCTGTTAGAATCAGGCGTAGGATGAGACATAGGGTCTGTGGAAGATGTTTCTAGCTCAGGTACCCAAGTGGTCTTTATCTGTGCTTCTCCATAAACAGGGATGTCTTTGCGTGGTGGAGGTGGTGATGTGTCTTCCTCATCTGAAGTGTTAAGTTGCACTGAATCGAATTCCCACTCATGTGAGTCAGTCTCTGAATCACTTTCCAGCATCCGATTGCTATACCATACTGGGATGTCTTTGGAGTTGAACATGGCAGGTGTGATTGGTTTATGTATCTTTGTAGTGATCGGTGCTGCAGGAATCGTGATGGGGTTTAAAAGATCTGTCACTGGAAGTATCAGCAGTGTTGATTTAGTGACTTCTGTTGGAATGGCTGGTGCCATAGATGCTGATGTGGGTTCTGATATAGTTGCTGCTGCTATTGGTGTTATTGATGGGATTACTGGTTCGTTTGGTGGGATGATTGGTATTGTAGATGGTTGTGGTGGGGTTGTGAGCCTTGATGGGGTAGTGGGGATAATGTTTGATGGTGCTTTGATTATGAAAGGTGTCCTCTTTGCAGTAGGTGGACAAAATGGTTTGCTGGGTTTTCCTTTGAATCTGAGTTTAGGAAGGACTTCTTTTTCAAAGCCTAGGCCAGTATTACCTTTGGGCTTGAACTCTGGCAGCAGCGGTTCATGTCATCCTTGTTTGCAGGATCCTAAAGCACTCTGACCATCATACCCCATTCTTTGCACAATGAGGAGGCCTTTACCATACTGTTCCGTAGGAAGTGTAACTTGCGGTTTGTCAGTGGTGATGGGATCTTTATAGATCCATTCCGCTAGGTCCTCATCTTGTGTCTCTTCCTCTTGACTCTTTCCAAGGATGAAATGCGTTAAGGCACATGCAGGCGTGATTAGTGGTTGCTGGAGTAACTGTTGTGGCTTACCATGTGTTCTAGGAGAAGTGGGCATTTGTCCCACACAAAAGAGCTGACTCAAGTTGTATTCTCCAGGACCTTCCTCTGCTACTTTCATCTTAAGCTTTTCTTGCTTGTGTATAGGGGTGTTCAAACTGGCAAGAGAGGCGGGACTTACATATGATGTGGAGGAAATGGCTTCCCTATTATTAGGAACAGTAATTTCTGGTTGATGGCTGATATTATGGCAAAATGCAAAGGGATTTGCATCGCCCAGGATTGTGATCTCTGTACCGTTATGTGGGAGCTTGATACATTGATGGTAGGTAGATGGAACAGCTTGCATGGCATGTATCCAAGGTCTCCCTAATAATAGATTATATGGCAGAGGAAGGTCCAGAACCTGACAGATGATGTGCTTTACCACAGGGCCCACTCGGATTGGTAGTACCACAGCTCCTTTGGATGAACGCTCTGCATCATCATAGGCCTTGATGGTGATCTTCTTGCAAGGATCCACTGATTCTATTGCATATCCCAATGTTGTGACCAACTGTAGTGTACAAATGTTTAGGCCTGCTCCATTATCTATCAAGACTCGCTTGATCCTGTGTTGGTTGATAAAGCCTTCAATGTGTAGCGAAGCATTATGAGGTTGTTGGAAAAAAGAGTTGTCACTTTCAGAAAAAGTGAGACAAGGTGATGACTTTAGATTTCCAACCATGGCTTGAAACTGGTCCGTATTCAGGTTTGCAGGGACTGACGCCTCTTGGAGTGCTTGATCCAAGATTGTTTTATGAGATGGCGATAGGCGCAATAGCTCTAAAATGGATATAAGCGTAGGCATTTTGTCTAATTGTTCCACAAGATTGTACTGCTTTGGGATGGAGGTGGTGCCTTGTGGAGCTGCCTTGATGGTGACCTTGCCACCACGTGTAACAACATTGCAATTTGAGGTGGGATTTTTGAAGGTTATGGTTGCAATTTGTTCACTGGCATCATACAGGTGATTTACAGTATAATTATACGCAGCCTGCGTATAATCAGTGGTATCAGTGCCTCGCCTAGAAGTGGAAGGACCCCTTTGATCTTGTGATGGAAGTGGATTCTTGAACATTTGATGATCATTATTGGTTGTTTTTGGGTCATGTCCTTCAACTTCAATTTCTCCTCGATCAATAAGATCCTGAATGAGATCTTTCAATCGGTGATAATTACTTGTCTTGTGTCCTCTTCCTTGATGGAACTCACAATGTTCAGTATCTCTCCACCATGCTGGTTTGACTTGAGGCTCATAATTTGATAACTTAGGTAGAGTGATCAAATTCTGAGAAATGAGTTGTCGCATTACTGTTTCAATGGGTTCCCCTAAGGGAGTGTATGTGCGTTTTTGTTTTTGTGGATGAGGTCTTGGTTCATCATGAGATGTGATGCGACCTTGATTAAGAGGAACATTTGTGTTATTTTGAGGTGGAGGATTTTGTCCTGCAAATCAAACCACAGGTTGTGCATTTTGGACAGTCCGAGCATCCACAACTCCATCGTTGACGATATTCTTATTCTTGTTCTAGAAGTTCGGTTTATCGCTATTGAAGCGCGGGCGAGGACCATCTTTGGGTTCATTAAAGATTTTGATGAGTCCTTTTTTGATGAGTGCCCTTTCACATTTTATACCCTTGGTGATCATATCGTTAAAAGAGTCTGTGTCTTTGACATCCAGGTGAAATTCCATTTCTTCGTTTAAGTTGGAAATAAAAATTTCCACTAGTTCTCGTTCAGGTAACTGAAGAGAACGTCTGCTAGACATTTGGCGCCATCGTTGCAGGAATACTAAGAATAATTCACCTGGTTTTTGTTTGGTGTTGCACAGATCAGCCATGGTGATGTCTCGTTCAATATTATAAGAGTAATGAGATAGGAACTTCTGGATGAGTTCCTCAAATGTTCTTATGCCACCTGGTAGTCGGGAAAACCATGATGTGGTTGTTCCTCCCAAGCTTTGGGGAAAAAGGTGCATTAGGTATGTGTCCTCATAAGCTACTTCAAGACAAGCAGAATGAAATTCTCGGACATGATCGCAGGGATCTCCCTTTCCTCTATATTTTTTGAATTTGGGTGTTTCAAACCCGCGTGGAAAGGGTGGCATATAAAGATTCCTATCAAACGGATAGGGACAGATGTCGTTAAGTGAGAATTGATTGGTTTTAACACCACTATGAAGTTGTTGGGCGAGATTCTTGACTTTTTGCCGCAACATCTCTATTTCATTTGGAGGAGGAGGTGGTGGGTTACCTCGAGGGATGTTATATCTGATGTGATTTCTACCTCTTTCCTCCTCATGGCGACTTTGTCTTTCTGATGCTTGTCTTAATTGGGCAAGATCAAAGTCAGAGGGGAGTTTGGCTCCTTCTTGAGCAAGTCTTAAAAAGTGAGCATCCGCATTGCTCCTTAGTATTTCATCAAATAATCTGTTAAAATGAGGATTATGCTGAACCCTTTCGATTGTTGAAGGAGTGGGTGTACCTGGGTTTTCATCATTCCCATTTCCTCCAAGTGCTTCTTGAAATTCATTGAGGTTGTCCTCTTCTTCCTCAATTTCTATTTCTCGTTGCCTTGATCGCGATCGGGTTTGAGCCATTTTGTTTACAAGTTTGGTTTTGAAGTTGATTGAAGATGATGATGAGTTGGTGATGAAATGAAAGATTGATGATTGGTGATTTGTGTTGTATGGGGATCTCTAGCATTTTAAGGTAGATGTAACTGAAATTCCTTCTTTGAATTGCTTGTTTGTTTTGATGATTTTGGATGTGATAAGGTGTAGAGAAATCTGAGATGTGTTACAGATTTTGACTACCTAGCAATGAGAGGATTCACTCATGAACTAGTTTTAACCTGCGTAGATGTGTCTCTTAGGATGAGCTTATCCTAGATGTAGAAACAATCTAAAAAGTGATGTGATGTGTTTGATTTCAAGCAATATCTAAAAAGGAATCTTGGGACAAGAACCTCTTAATGTTTTGAGAGTTTTGGGATGGATTGATGATGGAATGATAATGTATGAGTAAGATGATGGATGAAAATGTTTTCAACTTCAATAAAAACTTTGTGTCACAAATGGGACAAACTCTATCTCTTCCCTTTCGGGCGTTGGTGGCACTTCTCGAGCTGTGTTGTAGGTGATATAGATGTTTGGGAAGAAGTTGGGATTAATCTTTCCTCCTTGATTTTTGTGATAACTCAGAGCTCTATATTGCATAAAAGCTCTACGATTCAATGATTCTGAATCAAACTCATTTGTTTTACCTTGAAGGTATAGACGCATGCGATGTAGAAAGACTCTATGTGAGACAAAGATTTGTCTATTGAGATAGAAGAAGTTCCTCCTTTTGATCAAAGCCTTTGAGCTTAATGGTCTCCTTTTCAAGTTGATATTCTGATGACACTTCTTCTTTCGCAAGATGTGAAGAATGGTCATAAAATTTGTCTCTTTGTTGTTTGCACTTTGTTTTTGGTATTTTTGTTTGTTTTTGAGAAATGTTGGATGAATACTATGTTTTTGGGATTGATTTTCTAATTTTTCTTTGACAAGAAAACAAAGCAAGCACACAAACACAAGAATGTTGCCTCAAAGGCACAAATGAGTATGGGTCTAGATCAACCCAATCCTTGGACTTGTTTTTGACCCTTCCTTTAGATGTATTTTAAGGTGTATTTCCAAAGCCTGAAGTCGGCTCAATTTGCACTTGGTCTTTAAAACGAACACACTTCAAACACTTTTTATCCCTAAGGTCAAATGGCCAGTTGTGATAAATTTAGCCCACATCTTGATATTTCTTCAACTTTGGTACTACATACCTTATGAATCCCGCCGTGGCAGGCAAGGATGTGATATACTAAGTCTTGCATGAGCATAACAAATAGATGATCCCTATGATGGGGGAGTCACCACTTTTATCAAGCCACAAGTGACCTTTCAAAAAGCTATGTTTCTACTCAAGGAAATATGTATGGTGAGTATCTTGGGAGCAAAACCATCTATGCTCTTGCACTAAATTATACCTCAAATATCCTCAATCAATAGAACAGGTGGGCTACTACTTAAAGGTGTTTAGTCATGTTCGATGTTTTTGGACATAAGTTCATTCTGCAGTGACTCACTTAAGAGCCTTGTAACTGGTGGTGGGGCCCATTTGTCCTTTCGGCCAGTTACACTGTAGGAACAGCTATACCCAAGGCTACAGCTTTCGCTCTCACCTGATTTCTATAGCGGCTCGAAGGATTTACCACTCGAGGTCGTTCCCAAGAGTATCGATCCCTTGGCAGGCCTCTCTTAAAAAATAAAATTTTGAGTGTTACTAACACTTTTCTCTTGCACCTAGGACCACGAGAGCCAAGGGAGAGGATAGTGTGTGTTAGAAGTAGGTCCACTCGACTGACTTTTGTGCACAAGCGTGCCAAACACGAAATTCACTTGTTCTTTTTAATCAAACATTTGTAAAGATGATCTAACTATTTGGAGATGTTGCTCCAACAGCCATGGTGTTCTTTTTTAACTTCAAAGGCAATGTGTTTTGTAATCTAGAATTTTGAAAATCCTGGTCAACTAAATGAAAAACACGTTTTGCTTTGAAGGAAAATTTGTTTGCCAAAAATAAATCAAAAACAAGTGGTTTGTCAATTTTATGTGCACCAAATTCTTGAAATGTGGATTGTAAATTTTAGGTCCCAATTGATGCAATGAAATCAAATTTTGTGTTTGTTAATTTTAAGCACCAAAGAAAATGAGGCCTAACTAGAAAACAATAAAAAACTGTTTTTTGTGTTTTTAAGTTCTTTTTAAGCACTAAATGAAAATTTATTTATTTTTTTGTGATTTTTGTTGTGTTGTTAACCTGCACAAAGAAAAGAAACGAGTTAATTAAATCAATGCTCAAAGGGGGGGGCTTCCACAAGCCTAAATTCTGATTTTTTTGGTTACAAGTCAATTTGGGCGACACTCTGTCGCAATAGCGCTATTTTGTGTTTTTGCAGAAGCGCTAATTCATACAATAGCGCTAGTCTGCGTGAGTAGAAGCGCTAATTAAAACAGTAGCGCTGAAAGAAAACAAAAACCCGAGAAGACAAACGCGCTAGAAGTGTGTCAATAGCGCTGAAACAGTGACAATAGCGCTGGAATGTTGTCAATAGCGCTGAAACATTTTCAATAGCGCTACTTTAGGGTCAATAGCGCTAAAAGAAATTTTTCAATAGCGCTAAAATGCGTTCAATAGCGCCGAAGCGCGACCTGTGTGGCAATTTCAACAAGAAAAATGTTAATTTCAAAAAAATGATCAGAAGGTTGCATGTTCGATTCACGTCGGGTTCACCAAATGATGCCCTCCTAAATGACACAATGTTAGTTTATGATCAAACAACACAAAACACACAAGACGTTAGAGTTAGTCAATCAAAAACTAAAACATATGAAGGCATTCCAAGAGAGATACTAAAAACACATGCTAATGAATCTAACTAAAGAAGTAAGACAATGAGACATCTCCAACTGTCTCTTAGCATGAGATTAGCTCCTTCTCCCTTGTTCCTCTCCTCTCCAAGTTCCAAAATAGTGTAGCTCTCAGCAGCTTTTTGCACTATGGATGCTTATGGAGGATTGAGATTTGTAGAATAGCTCCAAACATGAAATGAAAAGCTAAATACTATGCTATTGATGCTAAAATGATTGATTTTACCAAAAAGACAAGATTTAGTTATGCTATGCTAAATGCTCTCTAAAATGGCTATAGTCTAAATGCTTACAAGTTTTTCAGGATCTGGATTATGAAGGAATGGGCTCTATTTATAGGAAAAATGGAGCAATGGATGGCCAGGATTGAAAGGTTTAATCAAGGGTCAAGCTTGAAAGTTGGGGATCCATGTGCACAATTTGCACCAATGAAATGGTGACAAGTGTCAACATAAGATTGGGTTGAGAGAAAAGGTTGGAGGCATTAAATGCCTGAGGAGACCTCATGGTTATCTAGAAGGTAAGGGTCAAGCCTAAATTAGGATTACCCACTAGATTAGGAGTTAATGCAAGGATAAACCTTTGTGCAAATGATTAAGAGATAATCGTGGTCAAAGCATTAAAGGCTTGATGAGACCCTTGGGTTGGGTAGAGGTTGAGTCAAAACAAATGTTTTAACCATGTAGGAGGGTTTGGGTTAACCATTAATGGTTTTTGAAGACTTTGTGGATTAAGTGGTTGAAGGTTGGAAGCTTTCAAAGGTTATCCAAGACTTTGAGACATTTAGTGGTTGAAGGTTGGAAGCCTTTAATGGTTATCAAAGACTTTTAGGCTTTGAGAAGTGACTCCATTTTGCTTAGGAATGTGACAATAATTAGGGGATGGATTAGGCTAATTAGGAAGGGGTTAGAAGAATCTAGAAGGGGATTAGATTTTGCAAGTAGATTTGGTGGGTGAGGGAAAATAGGATTTTATTTAAAATAAAAATTCATTTATTTCAATAAATGTGTGCAAGTTGTATTTGGATAAATATTCAAATAAATATTAATTTATTTAAATGAAAAAAAGGAAGATAAAGCATTAAAATGCTTGAAGACTTTGAGGGGAACCATTAAAGGCTTGAAGACTTTAAGGAAAACCATTAAAGTCTTAAGAAGACTATAGAAGGAAGCCATCAAGTTTGAAGGCTTTAAAGCCATCAAGTTTGAATACTTTAAGGGAAACCATTAAAGGCTTCAAGTGGGTGAGGATAAATAGGATTTTAAATAAATAATTTATTTAAAATAGTTGTGCAACTTGCTTTTGTAGGAAAATACAAGTGGGTGGAGGATAAAGGTGATTTAAATAAATGATTTATTTAAAATAATTGTGCAACTTGCTTTTGTAGGAAAATATAAGTGGGTGGAGGATAAAGGTGATTTAAATAAATGATTTATTTAAAATAATTGTGCAACTTGCATTTGTAGGAAAATACAAGTGGGTAGAGGATAAAGGTGATTTAAATAAATGTTAATTTATTTAAATGTGAGAGGTGGGATTTTGGGGGATTTAAATAAATATTAATTTATTTAAATGTGAGAGAAGATTTAATTAAACAAATATGATTTATTTATTTAATTAATGGTCTGAATTTGGTTAAGTGAATTAAATCAAATAAATTGAATAATTTATTTAATTAATAAGAGAAGAGGGTTAAGATGAATTAATTAAATATTAATTTAATTAATTATTAGTTGATGGTTAAATAATCAAATAAATACTAAGTATTCATTTAATTAAGTGGACAGATTTATGTGACTACAGCCTTGACTTTGAAACTGGTGAAAGCTTCGGTACTACAAACACTCATGATCATAGCAAACCGGCAAGACAACCTAATGCTTACAAATTCAATGGGAAATGCTTTAACTGTAACAGGTATGGTCATAGAGAAAATCAGTGTAGATCTAGAAATTATCAGAACACTAATACACCCACTGGTCAATGTTCTAAATGCAACAAATTTGGTCATAACTCTAAAAATTGCAGAATGAATGTAAGATGTTATGTTTGTGGAAGATTTGGACACTTATCTAATCAATACAAAACACATACCGGCATAGGATATGGGAAAGCTATTCAGAAAAAAACAATGTGACTTGTTATGCTTGTAACAAAATTGGACATATTGCAAAATTTTGTAGAAGCAAGTCCCCACTGGCAAATAACAAAGGTCCTAGTTTGAAAGGTAAAGAAAAGGTTGAAGAGGTAAAGCAAGAATTCTCAAAACAATGGATCAGAAAGTTAGATCAGAATGTTGAAGGGAATACCCCTCTACTAGTAGAATAGAGTATCACTCCACCGGCAAGAGACTCTTCATCTAACTGAAGGAAAATCCTTTGGGGGTTTAGCAACAAAATGAAAAACATGTTATTATTCCCTCAGTTGATGGTGAGAAGTTGAAATTACCTCTATACCGGCAAATGAGTTAAGTTGTGACTTAACCGGTGAGAATTAAATGTGGTAGTTGGAGGAAATAACATTATAAAGCAAGTGTTTTGGCTCCTTTTTCATTCACCGAGCATTCAAACCTTTGAGAGTGTGAAAATTCTTGAGCGAAGGCATCCCTAGCGAAAAAGTGAAGCAGTTCATCAAAGAATTCATCCTAAAGGTAGATTGAGGTATTTATAATCATGGCATCTTCATCCACTCCTGAATTTATTGCAAACCCTACTGTTGTTGAAGTAATTAAGTGCCCTAGACCCGTTTTCAAATTGGTTCCTGAAATAGCGAAGAAAGATGATAACATAGGTGCATTTCTCAAATTCCTAAGGGAGTAGTATATACTGAAGACCCTAGGATGTATATACATTGTCATATAGAGGAATTAGGTGATGATGAAATCAAAAACATGTATAGCACTGTGATTTGTGATGAATCTAGAAATATCAAGCCAGAACATAAGATAGTGGAAACCCTAGGTTTTACTAAAATCCTTAGTGTCCCGGATTTTCCCAAGGATATTATAAGGATTGTGCTAAGCAGAGTTCATGGTGAATTCTTCTGGTTGGATACAATTCATAAAATCACAAAGGAAGTCATTAAGGCAGTAATAGGGTTACCTTCCACCGGTAGCAGACCTGACAAAATGAAGAGAGTCTCAAATGACACAATGATGGATTTAACCGGTTTAACATTCGACAAAAGGTCTCTAAGGGTAAATGATGTAAAGGACATAAATGTGAAATTTATCAGTATGATCTTAGGTTACAAAGCTACACATGCAAATAGGTTGAACTCAATTTATAGCCTATGTATTAAGAGTGCTTATGACATGGTTAATGATAATGAAAGAATAGATGTATGTGAATGGCTCAAAGATGAATTGATAGACAATCTGGGAAAGATTAAAGGAGATAAGAAAGGAACATTTAGAATTGGAAATTTGCTTGTTTGTTTGATGTTGTACATAACTAAACAAGTACCCAGTATTGGTGCAAGAGATTTTGGTTTTGACATTCTGGTAGGAAAACAACTGTTGGATCTATTGAGCAATATGGGAGAAAACCGGGAGAAAAACTTAAATGAACACTTTCAAGCACTAAAGGCTTGAATGAAAAATAGAGTAAGACTGCCACAAGCTATTATGGACAAGTATCAGAAAGAAATCTATTTTGTAATAAAAAAGGATGAAATTTGGATGGAGGCAGTTGTCCCTAGAACTATCTGGGTAACTGAAATGGGCTATGAGACAGATGATAATATTATTGAAACTTATGCAAAAGCCCTCCTTGAAGCACCCAAGGAACCTACTGAGAAAGTTTTTGGAAATGCTGAAACAATAGAAAGTGGAATTCAGTCCAAGAAAAGGGTTAAGAAAGTTCAAGCAACAGTAAGGAAAGGAACCCGACAGGATAAAGTAATTAAAGAAGATGTTTTGAAGCAAACTAGTATAAAGGAAAGTGAGTTGGAAGGAATTCAACCTGAAACTCATCTTTCACCAGTTGGAACTTCTTCTGAGAGTGATATGCCAGCAGTATTCAAAAGGGTAGAAAGTAAAAGAAAACCCTCACCGGTACCCTCACCTACACCCAGGAGAACCAGACAAAAACAACAGGCAGTTAGGCCTCTGGTAAAGAAAATGACTCCTAAGAAAAAGAAGGTAAAATGGGATATTGCTCCATTGGATAAACTCTTGAGTGAAATCACTGAGGATGGTAAACTGAAGAACATCAGCAAAATATACAACACACTATCAGTAGATGACAAGGAAAGCATAGATAATAGTGTAATTTTTTATGCAAGTTGTTGATGAAATACCAAATGATCTATATAGGAGATTAGAAGCTAGAAGGTTAGCCATCATTGAGATGGACAAGAAAATCAAGATTGAAAAATTACTTGCAGTACATCCAGTCAACTCACCTGATGAATAGATAAACTAATCAGTGAAGCAAACCAAACAGTATTCTCCACTACTCACCGACATATAGCATTGATGGCAGGTGGAGTAAATGAAGGCTCTAAGGAAACAGCAGATGCATGGGACATATTCTTTGTGGAAAAATAAAAATAGGAAGAATTACTCAGACCAAAGACTATTAAAGTATATCAAAAGGATAGGGATAGGGGAAAGGTAAGGTAGGTGGTCCTCCAAGCCTAAAAATAACTGATAATGTACCCCCACCTCCTTTAGATACTCCACCAATAGATACTACTAACGATCAACCGACTACAGAGAGTATGGAGACTCCATTAGAGGATACAAATCCTGAGTCTGAATTTTTGTATACTGTAAATATAGACACTCAAGAAGTAAATGTTGTGGTTGACAGAGAAACCACTAAGGACAAGAAGATAGGTGTGACTACTGATTCACCGTCTACAGATGTTGAGGTTGAGGTAAATGAAATTGTAAATATAAACACAGAAAAACCTACACAGACAGAGAAACCGGTAGAGGATACAACTAAAAAACCATCTGAAGAACTAGCTAAGGAAAGTACAGAGGTACAAACTGAGACTACATCTGAAAAACCAGCAGTTGAAAGCTCAGAGAAACCTTCTGAGATACAGATAGAGAAACCAAAATAGGTACAGGTTGAAGCACAGGTTCAGACAAAAACAGTGCCACCGGCCAAACCTGAAAAGCCTAAACCTTTGTTTGTAGAAATGCAAACACAAGCTGACCTACTAGAGGTCGAATCAAGTAAGGTAATTACCACAACTAGTAGCATGGCTATTGTGAAGGCAGTTGGATAGACATCTGGTACTTCTATGGAAAAATTCAGACCTACAAATGTAACAGAGGTCTTATTGGATTCAATAAAGAAGATCACATAGTGCAATGCACAAGCCTATAAGGCTATTGATGATACAATTCCCATTCTTAAACTCATAGCACCAAAGTGTATTGTAGATAATAAATATTATTTGGGTCAACTAGACACATTGCCTAAGTTCATCACCGACAACATATTGACTGTTGATAAAATAAATGAGGATACATTTAAGGAAAGAATGATTAAAGAAAAAGAAATTCTTTGAGGAAATTGTGAAGAAAAATAAGGAGAAAATGGAAACATTATTACCAGAACATGGAGAGATAATTCTTGACTTCAAGAAATTGTACAGAGACACTTGTAAAACAAACATTCTAACAGAGGATCTAGACAAGGAAATCAACAAAGCACAAGATAAGATTAACAATATTGCTGACAATCTAATAGGTACATCAGATTCATTTTTGGAGATAGAGAAGAAGATTGCAGAGCAAGAAGAGAAAATCAAGCAGTTAGAGAAGGATAAAGCAAAGGACTTAAAATGTAGAATTGGTCCAAAACTAGATTACCTCATTTCTTTGAGAAAAGAAATATCTAAGGCTCTGGTTCCTGGACTGAAGACACCAGAAGAGCAAATACACATACTCACCAGTACAGTGCAGAGAACTCAAGAGGCACTAAAAGACAACAAATCATTTAGTAATGGTTTAAATATAATTTTGACAGATATTTTTCAGATTGTAACCCATCGGTTACAAGAATCCAGGCAAGACTCCACTGACAGCGAATGGCAACCTTTGTTATTGATGTCAAAGGGGGAGTAGTGTGATGAGAAAAATGGTCAGAAGGAAGTAGAGAATATCTACTCAGGGGGAGCACACATTTTTGGACATACAGTTTTTGGCAAGATTTTTTTTGGACTTCAATTTTTGGATACATTCTTGAATTTTTCTCATGAGTGTTGCCATCAATGCCAAAGGGGGAGATTGTTCACAAATGCACACTCCAATGAGATATTGTAGGTGATTGAAGGTATTGTCCTTGATGGAAACCTTGCATTCATGTGATACCGGCAGGCAGACACCAACACTGACACCGGCAGACTCTACATCGACATACAGAACACCGGCACCCTGGCCGACAAGAGTTTTGTGTTAATGTATTTTGTAATTAATTGTAAAATATTTTGTAAGCTGACATGGCAGATTGTAATATGACTCATATATGTATGAGATCATTATAGATCATTTTGTAAGAGGTAGGATGCAAAATATGAATAGAAGGTAGCAGACCTATTATGTGAATTATTGGATAAGGGTTTATGTATGTAGAAGAGCTTAAACCAGTATTGAATCTGGCATAGAAGATGCACCCATGTTGTAGCAGTAATATTATATTATTGGCCAATAAGTGAATATTGTGGATCACAAATCCCACTGAGGTTTTTCCCACACTGGGTTTCCTTGTTAAAACATTGTGTTATGGTGTGTTTTTCATGTTGTGGTTGTTATTCTTATTTGCTGCATTATTTCTAGTTTACTGGTACATAGTTTTAATATGCTTTTCATGTTATAAGTTAAGAAAATATTATTACTAGTCAGATACTGATTCACCCCCCCTCTCAGTATCTTTGGGAATCCTAACAGGGGAACCCCAAGCACCCTGATCCCAGAAAACTAGGTCCGAATTCAAAGAATGGGTTTGTATCAGTTTGTTGAAGGTCTCTCAAACTTTGTGTCTCCATCAACAACCTGTAGCTACATAGAAGGAGAGAAAGGATGTTGTCAACTGGGGTTTTCCTAGGTCAAACCCTAGGTTTGGAATTAACCCTAATTGAAATAGAAATTGAATTTGAATTGAATTGGAAAGCTTACCTTTTGAGCGAAAGGCTAGATCTGAAATTGAAATACTTGAATGTAGATGGTTATACCTCCAATATGTGATGCAATTCTCTTAGGATAAGTCCTACATGTTTTGATGCAGTAACATGATAAATCACATAAAATTCATCATGACATCATAATTGAAACATAATATGAAGATCCCTTGATATAGTTTGTTGCTCCTTGAATCAAATCTGCTCTTGAGGAAGAATAAGTGTTCTTGAATTGGATGATAATGTTAGCATGAGATGAGATGTTGAAAATGAATTGAGAGGGATGGGGATTTCACAATTAAAATCACCTCTAGGTCGACTTATATTTGGTATATTTTTGCACAGAGCTAGATTAGAATGAGGTAGGACTACTCGATTATCCTCCCGAAATTGAAAGAAAAATTGTTAGGATCGAGGGGAGCTGATTATCCTGGTCCTGACAACTTTATCCCAAATTTCTTGGGATGCAAAATAATGAGGTCCTAATACTAATTCCAACCTAATGGGTCAAACCATGATGTATAGATATACAAAATTTATTTTGGAAGTTGAAATTGGGGTAGGATTAAGGATAAATCAAGATAAAAAGATAGAGGGAACGCCTATATTTAAGGGCCCAAATATTAATGTGATGATGCAATAAAATGGAATAAGACTCATAATATTGAATTAAATATTAATTACTTATAATAAAGGTCTTATAATGCATAGAGAAATGGGAAGTACTAAAATGAGTGCTAGGAGAGTGTGAAATTGGACACACTAATAAAGGTACATACAATTTTTGACACTATAGTAGGCATATTTGAGGAACCATTGAGGATATTCTAAATATATTGAGGAACTTCTATCCTATATCATAAAACAAGATATGTTAGGATATAAAAAATCATGGCGATGTGGTATTTTATGTGTAAAGGAATGCATAAAAATAACCAAACAAATTAGGGAGAGACAATAAGAAAAGATGCAATAAATCCAAGGGAAAATAAATAAATGAACACAAGATAGAAAATATATCCCAAAAAATAGATCCCTAAATGAGACAAGGACACATCATAAAGGATAAGGACCTTGGTGAACTTAATGGAGTATTTTGGAGGGATGAAACACCAATAAGACACATGACACATCAAAAAGGATAAGGACGCCTAAAAGTATTTTCCTCTCAACAAGAAAAGAGATAAAAATATTATGTTTTCATAAAAGGATGTTGATAACTTATCAACCTCATGGAAGGATGTTATTTAAAGGAAAAAGGTAGGAAACTTTGTTAGAAGCATTGATCCTAGTTGGCACACACTTTATGATGTTCAAATTGATTTAATTTCTAAAGGATTCATGTCATATAAGAGTGTCCATTTGTGGTACCAAAAGGTGTAAAGGGGAATGGTCCAAGGGTATTCTTGAAGCATAGATCAAAGTTTTGAACCAACTCTATAGATGAAATCATAAGGGTGGTGGGATATAGGATGTTAGAGATGAATGGTTGATGTCCTTAATTGTGAGGAGTGCCTATATAAAATGGGTACCTATTTTTCACACATAATGCATGCAGGTAGGTTTTCATCTTAGTTTTTTCCCATGGTTCCCTAAAAATGGTGTTTAGAAACTTTTATCTTAATCCTATTATTTTTATTTTTGGATTTTTAATTAAGCATGTAAGTTCTTGAGGTGTAAATTTTTAATAGGCTCTTCTAGGTCCTAACCATTAGAATTATTCAACCCATATTCTCTTGATCTATATTTGGTAAAAACCACATAAGGACCCAACAATTTGGCTCAAAATTACCTTTCCTTTATTTGTCCATGGTATATTTTTATTATTTTATTTGATTACAAGATCACCAAATTTTAAATTTTAAATGGTTTCATGATTCGTGCATGATAACTTTAAATTTCCCATCATCAAACAAATTCTATAAGGAGATCCATAGGGATGCTAAGTTGACCTCAATTGGTAAAAAAAAATCTCTCAATATGTGGGAAAATGGGTTGGCACTTGTGGGGGTGCAATTTTTTGTATTGTAGGCCCAAAAGGTCAAATGTATCTAGAGGTCCCAATCATGAAAAACATCATTAACATTGTTTTGAGGATGACACTAAGGGTGTTATTAGTGTTCTTTTCTTAGATATTACCTTGGTGATACTATGGTTTGCAATATCCATGCTTGGTATTGATTTTATTACAAAGGGTCTAGAATTTAGTATTTTTTAAGGATTTTAAATTGTTAATGATGATGGAGGTGGGAATATCATATTTAAAAATAATGTGAATGAGGGTGAATTTAGATATTTTCTTACAAGTAATATGAGTAGGAATGCTTCAACCCATTTTTTGAAGTATCTATCCCTATTTACCCACAATTGTAATCCACATCCCAAATTCATGACCAATAAAGGTATTTTGTACAACATCCACGCACTTCCTAGGCTTTAATTTATTCCCCTCTTCTTCATCCATTTCTCGTCACTATGTATCATGACTGAAAAATTATAAAAAAAAAACACAAACCATTATCTATCTTGCATCCATAAAAAACATTACCAAAGCTTATGGATAAGATTATAAAAGCATCATTAGACATCACATTGCATCATCATCATATTGTGCATTTCTTTTCCAAATACCATCTTAATTTGGTGTTTTTAATTACCATCATTACCCATTTAGTGTTAATATCATTCCACATTTAGAATCATTATGCATTTAAATTTATTGTCCATTTAGTATCATTATCATTATTCATCTGGTATCATTGTATATTATCCATTTAGTATCATTATTCACTTAGATGTATTATCATCATAAATAATTTAATTACACATTATCCATAATCATTAGGTTTATTTCATCTCTTAAACATTAGATTGACATTTCATTAACATTCATACATAGAAAATGGCATAACATATGCATATAACAACATACATCATAAAACACAAACATAACATCTTGCATTATGATAAACATGCATGTAGATAGCATCATATGCATACATCACATCCATATACATAAACTTGTGTGCATCATACATAGGTAAACATCCATCATAATAAAACATCACAAACTACATAAATCATGTTAGCATAATCATAATCATAATACATAACCATAACCATAACCATAACCATAACCATAACCATAACCATAACCATAACCACAATAATAATCATAACCATAAATGCATAAATTTCCATAGTCTAAAATAAAGAATGTCCAGAAATACACCATGCATAATTTCCATAAAAAAGAATCATATCTCATATGTGGCCATCTCCCCACCAACTCCAAGCTGACTACTACCAAAAAATCCTAATTAATATATGTTGATTGTACTCCTAGTCACATAATCATTGGTCAATGCCTCTCCATTGTAAAATAGGTAAAATCTCCTACACATAGAACCACCTAGTTATCCTAAGAAATTATTTAGGGTGTAGACGCCACTTCATTTTCATTAGTGTAAAATGTGAAAATATTTCTTTAACTCACACAGGTTCTATACTTTTGAATATGAGCACCAGTCTACCAATCTCGCACAAGCACCACTCTATATGGTGCAAGTGCCACTTTATATGGTGCAACCACTATTCCTCTTGCATAAGTGCTACTTTTCCCATGTAGATGTTATTCCTAGTTAGATTTTATACAAAATTACTTTAGCTCTTACACAAATGTAATTTTTGGTGCATACACCATTTCACCCTATGTTAGCGGTACTTCTTTTAGCACATGTTCCATACAATGAAATGGTACCTCCACTTTGACACCTAAAATCTAACCATTAATGACCTAGAGCATAAAATTCAATGCATGTGTTGGAAACTTGAGTTGTGTTATTTATGTTGGTATCGATGTCAAACTATTTGGTGTTGACATTGGTTTTGTCATTGATGTCATTGTGCGTGGTATTTGTAGTTGTTCTGCTATGTGGATGTTATAGATGGTCCGAAAATGGGTGTTTAGATGTTGTTATGTTGTCTTGTGTTGATGTTGAGTATGAGGTGTTTCCAAAAGGCTAGTTTAGTGGAAGTTTCAATATGTGGGAAAGAGTATTTAAATGTCCTTATGGAAGAATACTTTGCATTCCTCATATTCTTGATGTTCATGGCTTGCAGTTCTGGATACAATGTCTATTGGCATTGACAAAATTGGTTAATCTAGAGAACCCGTATATGTGCTGAGATTTGTCATGATGTCCAACACTGACCGATGGAGTGGTATATCTCAGTAGCATAGGTGGTGACTTGTAAACGCATGGAAACAACATTAGAAATAGATGACCAAAGTTCAATCAGCTCAAGGGAAGACAAACTAAGCTAACCGGTCTATCACACAAGAAGATAAGTGTTGAGATCAGATCTTCAGGTTGGTCATTCTAATGATGATGAAGTCACAAAAGGTGACTTAGGCAAGAAGGCTTTAGGTTGTATGTAAATCGGAACCTCATTGACAAACAGGGAAAGAGACTTGATGCTAGCACAAAAAATCGACAATCAAAAGATGAACCGGTAATATAGAGCGCAGTGGTATACTGGTACATCGATAAGGGAGAAGTAAGATGGGTGATTGCCACAAATATCAAAGAGGTGATCAGTTATTTAGTTGCGGTGGAAAAAGGTGATTTGGTGACCTTGTGTCTATGCCAAACTAAGAGTTTTTGAAGTCAACTTCAGTCATCATGCAATTAAGCCATGATTACTTGCGGATTTTCTGGTTCTCATTTATATGACTGAACCCAACCCAAAAGTCACTATTTTTGGGGGATGCATCGGCAGAATTGTTGCATGGTGTGCAGAGCAAGAGCAGGAAGGTTTTAATTCGAGATCTACCAAAAATATGTGATTGCATTGATTAAGGAAACACCTGAAGGTGATGGAAAATAATGTATAAAGTATTTTGAGTTCATTCAAAATATTCTTGATCGTAAATTTGCAAAGTACAGATCATGTACAGGGTGATCCAAGAAGTGCAGAGTAGAGTGTGAGGAAGTGCTAAAAGATTTAGCAAAGCAGTGAGTGTATGAGGTAGACTAACAGAGTATAGAGTGAAGGATAAGAGGACTAACAGAGTGCAGAGCTAAGGATAAGAGGACTGGTAGAGTGTAGAGTCGAGGGTAAGAGGACTGACAGAGTGCAGAGCTAGAGGTACAAGCAGAAAACCGGTGTTGTGCAGAGAAGAGACAACTGATGTGGATAGAATTGGATTTAGATTGTGATCTGATCAAGCTATCTATAGCTACTTCAACAGATCATCTTTATGTTTCTTTCTAACCATTGCAACTTAAATCCCTTAACCGGGTGGACTTTAAGAGGTCCCTTTGTAAAATCCCTTAATTGGGTGACATCTTGATTGATGTTCTTAAGACCTTTAACCAGGCTACCTTTAACAGGGTAAAGAAACTAACAAGACTTAAACAAAATCCCTTAACCGAGTGACACCTAATAGTGTCTTTGTAATCTCCTAACAGGGATGGCTCCTCATCAGGCGTACTCCAGAAGAGAAAATTTTGTGAGTTCCTACTCACACCATGGTTTTCTCCCATTTGGGTTTCCACAAGATAAATCTTGGTGTCACTGTATATCTTTTCATGCATGCATATTCTTCTGCAACAATTATGTATATTGATGAATATTAAGTTAGTACAGATTTGAGTTAAAAAATTTAATTGTGAAAGATTGATCAAGTGTTGATTCACCCCTCCCCTCTCAGCACCAGTTGGGACTAACAATTGTAGGATTTGAGAAATACAAATCCACAGAACCCAAAAGAAACCTGCATGCAAGAAACCTGTCACAGAGAAAGAGAGAGAACGAATACAAGGGTTTTGGCTCTGACAAAGAGAAAAGATGTATTATCAGAGAAAAATGAATCAAGAATATGAATAATACAAGAGATCAATCCTTATAAAGGAGATCAACACCAAAAGGAAAACCTAACCCTAAGGTGAGAGCATTTAATAATTAAATATTAATTATTAAATGACTAATGTATGCATAAAGAGAAATCTTAAGAGGAGAGCAAAGTTAATTAATTACTTTACTCTAACACCCCCCCTTAAGATGAGCTACAATGCAGCTACAAACAATGCAGAAGAAAGCAAAGGAACTACAATGCAAAAGAGGGTCCCGGCAACAAGGCCTGATGAGGTACCCAAATACAAGAAAATCTCTATAAAGCGGAGTAAAGGAGAAAACCCAGTGGGAAAAAACTCCTCTCCAAAAAGAGATAAAGAATCATGCTGAAAAGAAAAACTGAAGGAAGGAAGGCCTCACTGAGACCCCCCAAGGACAACTTCCTTCACCCCAAGCATTGAGCGCAACTGAAGATAGCGCGGAGATGCCAAAGGTTTAGTGAAGATGTCAGCAACCTGCTCCTCTGTAGGAATATACTCCAAGATGAGAGAACCATCCTGAATCAACTGTCTGATGAAGTGCATGTGGATTTCAATATGCTTTGTCTGCTGATGCTCCACTGGGTTGCGTGAAATGTGAATGGCACTCTGGTTGTCACACCAAAGAATAGTGGGACAATCTGGAGGAAACCCAAACTCTGTCATCGACTGCCAAAGCCATAAAACCTCCTGACTGGCTAACACTGCTGCACGGTACTCAGCCTTTGTAGATGATAATGCAATAGCAGATTGCTTCTTGCAAGACCATGTGATAGGACCAGAACCAAGGCAAAAAACGAAGCCAGAAGTAGACTTCCGATCATTGACATCACCAGCCCAATCGGAGTCAGTGAAGCCAATGATGTGAGGGGATCCTGAAGAGTAGTGAATGCCATAATGTGTGGTGCCCCGAATATATCTCAAAATAAGTTTGGCTGCTTGCCAATGGCTCTCATGAGGATCATGGGAGAACCGAGAGACAAGGCCAACCGCAAAGGAAAGATCAGGACGAGAATGTGTCAGGTACAACAGACTACCAACCAACTGCCTGTATAAAGTGGGGTCTACTGAAGGAGTAGAGCAAGTGGAAGACAAAACAACACCTGACTGAAATGGAGTGGGGGCAGAGTTGCAATCAAGCATGCCAAATCGCTGAACCATATCAAGAGCATACTTCTCCTGAAAAATGGAAATCCCATCCGAAGACTGAATAACCTGTAGACCGAGAAAGAAGTGCAAGAGACCAAGATCGGTCATCTCAAACTGCTCCATCAAAGCTCTCTGAACACTCTGAATCATGGAGGATGAGCTACCTGTAATGATGAGATCATCTACATATAGCACTAGAATCAAAAGATCACCCTCTTGACGTTGAATATAGACTGTGTGATCGGAATGACAGCGTGTGAAGTGCGAGGAAAGCAAGAAGGAGTCCATCTTCTCATACCAAGCCCTGGGGGCTTGTTTGAGACCATACAATGAACGTCGAAGTCTGCAAACCAAAGAAGTGTCCTGCACAAAACCCTGAGGCTGCTCCATATAGATCTCCTCATGTAGGTCTCCATGCAAGAAGGCACTCTTCACATCCATCTGAAACACTGTCCATCCCTGTGAAGCTGCAAGTGAAAGTACCAGGCGTATAGAATTCATCTTGGTGACAGGAGCAAAGGTCTCAGAGTAGTCAATACCCTCTACCTGAGAAAACGCCTTCGCAACAAGACGGGCCTTATACTTATCAATAGAACCATCTGCAGCATACTTGGTATGATACACCCACTTGCACCGAACCAACTTTCTTCCCTTAGGAAGAGGACAAAGATCCCAAGTATGATTCTTCATCAAAGAAGAATACTCCTCATCCATGGCCCTATCCCACTCTGGGTGTCCTGTCGCCTCTGAAAACTTTTGAGGATCATCTGAAAGGGTATGACTCAAAAGACTAGAACCAGATGTCTGAGCACGAGTGCGACGAGTATCTGAAGGATCACCTGCCAAAGAACCAGCTGCATCAACAGTATCACGGGCCCACTTCGGCAAAGACGGAGCAACTGGTGGTGGTGGAGATGGTGGATCATGATCTACATCATCCTCAAGAGATAAGTAATCCTCAAGAGATGAAGAGGAAGGAGTAGGCAATGAGGGAGAAGCTGGTGATGGAGAATCCATCTGAGGATAGCACTCATCAAACTGGACATCCCGCCGAAACAAGACCTCTCTAGAATCAGGATCAAACAACCTGTATGCCTTAACATCCTCACAGTAGCCAACAAATATGAGTGGTCGGCTCTTCCTCTCCATGGCTATCCGCTGAGCATCAAGAATAAATGCCCAAGCCTCACTACCAAAAACTCGGAATGTAGAAACATCAGGCTTGACATGGGTCCAAGCCTCCTCAGGAGTCATATGTCGTAATGCCTTATGGGGCATTCGATTCTGAATATAATTGGCACGATTGACTGCCTCAGCCCAAAATGAAGAACTCATAGCTCGAGACTGTAGCATACAATTTGCCATCTCCCGTAAGGTTCTGTTCTTTCTCTCAGCAACACCATTCTGTTGAGGGGTATAAGGAACTGTAAACTGATGCTGTAAACCATGCTCAGTGCAAAAATCTCTGAAAGCCTGATTTACATACTCCCCCCCATTATCTGTGCGTATCCTCCTGATAGAAAGTCCAGATTGCTTCTCCACAAATGTCTTAAACTTCCTGAAAGAGTCAAAGACATCAGACTTGTACTTAAGAAAGCACACCCATGTACGTCTGGAGAAGTCATCAATAAAAGTGAGTACATAACGGGCCCCTAAAAAAGAAGGAGTCGGAAAGGACATAAGATCACTGTGTACCAACTCTAGGGCTGCCCTAGCACGAGAGGCTCGACCCTTAGGAAAAGGATCTCGATGATGTTTGCCAAGGACACAACCACGACATACACCATCTGTACAAGAAATCTGTGGAAGCCCAATCACAAGTGCCTGTGTACTCATCTACTGTAGATATCTGTAATTGACATGACCAAAACGCTCATGCCAAAGCCTGCTCACTAAATCTGCATGTGCTATAAGAGAGGAACCAACAGTGTCTGAACTCTCAAAGCCATCAAAACTATATAAGTGAGATGCAGAATCCACACTCCCAGTAGCCACAACCAAGTCAGGATCATGAAGATCTCGAATAACCACATCATGTGGAGAGAACTCAACTGTCTTACCAGAGCTAGAGTGGCAAATTTGATAAACAGATAGAAGGTTTGTCGAAATGTCAGAAACCAAAAGCACATCCTGAAGACAACCACCATCCAATGAAACAGTACCAGAACCCTGAACGGAAAGTTGTGCTGAGTCACCAACTGCAATATGTCGAGTGCCTGTAGGAGCAAGAGCGGTGACCAAATCCTGTGTGTGTGTCATATGGTGAGAGGCACCAGAATCTAGAATCCAAGTGGACGCTGAGGACAATGCTCGTGCAGAAAGAGCATGACCTTTCCCTGTGGGCTGTGAAGGAGGCTGTGGTGCACTGATATTATGCTGCTGCATGGCTTCCTCCAAAGCCTCTAAACGTTTCCAACACCTGGAAACGGGATGTCCTTCCTTGCCACAAAAACTGCAAGGATCACCTGATTTCTTCTTAGTCTTGGAGGAAGACTCACCAGACTTTGAAGATTTGCCCTGTTTAGAATTGAATTGTGGTTTTGAATCAGACTTAGGTGGTGGCTTGGAGGGATTCTCACTAGCCTCTGAATCTTTCTTAGGCTTCGGTTTCTGCTTCTGTTTTCCTTTGGAGGACTAGGCTACCAATGCTTGGTTCTGTGAACCTGAAAGTGAATCCAACTGCTTAAGCTTAGCTTGCTCACGAGTCAGACGATCACAAAAGACCTCAAAAGAAGGCATGACATGTCGAGCACCCAAGGCATCCATGGTGGAATAGAAGGTTGAAGAGAAGATCTGAAATGGACCCCGAAGCTTCGAGAGAATCAGGAAAATGCACTCTGTATCAGTCTTAGTCTTACCACAACCCTGCAAGATAGATCTTTGCTATTTGAACTTCATTAGAAAGTCCTCAATAGAAGGAAATGAATCAGGTACCAAGGAAGTTAACTCTGCCTCAAGCTGCAAAGCTCTGAACTCGTTGACAGTACCAAAAAGTCCCTCAAACTTGGTCCAAATGGCTCGAGGAGTGATACAACCTTCAAGATGAAACTGGAGACTGTCGGAAATGTGTAAAGCCATCAATCCCATAGCCTGATCCATATTGTTCCTATGCTGCATAATCTCAAAAGGACGTGTCAACTGAGGCTGAACCTCATCCAAACAGGACCATAACCCTTTTGACTGGAGAAGAGTCATCATGCGACCCTTCCAAGTGTGGTAATTATGCGGTGTGAGAGATTCAATAGGTCTGTCTGCCATCCTGTGAACTGTGCCTGAACTGCTCTGAATTTTTAATTATTATTAAGTGGTCTTTCAGAACTAGACAGAAGATGCAGAAGGGGGTTTGATTTTTTTTGTATTGGTGTTTGTAAATTCTAGTTTTCTGATGTAAATAACAAAAAGCAAGAGAAAACACCCCCCCACAATGCAAAAAACTAATCCCCAGTACAAACTGAAAGCCAGAAAATGATAGAAAGTAATAACAGGTTGAGACAAAATTTGGAGCACCTGAAGATTTTTCTGATGAAATAGACTGTAGATCTGGAAAGAGCACAGAACCACCTTTCCGATGCCTATTCGCTTTCGAAAAATGGAGTCCGTATGCAAAAGATATGGCTCCTGGAGTGCAAAAAACTTGTTCTGACTTTGACTGGCAAAAAACACTACAAAACGGCAAAATCAGAAAAAAAGTCCTAAATTAATTAGATTGGGCTCGGAACCAGCTTTCCAACGCCTATTTGTTTTCGAAAAACGGAGATCGGACGCCCAAGTTATGCCTGATTTTGTAAAACTGCTCCTAAAGGGACCCAGATGGGCCTTTAAGCCCTCAAGGGCTTAAAAAAAATAAGCCCCTGGTCCTCTGGGCGACCAGGGGCGGGCGCAGGGGGCGGCGGCATGGGGGCAGCGCTGCTGGTGGCGGGTGGCGCTTTCGAGCGGCGAGTGGCGCGCAGGTGGCGCCCAGGCGGCGGGGTCTCGGCGGGCGGCGGCTGAGCGCGGGGCTGCGCGTGGGCGGGTTACCGCCAGCGGCAGTGGCCGCCAGGTGGCCGCCGGGCTGGGCGGTGGCTGCGTTTTTTTTAACACTGGCTGTGCCCAAAAAATTTTAAAAAACTGCGTTTTTTTTATTTTTTATTTTTTTCGCCTCGGTTGTTGTGCCCTAGGGCCGTACGGCCTTGGGGCCAAAAAAAATTTTGCCTCCTGGAGCAACTGGGTCCAAATCAGACAAATTTTATATGGAAATAGGGGTTTTTGGGTGCTACGAGCTCAACGGTGATGTCCGTTTGGGCTCAAAGTGCACCGAAAAAAATACCCCCTATTCCAAAATAAAAAACAGAAGACAAACACAGATCTGATGCAACCAAAACCTGGATCTCAAAATCTTTCAAAAGTCTGAACAAGCTGCAGCAGATCCAGCTCTGATACCATGTAGGATTTGAGAAATACAAATCCACAGAACCCAAAAGAAACCTGCATGCAAGAAACCTGTCACAGAGAAAGAGAGAGAACGAATACAAGGGTTTTAGCTCTGACAAAGAGAAAAGATGTATTATCAGAGAAAAATGAATCAAGAATATGAATAATACAAGAGATCAATCCTTATAAAGGAGATCAATACCAAAAGGAAAACCTAACCCTAAGGTGAGAGCATTTAATAATTAAATATTAATTATTAAATGACTAATGTATGCATAAAGAGAAATCTTAAGAGGAGAGCAAAGTTAATTAATTACTTTACTCTAACAACAATTAGTATCAGAGCCAAGGTCCTTAGATTCAAAAGAAGCTTAAAAACTTAAGGAAAGATCCAATGTGATGCAAATGGAGGGTCCTAAGCTCTCTAAGGAAAATTATACCTTATGGTATGGTAGAATGAAGCTTTACCTAAGATCCCTAGGAGAACATTATTGGAATCATGTAATCACAAAGTACAATGAACCTTCAGGGGTTCTCACTCCAAATTAGATCAAGGAAAGGCAAGACAATACTGCTGCTATGGATCTGATTGTTAGCACCCTTTCTAATAATGAATATGTTGAGGTTCAAGATTTGAAAAAAAGTTTTCATATGTGGAATAAGCTGAAGACAGTCTATGGAGGATACCCTCATGTTCAAAAGGCTAAAGTAGATAGCTTGAGAGTAAAATATGATGAGATGAGGATGCATGAAGGAGAAAATATAGAGCAGTAAAGAAAAAGAATAAAGGATGTAGTAAATTACATAAAAAGTGTTGGAGGAAAGCTTGAAGAGGATGATGTGGTTAGAAAAATCTTGAGAACCTTGCTATCACAATATTCCATAGGGTTTCTGCAATCCACGAAATCAGCTCCTTGGGAACAGTTAATGTATCGCTTGATTCATTGATTGGTAAGTTGATTGCTTTTGCACTAAGCAACTATGACAATAGTGTACCAAATATTGATGATGCTTTCAACGCTTCCATGATGGATGCACCAACAAGGAGAAGAAAAGAAACCAGAAGTAGTTCTACTACAAGAACTGGTCACTCTCATGAAAGTGACAATATGTTATCTAAAGAACATGAACAAGATGAGATTGAATCTCTATTGACAAGAAGATTTCCAAGAGGAAAAGGAAAGTATAAAGGTGAATTACCCTTAAAGTGCTTCTCATGTAATAAGATAGGTCGTATTGCTTCCAAACGTCCTGACAATGATAGAGGTAAGAAGGATAATTTCAGAATCTATATGGACAAGAGCAAGAAGGAGTGTTATCTTGCATACGAAGGAGTCACTGATGAAGAATCCGAAGGATCTGATGGAGATGGAATTACATTTGTGGTAGTTAAGGAAGATAACATAGAGGAAGGTGATATGGCACTGATTTATAGTTCAAATCGGTGTGGAGATTGGGTAATTGATAGTGGTTGCACTCACCACATGACCGGTGATAGAAACAAATTCCTCAGCATGGATTATTGCAATGGAGGAACTGTGAGATTCAAAAATGATGCTCCTTGTTTAGTAAAAGTTAAGGGATCTATAGCCCTGAATGATAAAATAAATTGTGAAGATGTTTATTGGATAGAAGGGCTAAAATATAGTCTATTAAGTGTTGCACAACTTAACAATAAGGGTTACCGGTTAGAATTAAATGAAGGAATATGCAAAATAAATGACAAATTAGGAAGTCTGATTGCTACCGGTAAACAGTCTAGAGGCAATCTATTTCACCTAGACACCACCATAGGTAGTTGTCTAATGGAAAAGGTAGAAGATAGTTGGTTGTGGAAAAAAATAATGTGTCATGTCAACTTTGATAGCATAGCAAAGGTTAATAAGATGAAGTCTACCAAAGGTATGCCTAATATAGTGAAACCTAAAAATGCTATGTGTAAAGAGTGTCAACTAGAAAAGTTGACCGGGTCTAGTTTTAGCAGCAAATCTTTTTCATCTAAAAATGTGTTGGACTTAGTTCATACAAACCTATGTGGTCCTATGAGAACCAAGAGTTTCTATGGAGACTGGTATTTCATGTTGTTTGTGGATGACTTCTCAAGAATGATGTGGGGTGTATTCTTGAAAGAAAAATCTGAAGCCTTTCACATGTTTATTGTCTTCAAGGCTCGAGTAGAGAGAGGAACCAGTAAGAATCTAAAATGTCTGAGATCATATAGAGGATATTTCACCTCTCAAGAGTTCATGAATTACTATGAAGAACAGGGGATTGTGAGACATATGTTTGCACCCAGAACACCTCAACAAAATGGGGTTGTTGAAAGAAGAAACAAAACTCTTATTGATTGTGCAAGGACTCTGATGATATAGAAGGATATTCCACACATTTTATAGAGAGAAGTAGTAAGAATTGTTGTGTACACCTTGAACTAGATATAGGTAAAGAACGGGACAAATTAAAATCCCTATAAATTATGGTGTGGATACTCACCTAATGTCTATTATTTCAAAGTATTTGGAAGCGGGTGTTATATCAAGAGGGATGAGTACTCTGGAAAATTTGATCCCAAGAGTGATGAAGGAACCTTCTTAGGTTACTCCACAAAGAGTAAGGCATACCAGTGTTTGAACAAAATGAATGGTAAGATTGTGCAGAGTGCAAATGTCAGAGTAGATTAGTACTCTAAGAAAAATAAACATGATAGCAAGAGTGAACAAGAGGACTAGAAAGGGTTCGAGTACAATGTACTGGTGGAACCTACTGAAGAGGATCCAATTGAAGTGGCAAATGAAGAATCTTGTGAAGTAGAACCTTCACAACTGATAGAAGAAGCTCCAAGATATGAACCGGTATAAGCAAAGTATGTCAGAAACAATCACTTTGCTGAAAATATCATTGGTGACAAAGATGCATGAGTACTAACCAGACGAAGAGCGAGAGAGAATGCATATCTTCTCTCCATAATTGAGCCCAAAACAATAAAGGAGGCTCTAAAAGATGATGACTGGATCAAATTCATGGAAGAAGAACTGGAGAAGATTGAGTAAAATGAAACGTGGACTCTAGTGCCCAGACCGGAAAACAAAAATGTGATAGGCACTAAATGGGTGTTTAGAAACAAAATGGATGAAACCGGTAAAGTGACAAGAAACAAAGAAAGATTAATCTTCAAGGGCTATGGTTAGGAAGACGGTTCAGACTATGGAGAAACCTTCGCACCAGTGGCTAGGCTGGAAAAGGTCATAATTTTGATGGCCTTTGCTACTTACAAAAATTTTAAAGTTTACCAAATGGATGTCAAATCGACATTCTTGAATGGTGTGTTAGAGGAAGAAGTATACATAGAGCAACTAGAAGGGTTTGCATCTGAAGATGGAAGAAATATGGTATGCAGGTTGTAGAAGGCTCTATATGGACTAAAACAAGCACCAAGAGCTTGGTATGAGAGGCTACACTCATATCTATTAAGTATAGGGTTCAAGAGAACCAATGATAATAGTAACATGTATTTGAAGACTAGAGAAGAAAGAAAACAACTAATTGCTAAAATCTTTGTAGATGACATCATCTTTGGAGGAGATGATGAGATGAGAAGAGCTTTTGTAGAACAAATGAAGGAAGAATTTGAGATGTCCATGATCGGTGAGATAAAAAAATTCATTGGCCTACAAGTCTCACAGCTAAAGAATGGAATATTCATCAGCCAAACCAAGTACATAAGGGAAATTTTGAAAACTTTTGAAATGGAAGATTGCAAACCTGTTAGAAATCCAATGGTTATAGGTTGCAAGCTCTCTAAATATGATGAGGCTCATGAAGTGGATGAAACTCTTTACCGGTCTATGATTGATAAGTTTCAATATGCAGTACATAGTAGACCAGACATAACACAAGTTGTTGGCTTGGTTGCCAGATTTTCTGTAAATCCAAAAGAGACTCATATGGTGGTAGTCAAGAGAATATTTAGATACCTAAAGAGGAGTAATGAGTATGGTCTCAAGTATCTACATAAGGGAGACTTCATCTTAAATGTCTTCACCGATTCAGATTTGGCAGGGAACATTGATGACAGAAAGAGCACTAGTGGAGGTGCATTCTTTCTTGGAGATAGGATTGTGCCTTGGACAAGCAATAAAAAAAATTGCATAGCTCAATCCACAACTAGGGCTGAATATGTGGCTGTTGCAATCAATTGTACACAGATAGTTTGGATCAAGCAATTATTGGAAGGTATCCAAGAAAAGGTGACTGGACTGGTAGTGATTCATTATGACAACACCAATGTCATTGGCATATCCAAGAATCTGGTGATGCATTCCAAGACAAAGTATATAGCTATTAAATATCACTATCTAAGGGAACAAGTAAAATAAAAAGAAGTGATGTTGGAGTATATACCAACAAAAGAGCAGGTGGTTGATATCTTCACCAAGCCACTACAAAAGGATACCTTTGAATATCTCAGAGGTAAGTTAGGGGTGATGCCCCTAGCTATAGTAAAGTAAGTAAAAAGGGCTCTATATCAATCTAGTATGATTTCTTTAAAAATAAAAAAAAATCTCTAAGACTAGATTGATAAGTGTGGACTACTCCAGTTAGGGGGAGCAGTCTTGTAAGTGTACTGAAATGCATATTTGGCCTTTTTGTGAAAGGGGGAGATATGATTATAGTGTTTGAGCATTGGTAAGTAGTGATTAAGCTGAAGTTGTTGAAACGGAGTATTGCCAATGTTAGGGATAAATATTCATTACTCAGAGCAAAAGTAATGACTAAGTACAGAAATGAAGAAAGTACATGCAATTGATAAGTCAGACTCTGAAGCGTTGCCATCAATGCCAAAGGGGGAGATTGTTGGCATTGACAAAACTAGTTAATCTAGAGAACCAGTATATGTGCTGAGATTTGTCATTGATGTCCAACACTAACCAGTGGAGTGGTATCGGTGGAAGTGGTGTATCTCAGTGGCATAGGTGATAACTTGTGAACACATGGAAACAACATTAGAAATAGATGACCAAAGTTCAATCAGCTCAAGGGAAGATAGACTAAGCTAACCGTTCTGTCACTCAAGAAGATCGGTGTTGAGATCCGATCTTCAGGTTGGTCATTCTAATAATGATGAAGTCACAAAAGGTGACTTAGGAAAGAAGGCTTGAGGTTGTATGCAAACTGGAACCTCATTGGCAAACAGGGAAAGAGACTTGATGCTAGCACAACAAACTGGCAATCAAAGGATGAACCGGTAATATAGAGCACAGTGGTATACCTGTACATCGGTAATGGAGAAGGAAGATGGGTGAACACCATAAATCTCAAAATGATGATCAATTATTTAGTTGTGGTGGCATAAGGTGAGTTGGTGAGCTTGTGTCTACACCAAACTAAGAGTTTGTGAAGTCAACTTCAGTCATCATGCAATTAAGCCATGATTACTTGTGGATTTTTGTGGTTCACATTTATATGACTGAACCTGACCCCAAAGTCACTATTTTTGGGGAATGCAATGCCAAAATTGGTTGAGTAGTTGGCGGAATTGTTGCATGGCGTGCAAAGAAAGAGCGGGAAGATTTATATTAGAGATCTACCAAAAATATGTGATTGTATTGATTAAGGAAACACCTGAAGGTGACAGAAAATAATGTATAAAGTATTTTGAATGCATTCAAAATATTCTTGACATTAAAATTTGTAAAGTACAGATCATGTACAAGGCGAACCAAAAAGTACAGAGTAGAGTGTGAGGAAGTGCTAAAATATTTAGCAGAGTAGTGAGTGTATGAGGTAGATCGATAGAGTACAGAGCCGAGGATAAGAGGACAGATAGAATGCAGAGTCGAGGATAAGAGGATCAAAAGAGTGCAGAGCCAAGGGTAAGAGGACTGACAAAGTGTAGAGTTGAAGGTACAAGAAAAAAACCGGTGTTGTGCATAGCAGACACAACACGTGTGGATAGAATTTGATTTACATTGTGATCTAATCAAGCTATCAGTAGCTACTTCAGCAGATCATCTTTTTGTTGCTTTCTAACCATTGCAACTTAAATCCCTTAATCGGGTGGACTTTAATAGATCCCTTTGTAAAATCCCTTAACTGGGTGACATCTTGATTGATTTTCTTAATGTTAGGATAACTAGTCAACAACTAAGAAGAGGGGGGGTGAATCAGTTGTTAACATATTATATTAATCAAGCCACTTTGTAACTTTTAACTAGTGCACATAAACATTGAATACTAGAATAGAAGAAACAGATACTGGTAAGCAATAGCACTTAAGAATGAAACAAAGAATTAACACAATCCAACAATACCACATAACACCATGATTTTTACAAGGAAAACCCGGTAAAGGGAAAAACCACAGTGGGAAGCCTACCCACAGTCAGATGATACTTTTGCAGAAAGTATGTGATACAATAAGGGGCCTGCACATGCAGGAAGGAACACTGGCTAGAGCGTACTTCTCATTACAAAAGAGTCTCACTGACTATAGAGAGGTTATAACCACCTCAAGATAATTGGACAACAATCCAAAAGAATTAACTGCCAGAGATAACATCTACCATGTCTGATTATAGTCCCGATTAAGCTCAATATCGAAGTTCTTTGACTTCTTACTTAAACCCAATTCGATTACCTATGATCGACCAAATCTCCTTTACATATGATATTACATTCCATGACCATGACCATTACTACCATGATCTACAAGGAGATCTTACATCAATTTATACAAACCCTAAGGCCTAAACCAATCAGGTCAGCCACCTAAAAGATATTACAATAAGATCATTACATACATCCATATTACAATGATATGCCATGTCGTCTTAAGATCGAAACAAAAATAACCAATCCATAAAAACATCTCGGTAACATGTAGAGAACACATTAACATGATACCGGTCCATAACCTAGATAGGTATCAGACCTATTCTGGGTCCACCACACCAAAGCGATGTCTTCAATCAGTTGAGGCATGATTAAGGATCACCTTCTACATCCTGAATTCCATCTAGAAGCCACACCAACACCACTTAAGCATTCTGTCAAAGATTCTCAGTAAAAGCTCTATCAGTTAAACCTTAAACCGTTACTGGTGTTACTGCACCATTTATCCTTCATAATAGGAGTAAATCACCCTATAAAATTTTATTCGAAGTCCTTGTCTTTCTTGGAATTCCTTGGTTCAAATCCTTAATCCATTTGTAGATTGTCTAGAAATCTGAAAAGCCAAGTTTTAATGATTGGTTTGAACTCCATGAACTCATTGAACCATTTTGAAGTAGGTTCATAAGGTTCATTTAGGTTCCACAGGGTCTTAGGTGTCTAGGAGGTTTTCATACTAACATTCACTTAAAGTGTTTTGCAGCGGTTCTTTTACTGGTCATGTTCGGTAATGCGTTATGTCATCTCTCTCCAGGCATTGAACTCCTTGAACCTGGTTCAAATGGTTTGGGCATGTTCAACATGGTTCAAAGGGTCAAGAACATTGATCATAGTTAATCCTTTCAGAAGAGAGTTTTCCTAGGTGCGGTGTATGCCTTGAACTACTTGAACCTCAATGAAGTCTGTTCAGAATGTTCATGTGTGTTCAAATTCGGTGGGTCCCATGAGCTAAAAGATTTGATGGTGCACTTATTGCCAAGTATGAGGAAGGGTGAACCATATCTCGGGTGACATCAACTATTTAAGTTTTCGGAGCAAGTAATCATTTCAGGAACTGGCAGTTACTTCAAAAAATGCCGCCATGCATTCAATGCGTACGTGTGATCTCCAATCCACAAGGTCAGCACATTTAAACTGACAATTGGAATTATTGCACTTAATAAGTCCATATCATTTCTTTGGCTATAAGGTATGAAAGGGTTAATTCTCTGAAAATTTGTTCCTCATCGCTGTGGAGTTATTTTTCTTGGATAGAAGGTTTGTTTGCTGGTAGTTGTCTGATTGCTCTCAACTGTGAAGCTGAGTTCATTTCCTGTCCTCTCCAGTGATTTTTACCTACTTTTCTTCTCTCGTAGTAAGATTTGTTGAGGAAATAAGGCTTGTCATCTATGAATTATGAAGTCCACATTACAACTTTTTGGAAACGTTTTTAGTCTTGCATGTACAGAGCCCATAGTCAGTGATACAGACCTAAAAGGGGAAAATCTTGAAGTTTTAAAGGAAAGGGTGTTCAAGGGAATTGATGGTTCCTTTGGTGTGGAAATTCTGAGTAGTGGTCTCATAGAGGCGGCTGCCTTCCCCCCAACTATCCCTTGCCAAGAACTGGTTAGAGAATGTATTGCTAGATACGATCCAGTTTCCAAAACCATCAGGAGAGACAATGGTGAAACCCTCCTTGCCATTAACCATGAGATGATTTCCTCTACTTTTAAACTACTTGATTACCAGTTCTTGAACTTTTCACCCACCCAGTCAATCACTGAGTTCAACACAGATCGAACCAGGCACTGGAATAATGTAGCAAAATACTGGTTGAAGGTTCCCCAAAGGGGTGGTTCTAGATTTCCCAAGAATCCCAACAAGAACCATATGCTTTCTCACATTCATGATGTCATGTTATTGTTGCACTGAGTCAGAGCTTCAGCGAAAGCCTATAGTTTCAACGACTAGATTTATTGCTATGTGCAGCTGGTATTAGAAGGAAAGCAATACCTCGATTGGGCAGAACTGATTGTTGATTTCATGAGGGAGCAGCTGAGTATGGCCAAATAGTTTAAGCAGAATTTCTTCATGTCCTCATATCTTATATATTGTTTGGCATGTGTCAAGGAGATAGTGGGAATACCTAGGTAGCTCACTGAGGGAGAAGTCTCTGTACATATGAATTTTACCCTATGTTACAAAAGGATAATGCCTTGCAAGACTTTAGGAGGGTACATAATGCCTTCCTAGGAGATTTGTGCTACAAATTAAAGAACATGAAAACCAAGAGGATGTCTAAAGATGCACAGGCATTGGTGAAGAGATTTGGTAGCTTCTTTATCTAGTTCCCTCGCTTTTGCTACATAAGAGTAGGCAGTTTTGAAGAAGAGCCCTTCAAGCTTCCTCATTTTTGTTCAGATTGTTTTGTTTTAGCAGAGATTTGTAGGCAGCTGGCTACCATGATTAAAAAGGCTCAACCTAGGAATAAATGGGAGGATCATTTCCCCATTTAGTTGGGGATTTTATCCTACAGTTCAATGTCGAATGCTTTGAGAATTGGAGCGGACTTGAAAAACTTCAATTTCTCACTGTACCATGAAAGGAAAGGCTTTGACAATAAGGGTTTCTCCCAAAGTCTTGGTCTAATGCCGTATCTCCTAATTCCACAATTAGAGGACTTCTGGGAGGATTGCAGTGATGAACTTGAGGTGTTCAAAAGGTAAAACATGAGAATGGTGTTGGAGAAAGTTATTTCACTGTAGGTAAAGCTTGACATAAATGAGCTTGAAGAAGATTATCTAGAACTGTTTGAACTTGGATACTTAGTCCAAGCTGAAATTGAAGTGTCCAGTATCAATTGGGATGGGGAAGAAGAGGATGATATACAGCTAAAAACAAAAAAGGTTTTGGAGAGAACCGTAGAATGGGTTCAAAGGAAGAAAGCAATGAAATTAGGTGCCAAGTCTAACTTTGCGAGAAATAGTGAGGTTACTCTGTGTTCACCAAAGCATTTTTCTAATCATACTTCTATGCCTGTTCATGCAGGTAAGGATAAAAAGCCATCTCACATTAGGCACAAGTCTAATCCAGCTTTGGACTTCTCTACTCCTTGACATACCAGGTCATGAAGTGCTGCTCAAAGAAGAATGGACCAAACCAAAGATACAGAGGTGAAGGATAAGATTCTTGATGCTCTGATATTTGAAGTTGAATATCTTGACAATGACATCATCAATACCACAGATTCCCATGCAGTTACCATAGCCATGACACCACCCTCCAAAGTGATCGGAGGAGCAACCAGTTCCAATGCAACCCCTAAGTGGCTAACCACTTCGGTAAATAAAAAATAGAGTTTCATTCCAGTGACCATTCCAATTCAGGACATGGTAGTTAAGTACACAGAGAAGGGCCCCAAGCCAAAAAGGTTCAAAACAACTGCTCGACTAGATAATGATGAAGGAACTGGAAAGTGGGTTGTCGAGATTGCCTCATACAAGCCCAAGGACAAAGACAAGGAAGTCAGTGTTGGCATATGGACACTCCAATGAGACATTGTATGTGATTGAAGGTTTTGTCATTGATGGCAACCTTGCAATCTTATAGCATCGGCAAGACATCATACCGGCAAAGCATTACATAGGCAAGACAGTGCACCGGCATCAACAAGATCACTCTACACCGGCATCAACAAGATCACTCAGCACCGGCACCGGCACTGGCACAGAAGAAAAGATGTATACCGGCATAGAGGCCGACAAGATTTTTGATATGTAATGTTTTTTTTATTATTGTAAGCCAACTTGGCAAATTGTAAAATAACTGTTGTATATAAAGGAGATCATTATAGACATTTAGAGAGGTAATGTAGCGAGCAAAAACGAAATTATTAGGCAGACCTAATGTGTGAATTATAGGTCAAGGATATATGTAAAGAATAGAGTAAGAACCGGTACTAAATCTGGCATTGAAGATGCTATTTTAAGCAGTACAAGTTATTGGATTAGTATAATCCTTATTGTAAGTCAGTATGACTTCTCATTGAGCAGTGAGCTCTAGGCAGTTGGCCTTCCTGCATATGCAGGCCCCTATTGTAAGTAATATTCTCTTATTGGCCAGTGAGTGAATATTGTGGGTCACAAATCTCACCGAGGTTTTTCCCACATCGGGTTTCCTCGTTAAACATCTTGTGTTATGGTGTTTTTTTCATGTGGATGTTTCTAATTCTGTTTATTACATTAATTCTTGCATACCGGTATACTGTTATTTTATGCTCTGCATGTTTGAACTTAAGAAATTCTTATCACTAGTCAGATACTAATTCACCCCCCCTCTTAGTATCTATGGGAATCCTAACAATTGGTATTAGAGCCTGGTCCTCTATTTTCAGAAGCCTAACAACTTGAGGAAGATCTTGACACCGGTAAAGATGGAAAATATGATGAAGCAACTTGAAGGAGCTCTTACTGACTATGATGCAGAGAAGTTGAAAAATATCAAATTAGAAGATGACTTAAGAGCAGCTCAAGATATCATTCAACCACTTCAAGAAAATCTTAGTGTTGCAAGAAATAAAAGAAGAGAACTTTGTGAAAAATTGCAAAATGAGAATGATGAAAAGGAATCACTTAATGATATGATAAGAAGCTCAAACAAGAGATCATGACAACAAAAAATGAAATGTAGGATATGACTATGAGATTTTGCAAAGAGATTGAGGATAGAAAGAAGAATGAAGAAGAATTGACCAGAAGACTAAGTGATGCAGCAAATGAGAACACAAGACTTAGCTATGAAAATGACATGTTGAAGACAGATCTGATGCATACTCAAAATGACTCAAATGAACTGATGAGACAAAAAGAGATCTTGGAAAGGGAATTGGAAACTGCAAATCAACATAAAGAAAAATTCAAGAAAAGCTCAGAAGAACTTGGTACCTTATTGAAGAATCAAAAACCTAAAGGTGACACTCCTGGAATTGTCTTTGAAGTTGGTGAAAGCTCTGGTACTGCAAATACTCAGAATCATAGCAAACCGGTAAGACCACCTAATGCTTATAAATTCAATGGAAAATGCTTTAACTGTAATAAGTATGGTCATAAGGTAAATGAATGTAGATCTAGGAATTATCAGAATATCAATACACCCACCGGTCAATGTTCAAAATGCAACAAAGTTGGTCATAACTCTGAAAACTGCATAATGAATGTGAGATGTTATGTTTGTGGAAGATTTGGACATTTATCTAATCAATGCAGAACACAAACCGACATAGGTTATGGGAAAGCTATTCAGAAAAATAATGTAACTTGTTATGCATGTAACAAGGTTGGGCATATTGCTAAATTTTGTAGAAGTAAAGGTACATCAGTAGACAACAAAAGTGCTAGCTTGAAAGTTAAAGAAAAGGTTGAAGAGGTTAAGCAAGAATTCTCAAAGCAGTGGATTAGAAAAGCTGATCTAAATATTGGGAATACTCCTCCACCGGTAGAACCAACAAATGCTTCACCGGCAGGACAAAGCAGTGCTCCACCTGCATGAAGTTCTTCATCTAATTGAAGAAAATTTCCTTGAGGGTTTGGCAATCTAATGACACATGTGCTATTATTCCCTTGGTTAGAGATAAGAAGTTGAAAATTACTTATTACCGGCAAACAATGTTAAGTGAATACTTAACCAGCATGCAATTAATGTGGTAGATGGTGAAAATACATTATAAAAGTAAATTTTTGGCTGCATTTCATCTCACTGAGATTTCAAACCTTCAGAGAGTGCAAAGATTCCGAGCTAAGGCATTTCAAGCAAGAAGCAAGCACACTCCAAGCATTCATCCATCCAAGATAGAAAAAAGGTATTTAATCATGGCATCCACCTTTGCAATTGAATACATATCAAACCCTACTGTTGTGGAAGTAATTAAAAGACCTAGGCCCGTATTTCAATTAGTCCCCGAGATAGGAAAGAAGGATGATACCTTAGGTGCATTTTCTCAAATTCCTAAAGGTGTTGTATATGTTGAAGACCCTAGAATGTACATCCACTGCAACATTGAAGAGTTAGGAGATGAGGAAATCAAAACCATGTATAAAACTAAGATATGTGATGATGCCAGCAATGTTAAAGCTGAACACAAGGTTATTGAAACCCTAGGATTCACAGAAATCCTTAGCATTCTTGAATTTCCTAAGGATGTGATTAGGATAGTGTTAAGAAAAGTTCATGGAGAATTTTTCTCGTTAGATGCAATTCATAAGATCACCAAGGAAGCGGTAAAAGATGTCACAGGGTTACCTACTGTCGGTAAAAGACTAGACAAAAACAAGAAGGTTTCCAATGATTTAGTCATAGACCTAACAGGTGCAACATTCGATAAGAGATCTCTAAGGGTTAACGATGTAAAAGATATCAATGTGAGATTCATAAGTATGATATTAGGTTACAAAGCCACTCATGCTAATAGACTTAACTCAGTTTCAAGTTTATGCATTAAGAGTGCTTATGATATGGTAACAGACAATGCAAAAATTGACATTTGTGAATGGTTAAAAGATGAACTGATAGATAACCTTGGGAAGATAAAGAAGGATAAGAAAGGTAATTTCAGATTTGGAAATGTGTTAGTATGCCTAATGCTTCATATAACAAAATAGGTTCCCGATATAGGATATAAAGAACTAGGATATGACATACCGGTAGGAAAGCAATTGATAGAACTGTTTAATACCATGGGTGAGAACAAGGAAAACAACATTCATGACTTTTTCCAAGCATTGAAGACAAAAATGAAGAAAAGAATAAGGTTATCTTAGAAAATTGTAGACAAATACAAAGATGATATATGCTTTGTTATTAAGAAAGATGAAATATGGATGGAAGCAATCATCCCAAGGACAATCTGGGTAACCGAAATGGGCTATGAGACAGATGACCACATAGTTGAAAATTATGCTAAAGCACTTCTAGAAGCCCCCAAAGAACCTAAGGAAGAAGTATTTGGTAGTGCTGAAACCATAGAAAGCCAAATACAGTCTAAGAAAAGAGTAAAGAAGGTAGAGGCATTTGTGAGGAAAGGATCCAGACAAGCAAAGGCCATTAAGGAAGATGTATTAAAGAAAACTGGCATAATAGAAGATGAGTTGGTAGCCCCACAACCTAAAGCTCATCTATCACCAGTCGGTACTTCTTCGGAAGGTGACATGCCAGCAACTTTTAAAAGAGTTGTTAGGAAAAGAGATCCCTCATCGGCAACCACTCCTTCACCTAGAAGGACAAGGCAGAAGCAACAAGCAGTGAGATCTCTAGTTAGAAAGGTCACACCTAAGAAGAAGCTAACCCCTAAGAAAAAGAAAAAGACAAAAACTGACTTGGCACCTCTAGACATATTGCTAAATGACATCACAAAGGAAGGAAAATTGAAAACATAGAGAAAATTTATGACACTCTATCTGCTGATGAGAAAGGGCAAGTTGAGGAAAGTGTAATACTACATATGGACATGTACAAAAAGTGTTTGATGGAAGTAGTCAATGAAATTCCTGATGATTTGTACAAAATACTTGAGGCCAGAAGGCAAGCAGTGATTGAATTAGACAAGAAAATAAAAATAGAAAAACTACTTGTTGTATATCCGGTAAACTCTCCAAAGGAAATTGATGATTTGATTGCTTAGGAAAACTGGATAGTATTCTCTACTGCACACTGGCATATTTCACTAATGGTAGGAAGAGTTACTGAAGTTACAGAAGAAACATAAGATGGTTGGGACATATTCCTGGTTGAAAAAGAAAAACAAGAAGAATACAGGAACCCTAAGCCTATTAAAGTATATTAGAAGGATAAGGACAAAGGGAAAGGCAAAGTTGGTGGACCTCCAAGCATAAAGGTTAAAGACAACCTACCCCCACCTGTGAAAATTACAACCACTGAAGACCAACCAGTAGCTGAAAGTATGGATGTAGAGGATAGCAATCCAAATCCTGAAGTCCTATACACTGTAAATGTTGATACCCAAAAGATCAACATAACAGTTGATAAAGATACAACTGACAAGTCAGATATGGCTAAAGAGCCTCTGGTAACAAGAGATATAGAGAAACCAGCAGAGGATACAAGGAAAAAGATAGGATTTGAGGCACAAACAGAGAAACCCACAGAGCTAAAGGCTCCGGAACAAGCTCACAAGGAAACAGTGCCACCGGTAAGTAGTGAAGTAGGGAAACCAGTGCTAAAAGAAATGCAAACACAAACTGACCTACCAGAGGTCAATACAACCATGGTTATTTCCACCGACACTCAGACTCTTGGATCATCATCAACATTCAAGTCAACAAATGTGACTGAGGTATTACTTGAATCCATTAAGAAAATAACTGACTTCAGTTCACAGGCTTATAAAGCAATAGATGATTCAATACCAATTTTGAAGATAATTGTGCCTGATTGTAATATAGATAATAAAGATTCTTTAGGACAATTGGATACATTATGTAAATACATTTCTAGAAATATTGAGAAAATAAAGGAAGAATCAGTAAAGGACATGGTAGAAAAAGAGAAACAGAAATCCTTTGATGAAGAAATAAAGAAGTGTAACAGAGACTTTGACACACTTCTACCGGAACTATGTAGTTTGTTGACAGAGTATAAAAATCTATATAAAGATACATGTAAAACAAACTTCTTGACTGTAGATATTGACAAGAAAATAAGCAAGACACACGATGAGATAAATAAACTTGCAAACAATTTTGTCAACTCACCGGATTCATTATCTATTTTTGAAGAAAAGTTAGCAAATTTTGAGGAAGAATTGCTCAAATAGGAAAGAGAGAAAGAAAGAATAATAAACAAGGCAAAACACTTGAGATCTAAACTAAGTCCAAGATTGGACTATTTAGCATCTTTGTGGAAGGAAATCTCAGAGGCATTAGCACAAGGAAGCAAAACACTGACACAGCATTTGCAGCATCTCACCGGTACTGTGAAGAGGACTGAAACAGCAATAAAATATAGCAAAAAGTTTATGGATAGTATAAACTTAATTTTGGTCGATCTTTTTCAGGATAATAACTACCCAACTACAGGGTTGAGGATATGGATAGATATAACTACCAACTCTACTAACATCTTGACAACCTTTGTCATTGATGCCAAAGGGGGAGTAGTAGGATGAGAAAGTTCAAAGATAGGAATCATATGCTCATGGGGAGCCCTTCATATTTTTGGTAAACATCTTTTGGTAAATTTTTGGACTACACATTTTGGACACTTTTTGAAATTTCTCATGAGTGTTGCCATCAATGCCAAAGGGGGAGATTGTTGGCATATGGACACTCCAATAAGACATTGTATGTGATTGAAGGTTTTGTCATTGATGGAAACCTTGCAATCCTATGGCACCAACAAGACATCATACTTGCAAAGCATTACATAGGCAAGACAGTGCACTGGCATCAACAAGATCACTCTACACCAGCACCAGCACCGGCACATAAGAAAATATGTATACCGGCATAGAGGCCGACAAGATTTTTGATATGTAATATTTTGTTTATTATTGTAAGACAACTTGGCAAATTGTAAAATGACTCTTGTATATAAAGGAGATCATTGTAGACATTTAGAGAGGTAATGTAGTGAGAAAAAAGGAAATTATTAGGTAGACCTAATGTGCAAATTATAGGTCAAGGGTATATGTAAAGAACAGAGTAAGAACTGGTATTGAATCTGGCATTGGAGATTCTATTGTAAGTAGTACAAGTTATTGGATTAGTATAATCCTTATTGTAAGTTAGTATGACTTCTCATTGAGCAGTGAGCTCTAGGTAGTTGGCCTTCCTGTATGTGCAGGCCCCTATTGTAAGTAATATTCTCTTATTGGCCAGTGAGTGAATATTGTGGGTCACAAATCCCATCGAGGTTTTTCCCACACCGGGTTTCCTCATTAAACATCTTGTGTTATGGTGTTCTTTTCATGTGGATGTTTCTGATTCTATTTATTGCATTAATTCTTGCATACTGATATACTGTTATTTTATGCTCTGCATGTTTTAACTTAAGAAATTCTTATCACCGATTAGATACTAATGCACCCCCCCTCTCAGTATCTGTGGAAATCCTAACAGTCAGTGCAGAATATTTTGAGATCACTAAGGTGGAGCTCAGAAACATGAGTAGGGATTTAGACAATCATTTCTTCCAGGTTTCGGCAAAGAAAATGCTCACCAGGTCAGAGGAAGACGGGCGGGAAAAGAGAGAGCTAAAGCGGCATATAAACATTCTTTCTTAATTCATTAATAACATCGGTTGCTTCGGGGCACTTCCTATATCCCATGCTACATAGAGCTTTGATCCTACTTCACCAGAGAATAAAAAGCTAATGAGTCAGGTTCAATGAGCTAAAAGAATTGCAGAGGCTATGGAGAGATGGATTGAAGGCATAATTAAAGATGGAGAAAAGTATATCACAACCTCCTAAAAGTTATGTGATGAGATGCAGAGCCTCATTGCAGAAATTCAAAACCATATTTCACCATGGGAGAAAGAGGAACATAAATGGGAAAATGTCTTACCTATGTTCACTAAAATAGAAGAGTATGGAGCTACCAGATTCTTGACAGAGCATTCAATCAAAGTTGGTAACAGATGAAAGCCAACTCTTCGTGTTGAAGAAGACCATAATGTGGCAGGTGCTCACCTTCAAATCTATGATTTCTGATGCTAAGACTTCTATGTATGAACTCTAGGACCTCCAATGCAGTTTAGTTAATGACAACAAAGTGGTTAATCCTGACCACGATTGGCAGTTGGGGATTTAAGGGCTGAACACACATGATGCGATAAAGGTTTTCAGGCTATACATGGAGAAAATTAAAGTTAAAGGCAATTTCACCCCTAAAGATATAACGCAGGTCACCCGGATCGAGTCCATGACGTTTATCGGTAACGATTAGTTACTGAAGCATGTCAAAAAGATAGTGAAGCATAGATGGAATAAAGAGGCTGCAAAGGCCAAACTCAATGCTATGAATAATCTGAACCAATCAATAATCCAGGAACTCACAACTACCCATGACGCCCATGAAAGCGGAGAAGAAGATGATGATGGGAAAGCAGCATAATGCGTTGATTAAGGCTCTTTTTTTATGTAATTTTCATGCTTATGCAAATGACTTCGGGACATATGTCCCAAAAATACTTTGTTGGTTTTCATAACTGATACGGAGGAGGTCAAGTTTTTAGGGAGACCTCCTCTGCTCTAAAGACTATAAATTAGTTTAAGATGGACGGAATAGGGGTTAGATTTTGGTTAGAATTTTGTTAGTTTTTTACCTAGTTTCTTTTTGGTTTTAGAAGTTCTATTTTGTTGAAGGAAGTCATCGGACTTTAAAAATCTGGAATTGAAAAGGGTTTTATACATGTATTGTTGTGTCTTTGTCACATAAGATATATATACAAAGGATCATATTGTTTTTGCGAGAAGGAAAACCTTTGAGTTTTGAATCTATGTAGTGATATATCTTTGCATATAGTGAGCTAATCAAATGACAGTGATCACCTTTCCAATGCAGAATATTATTATTATTTTGGGACTCCTTCCTGTGAGATTTTGAAAGATTTTATGCTTGAAAAGAGATTTTGTTTCTCTTATCTATTTTTATGAACTATTAAACTGGTGTTCTGAACTTTGTTTCAGTCACTTCTATTTCTCATGTTAAAGCATTTAGAATAATAATTTTTCTTTGAAATATGTGTAAATCATTAGCCTCTCATCTAAGAATGAAGTAGGTAGCCTTACGTGCTTTCAAGTTAAAAGCATACCAATTAAAATTCAATTAGATTATTCCCTGAATAACTAATGGAGGGAGTTGTTTCAATCAAAAATTCAAAGGGAAGTAGTATATGTTACACTTACCCAACTATTTAGCTAAACTTTTGTCTTTAAAAGAAGGCAAAAGAGTTTGAAATTAATTAAATTGAAGAAAGGCAAAATTCGTTCACTAACAACTAGTAACACAAGATCTTCTACCGGTAACCAAAACCTGTCTATCGGTAACCAACCATAATAGCTAGTGTTGACATCAATGAAAAAACATCAATGCAACACATAATCAATTCCTCTGTATTTCCAACAATCTTCCCCTTTGGCATTGATGGCAACTCTAGATATGAAAAACATCTAAGTACCAAGAAATACCAAACAAGTCTCCCCCTGTGGAAGACAACCAATAATCTCCTGAATATCAATAACTCTCCCGCTGTGAATAATATCTCTGTAAAGTTTTGAATTTATTTTTCACATTACTATCTCTCCCCCTTTGACATCAATGTCAGAAATCTGACAAAAATATCAAAGAAAGAATATAAGCCTCTGAATCTCAAAGATGACTACCCCCTGAGTAGTAGCAGAACTACATCAACCCGGAGAAAAGAATAAAGTTGATGATACATATCGGACTGATGGTCTGCTCCATCAATTAAGTTTCTGTTGGAGGGGTAGATACCCCTAACCTGTCTCTCAAATACTCAAATGATTCCTTAGACAATGGTTTAGTGGATATATCTGTAATTTGTTCTTTAGGGTTCACATAAACCAATTTGACTTCCTTTTCTTCCACCTTGTCATTCAGAAAGTTATATTTTATTGATATGTATTTAGTCTTAGAGTGAAATGTTGGATTCTTAGACATGTAAATAGTTGTAGAGTTATCACAATAGATAACTACCGGTTCACTATAATTTACCTTGATATCCTTCAATATTTTCTTTATCCACAAGACTTGAGTGCAATTGGTTGTTGCTAAAACATATTCAGCTTCTGTAGTAGATAAAGAAATGCATGACTATTTTTTGTTGATCCATGAAACCAATTTCTTTCCAAGAAAAAAAGTTCCACAAGAAGCTCTCTTCACGTCATCAGTATCACTTACCCAATCTGAATCTGTATATGCACATAAAGTGAAGTTATCATCTCTAGAATAGCATAAGGCATATTTTGTTGTTCCTTGCAAATACCAGAATATCCTCTTTACTACACATTCATGATTTTCTTTAGGATTACTTTGATATCTTGAAACAATACTTACTGCATTCATAATATCTGGTCTAGCCTGAGTTAGATATAACAAGCCACCAATCATAGATTTATACCTTGTCGGATTTACCGGTGCAGATGTGTCTTTGATAGATAATTTCTCACTTGTCACCATAGGAGTACTTACCGATTTGGAATTATCCATACAAAACTTCTTCAACAATTCCCTTAGATACTTAGTTTAACAAATAAAAATGCCTTTGTTAGTTTGAGTAATCTACAAACCTAAGAAAAATCTCATCTCACCAATCATGGACATTTCAAATTCATTCTGCATATTGTTAGAGAATTCCATGCACAATTTATCTTCACCTCCAAAAATGATATCATCAACAAATACTTCAATAATTAGAATATCATCATTAGTGATCTTATAATATAAATTACTATCAGTACTACCTTTAGTAAAACCAATCTTCAAAATATATTTATCCAACCTTGCATACCAAGCTCTAGGAGCTTGTTTCAATATGTAGTTGTTTGTACGTGCGTACATGTTCCCCGAGGTGATCTGCCATGGGAATGTTCGCCATCTCTCTGCAAGTGTCCTTTTCCAGAGCAACAAATTGTCCTCTTTGGCTAGTGCAAATGAGCAATTTTCCTTCTCCTTGTCTCATTTATAGATCTTTATCAGTGCATAGATGGACATGCACCCTCTCCATCTTATGTTGGTCGCGGTCTTTTGCACCATCATTTGCTTGTCCTTCATGCATCTGATCTTTGATTGTCAGTCTGTTTGATCCTATCATCTTATGTCATTCTTATCGATCAATTGGCTTCTTTTCTACATGTTTCCAACCAATTCCTCGAGGGGGCATGCATATGTCATTGTCAATGTCTAAGGCATTTTCATTATCATTCTTTGAAACAACGCTTAAACTCGCATTGTCTCAAAGAGGGGCAAAATGTAGACGTCTAAAAATGGTCAACGCTTGTGGAGTCATATTTTAACATTTGCGCATTGCCTTATTTTAGGGTTTTTGTGTTGCATTAACATTTCTTCTATGTTGCATACTTGGTCTTTATCATATGCGAGCATCAAGTCAATAACAATCTTCAGTCATGATTTTGGTCGATCTTATCCTGTTGCATCAATGTGCGTATTCATTTGTCATCATTTTGGACATCATCAATCCTAATTAGGGTTTTGTCCTCTTATCAATCTTGTCATCTGGTGATCGATTTGTCATCGATCCTTGTCATTTTCAATCTTGTCATTTTGTGATCAATTTCTCATCGATCGTTGTCATTTTCAATCTTGTCATCTTGCGATTGATTTGTCATCGATCGTGGTCATTTTTAATCTTGTCATTTTGCAATCTATTTTGTCATCGATCCTTGCCCTCTTGTCAATTTTGTCATTTTGGGATCGATTTGACATCGATCATCGTCTTTCTCAATCATGTCAATTTGGATCAATTAGTCATTATTCCTCATCAATTGGCGCATTTCTCAATCAAATCATTTATCAGCATTGGTCTTTTATCAAGTCAGAATCATGATCAAATCGTATCGATATCAATTATCCTTCATCAAGACCTAATTGTCATCCTTGCATTGCTAATTCATCTTCTAGGGTTTCATGATTTATTCGTTTAACCTTGTTTGTCATTTCTTCCTCTAGGATAAATAGTTTATTTATCCTAAGTCTTCTTGTCACAATTAAATGTTTATTTAATTGGCTAACTAATTCTTCCCTCTTTGTGAATTAATTAATAAATGAAAAATTGTTAATTAATTCACTTAATTCCTAATTTCCTCATTTTCTAATTTCCTAATTTCTAATTCATCTAATTTTAATTTCTCCTATATTTCTCCTAATTTCATGGGAATGACATTTCAAGTTGTCATAATTTGTCATAATTGACAATCAATCAATTTTGACATAGAAATTTGTCATAATTTTGTCAAAATTATCAATCAATCAATCTTGCATAGAAAGTGCAAATTTGTCATAATTTGTCATATTTGTCATTTTTTATTTGAAATTTCCTTTCAAATCTCCTCATGCTAATCTTTCCATTTCTCCAATTTGTCTATAAATTGGATGAATTTCTTCAATCAAAGCCCCTGGTCGAATCAATCACGCTTCTAGTATTCTTGCGCTACCATCTTGTCTACTTGCTTTCACATCATGCTTATGCACTAGTAGGTGAGATCCACAAACAAAGATATTTGAAGGAGAAAGAAGGACAATGGAGCCACATGAAGGAGACATTCATGTTTTCAATGGTTTGCGTTTGAATTAATGTCTTGTTTTCATGTCTTTATTAAGTGTTTTTAGGATTGGTCATTGCAATTGAGTTTTCATGATTGAACTAGTCTAAATTAGTATTTTCTTTGATGATTTCCACATTTCCTACTTACATTAATTGGTGAACCCGATGTGAAATAACCCCCTGATCATGCTTTTGAGTTGATTTGCAGATGAAAAACCCAAGAAACAAGGTAATGCAGGGCTTTCTGAGAACTTTTGTGCCTGTGTAGGAGCAATCTGTGCCTGTGTCAAGAATTTTGTGCCTGTGTCAAGGAATTTTGCGCCTGTATCAAAGGGATATGTGCCTATGTTACTACATTCTACGCCCGTGTTACTGCATTTTGTGCCTGTGTGAGACATTATGCGCCTATGTAGGGCCAGAAATAGAGGTAAAAAGCAGTGTTTTTTACTTGCAAATTGTTTTGTTTTGCATTATGTTTCTACTTTTTGGTTTTTTGGTACTAATTCTCTGTGCAAAGCCTTGGCATTACGCATGGCAAAGACAAAAATGAAACTACTAACGAATTTTATGCAGATTCGCTAGTCAAAGATCAAACATATCAAACTTCTAACTTGGTGGTTTTGCAGGTTGCCTTATACTCCAACTAAACTTTGTGTTTGTAATTCATAATTAGGCACCTAGTATGATTGCTAAATAGGATGGAATGAATGTGTGTTTGCTTTGATTGTCGAGTTTGACATTGGAGTAGGAGAGTATGCTCTCATCCTTCTTAGGGTGATCAGAAATCTAGATCTTCGATACCATTCTCATGGCTCAGATTGTTTGTTACCTTTAGAGGGCCTGCCTTCTCGACCATTTGCTTTCTCTTGCAAGCAAGTGACAATCGTGAGAAGGGAACGACCCAAAGTGAGTATGGCTAGAATACCTTGGCATTCTAACTCAGTATAAACAAATACCTGATGGGCGAAAGCTTTGAAGGAAGGGTTACGTGGGAATTGTAGTTACTTGGGAAGTGATGACCCTTGGACTCTTTCTCATATCAACATCTAAGTAGGGCCTCAAGGTCTAAATCGTGCTTGCACGACTACATTTTTTTGGTATCTTGGTGGGCTTAATGTCTCAATCATGCTTGCATGACACCAAGGAGTAACGCTTAATAGAAATCCTTACTAAACACCTTGTATTTAGAGGCCAAAAATCCTTCTAGTTTCTTGAGAAGGAAGAGTTCAGATACTTGGAAGAGATACTAAGTTTGCCATGGGGAGATTTCCATGGGGACTGATGCTTGGCTTCCCTGAGAAGTGAGTGCCATGGAGGGGAGCCCATGGGGTCAAGCATCTATGTATTCTCCTTGAATCTCATAACGAGTCTACCTCTCAAGTATCTACTGTCCTTACCTACCATAAGAAATGTGTGAATGAGCATGATTGTCTTGAGTCTAAGTTAAAATATCTTGTCTTCTTTGCTTGTCAAAAGTTGAGTTGTGTCTCATTTCAAAAACAAGACAAATTGATTCAAAACAAGGTTAAACACAAGAGTATTTCATCCAACAAAGTTCAAAACACCTTCAAACATGGTTGTCAAATATTTTTCAAAATCTTGTCTCAACATTCATGTCACTTAGATTTAGGTCCTCACTTAGGTGTCTTATTGCATGTCCAACATTAGGTTCATCCTAGGTTTGCATTTTGCAAATTCATTGTCAACTACCAAGGTTAGGTTTCACCTAGGTCATACTCCCTTTCCATATCAATAAGGGTCATCCATTTGCATGTGTCTTCTTGCATTAGAGTAATACCATTTCATAATTCAACCTTAGGTTTTGTCTTAGGTTGACATTGTCATACATTTGCATTTGCATCCTTGTCCTGATAACATTAGGTCACATTTGCATACCCTAGGTCTCTTCATTAAGCTTAGGTCATTATCATATCATATTAGGGTCATTTGCATAGTAATTGTCCCTTTGCATATAGTGTCAAAACTATGTTTTGTCATACTTGAGTAATGCAAATCTTTGATAAACTCTAAGTTATTGTTAGGAAGTCTAGACCTTATCAAACTTTTATCTTTTTGTCATCAATGTCATTTGGTCAAACCTAGCTTAGTATCCAAGCATATAGGGGAGACATTGTCATTTTGTCCTTTTTTCACTTGGTCCTTTTGTCCTTTGAGGTCTAGACTTCATTTCAATTTCCTAAGAGTCTCATTTTTAGAATTGCATTCATGAGTTTGTCAAAATCCTGAAAAACAACAAAAACATTAAGTTGCATTGTCATCCTTTTAGGTTGCATTTGTCAATCCCATTAGTTCCATTTGCATAGTGACATGTCTATTGAAACAAGGTTCCAAGCACCAATGATGCAACAAAGTTTGATGTATCAACTGACAATGCAATCAAATTTTAATCCAAGGCAATCACAATTATATCCAACCCAACAACAAGGCAATATCGATCAAACTTTTTATGATGAAACAAGCCTCCAAATACAAAAACTAGAGGAGAAACTAGCTCAAGAAGAGGAGATATTGGAACAAAGAGTGAAAAACATTGAGAAGAATAGATCACAAATGTCCAAAATGTTTCAAAAATTTCTAGGTCGAAATCCAAAGATTGAGCCAATTGATGTAAGATCTCTTCTTGAACGATCAGACATACGAGCTCTCCTCTCACAAATAGAGATGATGAAACAATTTCAAGAAAAGAGACAACAACAATTTCAACATTATGTGCCTCCACAACAAGAACAAGAAGGTGTTTACTATCAATCAGATTTTCAACCAATACTACCATCACAACCAATTGTTCAATAGCTCCAACATTTCCAATAGACACAACCAATGCTCCAACATATACAACCAACACAACCAATGGTCCAATTTCAACAATATGTCCAACCAACTATACAATGTCAATGAATAGTTCAACCAATGGTGGAATATCAACAAGTTCAATCAACATATCAATGTCAACAACCACAACCAAACATTCAAAAACAAAGGTTGCAGCACACACCAACCCAAGTTTCAAACATGTCTGAACAATTGAACCAAGTCCAATATCAAAACATGACATCAGATCAGAACCAACTCCTTTCCCAACAAGTTCAAATTCCAGATACAACTATGTCAAAACCTTGAAAGAAAGGTGGCTTTATTGCAAGGCTCTTAAGGAACCTACCAAGTGAGTTCTTTGAGGAAGATCAAGATAATACAAGTATGTCTAGCAATGCCTCATCCCCCCGCAAACAAATTGACTCTCCAGTGGCATCTATCCCTACGCCTTTAGAAGTTTCACAAGAACCTTCTATATTGTCCTCATCAAACAATACACCCAAGGATGCAATTATCCAAGGGCTATCCATAATTGATTGCCAAGATAATCCAATTCATGATGCACATCCTTGTCATGTTTCAAAAATACAAGACCCAATGCCACCATGCACTTTATTGCCATTACCTATTTTAGAGGACCCCATTTGAAGTCCCTCTTCCTCATGTTCAAGCATTGATTCCTTGTCAGAATCCATCACAAATGTTCAAAGTGCATTTCCTTCATCCCAAAACACTGAGCCCTTGTCAGAATCCTCCATGCATATCCAAAGTCCAACCCCATGTCAAGAGGACAATTTAGAGCATGAAGAAAGATGTCTTAAAATAGATCAAGATCACAATCTCGAAACCTTATCATCCCATCCAATTATTGACCAAGATCCCATTTCCCTAGACACTCACGATGATTCCCCTATTCTTGTCCATCCTATCCAAAGTCCTATTGACACTCCATTCCCCAAGCAAGATCAAGATATCCCAGTCCATCCAATCCCAAATGATCCCCTTCCATTTCATGAAAAAAATGTCCTTTCAAATCCCATTGACATTCCACTTTCTATGAAAGATCAAGATATCCCTTCCATCCTTTTCGATGATCCCATTGAAAGTCAAGAGCAAAGCACCTTTAAAGAGGATTCCAATGATCTTCCTCCTTGTCAAGATCAAATTATTCCTTTAAATCCTCCACAAGATCCTTTTGTTCCTCCATCTCCTTGTCTTAATGCTCCATCTACACTCCAAGATCGCATTTCTTTTGATGATCCCATTATTTCTCCCATTCCATCTCTTGAAGAGCCTGTCATTGAACCATGTCCACTACACAATCCTAGTCCCCCTCATGATCCTAATCCCCTTCATGATTCTAACATGTCAGTGCAAGATGTTCATGAACCCTCAACATGCATAATAGGTTCTTCCACTTTGGTGCAATCGATCCACTTCAAGATCTCATTATTTCTCTCATATCATATCCACCTCATAATGGACTCGCATCTTCTTCCCAAAGAAAAGAGTATCCTACAACTCAAGATATTCATAAAGGCAAAGGAGTAGATCTCCATAAGAAAGAACTCCTCACTATGAAAGAAAATGTTAAGGGTCATGTCTACACAACTCACTCTCAAGACGTGGGTACCCCTACTAAATCCAACATCCCTTCAAAATCCAAACATATCCCTTCCCCATCATACTTTCCATCCATCTTAGGTCCTTATATCCCTTCCTTCTCTATGCAAGGTCAGCAAAGGCACACATCCTTGAGTAAATTTCATCAATCCAAAATAACTCCATTTCATTCATATCCATCCATGCATTCCTTTCCTCCTCCAAGCAATTTGGATGCCAAGTATAAAATTCATGAGTCTAGAAATCCACATGTATTCAAGGATCAACATGTCCAATATAATCGACATGTCAAAACAAAGAAAAATTTGATCTATAAATAAAAGGAAAAATCCAAAAGGCCACAAAGGCCCACTGAGCAAAATAAAGCAAAGTCAAAATATATATGGGTTCCTAAATCCCTTGTGCAAGCAATGCACTCCAAGGAACCACAAAAGCATGAAAAATCAAAAACCATGTGGATCCCTAAGCGGCTCCTTGAAGCACAAAAGCTTAAAGAAATATCCAACTTGGCATCCAAAATTGCTATTCCTCCATCCAAACCTCTCAAATTTGTTCCTCCATCACCTTCTTCATCCATTTTGGGCCCTTATGTCCCAAAATCCCAGGCTATTCCTCCATCCAAATCTCACAATCTGAGATCTATTTTTCCTCCATCAGTCCATCACCCCTCAAGGTGTGTGCCAATGTCAATCTTGCCAACATTTCTATCCACTCAAGCAAAGTTCTTCCAATACCCTATCCATTATCCAATGCATATTTTCCATCCTTCGATCCCTTTGATCCCATCCTTTGCATAAATCCTTGCCTTAGTTTCATCTCATTTTCCATGTCCTTATCCTACCAACGTCTTTGAGCATACTTTTATAGGTCATGGTCCATTTTTTTTTTCAAGGCTACTATCCAAACAAAAAGATGCTTGAGTCCTTCTTCCATCCCCTATCATGTGTCTATTAATTCGTCCATTGGTGAAAACCTTGCAAACAGGTGCCTTGGGCAAGTACCGTGATGAAAACTTGGCAAACAGGCATCATGTGTAATCTATGAACTTCTTGCACACCACACTTGGGGGCAGGTTTCCTCCTTCATATCCTATTGCCCTTCATTATCCTATCATACCATGTCATTACCCTTCATATCCTATCATCCCTCATGTCTAGTTTCCCTTTCCACCTTTGATCTTGACAAGGCTAAGGATCTTCATGAGCATCATGCATCTTATTTACAGCTTTTAGTCCATCATAGCTTTTGGTCTTTATCCATTTGCTTATTATAACCTTTCATCCATATTCCCTAGCTTATTGCAACTTTTTGCCACTATCCCTTAGCCTATCCTGACCTTCAGTCCATGTCCCTTATCCATTCTTGGTCTTGCTTATCCTATCCATATCTTATCACTATCCATACACTCTTTTTCATTCCTTGATCTTGATCTAACATAAGGACACAAAATTTAAACATAGTTTCAAAAACCTCTTGACATATCCCTCATGCCATGTCACTGCTTTACATTGTCATATCCAATCCCTTGTCCCATCATGCAATAGCCCTTGAAAATTGCATCCATATTGTCTCCATAATAAAAGGCCTTTGTCTTCCCTCTATCCACCAACATTTCAGAAAGCCTATTTATTCACCTATCATATTCCTTGCCTTGCTAGACACTGGGGGCAAAAATCTTAAAAATTGAAAACTGTCCTAAAAAAAATCATAAAAATTGAAAAATGTCCTGAAAAAATCATTAAAAAATTGAAAAATGTCCTGAAATAATCCAAAAAAAATTGAAAAATGTCCTGAAATAATCCAAAAAAAAATTGAAAAATGTCCTGAAATAAATCCCTAAAAAGTCAAATAAAGTCCTGAAAAAATGAACAAAAAAAAAATTGTAAACACTCGAAAAGAAAAACAAAAAAAAATATCCCTTTTGTGCATAAGACAAATCATGGAGCATCCCTCCAACAACACGCAATCACACATTGTGCTTTAACTGCAAATCACACATTCACAAATGAACTTTTTTCAATCAAACCAGACATTCAAACTGATCACAATTGTCTTCTCAATCGAACATCAACATCAATATCATTTGACCTTGTCACTACTATCATGGGTCTTATACAGGGTGTGGTATACTCAAAACCAGACTGTGTCCTATCTTAGATGGGGTACCGCATTCTCTGAAACTAGACAGCATGATCATCCTATCAGCACTTTCAACTTTTGACAATGAAGATCAAGATGTTTGTTTGACTTGTTGGAATTAGTGAGTCTTATCATTTATTGATTTATCTTCGATCATGTTCCTATGTTGATTGATGATGTCACTGAGTGATTTAGAGTGACCAGGATGGTTCATGGTCCCTTTCTTTTTTGTTGTGATTGCTATTTGTGGAATGTTTGTCACAAACCGAGGCAACTATATCATTGGGTGTCTGTGATAAGTACATTCACTTTGTGAGCGCCGCACATACCTCGACCCTTGATGTATGCACCCTAGGATGCCTCACTCATTCCTTGTGTGCGATGTGTCTGTCTTTTGCAAAAAGGGTTGCATTTTAGCTATGGCCTTCAATTCCATGATGCTACGCATCCATTTTGCTAGATTAAATAAAGGTTCTCACCTACAAAGTGCATTAGTGAAAGCAAGTTTTTCTTCGTCTCTAATTGTCCTCTATTTCATTTCTTCTTACTAACATTTCTTCCATCAGTTTGGGTAGTCAGTTTAGTCTAGTTCTCTGATCTCCACACAAAAACACATATGCTGCATCCTGCATCCATTTGGTTAGTACATTTGCATTACATCAAGCATCACATCAAGCATTTTATCCATTTCATATTATAAATGCATCAAAAACACATCAAGATGTATCCATACATGTTCCATAATAAACAGTGCATAAGATATCCATGCATGGCAAGTAAACATATGTCATTACACATTGCATCCCATCATATTGCTGCATATCATATCATATATCAAAATAATATCGGAGTACAAAATTGGACTGTCTGTCCTAAGTATGGCCCGCAGGCTGACTATATAATATCACACTACCTAATGTCAACTATCTGTCATAAGGAGTACGTGCCTCTGTCACTAGGTGCTCCCTCTATCCTCCTCATCCCTGCCATGTCTCAAGGATGTTGTACCTCCTGTCCCAGGTCCTAGCTGTGGTGGTCTCATAGGTCCACTCACCCCCATGCTGCTCACTGACCTTCGAGAGCGTGCCCTGCTCTATGTCCTCGGTCATGCCCGATATGACACTGCTCTCTGCTCTGGTGGAACTGCACCCTCATATAGTGTCCTCCAATGGCATATCTCCTCTCCGGTCTCTACCAACATCTGTGCCATCTCACGTGCACTGGCATCTCTAATCGACCCAATATACTCGGTGACTCTCTGTTCTTCTCGTTGTGCCTGGGCTACTGTTGCATCTCGAGTCACTGTAAGTCTGGCTATCTCTGCTCTGAACTGATCATGCTTTGTCCTCAAGATAGCATTCTATCTCTCTAATGTCGCAATATGATCATGCTGACTCGCTATGGTAGCCCTGCACATCTCGATCTCCTCTATCCTAGCTGTCTCCGACTCTATGGGTATATCCTACAATGACTCCTGATCGGCTAAGTCTGGCTCATAATCATCATCCCCCTCATCATCATCTCCATCCTCATCATCCCCCTCATCCTCATCATCATCCTTGTCCTCCTCATCCTCATCTCTATCCTCATCATCTCCCTCCTCTCCAGCAAGTGGGAATTCCTCCTGTCTCCTCGGTACTGGAATATCAAAATCTGTCAATGGCACTGGCCGTCATCGTGCAAACCATCTCTCATACTCCTCTGTCATCCCGGTGTCCACCACATCTGATCTCCAATTCCAATATCTTTTTTGTAGCTGTGTGAAGTCGACATATGCTATGTGTGGCTGAATCATTCTCCCCCACTGACTCGTCTCTCTATGTGATCGGGCAAAGTGTGCAATCCCTCTAGGTACATCCTGCCTCTCTCTAAACTATCGTCTTACTCTCTCTGGCAGGTACATCTCAATCACTCTCTGGCAATTCACTGGTCACCCAATCAGGTACCTCTCCTGTCTGCAATACGATAGCTCATCACTATCATCTGACCATCCAAGGAAATCAAGATATGGCCTCCATGTGAACTCTCTCAATCTGTCTAGCTCGTTTCACCAATACAATATGTATCTGAAAGGACCCTGTCTCAGTGCTCCCCCATATCAGTACACATATGGTTGGTGTGGTAATACCTATCTCTCTGCAATCAGTCGACATATGGCTATGTGCTCAAATGCCCATACCTATAGTAGTGTGACTCCACAGCTCAAAGTCTGCACTCCCTGATATGCTATCCAATGCAACTAAAAATATAGCATAGCAAGCACACATGGTCCCCATGCGTACACTGTCCCCTCTATCACCATCCACTCTAGCACTCTTCCCCATCCAATAGGGAATCCATGTCCTCATCTATCCCCTGCTAATAGGCATGCTATCACCACTGCTATAACCACATATCGCCGATCATACTCTGATGCCATGGTCTCCCAGCCAATCTCCCTCTCTACGATGTCCAAATCATCTACGTCGCACTCAAATAATCTGCACAAAATTTCTCTCCTTGTCACCGGGTCATACTCTATCATCTCCCCATGAATCAAAATGCGGAGGATATGCCATACATCCTCTAGTGTCACCGTTGCCTCTCTAGTTGCTAGATGGAATGAGGAGGTCTCTAAATGCCATCACTCTACCAATGCGATAAGCAGTCCTGTGTTTGCCCTAATCTTGGGCATAAATGTGATATAGTATATCCCAAGTCCTACTAATGTATCTCTGTCTGTGCTCCTAAGTCTATGTTGTAACATGAAGCAATCTGGTCGGTTCTCCCACGTGATCAATGGATACTATCGACTCTGCATCACAATTGGGGCACATTTTGTCAGTTTTAGGGTTTGCTCCTATGGGCTGCATTTTCTTATTTCATGTCTAAATCAAAGTGTTTCTATTCTATTTTGACCTATCCTATCCTTATCCCCCCTTTTCGGATCATTCGCATGCTATTTTTGACCAAAATTGAGTTCCCAGTGCACAACTGCGCCTGTGTGCTATATCCTGCACCTGTGTAGCAACAACCTGCGCCAATGTACCCTATGTTGAACAATATCTTTGAAATCAAAAATCTTCCCAAAGGCATGAGAGCTAAAAGATCATCGGCCAAAATATCATGTCGAGCATCTCAGAAAGAGTTTCACTGAAAGAATAGTTTCATCGAAATAAAGCATAAAGTGTAAAACAATAAGTAAAGATGACTTCGGCAAAATATCTCTTTCGGTAAATGAAAGAGACCACTCATCGATATTCTAGTTTCATCGAAAAGCGAAAGGCCAACAAAAGGAGAAGTCAAGGAAATAAAAGTGCCAAGGAGACTTAAAAACATTCGTCGAAGGACAAATCTTATCGACAACAATATGTTGATAAAAACAGAGGGGTTTCATCGATAAAAGAAGGACATCGAAGAAAGAAGGATGTCGGAGGGCTCGCGTGAACTTTCACCGAAGAATAGAACTCATCAAAATATGATTTTGATGAACTCACGAATGACTCATCGATAAAGATTTCATCGAAGAAAGGATGACTTCGGGGAGACTAGAAGATGGTTTTTCAACGAGGGCCATTCACCGATAAGGTGATATCGAGGAAAGTGAACTTTCGATGAAAGATTAAAGCATTCAACCGAAGACAAGGGTTTCATCGAAAACTCGATTCACAATCATTTCAGTTGAACAGTACATCTCGTGAAGGAATTGAAAGCTCAAGTTGAGGATGTCACATCTGCAATTAAGTTTAAACATTTGAGTAGCCGTTATAAACACAGAAACATTAATTATTGCACAAGTTGCTCACACAATTATAGCTGAATTGATCGAATTTTCATAAGAACCAGATGATATTCGAATACCTTTCATAGGGAGAAGAATTAAAGAGACAGAGCATCAAGATCAAGACTTTTAAAGTAGATGATTATATTCATCATTTAGGGATTCTTAATCTCTTTTTACTTAAGTTTGTTAGGAATGTTCAAATTGACAATTAGTATTTCAAAAAGACATGTCTTTTCATAGATAACATTTGCTCTCATATATATATGAGAGAGGTTTTTTGTAATGTTTTTGGAGAGAGATCGGAGGAACAAGACAGTAATGTATGATAGCTTGTAAGTTTCCTGTTATACAAATTTTGACGGATACATAATACAATCAGTCATCTTTTCTTTGCATATGTGCTATGGATTATTTTATTTTGTTGTTGGCAATTGCTTGTGATATTATCTAAAGGAGATAAGGTTATTCATGTTCTTTGAGTGAAATTTATGTTTGTTTTTATAAGGTCGAAATAAAAGTTCTGCTTGTGAATTGTAATTGTTCTTTGCAGTGCTTACTTGAGTGGTCCCTTAAAGGTAGGGTTAAATTCATTCAAGCAACTTATAATATAGGCAGTCAATTGATCTCATAAGAAATAGTAACTGACAGATCCATAAAGGGGTGGGTTTAAAAAACTATCTCACAAGTTCAAACCATAAGTCCTAAGGAAATATAAAGACTCTGTAGCCCAGACAGCAAAGAAGGCACTGGCCATTTATAATTTACACTTATTACCATATTCATCATATGTTATTTTAAAAGAAATAGGAGTAATTGAGTAGGAAACATAGAGTAAGTTGGCAGTAGTGTATTCAAAGGTCGAATAGCTTCTACAACAACAATCTTGAACTCATCTGCTATATATCCATCCTAGGAACTTATGTCATTCTAAGATAGGAGGAAACCAGATCAAGATACTTAATCTGCTATAAAAAGCATTAGTTGAAGGAACAACTAGTGAGTAGGTATACCCACCTAGGTCCTGCAGATCCTAAAGTGAGAGAGTTAGTAACCAAATAGGTTCACTCTATAAGTTGGCCAAGTCAATTGGAGGGTTTGATCATAGGAGTTGGCATTTCCTTAGAACCTATCTAATCTGTTTATTTGAGACCCAACAGATTGGCGACTTTGCTGGGGAAGAATTATTAAGACTCTGTTGTGGGAGAGAACTCAGAAGAAAAAAAAAACTTTCCTCTTAAGAAGAGAGGTGGCGACTCTGAATTAAAAAAAAGGGGAGAGGAATATCTATGCACAGAAGGAGATCAGTCACAAAAGGACAAACTTTATCCCAGTTAGATTTCTCTCAACGAAAGAACAAAAAGAAAGAAGAATCCATGAATGAATTCATGAGAGAAAAGTACAATCAGTATAAGTATGAAAACAACCAACATTCACCTTTAAGAGAACAGGATAAAGCAACTACTTCAAGCCCAGTAAATGAGGATTTGATTGCAGCATATAAAGCCCAAAAGGGCCGATATCAAATTCCCCATGGTTTTGAATATCGCAAAGCATGATCCAGACAAAACACATCTCCTTCATTGGGATCAGGTATGGTAGATCCTGCAGATAGATTTACAGATTTAACTAGACAAATGATGGAGGCAGCTGCTAAAATGAGAGATTCTGGAAGGACTCGGGAATGTTTGGAGCTATGTGCTAAATTAGGCATAAATGTTGGTGAGGACGACTTTAATCAAGATGTAAACAATTACAGAAAAAAAATGCTCGGACAGATCAGGGAGTGAGTAAAACAAAGAGTAATGATTTTAAGGTTTTTGAGAACCCTTTGTTTGGTGATAAAAGGAATGATCATGTGCAATCGAGAGCACCACCAATCCAGCCAAATTTATATAATAACTTTGCTGCTCATAACCAGTTTCTGCCTCAAGGTCAATTTTTTAACCAATGTCCACCCCCTGATCAATTTCAATATCAATACCAGAATCAATACCCTTTTCCTTATCAAAATCAAGTGCCCTTATATGATAACATGAACCAAAACTTTAGGAATCCTCATGGGGGGCATGGGCTAATGAATATGGAACAAATGAGGCAATTTGATTTCTCAGGGATTGATGGTATACCCATATCCTATCCCGAATGAAATCAGGACTGCAATACCAAGATTCACTGGAAGTAATGCAATTACAGGGGAAGCTCATTGTAAGGCCTTTGATGCAGTAATAGAGGATTTTGGTTTACCACATGAAGATGTTAAGATCAGGTTATTTATGCAGTGATTGACAGAAGATGCAAGAGATTGGTTTAGGGCATTTCCTGATGCATCCATTAGAAGTCTTGCAGAATTCAAAAGCTTATTCCTTGAACAGTATGGAGACCATAACAGCCCTGAATTTGCTTTGCATGATATCATTAGCATCAAAAAGGAGCAAAATGAATCAGTGGTAGATTTTAACAAAAGATTTAACAGGGTTCTAAACAAAATTCCCAATAGGATGAAGCCAGTACCAAAGGTAAGCATTCTATATTACATCAATGCTTATGATAGTAAAACAAACTATGAGCTGAGAACCAGAAATCCTAGAGACCTCCAGGATGTTATGAAAGCTGCCATTGTTATAGAAAATAACAGGAAGGCCGCTGGTAAAGTGGGAAAAAGAGAAGATGCAAGGTTGTACAACCCTAAAGCACCCAAAGCTAATAAAGATGAGGATAAGCTCGACAAAGTTTTGAATGCTCTAAAAGATTTATCTGTGAGGGTAGACAAAATAGAGAAGTAGCAATACTATCATCCTGAAAGGCCCAGGTTGCATGACATGCCCTATAACACTACATGGAAAGATGGAAAACCAGTAGACAGGAACCACAGAGATAACCAGCAAATTCCAGATCCCTTGAAAAGAACAGTGAACTATGCTCAAGATGATGACATGTGGTGTTATGCTTGCAATATGCCACATGCTCCTTCTTTGTGCGTTGTAGCAAAAGGATTGCAGGAGGAAGAGAATGGTTATGAAGAGCATATGGGCGACCTGATTGTTAACATGATATCCTTTGCAGAAGAAGGAGGATCAGATTCCATGAACATTGATCAATGCTCTATATTACCCGTAACCACCAACATAGGTGAAGGTGTTAAGCTCAGAATCCCCACTGAAGAAGAAAAAAGAAGAATTACAGCTTATGCCGTTGCACAAGCAAAAAGGACTTACGATTTGAGGAATGGAATGGTGAATCCAGATCAAGGTAAACTTGCTAGTCTTTTTATAAAAGAAACTGATGAAACACTCAAGCAAACAAATAAAGCAGCTAAGACTAAGGAAGTTGTACCAAAGAATAATACAAGGGGTCCTGATGTTCAGAAGGAAGAAATAGCAAAATTTCCTTTAGCACAACACTCCACTTCATTTGATATTTCAAATGCATTAACACAATTAAAAGTTTCTGTTCCATTGATGGAAATAATGAAGTTTCCTGAATACAGAGAAAAGACTCTTGAGATGATTTCAGGTGTCCAAAAGGAAAAGGTGAATGAATAGAAACAAGAGGTTCCAAAAGGTGACAATAATGAACAAATGGCCCCAGTTATATATTTAGGGTCCACCATAACCAAAAACCCAACACAGGTAGACCCATTTTATCTCACTTTGGTGGTAAACAATAAGAAAGTGAAAAATTATATGATCGACTCAAGAGCAGCCATAAATGTTATGCCTGTTGGAGTGATGAAAGAGCTTGGATTGGAAGTTGATACTACCTTTGGGAAGTGTTATGCCATGGACAATAGGTCGGTCCCAGTGGTTGGTATCATGAAGGATGTAGAATTCAAATTGGCAGCTTGTCCAGAAGCATCGTACAAAACAGATATTACAGTAGTGGATGTCCCTCCAAACTATGGGATGTTGCTATCTAGGCAATGGTCAAACATGATTGGTGGGTATGTGTAGTTAGACTTATCATATGATATGATTCCAATCAATGGATAGGAGGTAAAAATTGATAGGGAACCCCAGTCCACATATATCATAGAAGACATGGAAGAATCATCAAATCAAATATGTTTTTTGCAAACTGATATGGACAGTTTCCGAGTGCAGTTGACAAAACCTAGGGTTGACGAGTGGATCCCCATTGAATCAAGTCTAGCTAGAAAGGATGATCAAGTGTGGAAAATTTTCTTTGATGGATCTTGTAGCAAGGAAGGGAGTGGGGCTGGAATCCTATTTATTTCACCCACAGGGGAAACCTACAAATATTCTTTCAAATTGTTATTTGAGTGCACAAATAACATTGCAGAGTATGAAGCCTTGCTCACTGGTCTTAATATAGCAGTTAAAGATGGAATTAGATTACTCAGCGTGTTTGGTGACTCAGAGTTAATAGTCTCACAAGTAAAGGAGAAGTATTCTTCAAAGCACTTAAGATTGAAATAGTATAGAAATGTTGTCTGGGATACTATAGAACTTTTTGATGCTTTTCAAATAAACTGGATAGACAGATCAAAGAACATTATGGCAGACTTTTTGGCCAGTATTGCATTGAAGGATAATGATATAACACTAACTGGGATATCTAAAGTAGAGATGAAAGTAAGACCATCTGTTCCTGACAACTTATATAATTGGCAAGTGTTTCAAGATGATGCAGACCTGCTAAAATTCTTACAGTGTGTGGATCACTATCAAACTCAGGTGATAAATTTCAATGACTTTGTGGAAAAGACTGAAGGTAAAGAAACTTTATTTGGACATGAAATCATACAACTGAAGTCAAACAAATTACCAAAAGGCCTAGTAGCATTGGAAAGGGCTTTCAATACTCAGGATGTGATTGAGACTAAAGGATCAACTGTTAAAGAAAGTGATGTGGAACAAGTCAATTTAGGAAGTAAAGATACTCCTAGAAATGTTTTCATTGGGAAAAGGCTAACTCCTGCCATGAGGCAACAACTGATAACATTGCTAAGGAGATATAAACACGTGTTCGCATGGTCTTATGAGGACCTCAAAGCTTATAGGGAAGATCTTTTTCAGCATGAGATACCACTTAAGCCAGAAGCTAAACCATTCAGACAAAAGCAGAGACCTATTAATCCAACACTGTTACCAAAAATGAGGGAAGAGATCATAAAAATGAAAGACACGGGAATTATTGAACCCTGTAGATATTCCACATGGGTCTCTAACTTAGTGTTGGTCAGAAAGAACAATGGGGATATTAGATTGTGTGTGGACTTTAGGAACCTAAACATATCATCTCTAAAAGACAATTATCCACTGCCAAATATGGATAACATGTTGCAGAAAGTGACAGGGTGTGAGTTGTTGTCTATGATGGATGGGTTTTCAGGTTATAATCAGGTAAAAGTTAAAGAAACTGAAAAATATAAGACAGCCTTTACAACCCCATGGGGCACTTATGTCTATGCACGAATGCCATTCAGATTGACTAATGTTGGTGCTACATTTCAGAGGGCAATGGATGTGGCTTTTGCAGAACTAATTGATGTAATCATGGTAGTATACCAAGATGACTTAACTACATACTCAAGAAAGCTGATGATCATTGTGAGCACCTTGAAAAGATATTCAAGAAAGCCTTAGAGTATGGGATCTCCTTGAATCCTAAAAAATGTCACTTTGGTGTCGAAGAAGGAAAGTTACTTGGACACATAGTATCCAAGGAAGGGGAAAGAATTGACCCTAAAAGGGTGGCAGCTGTCAATGAGATTCCCATTCCTCGAACCATCAAGGCCATCCAATAATTCTTGGGACAAATAAATTTTGTAAGAAGGTTTATTTTAAATTTTGCAGACATAATAAAACCTATAGTAAGGATGTTAAAGAAAGGAGCCCAAATAGATTGGACTGAGGAAGCAATCAACTCCTTTATAGCAATTAAAAGAGCAATTTCTGAAGCACCAATACTAATCTCTCCAGATTTTAGCAAGCCTTTTATAATATTCTCATTCGCCTCCTGTCACACAATAGCGGTTGTATTGCTACAGAAGAATCCAGAAGGGTATGAGCAGCCCATTGCATATTTTAGCAAGTCTTTGAGCCCTTCAGAAATAAAATATGAGTTGAATGAAAAGCAAGCTTATGCCTTGGTCAAATCAATAAAGCAGTTTAGACCATACTTAGTAGTAGCTGAAGTTATAGCATATGTTCCCAATGCAGCAGTGAAAGATATCTTCAGACAAACTGAGGTCACGGGCAGAAGATGTAAATGGATCAACCAAATGCAAGAGTTCAACATTGAACTCAAAATTTCACAAGTTATCAAAGGACAAGGATTGGCCAAACTCATGGTAGGAACTGAGATTGAGGAGTCTTGTGTAAATCAAGTAGGGTTGGAAGAAGCCAACTTCAGCATTGAGAATACAACATGGTACATTGATATCATGTATTACCTTAAGCACTTAAAATGTCCGGATGGTATGACTGATAATCAGAGAAGAACTTTAAAGTTGAAATCTACAAAATATGTGATTGTCAATGGGGACTTGTATTGGAAAAAAAGAGATGGGATATTATTATTATGTCTAGATAACTACCAAGCAGAGAAAGTTCTTCAGGAGATGCATGATGGGGTTTGTGGTGGTCATTTTTCGGCTAAGACTACTGCACATAAGATATTGAGAGCTGGATACTTTTGGCCATGTGTCTTCAATGACTCTTACAGATATGTCAGAAAGTGTGAAGCTTGTCAAAAAATTTCAGGCAAAATGAAATATCAAGGGTCACTCCCATTAAGACCAATGCTAGCTAAAGAACCATTTCAGCAATGGGGACTAGATTTCATAAGAGAGATATCAGAAAAATCCAGCGAAGGACACAAATGGATATTGGTCACTACAAACTATTTTACCAAGTGGGTAGAGGCAATACCCACTAGACAGGCTACTAGTAAAGTGGTAATAAAATTCATAATGGAGAACATTATCACTAGATTTGGTGTTCCTGCAAAGATCATCTCAGACAATGGTATGTCCTTTAGGTCTGAGGAATTCAACACTTTTTGTAAAGAATATGGCATCAAAATATCTCATTCTTCTCCTTACCACCCTCAAGGAAATAGGCAAGCTGAATCAAGCAACAAGAACATCCTAAAGATCATTAAAAAGATGCTAGGACATGACAAGAAGGCATGGGATTCAAAGTTGAGTTTTGCATTATGGGCAGATAGAATAACAGTGAAGAAATCTACGGGAAAGTCTCCATTTGAGTTGGTTTATGGCAAAAGAGCCAGATTGCCTTTGGACAATCTCTTGCTTGTACATAGATTCATGACTCAAGAAGGGATAGATGTTGAAGATCCCTCACAAGAGAGGATGATGGAGTTAGTAGAGCTTGATGAAGTCAGAGCAGAGGCTCAGAAGCAGAATATCAAAATTCAAAATCAAATGAAGAGGTTGTATGACAAGAGGATAGCAGATAGGAAATTTTGTGTAGGTGATTGGGTTTTAATGCGGAATGCCAGGAGTCAAGACAAAGGCAAGCATGGAAAATTTGAGGCTTTATGGATCGGACCATATGTGATTATGGATAAAAAAGGAGAATATTCCTACCTTCTCCAAAATAAAACAGGAGAAGTCCAAGAATTGCCAGTACATGGACAATTCTTGAAAAACTTCTTTTCTTGATATATTCTGTTATATGTACAGTAGATTAGGATCCACTTCCATTGTAAATACCATAACTTGTCAAAATGTATCCTCGCTAACCAGAGATTCTGAATTCTTGAAGACATACACAATATGCCTCCATCCTCAGTCAGAGCCACTGTTGAACAATATATTTGAAATCAAAAATCTTCCCAAAGGCGTGAGAGCTAAAAGATCATCAGCCAAAATATCATGTCGAGCATCTCAGAAAGAGTTTCACTGAAAGAATAGTTTCATTGAAATAAAACATAAAGTGTAAAACAATAAGTAAAGATGACTTCGGCAAAATATCTCTTTTGGTACATGAAAGAGACCACTCATCGATATTCCAGTTTCATCAAAAAGCGAAAGGCCAACAAAAGGAGAAGTCGAGGAAATAAAAGTGTCGAGGAGACTTAAAAACATTCATCAAAGGACAAATCTTATCGACAACAATATGTCAATAAAAACAGAGGGGTTTCATCGATAAAAGAAGGACATCAAAGAAAGAAGGATCTCGGAGGGTTCGCGTGAACTTTTACCAAAGAATAGAACTCATCGAAATATGATTTCGATGAAACTCACGAATGACTCATCGATAAAGATTTCATCAAAGAAAGGATGACTTCGGGGAGACTAGAAGATGGTTTTTCGACGAGGGCCATTCACCGATAAGGTGATATCAAGGAAAGTGAACTTTCGATGAAAGATTAAAGCATTCAACCGAAGACAAGGGGTTCATTGAAAACTCAATTCACAGTCATTTCAGTTGAACAGTACTTCCCATGAAGGAATTGAAAGCTCAAGTTGAGGATGTCACATCTGCAATTAAGTTTAAACATTTGAGTAGCCGTTATAAACACAGAAACATTAATTATTGCACAAATTGCTCACACAATTATAGCTGAATTGATCGAATTTTCATAAGAACCAGATGATATTCGAATAACTTTCACAGGGAGAAGAATTAAAGAGACAGAGCATCAAGATCAAGACTTTTAAAGTAGATGATTATATTCATCATTTAGGGATTCTTAATCTCTTTTTACTTAAGTTTGTTAGGAATGTTCAAATTGACAATTAGTATTTCGAAAAGACATGTCTTTTCATAGATAACATTTGCTCTCATATATATATGAGAGAGGTTTTTTGTAATGTTTTTGGAGAGAGATCCGAGGAACAAGACAGTAATGTATGACAGCTTGTAAGTTTCCTGTTATACAGATTTTGACAGATACATAATACAATCAGTCGTCTTTTCTTTGCATATGTGCTATGGATTATTTTATTTTGTTGTTGGCAATTGCTTGTGATATTATCTAAAGGAGATAAGGTTATTCATGTTCTTTGAGTGAAATTTATGTTTGTTGTTATAAGGTCGAAATAAAAGTTCTGCTTGTGAATTGTAATTGTTCTTTGCAGTGCTTACTTGAGTGGTCCCTTAAAGGTAGGGTTAAATTCATTCAAGCAACTTATAATATAGGCATTCAATTGATCTCATAAGAAATAGTAACTGACAGATCCATAAAGGGGTGGGTTTAAAAAACTATCTCACAAGTTCACACCATAAGTCCTAACAAAATATAAAGACTCTGTAGCCCAGACAGCAAAGAAGGCACTGGCCATTTATAAATTACACTTATCACCATATTCATCATATGTTATTTTAAAAGAAATAGGAGTAATTGAGTAGGAAACATAGAGTAAGTTGGCAGTAGTGTATTCAAAGGTCGAATAGCTTCTACAACAACAATCTTGAACTCATCTGCTATATCTCCATCCTAGGAACTTATGCCAGATCAAGATATTTAATCTGCCTGGGTCAAGATACTTAATCTGCTATAAAAAGCATTAGTTGAAGGAACAACTAGTGAGTAGGTATACCCGCCTAGGTCCTGCAGATCCTAAAGTGAGAGAGTTAGTAACCAAATAGGTTCACTCTATAAGCTGGCCAAGTCAATTGGAGGGTTTGATCATAGGAGTTGGAATTTCCTTAGAACCTATCCAATCTATTGATTTGAGACCCAACACCCTACACAAGTGCAGGATGCACTCACACAGGCGCAGAAGTCAGTTTCCGCATTCCCTGTGGGCCCCACAATGTCTCGCAAGCAAGTCAAAGTCATAAAATTGACAATATGGGTTTTTGAGATACATACTGCTGCTCCCGCGTCGTCCAGTCATTTGTATGTGCATACATGTTCCCTGAGGTGATCTGCCATGGGAATGTTCGCCATCTCTCTGCAAGTGTCCTTTTCCAGAGCAACAAATTCTCCTCTTTGGCTAGTGCAAATGAGCAATTTTCCTTCTCCTTGTCTCATTTATAGATCTTTTTCAATGCATAGATGGACATGCACCCTCTCCATCTTATGCTGGTTGTGGTCTTTTGCACCATCATTTGCTTGTCCTTCATGCATCCGATCTCCAATTGTCAGTCTATTTGATCCTATCATCTTCTGTCATTCTCATCGATCAATTGGCTTCTTTTCTGCATGTTTCCAGCCAATTCCTCGAGGGGGCATGCATATGTCATTGTCGGTGTCTGGGGCATTTTCATTATCATTCTTTGAAACAACGCTTAAACTTGCATTGTCTCAAAGAGGGGCAAAATGTAGATGTCTAAAAATGGTCAACACTTGTGGAGTCATATTTTAACATTTGTGCATTGCCTTATTTTAGGGTTTTTGCGTTGCATTAACATTTCTTCTATGTTGCGTACTTTGTCTTTATCATTTGTGAGCATCGAGTCCTTCTTCTGCATTCTTCATTCGTCTCGCTTTCAAATTTGGTCTTGTCAATAACAATCTTCAGTAATGATTTTGGTCGATCTTATCCTATCGCATCAATGTGCGTATTCATTTGTCATCATTTTGGACATTGTCAATCCTAATTAGGGTTTTGTCCTCTTATCAATCTTGTCATCTGGCGATCGATTTGTCATCGATCCTTGTCATTTTCAATCTTGTCATTTTGCGATCAATTTGTCATCAATCGTTGTCATTTTCAATCTTGTCGTCTTGCGATCGATTTGTCATCGATCGTGGTCATTTTCAATCTTGTCATTTTGCAATCTATTTTGTCATTGATCCTTGTCCTCTTGTCAATTTTGTCATTTTGTGATCGATTTGACATTGATCGTCATCTTTCTCAATCATGTCAATTTGGATCAATTAGTCATTGTTCCTTGTCAAATCGCGCATTTCTCAATCAAATCATTTATCAGCATTGGTCTTTTATCAAGTCAAAATCATGATCAAATCGAATCGATATCAATTATCCTTCATCAAGACCTAATTGTCATCCTTGCATTGCTAATTCATCTTCTAGGGTTTCATGATTTATTCGTTTAACCTTGTTTGTCATTTCTTCCTCTAGGATAAATAGTTTATTTATCCTAAGTCTTCTTGTCACAATTAAATGTTTATTTAATTGGCTAACTAATTCTTCCCTCTTTGTGAATTAATTAATAAATGAAAAATTGTTAATTAATTCACTTAATTCCTAATTTCCTCATTTTCTAATTTCCTAATTTCTAATTCATCTAATTTCAATTTCTCCTATATTTCTCCTAATTTCATGGGAATGACATTTCAAGTTGTCATAATTTGTCATAATTGACAATCAATCAATTTTGACATAGAAATTTGTCATAATTTTGTCAAAATTATCAATCAATCAATCTTGCATAGAAAGTACAAATTTGTCATAACTTGTCATATTTGTCATTTTTTATTTGAAATTTCCTTTCAAATCTCCTCATGCTAATCTTGCCATTTCTCCAATTTGTCTATAAATTGGATGAATTTCTTCAATCAAAGCCCCTGGTCGAATCAATCACACTTCTAGTATTCTTGCGCTACCATCTTGTCTACTTGCTTTCACATCATGCTTATGCACTAGTAGATGAGATCCACAAACAAAGATATTTGAAGGAGAAAGAAGGACAATGGAGCCACATGAAGGAGACATTCATGTTTTCAATGGTTTGCGTTTGAATTAATGTCTTGTTTTCATGTCTTTATTAAGTGTTTTTAGGATTGGTCATTGCAATTGAGTTTTCATGATTGAACTAGTCTAAATTAGTATTTTCTTTGATGATTTCCACATTTCCTACTTACATTAATTGGTGAACCCGATGTGAAATAACCCCCTGATCATGCTTTTGAGTTGATTTGCAGATGAAAAACCCAAGAAACAAGGTAATGCAGGGCTTTCTGAGAACTTTTGCAAACCATATCTTTATCATCTGTCAATGAAAATCCATCGGGTTTCTCAATGTATACCTCTTCCTCAAGTTCACCATTCAAAAATGCACATTTAACATCCATTTGATAGACCTTATAGTTCTTATAAGTTGCATAGGTGAGAAATGGTCTAACAACTTTAGTTCTTGCTATAGGTGCAAATGTCTCACCATAATCAATTGCTTCCATTTGAGAATATCCTTTGCAAACCAATCTAGCCTTGTTTCTTACAACTTGACCATCCTCATTTAGTTTATTCCTAAAAACCCATTTAGTTCCAATAACATTCTTATATTTAGGTCGGGGAACTAAAGTCCGAGCCTCATTCTTCTTTATCTGATCTAATTCATCTTCAATGCAGGTTCAATTTGAGAAATAAGACATACCTCTTCATTTGTCAGTCTTCTTCTTGTCATAACTCCCTTGTTCTTATGTCCAATGATTTGATCTTCAGAATGATTTAACCTTACATACCTTGGTGTCTTCTGAACTTTAGGTTCACTGTTCTAATCATCAGTCACGGTTGAATTTTCTGATTTTTTTTCGGTGTACCTGTCTCATTGTCCTGTATCAGTTTAGGCATTTTTGGTTCAATTATGATCATTTCCACTGTCAATTCCCTATCATATGATATAGAGTGATTTATGTAATGCTCATCCACTTTCACATTTGTGCTCTCCACAATTTTCTGCAATCTTTTGTTATAACATCTATATGCTTTGCTCTGAGTTGAATATCCAAGAAATATCTCTTCATCACATCTAGGATAAAACTTTCCAATTGAGTCATCCCTTTTGATATAACATTTACTTCCAAAAATTCTAAAATATTTAACAGTAGGTGTATGTTGAAACCATAATTCATAAGGGTTCTTACTGGTCTCACCTTTGATGTGAACTCTGTTGAATGTGTAGACTGTTGTACTCACTGCTTCTCTCTAGTAGATGTGAGACAATTTGGCTTCCATCATCATAGTTCTTGTTGCATCCAAAATGGTTCTAATCTTTCTTTCCACTACTCCATTTTGCTGAGGAGTCCGGGGTGCAGATAATTGTCTCCTAATTCCATTTGTCTCACAATAACTATTAAATTCATGAGAAGTGAGCTCGTCGCCTTGATATGATCTCAGACATTTGATTTTCAATCCAGTTTTTCCTTCTACCAGCTTCAAACTTCTCCCTAAGAAAAGTCACCCACATCATTCTAGAATAGTCATCAATTATTAGCATGAAATATCTATCACCTTGAAAGCTTCTGGTCCTTGATGGACCACATAAGTCAGTGTGAATCAAATCAAGAACATCATTAGATTTATCATGTATGCTCCTAAAAGAAGTTCTAATTTGTTTTCCCAATTGACATTCCTTACATACTGGATTATGAGGTTTAATAATCTTAGGTATATCTCTAACTGCCTTTGTTGAACTGATCTTAACAATACAATCTAACTGCCTTTGTTGAACTGATCTTAACAATACAATCAAAATTAACATGACACAACCTCTTATTCCATAATCAACTCTCATCAATATGAGAAATCAAACATATCTTATTACCAGTGTTCAAGTGAAAGATATTTCCTCCAGTCTGAGAACCGGTTGCAATCTCCAAACCAATTTTGTTCATGATTTTGCATTTTCTATCTTTGAACTGAAGTTGGAGACCCTTGTCCACCAATTGACCAACAATTAAAATATTATGCTTTAAACCTTCTACATAATAGACATTATCAGTATTATGCTTGCCATCCAGGGAAATAATACCTCTACCTTTGATCATAAATGCTTTGTCATCTCCAAATCTGACATGACCGCCATTGTATTCTTGCAGGGACATAAATTTTATTTTATCTCCAGTCATATGATGTGAGCATCCACTATCAATTACCCATTCATCCTTGTCTTCAACTTTTGCTGCCAGGGCCTTTTCTTCATTCTTGATAGCTAGTTTTGGTTCATCTTCCTTTAAATCATAGAACACCCATTCCTTTCCATTGTCGGATCCACTAGCAGAGTCTGCTGCCGATTCATCCTCAGAGTCATCACTTACTCCTTCCTCATCCACTATGTAGCATTGTTTACTTTTCTTGAATCTATATCTATTTTGATTAGGCTTAAATGATTTCTTAACTCTCTCTTCAAATCTTGCATTCCTTTCAAGACACCTAGATGCAAAATGACCAATCTTATTACATGTAAAACATTTAAAAGGTGCTTTTCCTTCATACTTACTTCATGTCGGTCCTTTAGGTACTCTTCTAGAAAATAAGGCTTCAAGTTGCTCAAATTCTTCATCCTCTTTTCTCATATCTTCCAATTCCTTTACATATAAGGCTTTCCAATCAGTTTTGTCGGTAGATGACGATGCATGAAAAGAAGGCTCAGATTTTGCAGCTCTAAAAGGTCCAAATTCTTCAGGCTCAAAAGCAGATAATTTCCCAATCAGAATGTATCTGTTAACTTAAGTGTTTGCCATTGTTCTCAGTTCATTAATTGCAGTTGCCTTCATCTTGTAAGCCGATGGAAGGGCTCTCAAGACTTTGGAAAGTATTTCATCTTCACTCAAAGATCCTCCACAACATTGAATTCAGTAGGATCACCTTCATTCAGAGTTTTAAATTCATCACACATAACCTTTGCTGATGATTTTTCAGTTAATCCCATGATTTGTTGATCAGTAAGTGCACACAGGAGAGCTTCTCTATCTCTGCAATCATTTTCAATATTCTTTTCCAAGTCTGTAGGAGCAGGATTTCCAGATGTCAGATCATAAGGTGGGTATCCTTTCTCAATGATCTCCCAAATATCCTTGCCAAGACATCTAAGATGAATCTCCATTCGTATTTTCCATATCCCATAATTTGTTCCATCAAGATTAGGGATTTCTCTTCTAAAAATAGTTGTTGGTGGATTTGAAGTATTAGCTGCCATAGGATCTACCTCAAGCGATTAAGCTTCTGCAAAAGAGGACCAAAGCTCTAATACCAATTGTTAGGATAACTAGTGAACAACTGAGAGGGGGGGGGGGTTGAATCAATTGTTAATAGATTATATTAATCAAACCACTTTATAACTTTTAACTGGTGCACATAAACATTGAATACTGGAATAGCAGAAATAGATACCGGTAAGCAATATAACTTAATAATGAAACAGACAATTAACACAATGCAACCATACCACATAACACCATGACTTGTACATGGAAAACCCGGTAAAGGGAAAAACCATGGTGGGAATCCTACCCACAGTCAGATGATACTTCTACAGAAAGTAGATGATATAATAAGGGGCCTGCACATGTAGGAAGGCACACTGCCTAGAGCGTATTTCTCATTACAAAAGAGTCTTACTGACTACAAAGAGGTTATAACCACCTGAGGATAATTGGACATCAATCCAAAAGAATGAACTGCCAGAGATAGCATCTACCATGCCTGATTACAGTCTCGGTTAAGCTCAATACTAGAGGCCTTTGACCTCTTACTTAAACCCAATTCAATCACCTATGATCGACCAAATCTCCTTTACATATGATATTACTTTCCACGACCATGACCACTACTATGATGATCTACAATAAGATCTTACATCAATTTATACAAACCCTAAGGCCTAAATTGAAATGGTCGGCCACCTAAAAGATATTACAATAAGATCATTACATACATCCATATTACAATGATATGCCATGTCGGCTTAAGAACAAAACAACAATAACCAATCCATAAAACATCCCAGTAATGTGTAGAGAACGCATTAACATAATACCGGTCCATAACCTAGATAGGTATCAGACCTAATCTGGGTCCACCATGGCAAAGAGATGTCTTCAATCAGCTGAGGCATGATCAAGGATCACCTTCTACATCCTGAATTCCATCTAGAAGCCGCACCAACAACACTTAAGCATTCTATCAAAGATTCTTAGTAGAAGCTCTGCCAATTAAACCTTAAACACTTATCGGTAACACAAGATCTTCTACCAGTAACCAAAACCTATTTGTCGGTAACCAAAACATGTATGTCGATAACCAACCATAATAACTAGTGTTGACATCAATGAAAAAACATCAATGCAACACATAATCAATATCTCCATATTACCAATATCTAAGACCTTTAACTGGGCTACCTTTAACAGGGTAAAGGCACTAACAGGCCTTAAACAAAATCCCTTAACCGGGTGACATGTAACAATGTCTTTGTAATCTCCTAATAGGGATGGCTCCTCATCGGGTGTACTCCAGAAGAGTACAAATTTTGTGAGTTCCTACTCACACTGTGGTTTTCTCTCATTTGGGTTTCCACGAGATAAATCTTGGTGTCACTGTATATCTTTTCATGGATGCATATTCTTCTACAGTAATTATGTATATTGATGAATATTAAGTTAGTGCAGATTTGAGTTAAAATATTAATTGTGAAAGATTGATCAAGTGTTGATTCACCCCTCCCCTCTCAGCACCTGTTAGGACTAACAATGTCTATGTTATATGGATGTTGCACTATCATTTTTTCAAGTTATTAATTGCTCAGATGATGTAGCTGGTTGTGTTGGTTTGCTGACACTGAGGTTGTTTTTTGAAGACCGATCCAGAGAATGTTTTGGATTGCTCCACTATGGTGATTCAAGTGTTGTGTCTTGGAGGACATACTTATATGGTTTGTACAGTGTTCTAGTTCTTTTTTTTTGTGTTGGTTTGATGAACAAGTGAAGTTATGTTGTTTTGTGTTATGTGTTGTCAATTGTGTTAGCCTTTGGCTAACTTAGTTGATTTATCTTATTTGAGTTATACTTTTTGGTCTAGATATGCATTGGAGGCTAAGTTAGAATGTTGATATGGGTCTCATTGTTCCATGTGTATATATGCATTGAGTATTGTACATTGGGTGAGGTGTATGGGTCTACTAGTTAATGTGTTTTATTATTTTTCTACATGTTACGTTTGATGTCGATTTTGAATGGAGTGTTAGTGTGTGTGATTTGTTGGAATCAACTTAGGAAGATGTTTTTTGATATTTTTGGGTCCCCTTTATCTCTAGAGTGGACCACATTATGCATTTATGGTTTGAGTAGCTGACTTTTTGTAATACATGTATATTATGTCTATGGTTGACCTAGCGGAGAGTTTCAATGTATAACCTTGTATAAATGGAAGAACGGATGTGTATTTTGGAGTGTAGATTGTTGTGAATTGGATTTGAATGATATGCAAGCATTAGAAGTGTGAATTTCATTTTGTAATGAGCTTTTATTATCACATCTTTAGTGTAATAGTTTGTTGGGACACTAAATGAAGTCAGAGTGTAGTGCCCCTCCTTGATTTATCCTTTATGAGAAAATGTGATAAATACTTTTAGATTTGTGCTTTGATGGTCTCTTTGATATTATTGGATTCATTATGATTTATATGGATGAATTTATGTCCTAGACTAATATGTTGATAAGGCTTATGCACTCACTATTCATGTATGGATTATATTGCTTATGAGGTTGTGATGTTATCTTGATTATGCTAACCCTATTCCATAATTATGATGATAATTGCATTGATGATTGTGACTGTCTTCTAGTGTCTTCATGATAGGGACGATGTCATACCACTCATTGTGATCATGATATGGTGTTGTGATTCTCTATCACTTGCTTGGTCATTTATGATGTATATGTATCGTACAAATGTTGTATTGTGTTTTAGTGGTGGATGCAGGATTGCAGGTACAAGACATCGACTCCACCTATTCTCACAAGTCTGAGCGTGTCTTATCCCAATGGCAAGTTGTTGGAGATGGCATATGTTTAGGCTTAAGTTGATACCCTTGTCAATTAGTGTCTTGGCTTGAGTCGTTGGTTTGTATCATGTGGTTTGTTATTCAACCTTATGTCGGGTTGCCTTGTGAATTTTTTATTATTTATTAATTAATAATTAATCAGTTTATATAGTTTATTTAGTATTAAATTAAATTAATGGGTGGTATTAATATTTGATATTAATGTGTGAATTATTATTATTAGAAATTTATTATTTATTGATGTTTATTTCATGAATTTGTATTTACTTGATGATTTTATATTATTATTATTTTATGGTCTAATGTTTAATTGAACATTTATTATATGAGCTTTTGATTTATTGAATTATTATTTTTATTTATTTCTTAATTATTGGTTGAGTATTTATGCCTATCTGTACATTTATTTATTTATTGTTTAATTATTGGTTGAAAGATTTATGCTTATCTGTACATTTACTTATTCATTATCCATTTTGCTTATTTGTCTATTATTTATTTATTTATTTATTCATCTTATTTATTATTTATTTATTGTTGCGTTATTTATTGTTTATCTAATTATTTATTGTTTTGATTATTTATTTATTCGTTTGTTATTATTTTTATACTTACCCCTTGTTATGATTGGCCCTCTTGGAAGTTGTGATTGTGAAGATATTATTATTTAATTGTTTGTTTTATTTATTTATACTATTTTGTGGTTTAACATTTATTGGAGCATTTGATTTATTTATTTTATTTATTATCCCTTTCTATTTTATTTATTGATTAATGGGTTTATTTATTATTTATTATTATTGTTTATTCTTTTATCCATTTGTTTATTTATCATTTACCTTACCTACCCTCTTTTATTATTGGTTGTGAGATTTAGAGATTTACATAATATTATTTTATTATTATTCTCACCTCGAATTTGGGTAGAGTTGGTATTATTAATAATATTTTTAATTATTTTGACGTCGGTCATTATGGGTTATGGTTTTGGATTAATTTATATATTGAGTTTTCTGAGTTTTGTTGGTTGTTGGCTTGTTGGAGATTATTTTCATTATTGTGAAATTCATGATTTGGCTTGGGTTTGAATTTGGAGTTGGAGCTTGGATTTGGGATTGTGCTTCATCGAATTTCATTGTCCATTTTCTGCTATTACCAAGTTAGAGGGTTTATCCTTCTTTGCATTTATTTTTGAAAAGCTTGTTTGGAAAATATTGTCTGCGAGAAATTTTGGGTTGTTGAGAAATTTAAATAAATCAAATATAAGTGTTGATTGGGATTATTGTATTCTTTGGTCTAAATTTTTGGAAATGCTTGTTGTGAATTTTTTAGTGTTTGGGAGTTGTTGGTGTCATGAAAACATTGTTTAGTTCATTATGTATTATGTAGTAATTGGCGTATGTGTGGCAAAACCCTGTGTAAGCATCACATTGTGGCGAAAACATTGTTTAGTTTGTTATGTGTTCTGCAGTAATTGTTGTATGTGCAACAAAACCCTGTATAAGCGTCACAGTGTGGTGAAAGTGTTGTTTAGTCTGTTATGTGTTATGTGCAGTAATTGATGTACATGCGACAGAACCATGTGTAAGCGTCGCAATGTGGAGAAAGCATTGTTTAGTCCATTATGTGCAACAAAACCCTATGTGAGCACCGCAGTGTTGTGAATGTGTTGTTTAACCTACTAGATGTTCTGCAACAACTATTATATGCACAACAAAACCCTGTGAATGAACTGGAGAGTGTTGTAAACATATTTTTTGATTATGTACTACTATTTTGGCTTTGTGAGTCACATTTTTTATTGACTTTTATTGATGGTTTTGGACTCCGGATGCTTTGTGCAGTCATTTCTGATGGTTTTGGGCACTATGCTATTCCTTTTGATGCATTTGAATCCTATTTGGGCTCCAACAATTATTTTTGCACTTGTTTGTTGAGGTATGGAATGTTCCTCCAACAAGATGTATGCATCCCTTGTTGTTGAGGATGAGTATATGCAACTCCAGCGAGAGGTTATATTGTGCCTCACTGTTGAGGACTATGTGGTATCATTAGATTCACATTCTTGTCCTATCTATGTGTTGTATCACTCTTGAGGCTTTCTTTATTGTTGCATTATGATGCTTTGAGCTTATGGTATGATTCTTATGATATGGAATTTGTGTGTGTTTATGGCCATCCTTTATGATTCAGTTTGTATCAAATTTGTAATGACTTTTGGATTCTCTCCTTGATGATTTTTATGTTGCTATTGTAATGTACCTGTTATGTGCTACCCTATGGTTTTGGTCCATGGTAGGGAGAGTGGGCTCTTACATGTGTGGACCAGGGTCTTGAGCATTAGGCCTCTAGGAGGGGTCTAGACTTGATGGAACCACATGAAGATTTTTCTTAAAATTGCAAATGATAATCTTAATAATTGATTAGTGGGTTTGTGTATGTAATAATTCACTAAACAAGATAATAATTGGTTGTGTGGCCCCACCTCATAGCCATTGATGATTATTTAAGATGAGCTTGGGAAGACCGTTGGAGTGGTAAACCAATATCCCTTGAATGGTTCCAAGGTTGAGATGGTTCCACATGTCTATTAGGGTGAGGCTTGGCCACTTCTATTGTGAGGATAGCATATGATGACACTATTTCCCTTCATGTATCCATTATCCATATGCCTTGATTTATCGATTGTGCATCTGGAGATTGATTGCTTGATTTAGCCATGTGATGTATTTTGATATTGTACTCTTATGTTGGAGTCTTGTGGTGTCATATTTTTGTTGGCCATTTGGTGGAATTGATTATGTGTTGCATTGATATTTTGTCATGATGCCAACCCTAGATGTTTGGATGCTTTACAGGCACTCTTCTGGTCCCAGTAGGTTGAGTGGTTTCTGGTTAACTTGGATCCGGCACGATCCGCTAGGCTCCAGTATAGTTTGCTGATAGAATTGGCTTGTTCATGATACTCATACTCATATTTGGTCAGTTGGTTTTGGTCTGGTGATTGGATGTTATCCTTCTTGCTTGGAAGCTTGGTTTCTGGTTTCGGCGAGGGTTTCATCGGCAGAGCTTTTGGTGGAGATCTTTGATGAATTGCATAACTGGTGTTGGTGTAGCTTTTAGTGAAGTTTCTAGATGTTGTTGGTGATCATGTTTGAGACTTGGCAGATGGAGATCACTTTTGTAGCGTATGGACCTATATTGGGTTTCGGTTGATCTAAGTTATAGACCAAATTTTATGTAACATGTGGATATGACCTATTGATGTATTTCTGGGATATTTTATGTGTTGCATATTATTAGTTTGGTCTAAGGATGACATGGTTTTTAATTATGTAATTGGTTTATTGTCTAGTGGTCGACTTGATTGTTTATGGTCGAGGGTTCATATATATAGATGTAATATCTCATTGTAGATCATCATGGTTATTATTGGAGGTCATGATCAGGAATGTAATGTGCAAATAATGTAATATCATTTAGGCAGAGGAGTTAGTTGATCATTAGAGATCGAATTGGGTTTATGTAAGAGGATTTAGTCCTGTGGTATTGAGCTTAAACCAAAACTGTACTCAGGCATATGAGATGTTATCTTTTGCAGTTCAACACATCTCTAGATTATAGTCAGTGAGGCTCCTTTTGTGATGAGAAATGCACTCTAAGTTGTTAGCCTTCTTGCAAGTGAAAACCCCACAATTGTAATTCACATACTTACTGTAGAAGTATTATCTAACTGTGGGTAGGCTTCCCACCATGGTTTTTCTCTTTACCAAGTTTTCCACTTACAAATCTTGGTGTTATGTGGATGATATTTATTCTATGATTATTGTTTATGCTTAATTAGTTTATCTACTATTCCGGTATTAATCTTTTGGGTTCTAATATTAAAGTTTAAATTTTTAATGGTTTCAATAATTTGTGACAACTGATTCACCCCCCCCCCCTCTTCATTGTCTTCTAGTTATTTGAACTATCTAAAAATTGGTATCAGAGCTTTGGTCCTCTCTACAGAAATCTTAACCACTTGAGGAAGATCCTATGGCGACTAATAGTTCTAGTTCATCCAATTCTTCTGGAGCTATCTTTCAAAGGGATATTTCAAGGCTTGATGAAACAAATTACACAGTATGGAAGATTTGGATGGAGACTCATCTGAGATGTCTTGGCAAGAAAATTTGGGAGATCACACAGAATGGTGTCACACCCTATAATCTAGAATCTATCAATCCTCCTCTGACAAACCTAGACAAGGAGCTTGAGAATGATTGTAGAGCAAGAGAAGCCCTCTTGTGTGCACTTTCTGATCAGCAAATAATGGAATTGGCTAAAAAATCATCTAGAAAGGCTATATGGGATAAGTTGGAGACTCTTAATGAAGGTGATCATACAATGAAGATTGCTAAACTTGATGGTTACCGGGTGAGATATGAAAACCTGAAGATGGAAGAAGATGAAAGGATTACTTCATTCATGGAAAGGGTAAATGAGATAAAATTGTTTCTAAAGTCTCGAGAGCCCTACCACCAGCTTACAAAATGAAGGCTACTTCTATTAATGAGTTGATCAAAATGGCTAATACATCTGTCAACAGAGATACCTTGGTTGCGAAACTATCTGCTTTTGAGCTTGAAGAATTTGGACCTTTTGGAGCTATGAAGTTTGAACCTGCTTTTCATGGATCTACATCTACAACTGGTAAGCAAGATTGGAAAGATTTGTATGCAAAGGAATTAGAAGATATGAAAAGAGAATATGATGAGTTTGAGCAACTTGAAGCATTATTTGCTAGAAGAGTACCTAAAAGACCGATAGGAAGTAAGTATGAAGGAAAAACACCTTTTAAATGTTTTGCATGTAATAAGATTGGTCATTTTGCATCTAGATGTCCTGAAAGAAATTCAATATTTGAAGAAAGAGTTAGAAGATCATTTAAACCTAACCCTGGATATCATAACAAGTATAAATACAAGAAAAACAAAGACAATTCATGTTAAATAGTAGATGAGGAAGGCGTTATTGATTCTGATGATGAACCGGCAAAAGACTCTGCTAGTGGATCTGATAATGGGAAGGAATGGGTGTTCCTGGCTATCAAGGAAGATGATCCGATAGTGGAAGTGAATGTACCTAAAGAGAAGGCACTTGCTGCTAAAATTGAAGACAAGGATGAATCAATAATTGATAGTGGTTGTTCACATCATATGACTGGAGATAAAGGGAAGTTTCTATCTTTGCAAGAATTTGATGGTGGTCTAGTTAGATTTGGAGATGACAAAGCATGTATGATCAAAGGAAGTATGTCACTGGATGGTAAGAACAATACTAACAATGTTTATTATGTTGAAGTTTTGAGGCATAATCTTTTGAGTGTAGGACAATTGATAGATAAGTAATTTCAATTACAATTCAAGGATAGAAAATGCAAAATCATTAACAGATCTAGTTTGGAGATTGCAACTGGTACACAGACAAAAGGTAATATATTTTATTTGAACTCCGGTGGGAAGACATGTTTGATTACACAGATTGATGAGAGTTGGCTATGGCATAAAAGGTTGTGCCATGTGAATTTTGATTGCATTATGAAGATCGGTTCAACTAAGGCAGTTAGGGATATACCTAAGATTATGAAGCCCTATAATCTAGTATGTAAAGAATGTCAAATGGGTAAATAGGTCAGAACCTCTTTTAGGAGTATACAAGATAAATCAAATTATGTTCTTGATCTTATTCATACTGATTTGTGTGGCCCTGCTAGAGTTAAAAGTTTTCAGGGTGATAGATATTTCATGATAATCATTTATGATTATTCTAGAATGATGTGGGTTACTTTTCTGAAAGAAAAATCTTAAGCATTTGAAAAATTTAAAATCTTTAAGGCTAAAGTGGAAACTGAGACAGGATTAAAGATTAAATGTTTGAGATCAGATCATGGTGGAGAATTCAAATCTGGTGAGTTCAATAACTTTTGTCACAAGCATGGTATAAGAAGACAATTTTCTGTTCCTTGGACACCTCAGCAGAATGGAGTTGTGGAAAGGAAGAACAAGCTATCTTGGATGCTTCTATAAAAATGATGATGGAAGCTAGTTTACCTCATATCTACTACAGAGAAGAAATGAGTACAACGGTTTATAGATTCAATAGAGTACATATCAAAGGAGAATCTGGTAAGACACCTTATGAATTATGGTTTGGCAATACACCTACAGTTAAGTATTTCAGAATTTTTGGTAGTAAATGTTATATCAGGATAGATGATATCATTGGGAAATTTGATCCTAGATGTGATGAAGGCATATTTCTTGGTTATTCTAATGAAAGTAAAGCATATAGATGTTATAACAAGAGATTGCAGAGAATTGTGGAGAGTGCTAATGTCAAAGTAGATGAGATGAACATAAGTCAAATTAGAGTTTATGAGAAGGAACCGGTAGTGAAAATGATTATATCGGAACTAGTAGAACCTTTACCAGAATAGAGAGTTGAACCAGTTACTCCAGCAATATCAGAGAATTCTACATTAACTGAAGAACAAGGAAGAGGAACAGAAAGTCAGAAGACTCCTAGGTATGTGAGATTGAGTCATTCAGAAGATCATATCATTCGGGATAAGAGCAATGGAGTGATGAAAAGAAGAAGACTGGAAACTAATGAGGTATGCTTAATTTCACAAGTTGAACTGGTATCAGTAATTGAGGTATGTAAAGCTAAATATTGGTTGAAAGCTATGGAAGAAGAATTAGATCAGCTTGAGAAAAATAACACATGGACCTTGGTTCGCCGACCTAAAAATAAAAATGTTATTGGAACTAAATGGATTTTTAGGAATAAATTGAATTACGATGGTCAAGTTATAAGGAATAAGGCTACATTGGTTTGTAAAGGATATTGTGAAAAGGAAGGAGTTGATTATGGAGAGACTTTTGCAACTGTAGCTAGGATTGAAGCTGTAAGATTATTTCTTGTCTGTGTTGCTTATAAAAACTACAAGGTTTATCAAATGGATGTTAAATGTGCATTTTTGAATGGGGATCTTGATGAGAAAGTTTATATTTAGCAACCTGATGGTTTTTCACTATCAGATGATACATATATGGTTTGCAGGTTAAGGAAAGCTTTATGTAGATTGAAACAAGCACCTAGAGCTTGTTATGAAAGGTTGGATAAATATCTTTTGAAGCTTGATTTTACTAAGGGTAGTGCTGACAGTGATTTATATTATAAAATCACTGATGATGATATACTAATTATTGAAGTATTTGTTGATGACATTAGTTTTGGAGGTGAAGATAAGTTATGCATACAATTTTCTAAGAATATGAAGAAAAAAATTGAGATGTCTATGATTGGTGAGATGAAATTTTTCTTAGGTTTGCAGATTACTCAGACTGACAAAGGTATTTTCATCTATCAAATTAAATATGCTAAGAAATTTTTGAAGAATTTTGGTATGGGAGATTCTAAACTGGTAAGTACTCATATGGTTACAAGTGAGAAATTGACAAGAAAAGATGTTTTCACATCGGTAAATCCTACAAGATACAAATCTATGATTGGAGGTCTGCTTTATTTGACTCAAACTAGGCCTGACATTATGAATGTTGTTTGTATTATTTCAATATTTCGGAGTGATCCTAGAGAAAATCATGAGATGGTGGTGAAAAGGATTTTTAGATACTTACAAGGTACATCAAAATACGGCTTGTGGTACCCTAAAGATGATAACTTTACTTTATGTGCATTTATAGATGTTGATTGGGCTGGAGATGTTGATGACTAGAAAAGTACTTCTAGTGGAGCTTTCTTTCTTGGAAAGAAGTTGGTTTCATTGATTAGCAAGAAGAAGTCATTTACTTCTTTATCTACTACTAAAGTTGAGTATGTTGTTGTTGCTACTAATTGTACACAAGTTTTATGGATGAAGCAAATGTTGAAGAATATAAAGGTGGATTGTGATGCACCGGTAGTTATTCATAGTGAAAACTATGCTACTATTGATATATCAAAGAATCTGGTATTTCATTCTAAAACAAAGCACATATCTATCAAGTATAACTTCTTGAAGGAGAAGGTAGAAGCAAATGAAGTTATATTGGTTTATGTAAACACTAAAGAGCATATTGCATATATTTTCACTAAACCTTTGCCCAAGGAATCATTTGAGTACCTGAGAGACAGATTGGGAAATTTTGCGCCTCTGGTAGAGACTTGACTGATGTGATTTGGTATTAGTCCGACATGCATTATCAGAGATACTATTCATTTTGATACTAATGTGGGATGCTACTGCTCAGGGGGAGTAGTCAACTTTGTGATTCAGTGGTTTATATTTTTTCTTTGATATTTTTTTAATATTTCTGGTATTGATGTCAAAGGGGGAGTGATATTGATGTGAAAAAGAAAGAGAAATTTAGAGCTTTACATAGATATTATTCATAGGAGGAATTATATTGATATTCAGAGTTGTATGTGGGAGATTATTGGTTGTCTTCCATTGGGGGAGACTTGTTTGGAATTTCTTGGTACTTAGGTGTTTTCACATCTAGTGTTGTCATCAATTCCAAAGGGAGAGATTGTTGGGCATTTGGTAGAATTGATTATGTGTTGCATTGATGCCAACACTAGTTGTTTGGATGCTTTATCGGCACCCTTCTGGTCCCGGTAGGTTGAGTGGTTTCTGGTTAACTTGGATCTAGCATGATCTGGTAGGCTCTGGTATAGTTTGGTGATGGAATTGGTTGTTCATGATACTCATACTCATATTTGGTCAGTTGGTTTTGGTCTGGTGATCGGATGCTATCATGCTTGCTTGGAAGCTTGGTTTCTGGTTCCAGCGAGGGTTTCACCGATAGAGCTTTTGGTGGAGATCTTTGATGAATTGCATAAGTGGTGTTGGTGTAGCTTCTGGTGGAGTTTTTGGATTTTGTTGGTGATCATGTTTGAGACTTGGCAAATGGAGATCATTATTGTAGCGTATGGACCTATACTAGGTCCCGGTTGATCTAGGTTATGGACCAAATTTTATGTAACGTGTGAATAGGACCTATTGATGTATTTTCAGGATGTTTTATGTGTTGGATATTATTTGTTTGGTCTAAGAAAGACGTGGTTTGTAATTATGTAATTGGTTTATTGTCTGGTGGCCGGCCTAATTGTTTATGGTCGAGGGTTTGTATATATAGATGTAAGATCTCATTGTAGATCATCATGGTTATTATTAGAGGTCATGGTCAAGGAATGTAATGTGTGAATAATGTAATATCATTCAGGAAGAGGAGTTGGTCAATCATTAGACATCTAATTGGGTTTATGTAAGAGGATTTAGTCCTCTGATATTGAGCTTAAATCAAAACTGTACTCAGGCATAGGAGATGATATCTTTTGCAGTTCAACACTTCTCCAGATTGTAGTCTAGATTTTTATGTATTCAGTGAAGCTCCGTTTGTGATGAGAAATGTGCTCTAGGTTGTTGGCCTTCCTGCAAGTGTAGGTCCCTCAATTGTAATTCACATACTTACTGGAGAATTATTATCTAACTGTGGCTAGGCTTCCCACTGTGGTTTTTCCCTTTACTAGGTTTTCCACGTACAAATCTTGGTGTTATGTGGGTGGTATTTATTATGTGATTATTGTTTATGCTTAATTGGTTTATCTTCTATTCTGATATTAATGTTTTGGGTTCTGGTATTAAAGTTTAAATTGCTAATGGTTCCAGTAATCTATGACAACTGATTCACCCCCCCCCCCTCAGCTGTCTTCCAGTTATTTGAACTATCTAACAGTTGTACCCTTTGGTTGTTAGGTTTTAGCTTAAGTCTTGAGTATTAGTTGGAACCTTATGTCATCTCCTAGCATGGAGGGTGTTTCCCATTTGGTTCCACATGGTTGGGTGGTTTGATGCCTTCTTCCATTGGGATATTCCTCTTCTTGGATGTTAGCGTGCATGGATTGGATTCTTTAATTCTTCCTCATGTGAATATTCTTTGGAGCTAATTTATATGCACTTGGAAAAAGAGACATTGTATCATGATGCTTTGTATTTGTAAAAGAGATTATGTACCCTTATGTTATGGATGTTGATGTAATCGAGAAAGGAATGATGTAATAGTTAGGTGAAGTTCTTATGGTGCATTCATTGAAGTATTGGATATTCATAATTTAATGTTAGATTGTGAGTTCTATCTGGATAAGCAAGAGTTCGTATGTATCCATTTGTATTGTATTGAAATTATAAGATGGGATTGTATGTAAATCTTATGGAAATTATGTTGGAAGAATAGTAGTTGTTGTTATAGATCTTGTTTAAGAAATAAAAGTTATCTAGATGAAATGGATTATGTTACCTAGTTAAATGAGCTAGTTATCTTAGAGATATGTAATGAAACTTGAAAGAATAATCTATTCCTATACAAGAGAATGGTTATACAAACTATGATGCTTTTATGATGAATGAAAGAATGGATATTAGGAGTATTTGATTTGGTAGTTTCTAAAAGAATCTAAATAGTATGCTAAGTGTCTAAGTTATACAAATGTGTTAAGGATTAATTATAGTTGTATGGAAATCAAATGGATAGATGGATAATATAATATGATGTTCTAAGATGGATGTATGATGTGTTAGGATTTTGACAAGTAATGACGTTGAGATACCCTGGGGAATGGATTTGCATTGTATGAGTTTATATAGAGATTGTGTTAATGATTAAATGGTCATTTCACTTGGGTAATATGATTCTATGGATATATTCATGTTGATTTATGCATTAATGTAAAAATTTTAACGGTGTATTGATGAGTATTGGTAGTAATGTTGCATTAATGGAATGCTATAAATGGCATAGAAGTGATAGTTACCATAAAGAAAAAAAAATCTCCTTTTGTTAGAAGATTTTGCTTTATCTCTCTAGGGTATTTTGGTGGGCATTACACAAAGATGTTTGTCATGAAATTGTTCACTTGACACACTAGTTCAAGGATAGTTTCATGATCAGGAGATCTTGTTCATTACCATTCATTATTACATGTACCTACTAAAACATAGTGAGTCCTTTGGTAGCCTATGCAACTCTTTGTATCTTGCCCTAAGATTGTGTGTCTCAATATTGCAAGTTCTTTATATATTTCCCTAAGGTTGTGTGCCTTAGTTTTGCACTTGTCCAATCAGGTGCAGTGAACTTCTTGGTTGTGAGCCTAAAACATCATAATCAGTTATCCGTATTTTGAGTGTGATTCTCACCGTGGTTTTTCCCTTCTTGGCTTTTCCACATAAATCTGGTGTTCTTGTGTGTGCTATGCTTTATTCTATCATGTTTCATATTTATAGTCATAACTTAATTGTTGTTTGAAATTTAAAGGATAATAAGTGTAGTGTCATGGAATTGTGACCTCTGCAATTTTAACCACATTTTAGGTCCTCACCTTGGCAACGACATCTTCTTCCCCAACCAATACCTATTTTTGCATTCTCACCCCTTCACCCTTCCTCCTTCAAGACCTGTGGATTCTTTAAACCCTTTTCAAAGCCCAAAATAGGGCAGGACAGGGGCGTGGTGCCCCTATCCCCACCCCTTAGGGTGGCCCTTAGTTAGGTATGCCTAGTCTCCTATGCATAATTTTCCTTCGGGGTTTGTAATTCCTCTTTATCGGCCTTTGATGGTTGATAATTAATCCTTGAGGCATGTATAAAAGGGGATTCAATTCCCTCATTTAGGAGGGGAAGAGGCATAAGGATAGGATACGGGATTTCAAGGTCATCATCAAGCATTCAAGCATTCAAGCATTCAAGTCTTCTTCATTCATCCATTGGAGCAACATTACAACATTCATTTCCAAGCATGTGTGTGTGTTAGGGTTTGTCATGTTACATGCCATTTCATACAACATTTATGGTTATATTCAAGAAGCAAAGCAATCATCGTCAACAAATTGCAAATCTACAAGGTATACATTTCCATTGTTTACATTCAAGCATTTGCAATTACTTTCTTTCAAGCTTGATTCCTCAACTGGGGTTTCACTAAGGAAAACCCCTATCGACAACCCCCTTTTCCTCTCTTTTTTGTGTGTAGGTTGTGGGTGTACAGCTATGATTGCACGTTTGGGCTTCATTTGCAGAGACGGAAGAACCCTTTTTGTTTCGTGGATTTTGTGGAGTAATATGTCCATTCCCACCATGATCCTGACAACTTTTCTCCAAATTTGCAGGGAAGATCCATATCAGTCTAATTAGCTCAGATCCAAAATTACATCATGATCCCAAACTGGTAGCTCCTCATTTCACTCAATCTCTCTCTTTGTTCCACATAGTCAACAAGTCAACTTTCTCATTTACAAAAGAGGGTAAATAACACTTCAACCCTTGAAATCCACTTGGAATTCACATCCTTGTTTCCCTTGGATTTGGAGCTAGTGGATTCAAGCCCCTCTTTTGAATTTAAAGTTCCCCCAAGTGAAAAGAATCCTAGTGTCTTCCTTTCTCTCTCCTAGGTGGGGAGTCACCAAGGTCCAATTTTCCACTTTACAATAAGTAAATTTTTTCAAGGTTCATACTTATTCACCCCCCTCTCAGTCTTGAGGTGTGTTCAACAACTCAGACCTTAATGGCCTTCTAAAAATTCAAACATGCTCTATGTGATGCTTATGGTGTGGGATGTTCACCATTTTACTCATGAAAATTTCACAAGAGAGCTTTAAATTTACAAAAGAGAGTAAAAATGACCCCTCATAGGCCCCCCATAGCCTATTTATAGTGCATTTTCTCCCCCCAAATACCCTTTTATATTGACCACACTTCTCTAAATCTTATTTCTTCTTCCATTCTTACATAATTTTTCCTTTTCCCTCCATTTCTTCACCAAATTATTCTATTCTTCACCACATTTCTTCCTTAATTTTCTTCTATTTTTTCGAGGGCATAACTAATCTACTTCATTCTTCACTAGAGCATATTTTCTTTTCTTTGACCCAATATTCCACAACATCATGTCAAAGAGGGGAAAAGTAGACACCCTAAATTCAACTATTTGACTTGGTAAAAAATTCGTCTTTTAATTAATTCAAGTTCATTTTAGCCTAATTCTTCACATCACAGTAATTAATTAAATTATATTTTATTAAGTATGATCAATTTATAATTAGTTACATTTCTAACTATTATTTGTAAAGAATTAATTAAATCCAACATTAGTCACAAATCCTAAATTCTTCTAATCATAATTAGTTAACTAACATCATAATTAATTAACTAATCCTCTTCTTTAATCATCATTAACATTTTCTCCAATTTTAAATTCACTCAAATCCTCGAATTTGTTTTCATGTGACATGTGTCCTCCAAGTCTTCATAAACGCTTGCATGCACATATCAATTTCCCATTCTCAATTCATCCTTTGAAAAAATATTTTATTTGGTGTACTCACATGTGTGAGAATACTCTTCCCATTAGACTTTCCTCTTTTCTCCATCTTTCATCTTTCCAATCTTACAACTCTTCCATTTTCCTACTTTTGTTTCCACTTGTCATCTCCCTGTTCTTCCCAAAATATTCTCACATATGTGTTCAAGAAAACCCTTCCCTCTTCCCCATGACAAGTGTCTTATTCACATGCTCTCTCATTGCAAAACTTATCAAAGTCTAAGCCTTCAATCCATGCCACCTCATCTCATTTTATCTCAGCCCTTCATGCCACTTTGGATCTTGACCCTCCATTCTTCCATCAAAAATCTATAAATTAAAGTCTTCTCCCTTTACCAATCTATCACTCGAATCCATCTCATTATTATGTTGTAATTTTCATCCTATAATCCATATTGTTATGAAGACAAAATCCACATTCAATCCAATTTAAGAGAAAATCAAGTGAAAGAGGGAACTTCACTTTAGCTCAAGCAAGAAGAGAAAGGTATAATGGTTTATTTTTATTTCTTATTGCTTCTCTATTATTTAACCATCATACTTTCTCATCTTCAATGTTAGTATATTATGTTAGTCCCAACCAGTGCTGAGAGGGGAGGGGTGAATCAACACTATACTAGTTTGTATCAGATTCAAACTTAATCAAAACTACTATTCAAACTTAACACTTATCAGTATAAGAAGCATAAATAAGAAATATGCACACATAAAATCAAACACACATGACTACCAATATTTATCACGTTGAAACCCGAATGGGAGAAAACCACATTGTGAGTAGAAACTCACAAAATCTGCACTCTTCTAGAGTACACCCAGTGAGGAGCCATCCTTGTTAGGAGATTACAAAGACACTATTAGGTGCCACCCAGTTAAGGGATTTTCTTTAAGGCTTGTTATAACCTTTACCCTATTAGAGGTAGCCTTGTTAAAGAACCTAGGATCATCATTTAAGATGTCACCCAGTTAAGGGATTTTACAAAGGGACATGTTAAAGTTCACCCAGTTAAGGGATTTTACTATTGTAGTTATTAGAAAACAATATAGAGAATGATCTGTTGTAATAGCTACTCTTAGCTTAATTAGATCCAAATGAAGGTCTTTGCTTTGACCACCAGTTACACTTTCTCTGCACTCTACTGGTGATATGCATTACACTTGCTCTACACTCTACAGGTACTCTACATTCTCTCTTCTCTTTACACTATCCAAGCTCTGCATACTCTCTTCACCACTTTTCTATTCAATTAGTAGTTCTACCCTCTTCTCACCTTGCTGGATCACCTCTCTTGAAAATTGCACTTTGCAAATTTTACGATCAATCCTTTTTGGTTTTTGCCAGAAACCTTTTTACCCGTTGATTCCTCAATCATTTTACACCTAACACTTGGTAGATTTTAAATTCAAATCTTTCCAAATCTTCCCGCACTCTCTTTGCACGCTCTCCATCAATCTCGCTAGCAACTCATCTTTATCTACCTCTGCAACTCATAATTTCACCAACATCTGGGTCATGTTCTGTATTTTTAATGAAAACTAAAAAATCCACACAAATATCACCTTAACTATCTGTTAACTTTTGTAGACTTCTCTAGCCATTTGTTTGATGATATCTCACCATGACTGACTCACCTTTGGTCATCGCATCCATCTTACCGGTCACTACTCTGAGATTCTCAGTGGATAGCATTCTTCAACCTATATCACCAGTTCACTGGTGTAACTCTTCATCTTTTTCCACCAGTCATTGTTTATCAATAAGACTAATCACGTGTCTGTCCAGAGTGTTTTGGTCATGCATAAGACTACTAAACTGCAATCTAAGTCACCTCTTCTAACCGCATCATAATTTCATCTGCCAGTTTTAAGAAACTGATCTCAACACCTATCGGGTGCTTGACTGACTGGTCATCTACTCTATTTATCCTTTAACTGATTAGTCTTCTACCAACATACTGCTTAAGTGTGTCAATTTTGCATATTCGGGAAGCATAAAATCCTCCATATTGTTTGCAGCCATGAGTAAACCATTGGGGTTTACCACACCTCCTTGCCTATGAGCTTGGCCTTATTCATCGATAAGTGTTAGTCATCAATGACAATACTAATTGATAAACCAGTTGTTCCAACACCATTAGTTATGCCAACATATTACCACAAGCTTCATCCTCTTTGGTGTGGATTTACATTGTCACCAATTAAGTAAGAGATAATACATTCAAGAGTAATCTTCCTTTAATACTTTTAGGCCTAATATTCCTTATTACCTTGGGTTGCATTCATTATTGAACATAGAACTTGTGTTCTATTACTTCCCATAATTGTTGTGCAATTTAAGTTTTGAACTCTATAATAACCAAAGATCAATCCAAAATACATTACTATGGATTTGGACCAAGTTCAAACAAACACATCAACTAGATATGTCTATTTTATAGATTGTTAAAGAAGGACAAGTGCATTACTAGATACAATGGTTCATAAAAGTTCAAGTTGCTAATTTATTTCCACTTTTTCATTTTTGCAAATAAATGTAACAAGGACCATTGCTAAATTCAAGGAAGGACAACTAATATAGAAGGCTATGGGCTACTCAATCACAAAAAAAAATCCTAAGGATTTCTTAGTGGACTTTATATTTCTAATAATAGTTTTTACGTCATGTTCAATGCCCATATTATAAACCATTATGTACTAGGTTGAATTTAATGCTACCACGAGAATTTCCTATTTTCTATTGCTTGTGAGTGATTGTGATGGATGAAGAAAGATGTGAAAAGAATCAATTCCAACACGCACTTCATCTTCCTTAGTCTTTGTATAATAATGTACAATACCTTTTTTTATTTAGCAAGGAGAAACAATAAATAGCCATTATGCATGTGTTTGTTAGACAATTCAAATATATGGAAGACAACTGAGAGGGGGGGTGAATCGATTGTCACAGATTACCAGAACCATTAGAAATTAAAACTTTTATACCAAAACCCAAAACATTAATACAGGAATGCTTAAACCAAATACTAAAAGAGCAATTAAACCAATTAAGCATAAACAATAATCACAAAATAAATACCATCCACATGACACCAAGATTTATACATGGAAAACCCGGTAAAGGGAAAAACCACAATGGGAAGCCTACCCACAATCAAATAATACTTCTACAGTAAGTATGTGAATTACAATTGAGGGGAATGCACCTGCAAGAAGGCCAACAGCCTAGAGCACACCGCTCAACACAAAAGGAGTCTCACTGACTACATAGAAATCCATACTACAATCCAGAGAAGTGTTTGAACTACAAAGATAGCATCTCCTATGCCTAAGTATAGTTCCGGTTAAGCTCAATACTGAAGGACTAAATCCTCTTACATAAACCCAATTTGATCTCCAATGATCGACCAAATCCTCTGCCTAAATGATATTACATTATTTGCGTATTATATATCCATATCCCATTCTCCTTATCTTATCCCTATCATGATCTACAATAAGATCTTACATCTATATATACAAACCCTCGACCATAAACAATTAGGTCGGCCACCAGACAATAAACCAATTACATAATTAAAAAACATGTCATCCTTATACCAAACAAATTATATCCAACACATAAGACATCCTGAAAAATGTATCAAGAAGTCTAATCCACACACTTCATTAAGTCGGTCCATAACCTACATCAAACGGGACCCAATATAGGTCCACACTCTATAGCTATTATCTCCATCTGCCAAGTCTCGAACATGATCACCAATAACATCCTGAAACTCCACCAGAAGCTACACCAACACCACTTATACAATTCATCAAAGATCTTCAACAAAAGCTCTACCGGTGAAACCCTCGCCAAAACCAGAAGCTGAGCTTCTAAGCAAACAGGATAGCATCCGATCACCAAACTGAAACCAACTAACTGAATATGAACATGAGTACCATGAATAATACAATTCCATAACCAAATCATACCGGAGTCTACCAGATCATGTCGGATCCAAACCAACCAAAAACTACTCATCCTACCGAGACCAAAAGGGTGTCGGTAAAGCATCCAAATAGCTAGTGTTGGCATCAATGACAAAACATCAAGGCAACACCTAATCAATTCCTCCAAATGGCCAACAATCTCCCCCTTTGGCATTGATGGAAACACTAGATGTGAAAAACATCTAAGTACCAAGAAATGCTAAACAAGTCTCCCCCAAATGGAAGACAACCAACAATCTCCTACTCAAAGATATAGCAATGATGTTTTGAAACAAAGACCAAACTTCCCCTGTGAGTGATATCTCTGTAAAGCTCCAAATTGTACATATATCTCTCCCCCTAATGTATACAACTCCTTAAGTTTCTTTTTCACATTAATATCTCCCCCCCTTTGACATCAATGCCACAAATCTGACAAAAATATCAAAGCAAAAACATAAACCATTGAATCAAAAAGCTGACTACTCCTCTTGAGCAGTAGCGTCCCCACATCAGTGCTGAAATGAATAGTATCTCTGACAATGCATACCAGACTGATGCCAAACTACATCAATCAACTCTCTGTGGGAGGGGCAGAAACTCCCAATCTGTCTTTGAAGTACTCAAACGATTCTTTAGGCAAAGGTTTACTAAAAATATCTACAATCTGCTCTTTAGTATTCACATAAACCAGTCTAACTTCATTTTCTTCCACCTTTTCCTTCAAAAAGTTGTATTTGATAGATATGTTCTTTGTCTTAGAATGAAATACTGGATTCTTTGATATGTCAATAGCAGCAAAGTTATCGCAATGAATAACTACCGGTCCATTACAATCCACCTTTATATCCTTCACCATTTGCTACATCCATAAAACTTGTGTACAATTAGTAGTAGCAACAACATACTTAGCTTCAGTAGTAGATAAAGAAGTACATGACTGTTTCTTGTTGATCCATGAAACTGACTTTTTTCCAAGAAAGAAAGATCCACTAGAAGTGCTTTTCCGATCATCAACATCTCCAGCCCAATCAGCATCTGTATATGAACATAATGTAAAGTCATCATCCTTAGGGTACCACAAACCATATTTTGATGTACCTTGCAAGTATCTAAAAATCCTTTTCACCACACTCTCATGATTTTCTTTAGGATCACTATGAAATCTTAAAACAATACAAACAACATTCATTATGTCAAGCCTAGTCTAAGTCAAATAAAGAAGACCTCCAATCATAGATTTGTATCTTGTAGGATTTATCGGTGCAGAAACATCTTTCCTTGTCAATTTCTCACTTATAACCATGAGAGTACTTACCGGTTTAGAATCTCCCATGCCAAACTTCTTCAACAATTCTTTACCATACTTAGTTTGACAAATGAAAATACCTTTGTCAGTTTGAGTAATCTGCAAACATAAGAAAAATTTCATCTCTGCAATCATAGACATTTCAAATTCTTTCTCCATATTCTTAGAAAATTCGAAGCACAACTTATCTTCACCTCCTAAAATAAAGTCATCAATAAATAGTTCAATAATCAGTATATCATTATCAGTGATCTTATAATATAAATTACTGTCAACATTACCCTTAGTAAAACCAAGATTCAAAAGATATTTATCCAATCTTGCATACCAATTTCTAGGTGCTTGTTTCAATCCATATAAAGATTTCCTTAACCTGTAAACCATGTTTGTATCATCTGATAGTGAAAAACCATTAGGTTGCTCAATATAAACTTCCTCATCAATATCCTCATTCAAAAATGCACACTTAACATCCATCTGATAAACCTTGTAGTTTTTATGAGCAGTATAGGCAAGAATTAATCTTACAACTTCAATCCTAGCTATGGGTGCAAAACTCTCTCCATAATCAATTCCTTCCTTCTAAGAATATCCTTTACAAACCAATCTAGACATATTTCTTATAACTTGACCATCCTCATTCAATTTATTCCTAAAAACCCATTTAGTTCCAATAACATTCTTATTTTTAGGTCGGGGAACCAAAGTCCATGTATTATTTTTTTCAATATGATCTAATTATTCTTTCATAGCTTTCAACCAATATTCATCTTTACATGCCTCAATTACTAATACTAGTTCAATTTGTGAAATTAAACATACCCCATTAGTTAGCAGTCTTCTTCTTGTCATTACTCCATTGTTCTTATCCCCAGTGATCTCATCTTCTAAATGATTCAATCTCACATACCTAGGAGTCCTCTGACTCTCTGTTCCTCTTCCTGGTTCTTCAGTTACTATAGAATTTTTTGATATTGCCAGAGTAACTAGTTCAACACTTTGTTTTGGTGAAGGTGCTACCGGTTTAGATATAATCATTTCCACCATCGGTTCCTTCTCATAAACTTTGATTTGACCTCTATTCAGCTCATCCACTTTGACATTATCACTCTACACAATTCTCTGCAATCTCTTTTTATAACATCTATATGCCTTTCTTTCATTAGAATAACTAAGAAATATGCCTTCATCACATCTAGGATCAAATTTTCCAATGATATCATCTCTCCTGATATAACATTTACTACCAAATATTTTGAAATACTTAACTGTAGGTGCATTGCCAAACCATGATTCATAATGTGTCTTACCGGTTTCTCCTTTGATATGTACTCTATTGAATGTATAAACCAATGTGCTCACTACTTCTCTCTGGTAGTTATGAGGTAGACTAGCTTCCATAATCATAGTTCTAGCAGCATCCAAGATAGTTTTGTTCTTCTTTTCTACAACTCCATTCTGCTGAGGTGTCCGGGGAGCAGAAAATTGTCTCCTTATACCATGCTTCTCACAAAAGTTATTAAAAAATTTGTTGGTAAACAGATTTGTCTTTCCTTATTTATTTAATCTTCAAGCACTGTGGGTCATAGAAAGGTAGACAAACTTTCTACCAAATAGTTGGAAAATCATTATATTGATTAACCTCTGAATTAAGGTACAACTCCCTCTAGTAAATATTCGTTCGGCTCCAAATTACATATAATCAATAGAATTATTTTCACTAGAAAGAACTTAAAGGCAATTGCATACACCAATCAATACAAAATGAATGCAAGCACTAATTCATATCTAACTTTTTATATAAAGCCGACAAACTTCATAGGAACACTAAAACAAAATGAAAAGCTTATAAAGATGAAATTTGCCAATAGTTTTCTGCACACAAAAAGTATAACAGCCCCTTCTTCGAAATATATTTGCACAGAAATAAAACTTCAAATATCAAACACACAGATTTGAAACAAAAAATAGTTATTAACAAGATTTTTCATTCATCGATGGTCATCCACTTTCTACATACACAAAATGTTTTTAGCCAATCTTAAAGATAGTCTTTTCAAAAACTTAGTGAGCCCGTTCAAAGTCATTACAAAACATATTTATAGGTCACCAGACCCAATAGTTCCTTTTAACCAAAGTAAAATTAACTCGTAAGACTTAATAGAAAGCAACCCTAACTACATAACCGAAACTAAGGAAAATAACTAGACTCGCTAGCAAACAACTGCTAGCAGTGCTAGTCATGTCGTTTGCTCAGTTCCGATGTGATCGCTTGGGTTGGTGTCTTGAACAGACACCATCACCACCTTCACCGCGCTCCACTCTCGATGCACTTTTTGAAAACTCCTGGATTATAGTTACGTGTGGCAAACTGATATGAATTACTCTCTGCTTCCAAAGCTCCTTCTTTCTCTTCACCATCTACACTTTATCTCTGTGGAAATCTAGGTGATCGAGACAAATAGTGAGCATCGATTCCACTTTAGAGATCCTCGTAAAGTCTTCTACAGACAAGGATTTCTCCATCTTGATTTGTCTGATGTGGCTGCTAAACTGGTTAATCATCTCCGTAGTGTCTTCTAGGGTTTTGCTATCTTCTTTAAGTAATTGGACATCCACGCAGTGTAAGTCCTTCTGCATGGTCGCCCTTAAGGCCGTTAATTCGCCACGCAGACTGGCCGACTCATTATAACCCTATTCAATAATTTGGTTGCGCCACTCAATACTCTCCTTACAAATAAACATTACATCTTCATTTAATCCCGACACTTGATTCTCAGCAAGAAAGTTCATTAGACCATAATGTTGAATATCACGCATCTATTTTGAAATCACAGCCCACTTAGATTTCTCCTTCTGGCACAAGACCAAGTCGGAGTCCAATGCTTTGGTGACCTCATTGACATCTTTGAAAATCTAGACCAAACCCATTATGTAATTAGTTGCCTGATGCATGATCGAGGTGAGCCATTCTGAGAAAACCTCGGCAATCATCCTATTTCGTTGAACTTCATCCAAGAATTTTTTATTGCTAGGTGATTTTGGACTAAATGGTCCTGAATGTTGGGACAATGGTAATGGGTTGTTCTGCAAAGCATGAATATATTGGGCCATTTGTGTTAAACTTTGTTTCAACTCAGCCTTGTCTCTCTTGTCCTTCCAAGTATGAGAGATAATTCATTTAGTCGAAGTCTCTAGATGCTTCACATCTACGGCTCTAGTTCCGACCCCCAAATCAATTCATTCAATAGCGTAGTCTGCTTCTGAAGCCGTAGCAGCATCTTTGTTGGACTTAGGTCTAGCAATGTCTGCAGTCCAATGCTTCGTGCTCTCATCAAAATCAATCATAGCCTTTGTTTTTAACTTTTTGGGCTTTGTAGACCTTCCCAGACATTTACTCACAGTGTCCCCCATTGATACTGAAATCGGAACCACATTCCTTTTCCTGGTGATTGAATCACTTAACCATTTCAGTGCTAGAGTCAGTTCTTTTAAAGGCATGGGTGGAAATCCTACTGAGGATGGTGGTGTGGCATGGTCTATATGAGACTGGATTTCGAGTGTCCCTAAGTCCTGGAAAATAGTATCTATGTCAACTGAAACCTTGTTTGCTTTGGAAACAGGGGATGTCATCTTGCACAGTGTTTCTTCTGCATCCAAATCCAGAATGAGATGAGAAGCCGACAGTTGGAAACTCTTCTTGGACCTTGACCTAGTCACTCAACCAACAATAGAAAGCTCAACCCTAATGTCAAGTTTCTCTTCTTTAATCCTTGCCTCTCCTTTTCCTGCATCAAAAATGGGAATGTTAGTCAAAACAAAAGTTTTACTTGTCGTACTCCACTTTCCACTTTTGTGTCTTGAACTATTTGCTCGTGTCGGATGAAATCGAGAACTCTGAAGCCAATTTTCCGTCCTACGCATTACACTGAAGGTGTGTGTCTAAATAATATCCCCCATCTTCTTGCTTCAATCCACTTCTGGAAGAGGTTCATCATGGACCCGCTTCATAAACTGTGAATCAAGTATGTCTTCACCATCAGTGGTGACACTTGAGGTATCCATTGGAAATTTCATGTCATGAATTTGTTTCAAAGTTAATCTAGACCAACTCCTTCTTCGTACTTCAAATTCATCCTGGCAACCCTCCCAATAATCCTCCAACTGAGGAACATGTTGATCAGGTACCATCTTCTTCACATACTGAGCAATAAAACCCTTACTATCAAAGTTGTCCCTTTTCACAAAGGTCCTCAAATGAAACCTTTTAAATTCCAGTTCAAGATTTAGTGCATCAGAGACTGGCCTATAGCTATAATGGCCTAAATCAATGGGAAAAATCCCACTTGTGTTGGAGTCCTCACCATAATCTTTTGCGACATAAGCAAGTTGTCTAGAAACTTCGATCAAAATGCAGGAGTCCGAAATGTACCTAGGTAGTCTAAAGGGTTCACCTTTAAATCCTCCAACTCTTAGGTAAGTGAAGTGGCTAAACTATATAAAGAAACTGCCATATATGTTAACAAGCTCAACTATTTTTGCAGATATTCTTCTATGCAAGTTACCCTATAATTCAAAGGCCAGCCTTCCAATGAAAACATCATTCCAATGGACATAATCATCAACATGCCCTTTCAAAGTCAGACTAGGATTATACTCATAAATTCTCATGCCTTGAACCCATTTTACATGAGACAACCCAGACCATTCTCTCACACAGGAAAGCATATATAACAGATAGGAAGAGATATAAAAATTAGGCATTCCCAGATAATTACTCAAACCTTCATGTAACCTTTCTGCAATGACAGTTCCCCAATCGATGAACCGACTTCTATCCAGAGTGACCTGGATGAAGAAATACATCCAGTCCTCCTAGTAAAAAGAGTGGGAATTACCCTTTACCCTGCTCAACAATATTACCAAGTCTTAGATTGCAGGAATTAAATGTTCATAGGTTAGAGGTCTCGGCAGCCTCGAGCCCCCTTTTTGGAATTTTAGGAGCCAATTTCATGCAATAACAGTTCTATAAAACTACTTTTTCTCAAAGAAAATTCTATAGGATTTACCAATGGTCCAATCTTCATAGGGTTCCCAGTGTGGAATACCCATGGCTATCATTATTGTATGTCTATCAATGGACAACAAGACTTCACCATCATTTTTCCTTATGCATCTATTACCCTTGTCATAATGATTCATACATTCTAAGACTAACTCAAGGCAAGGAGCAGCTATGGGAAAGGTGGCTGCTTCTAATAATCATCTCTGTGCTACATCTCTCATCATGGGGTCTACGGCTAAATTCCTTACTCTTTCTAGAAAAATATCTAAATCCAATTGAACTAACATTGTATCACCTAACTCTGGTAAAGAGCTTACAAGGGAAGATGAGCTCATCAATTTGGGAAAAATAGGTCTCATGTTTAGTTCATGGTTTTCCCCAATTAATCCCAGGAAAAGAAGGAAAGTGGAAACAGAAACAAGCAGCTAACAAAATACCCAGATCTTTTAAAACAAACTGCAGTAATTTAGAAAGTTGTTGAACATACCTTCCTCTGTACTCTGTAAACCTCTATCACAACCTATTTCTCCCGCTTCAAAAACTCCTTCTCAAAATCTGATAACTCAATGATGAACCTACTAGTACCAAACCAGTACTGAGAGGGGGGGGTGAATCAGTACAAACACAAATATAGTCCAAAACCGGTTTGACAGCAAATACTCCAAATGATTGACAAACAGGGATACTGGTAAAACAGAGTGCAACCAGTAACATCCAATACAGCTCAATCAGTCATGAACCGGTCACTCAATAAGCTTCCCTCTTAGCTCAATACTACAGTATCATTATATTCTCATGCATAAATAGGTAAACTTGATCATCAGATCTTCACAACAGTGAGTTCAATATGTTTTATAGACAGGCATAAAACATAGAACCTTCATATGCTTAACAGGTAAAACAAAGCATCACAAGATAAAAGCATTTCACATGACACACATATATTTCACGTGGAAACCCAACTGGGAAAAACCGCAGTGGGGATGAATACCCACAAGCTGCTTTTTGAACTTTTTAGAAGTCCGCTCTGTTAGGAGCCTTGTCCGATTAAAGACATTACAATAGGTTCTGCTAGGAATCGATCTTGTTAGGGATCACCCGGTTAAGGGATACCCGGTTAAGGGTTAAACCTGGTAGGGTCACCTTGTTAGAGGATTTCAAGAACTCAATAGTTGAAAGGATCTCCTAAGCTCTATAGCTTCTCGAAACTCATTAACCTCAAGTTACCTGGTTAAGGGATTTGAATCAAGCCTGTTAAGACCACCCTATTAAGGGATTTTGAATCAAGCTAGTTAAGGCTACCCTGTTAGGGGATTTTACAACTATTGAGGTGGTTAGAGATCAACAGGAATTACAATGATCTGTTAATAGCACTTAATGCTAATGTAGATCTGTTTAAGCTCCTCTTTACCTGCTGCACATTCACTTTGCAGGTATCACTTCTCTCCTTTGGTCTGGCAAGAAACACGTACCACTTCCCTTGGATACACATTCACAACTTTTACCAACAACCTTAGAAAGAAACACAACATCGACCTTATAGGAAACATACAGGTCGGTAGCAAAAACCCTAAACCCTAAACTTGTTAGGTTAAGCAATTCAAGTGGTTCAATCCTGACCGTTGAATCATATTGCATTAAATGCAACAATCTTGAATCGATCTCAAGACATTTGTGAGGCCTCACCTCAACTCAGTCTGACATTCAGTGGATTTTATATTTAGACTATTATGGATACTTTATTTTGATGCTTTTTGAGACTTAGAACTTATATGATTTCAGGATTTGGGATAATATTGCTATGATTTGATGATTTTACTTATATGCTTTTGTGATAGAACACTACATGATTGTTAGATAAGATGATATTGCAATGATAGATGTCGTTATTGAATTTGCAGGACTTTACTCTGAATATAGAACTATGATGTATGTTTAGTTTATGTGAATTGGGATGAAATTGCTTATGTGAATTTGCTTGATTAAAGATGTATTCAATCTGTGCAGATGAAAATTGTATGCAAGTAATGATGTGCATTGTTATATTATTGAATTATATTATATATGGATATTTGGAAGTACTAATGTGTAAATTGAGATGCGTAGGAAATTTACCATGTGACCATGGAAATTATGGAGAATCAAACCTAGACTTATGTATGTTCGTAAGCCAGGGTTTGTCTATTTGGAGAGACAACACCCCGTTTGTGTTGTATTTTATTCGTAACAGTATATGCTGCATGAGTGTTAAGTGTTATTTAAATTTATTGTGTTAAAGCCACAAGAGACAATTTCATGTTGTATTTTTGTAAAAGTGTTTTATTTGTGTCACTTGACACATGTGTGTATTTAAATTTAAATGTTTTATTTTGTCTCTTGGTGGGAAAGTGTTTAATTATAGTTCTTCTTAAATAAAACAATGTGTTGTCATAAATACTTTGGGAATATAATATTTGGGGTGGTCAACTTATGTTTGACCCGAAAATAAACTTCAGAGGGGTTTAAAATGGGTTAAATGAACACCTAGGGGTAGTTTAATAGGGTTTCCTAAAGCCCATAAGGTATACCTAGGGGTTAGGGGTAATTTTAGGCAAGTTTCTACTTTATAATGATCTTTTTAATGCTTTAAAAATTGTCTTTTTTGAGTTGTGCGAAAATTGAAGATTTGAAGTTTAAATCTAATTTAGATTTTTCTTATTCGAATGGGAGTCTTTTTGCATTTTTGCTTTCTTTCCCTTTTGGTTTTTAGAAACTTGTGAGAACTCAGAGAGTGAGCTTCTTAAGAGAGATTTTTGGGAATTGAAGGGTAATCACCCACTCTCCATTTTTGGAGACGAGAAATTTTGAAAAGAAAATAATGTCATGGAATAGAAAAATTGATTAAGCGTAGAAGGAAAAAGATTCGTGGATTGGACAGCTCTTCATCAAATATCATAATACCTTTGGGCAGATTAAGGTTGGTTTCAGTTATTCATTAAAATGTCTTCTTCTTGCTTATGTCTGGAAGTTTGTTGGTGTAAGAAATCTGTGTTTCTTGAATGTTTTTGTTAAAAAAAATCTTTTGGTATTTTTGCATTATGATTTGTGTTGTGTTTTGGGAGTTTTCCTCAAGACCTCTTACTCTTGGGAGAGAAGAGGATCTTGTGGGTGGTAGCAGTGACAACCCTCGAGTGAGAGACTCTCTTTTGAGAGCGATCACAAGGGATCTTTGTGTGACCCTTGCTGCATGGCCTGTTTGTGCAATGGGGGTCATAAGGAGGGATATAAGGCTAGAATGCCTTTGGGGGGCATAAGGAATAAGGGGTTGAGATTCTTGATATAATTATTGTGCCATGAGGTGGCTTCTTGTTTATTTCATACTTGCAATTCTCCTCAGGGTATTGGTCCACTACCACCCTTTGAAAAGATCATCACCAAAGTGTGGTGCTGTGAAGCCAAGTTGGGAGTGTGTTTGAAAATCTGTATGCATTGCCTTCTATGTGTTTGCCTGTATGTTACCCGTCTAGGAATTGGTTCTCCGAGCTCGGGGGTGGCTACCAGTTAGCCTAGGCTGGGAGGTGAGCACTCCGTGGTCATATTTGTGTTTTCTATTATGCAGGAAAGTCAGGAGAAAGAGAATAGGAACCATGAAAAGACACAGAAGATTATTGTTGAAGATACTTAAATCCAGTTGCAAATATATGTTTAAATTTGTTATAGAAGTATGCCTCTTTCATAGAAAAGAGAAGCAAGTTGTAATTCTTGAAAATAGACTTGAGATTTATTGTTGTAGCTAAGCAAAGAAACATCCTGTAAATATGCAGAATATCTTAGAGTTGTAAAAGTTTGTTTTATTTCTACTTCTATTTGTGTTTCAGAAAAAGAAAAGCTTCTTTGAGTTGCATGTAAAAGCTTCTTTTGTATTATGGAAAAATTAGTTTCAAATGAATTTTATCTATATTCTACTTGTTGAAAAGTATGGGTTATTTTGCTAAAGAATTCTAAGTATAAAAAAAAAATAAGAGTGTTTTAAGTAATTGTTTTATTAGTGGAAAAATCAATGAATGTGTTTTATTCAGAATAGAATGATGTATTTTAAGAAAAAGAAAAAAATGTTAGAATAAAAGTTTAGCAAAAGATCTACTTCTATTTCTTTTATCAACAATTAGAATAAATAAATAAAAATAGCCTAAGTTTTATATCAATTATTTAAATATAAATATATATATATATATATATATATACTTAAATGTTTATTTGTGCACATGTAATTTTGGATTTACATAATGTGTTTCCCATTGTTATTTTGTTTAAAATTTTGTATGTAAATCTTATTTAAAAAATATATATATATATTTTTATATATTTTCACCCTTAAAACTTTTATATATATAAATTTATATAAATATAAATATATATATATACATATATATATATATATATATATTTATATATAATATATTTAAAAAAAAAAAAATTAAAAAAAAAGAGGGGAAATTGGGTTCCACGCGGGCCCCACTGTGTGTAAGCACAGTGAGGGCCGCGCGGCGCCCACTGTGTGCACACACAGTGCAGGCCGCTTGGCTCCCACTATGTGGACACACAGTGGACGGCCGCGGCTGCCACTGTGTGGCCACACAGTGGTGTGAGCCGCTAGCGGCGCCCACTGTGTGGACACACAGTGGTGCCGCGGCACCCACTGTGCGCCCACACAGTGGCGCCTTGGCCCTCCCTGTCGCCTACTTCGAACCTGCAGTGAAAATGGCCGCCGCCTTGGGGTTTCGGCCCTGTTAAAAAAATTCAGTGGTAAACAAAAAAAAAGAGATTAAACCCTAGCCCGGGTAGGGTTAGGGTTAAAGGAAATAAAATAATATGATAGTTTAAGAGTTGATAATATATTATAAAAAAAAAAAAGAACCCTAATTAGGGTTGAGAAAATATTGTTTATTGTTTTTTGGAAAGTTATTTTAGAAGAATTAAAGTTTATAAATATATGTAAATATATATATATCTATATATGGATATATATATATATATATAACTCTAGTATATTGTGGAAAAAGTATTTAATTATAAATAAATATATATATATATAATTCTGGTTATAATTTGGAGTAAGTAATTAACAGAAATTTAAATATGGTTGTTTAGACTTGTTAGTCATTTTGGAGATTGAATTAATTTTCCTCTCCTATTCCTTTATCATGATGGATTTAATAAACTTAATGACTAGGTATCTCGTGGAGATAAATTTTAAACCAGTTAGTTTTCCGCAAATAGAATTAAACAAATTACCGATGCTTGGTTCCTTTCAGAATTAGCTCGAATATAATTATGGGAATTTCATTAACGCTTGTCGTGTGAGCGAACTTGTTAATTAAATTAGTATTTTTAAAAAAAAATCGTTCCATTTTTTGCCCTAAATTTTGGGCATGACAACATTCTCCATTGTCCATTATCCACCGATTTCATGGCGGCTGATAACCCATCATGCGTTATCACCGTTTGACAGACTTTGCACATTCCCGAGGTAGATAGGAATAGTCTTCTTCATGCAAGATCCTTCATGCGCACAGAGCTTATGTGGAAACATGATCTATCCTCCATTATACTGCTAACTCATCACACAAAGATCACTGATTGAGTCACATAGACTTGACGTACTCCAACTGGAAATCCTGAAGTGGAAGCTACCTACCAACCGATAGTCATACAATGCTTCCATGTGCCGATTCCCATAACTACATGCCGATTCACCTTGAATGAATATGCCACTTCACTTTGGCATATAAATCGGTTCATACATATGCCAGTTCCTCTCTCTCTTCACCTATCACATGTGTCGGTTAACACCATGTCTCATATTGACATCAATGACAACATACAATATCATTATGTCTTCATATCGGTTCACATAATGCCAACAATCTCCCCCTTTGGCATTGATGGCAATATACAAAGATATCTTCTCTGCTTCACATCTTCTCCCATTTGCTACAGATATATTTTCACTTCACTCCTTCTCCCCCTTTGACAACAATGCCAAAGTGGAGGTACAAGCATCTCTATTCCATCATGATGCTCCCCCTGAGGAGTAGCATTCTTCAACACATCAATCAACCAAAAAATTGTCTTTCCAATACCGGACTGATGTGGAACAATACTTTTAGTTCACCTCCTGAAGGGGCAATACCCCTAATTCACCTCTCAAATGCACAAATGTTGTCTTTGGGAGAGGCTTGGTGAATATGTCTACTAACTGCTCCTTACTGGACACATGCTCCAATGCAATCTCTTTATTCTAAACCTTTTCCCTCAAGAAATGATACTTAAGCTCAAAATGCTTGGTTCTAGAATGTAAAACCAAATTCTTTGATATATTGATAGCACTTGTGTTATCACAGAATATACTCATCGGTTCAGATACAGGGATCTTGAAGCCTTCCAGTACATGCTTCATCCAGATTGTCTGAGTGCAGTTCATGAGAGATGCAACATACTCTGCTTCCACTATAGACTAAGAGATACAACTCTGCTTTTTACTCATCCATGAGACCAGTCTACCACCGAGAAAGAATGCACCACTAGTTGTGCTTTTCTGGTCATCCACATTACCTGCCCAATCAGCATCTGTGAATATTTTCAGATTGAAATCATTGTTGTATGGGTACCATAATCCATAGTCAATTGTTCCCTTCAGATACCTAAGAATTCGCTTGGCTGCAACCAAGTGGGATTCTCTTGGGCTTTTCTAGAACCTTGTAGTAATGCCAATTGCATGTGCAATATCCGGTCTGCTATGCACTACATAATGCAACTTACCAATCATTTATCGGTATTCCTTCTCATCAACTAGTGTGGAATCATCCTCTTTTGTCAATTTGGAACTGGTAACCATCGGTGTACCAACCAGTTTGCTATCTTCCATGCCAAAAGTCTTCAACACCTCTTTGACATATTTGGACTGAGTGATAAAGATTCCATCTTTCATCTGCTAGATCTGCAGTCCAATGAAGAACTTAATCTCCCCTATGAGTGACATCTCAAACTCTTTATTCATCTCATCAACAAACTCATGACTCATCTTGTCATCTCCTCCAAAGATAATGTCATCAACAAAAACCTCACAAATCAGGATCTGATCTCCTTCAGACTTCAAGTAGATATTGTTATCTTCACTTGTTCTCTCAAATCCAATCTTCAAAAGATGGGAATGTAGGCACTCATCCCAAGCCCTAGGTGCTTGCTTTAGACCATATAATGCTTTATGCAGCCTACATACCATGTCACTGTCTTTAGATAGGGAAAACCCATCTGTTTGCTCAATATACACCTCCTCTTCAAGTACACCATTTAGGAATGTAGATTTTACATCCATTTGATATACCTTGAACCTCTTAAAAGCTGCATATGCAAGGAGCATACGAACCCCTTCCAATCTGGCTACAGGAGCAAAGGTTTCTCTATAGTCTTCTCCTTCTTCTTGAGCATATCCTTTGCACACCAATATGGCTTTATTCCTAATCATTGTGCCATCCTCATTCAGCTTATTTCTGAACACCCATTTGGTGCCAATGACATTTTTATGCTCAGGTTTGGGTACCAAGGACCATGTACCATTTTTCTCTATCTGATCAAGTTCCTCTTCCATTGCCTTGATCCAGTCTTCATCTTTATGAGCCTCTTTGAATGATTTAGGCTCAAATTCAGAGATCATACATGAGTTTTCTCTAATCTTTCTTCTTGTAAGGATTCCTACATCCTTATCACCTATGATATGCTTGGGATCATGATTCAACTTGACATACCAAGGAATGATCTTAACTGGTTCTTCTTGCTTTTCTTCTTCATCCTCATCTTCATCAGTATCAGCATTCACTGGTTCAGGGACACTATTACTGGTACTTGGTTGGCTAACAACTGGTTCCTAGAAGGTTGCAACTGGTTTATTTACAACTTGCTCACTACCAATTTCCTCAGTCTTCTCAGAGGATTCATCAACTCTTACATTGATGCTTTCCATAATTCTTTGAGTCCTATTGTTGTAGCACTTGAAAGCTTTACTCTTGGTGGAATATCCTAGAAATATTCCCTCATCACATTTAGCTTCAAATTTGCCCTGATGTTCACTCCTCTTGATGTAACATTTGCTACCAAATACCTTAAAGTAGCTAACCACAAGTGTCTTACCGGTCCAATACTCATAAGGAGTTTTATCCTTACCCTTTTTTATGAGTACCCAGTTCATAGTGTAGAGTGCAGTGCTCACTGCTTCTCTCCAAAAGGTGTAAGCTACCTTTCCTTGAATCAACATGGTTCTAGCTGCTTCAACCACAGTCCAGTTATTCCTCTCTACTAGGCCATTCTGCTGTGGAGTCCGAGGGGCAAATAGCTATCTCCTAATGCCAAATTATTCACAATACTTGTTGAAATCACTGGAAGTGAATTCCCCTCCTTGATCGGTTCTGAGACATTTGATCCTTTTACCGCTTTCCTTCTCCACTAATGCTCTAAAATCTTTGAATTTCCCAAAAGATTCAGACTTGTCTTTCAAGAATGTGACCCACATCATTCTTGAGCAGTCATCAATGAGGATCATGAAGTACCTATCACCCTGCACACTTCTAGTTTTCATAGGACCACACAAATCAGTATGTACAAGATCAAGCAAGTTGTCAGCAATGAAAGATTTACCTTTAAAGGTTGAGGAAGACATTTTCCCCAATTGACACTCTTTGCATAAGGTATTATCTGGTTTGCTCAGCATCGGCAACCCTCTAACTACCTTGATCTTACTAGCCTTCACAATGTTATCGAAGTTCACATGGCAAAGTCTCCTATGCCATATCCAACTATCATCAAGCTTAGCCATCAGACATGTACTTATATTTGCATTCAGATGAAATAGGTTACCTTTAGTTTGCATATCAGTGGCCACCAATTTACCATCTTTTCCTTTGATTCTGCAAACTCCATTCTTGAATTGTAGAGTGAGGCCACGGTCATTTATCTAGGCAACACTTAGAAGGTTGTGTTTGAGACCATCAACCCAATATATATTGTCAGCACTACTCTTTCCATTCAAAGAGATGGACCCTCTGCCTTTGACCATGCATGGTGCATCATTGCCAAAGTGAACCACACCACCATCATACTCCTCTAAGGATAGAAACTTGCTCCGGTCACTAGCCATATGGTGAGAACAGTCACTTTCAATGATCCACTCATTGGAATTATCAAACCGGGAGACAAGAGCCTTCTTGTCTGCCACATCTTCCTTTACAGCAACAAACACAATGTCTTCATTCTCTTCATCTTCTGATTCCTCATCTGTGACACCTTCATCAACTGCCACAAAACAATTTCTCTAGTTTCCTCCTTTGAATTTCTTGAACCTTTCTAGTTTATCCTTGTTGTCACTATTAGGACAATTCATAGCAATATGTCCTATCCAATTACAAGAAAAACATTTCAAAGGGAGCTTACCTTTGTATTTACCAGTCCCTTTTGGAAATCTCCTGGCAAGAAGAGCTTCAAATTCCATCAAAAACTCTTCATCATTCATTTCTCTATCCTAATTAGGTTCCCCACTAGTGCTAGCCTCTTTTCCTTTTCTGGATGGTATAACAGAGGCTCTAAATGTTGATTCTATCTTTTGAACAGTGCCATCAAAACTATTCAGCTCATAGGTTGTCAACTTGGCTATGATGAAGTCCAAGGACACGTTAGACTTGTCTATTGATCTCAGCTCCTGAATAGCAGTGACCCTTATTACATAAACCGGCAATAGGGATCTCAGGACTTTGCTTACCATAGTGGAATCTTTTATTTTACCACCTGCACTCTTTATTTCTCCAACAACTATTTTGATTCTTATTCCATATTGTTGAATGGTCTCTCCTTCAACCATCCGCATGTCTTCAAACTTCCCTCTCAGGCTTTCTTCCTTAGCCTATTTTACATGCTCATCACCACCATAGATATTTTCAAGAGCATCTCATACCTCTTTGGGGTTTGCCTTGTCCTGAACATCAATAAACTCAATGTCAGATAGACTACTGATGAGGGCTTCCATGACTTGCCCATTTTCTTGTATCTCTCTCTTTTGGTCATCAGTGAGAGTACCCGTAGCAACAACATATACATTTTCAACATAACTCCAGTGTTGAACACCCATGCTTTTGATGAATATCTTCATCCTGTCTTTCCATATACCAAAATTTTCCCTGTTAAACTTTGGACCTTCCCTTCTCATCATTTGACTAGGATCTTTTCCTCAAGCGGTTAAGCTTACAACACAGAGGACCTGGAGTGCTTTGATACCAATTGATAACTCAATGATGAACCTACTAGTACCAAACTGGTACTAAAAGGGGGGGGTGAATCAGTACAAACACAAATACAGTCCAAAACCGGTTTGATAGCAAATACTCCAAATGACTGACAAACAGGGATACTGGTAAAACAGAGTGCAACCAGTAACATCCACTACAGCTCAATCAGTCATGAACCGGTCACTCAATAAGCTTCCCTCTTATCCCAATACTACAGTATCATTATATTCTCATGCATAAAAAGGTAAACCTGATCATCAGATCTTCACAACAGTGAGTTCAATATGTTTTATAGACAGGCATAAAACATAGAACCTTCATATGCTTAATAGGTAAAACAAAGCATCACAAGATAAAAGCATCTCACATGACACACATATTTTTCACGTGGAAACCCAACTAGGAAAAACCATGGTGGGGATGAATACCCACAAGCTGCTTTTTGAACTCTTTAGAAGTCCACTCTATTAGGAGCCTTGTCCAGTTAAAGACATTACAATAGGTTCTGCTAGGAACCGATCCTGTTAGGGATCACCAGGTTAAGGGATACCCGGTTAAGAGTTAAACCCGGTAGGGTCACCTTGTTAGAGGATTTCAAGAACTCAATAGCTAAAAGGATCTCCTAAGCTCTATAGCTTCTCAGAACTCATTAACCTCGAGTTACCCAGTTAAGGGATTTGAATCAAGCCTGTTAAGACCACCCTATTAAGGGATTTTGAATCAAGCTAGTTAAGGCTACCCTATTAGGGGATTTTATAATTGTTGAGGTGGTTAGAGATCAATAGGAATTACAATGATCTGTTAATAGCACTCAATGCTAATGCAGATCTGTTTAAGCTCCTCTTTACCTTCTACAGATTCACTTTGTAGGTATCACTTCTCTCCTTTGGTCTGGCAAGAATCACATATCACTTCCCTTGGATACACATTCACAACTTTTGCCAACAACCTTAGAAAGGAACACAACATCGACCTTATAGGAAACATACAGGTCGGTAGCAAAAACCCTAAACCCTAAACCTGTTAGGTTAAGCAATTCAAGCGGTTCAATCCTAACCGTTGAATCATACTGCATTAAATGAAACAATCTTGAATCGATCTCAAGACATTCTCCATCATCCATTATCCACCAATTTCATGGCGGCTGATAACCCATCACGCATTATCACCATTTGACAGACTTCACACATTCCTGAGGTAGATAGGAATAGTCTTCTTCATGCAAGATCCTTCACGCGCATAGAGCTTACGTGGCAACACGAACTACCCTCCATTATACTGCTAACTCATCACATGAAGATCACTGATTGATTCACACAGACTTGAGGTACTCCAACCAGAAATCCTGAAGTGGAAGCTACCTACCAACCGGTAGTCATACAATGCTTCCATGTGCCAGTTCCCATAACTACATGCCAGTTCACCTTGAACGAATATGCCGCTTCACTATGGCATATAAACTAGTTCATACTGTAGCATAGGAAATAGGAAATCATCACAAACAATATAAATATTAACCATTAGCTCAATCACGAAAGCTCATTGCAACGATCTATCCTAAACACACTCAATAAAGAAATAAAGATAAAACATTCAAAAGTAAATACTATGCAAACCATATGCAGATCTGAATGCTTCCTTCATGCGGCTCCATTGTTCTTCTTTCCTCTCCAAATAGTTTTTGTTGTGGATCTCACCTACAAGTGCACACACATGATTGAAAGCAAGTAGACAAGATGGTTGATCAAGAGTACTCGAAATGTGATTGATTAGAAATTTGATAATCTGATTAGGGGATTAGATTGAAGAAATTCATCCAATTTATAGAGAAATTGGAGAAAAGACAAGATTAGCATGATTCAATTCAAATGGAAATTCAAATCAAGAATAGCAAAATTATGACGTGTATGACAAATTGCTATGCAAGGATTTTATGACAATTTATGACAAATTTCTATGTCAAGAATTGATTGATTGTCAATTATGACAAATTATGACAAATTTCTATGTCATTCCCATGAAATTAGGAGAAAAATAGGAGAGAATTGAAATTAGGAATTAGAAAAATAGAAAATTGAAATTAGGAATTAGGAAATTAGAAAAAGAGGAAATTGATGAAAATTAGGAAATTAAGTGAATTAATTAATAATTTTTCATTTATTAATTAATTCACAAAGAGAGGAATATTTAGCCAATTAAATAAACATTTAATTGTGATGAGAAGACTTAGGATAAATAATTAATTTATTAATCCTAGAGAGAGAAATGACAAACAAGGTTAAATGATTAAATCATGAAACCCTAAAAGATGAATTAGCAATACGAGAATGACAATTAGGTCTTGATTGAAGATAATTGATTCTATTTGATTCTGATTAACAAAGGACCAATGTGATAAATGATTCGATTGATAAATATGCCAATTGACGAGGAACAATAACTAATTGATCCAAATTGACATAATGACGACAATCGATGATAAATTTATCGCAAGATGACAAAATTGACAAGAGGACAAGGATCGATGACAAAATAGATTGCAAGACGACAGGATTGAAAATGACCACGATCGATGACAAATCGATCGCAAAATGACAAGATCGAACATGACAATGACCGATGACAAATCGATCGCAAAACGACAAGATTGAAAATGATAAGGATTGATGACAAAATGACAAGATTGATAAGAGGACAAAACCCTAATTAGGATTGACGATGTCCAAAATGATGACAAATGAGCACGCATATTGATGCGATAGGAAAAGATCAACCAAAATCATGATTGAAGAGTGTTGTCGACAAGACCAAGTTCAAAGGCGAGATGAAGGAAGAATGCAAAAGAAAGACTCGATACTCCCAAATGATAAAGACCAAGTGCGAATCATAGGAGAAATGTTAATGCGATGCAAAAACCTAAAATAAGGCAATGCACAAATGTTAAAGTACGATTCCGCAAGCGTTGACCATTTTTAGGTGTCTACATTTTGCCCCTCTTTGAGACAATGCGATTCTAAGCGTTGTTTCAAAGAACAATAATGAAAATGCCCCAGACAATGACAATGACATATGCATGCCCCCTTGAAGAATTAGCCAGAAGCATGCAGAGAAGAGGCCAATTGATCGATAAAAATGATAGAAAATGATAGGAGCAAACAGACTGACAATCGGAGACCAAATGCACGAAGGACAAGCAATCAAAGATGCAAAAGACCGCAACCAACATAAGATGGAGAGGGTGCACGTCCATCTATGCACTGACAAAGATCTATAAATGAGACCAAGAGAGGGAAAATTGCTCATTTGCACTAGACAAAGAGGAGAATTTGTTGCTCTAGAAAAGGACACTTGCAGAGAGATGGCAAACATTCCAATGGAAGATCACCTTGGAGAATGTGTACACATATTCAGACAATTGGACGACACAGGAGCTGCGGTATGTATCTCAAAAACCCATGTTTTTAATTTCATGAATTTAACTTGCTTGCGGGACATTGTGGGGCCCACAAGGAGTGCAGAAACTGACTTTTGCGCTTGTGTAGGGCGAATCCTACACTTGTGTGAGGTCTTATGCGCTTGTGTAGGGAGACACAGGCGCAGGTTACAAGACACAGGCACAGTTGTGCATTGGAAACCCTAATTGTGGTCAAAACAGCATGCAAATGATCTGGAAAGGGGGGATAAGGGTAGGATAGGTCAGATTAGATGAAAGACACCCTGATTTGGACATGAAAATGAGGAAATGCAACCCATAGGAGAAAACTCTAAAACTGACCAAATATGCCCCAATTGTGATGCAGAGTCGACAGTATCCATTGATCACACGAGAGAACCGACCAAATTGCTTCATGCTACGACATAGACGCAGGAGCACAGAGAGAGATACCTTAGTAGGACTGGGGATATATTATGTTACATTCATGCCTGAGATTAGGGCAAACACAGGACTGCTTACCGCATTGGCAGAGCGATGGCATTCGGAGACTTCCTTGTTCCATCTGGCGACTGGAGAGGCGACTGTGACACTAGAGGATGTATGGTGTATCCTTCGCATTCTGATTCATGGAGAGATGATAGAGTATGACCCAGTGATAGGGAGAGATGCATTGTGCAGATTATTTGAGTGTGACGCAGATGATCTGGATATCGTAGAGAGGGAGATCGGTTGGGAGACCATGGCATCAGAGTATGATCGACGATATGTGGTGATAGCATGTCTACTAGCAGGAGACAGATGAGGACATGGATTCCCTATTGGATGGGGAAGAGTGCTAGAGCGGATGGTGATGGAGGGGATGGTGTATGCATGGGGACCATGTGTACTGGCTATGTTGTATTTTCAGCTGCATCAGATAGCGTATCAGGGAGTTCAGACTTTGAGCTGTGGAGTCACACTGCTACAGGTATGGGCTTTTGAGCACATAGCCATATGTTGACCGATTACAGAGAGACAGGTAGTACCACACCGACCATATGTGTACTACTATGGGGGAGCATTGAGACAGGGTCCTTTTGGATACATATTATATTGGCGACATGAGCTAGACAAACTGAGAGAGTTCATATGGAGGCCATATCGTGATTGTCCGAGATGGTCAGATGATAGTGAGGAGATACCTTATTGTAGATAGGAGAGGTACCTGATTGGGAAACCAGTGAATCACCAGAGAGTGATTGAGTTGTACCTGCCAGAGAGAGTCAGACAACAATTTGGAGAGAGGCGGGATGTACCTAGGAGGACTGCACACTTTGCCCGATCTCACAGAGAGACGAGTCAGTGGGGGAGTATGATTCAGCCACACATAGCATATACTAACTTCACATAGCTGCAGTAGAGACAGTGGGATTGGAGATCAGATGTGGTGGACGTCGGGATGACAGATGAGTATGAGAAATGGTTTGCACAACTACGGCCAGTGCCATTGACAAATCCGGATATTCCAGTACCGAGGCGACAGGAGGACTTCCCACTCACAGGAGAGGAGGAGGGAGATGATGAGGATGAGGAGGATGAGGGTGGGGATGAGGATGATGGGGATGATGAGGATGGAGATGAGGATGAGCCAGATTCAGGCGAGCAAGAGGCATTGCAGGATATACCCATTGAGCCAGAGACAGCTAGGACAGAGGAGATGGAGATGTGCAGGGCTATCATAGTGAGTTAGCAGGATCACATTGTGACATTAGAGAGATAGCAGGATCAGTCCAGAGCGGAGATAGCCAGACTCACAGTGGCTCGAGATGCAGCAATTGCTCAGGCACAGTGAGAGGAACAAAGAGTCACTGAGTATATTGGGTCGATTCGGGATGCTAGTGCACGTGAGATGGCACAAATGTTAGTAGAGACCAGAGAGGAGATATGCCATTGGAGGACACTATATGAGGGTGCAGTTCCACCAGAGTAGAGAGCTCCTTCATATCGGGCATGATCGAGGACAGAGAGCAGGGCACGCTCTCAGAGGTCATTGAGCAGCATGGGGGTGAGTGGACCTATGAGACCACCACAGCCAGGACCAGGAGGGACATCATCCGTGAGACATGGCAGGGATGAGGAGGACAGAGGGAGCACCCAGTGATAGAGGCACATGCTCCTTATGACAGAGACAGATGGACATTATGTAGTTTGACATTTTGTAGTCAGCCTGCGGGCCATACTTAGGACAGACAGTCCAATTTTGTACTCTGATATTATTGTGACATATGATATGATATGTATCGATATGATGGGATGCAATGTGTTATGACTAATAGTTATTTTTCATGTATGGATGACTTATGCACTATTTATGTACCATTGTGGAACATGTATGGATATATATATTTTTTATGTGTTTTTGATGCATTGATAATATGAAATGGATAAAATGTTTGATATGATGCTTGGTGTAATACAAATGTACTAACCAAATGGATGTAGGATGCAGCATATGTGTTTGGGGAAATTAGAGCACTAGACCGAACTGACTATCCGAACTGACAGAAGAAATGTTAGTAAGAAGGAAATGAAACAGAAGACAATTAGAGACGAAAAAAAACTTGCTTTCAGTAATGCACTTTGTAGGTGAGAACCTTTATTTTTATGTAGCAAAACGGATGCGTAGCATCATGGCATTGAAGGCCAGAGCTGAAATGCAACCCTTTTTACAAAAGACAGACACATCACAGACAAACAACAATCACAACAAAAAAGAAAAGGACCATGAACCATCCCGGTCACTCTAAATCACTCAGTGACATCATCGAGCAACATAGGAACATGACCGAAGCCAAAGATAAATTAGTAAAAAGATAAGATGCACAAATTCCAATAAATTAGACAAACATCTTGATCTTCATTGTCAAAAGTTGAAAGTGCTGAGAGGACGATCATGTTGTCTGGTTTCAGGACATGCGGTACCCCGTCTAAGACAGGACACAGTCTGCTTTTGAGTATACCACACCCTGTATAAGACCCATGATATTAGTGACAAGGACGAATAAATTTGCAGTTGAGTGATATGACAAGTGCGATCAATTTGAATGTCTGGTTTGATTGAAAAGCTCATCTGTTTAAGCGTGATTTCATTAAAGCGCAGTGTTTAATTGTGTGTCATTGGATGTATACTCAGCGATCAGTCTATGCACCAAGAGAATATTTATTGCAAAATGCTTGGAAAAAATTTTTGTTCATTTGTTTAGGACTTGATTTGATTCTTTTTTGGATTATTTCAGGACATTATTCAATTTTTTGGATTTTTTTTAAGGATGTTTTTAAATGTTTTTGAGATTTTTTCAGGACATTTTTAAATATTTTTGAGATTTTTTCAGGACATTTTTAAATGTAAAAGTTCCAGTGATCGATCATGACAAGGGGAACACACCCAATGCGCATCTAAAAGACATACATAGACCGGGACCAAAACATATGTACAAGCAACCAGAATATGCAAGACAATGATGTTGACCAATAACAGGCCTGGAATAGAACATTGGGTCAAGACAAAGATAGATGTGAGAAACCGGCTGAGAGAAAGCATAGATTAGAGGTCATGACAGATGACGAAGCAACGATCTCATGTTACACATGGCACCTGTTTGCCAGGTTTTCACCAAGGTACTTGCCCCAAGCGCCTGTTTGCCAGGTTTTCACTAGAGGGCGAATCATTTTTCTTTACTTTTTGTTTTTTTTTTTTGCTCTTTTTTTTGCTTTTTCAATTTTTTTGTATTTTTTTGTTTTTTCCATTTTTTTGTATTTTTTCAAGATCATATTTCAAGAAGTGCTGATAGAAAATTATGCCCAGTACTTGCGAAGATGCATGTTGTTTATAGGATCAGACAAAGGTTCACCTTCTGGGGTAGCAAGCTGATATGCCTTCGAGCCATATGCTGCAGTTACTATGAAAGGCCCAACCCAATTAGGTTCAAACTTGCCTTTGATGATGTCAGTAGACTATGCATTATTAGGGTTTGCCTTTAAAACCAGATCTCCCACTTCGAAGTGTCACCCTTTGACCTTCTTATTATAAGAGTGACGGAGACGGTTTTGATATACTTGCAAATGTGTCAGAGTTGTCTGACGTTTCTCATCTAACATCTCAAGTTGATGCAACCGAGAGACTCTTTGTGTCTCATCATCAATCAGATGTTGCAAGGAAACACGCAAGGAAGGAATCTCCACCTCCAAAGGTAAAATGGCTTCCGCACCATACACCAAGGAATAAGGTGTTGTGCTAGTAGGTGTGCGGATAGAAGTGTGATAGGCCCATAGTGTTGGATTCAACTGTACATGCCAATCTCAACCAGCGTCATTGACAACCTTCTTCAGGATCTTGATAATGGTTTTATTTGATGCTTCGGCTTGACCATTCCCCTGTGGATAGTATGGAGTGGAGAATCGATGTTGGATATGAAACTTTTCACAGAGTTCCTTGACATCTTTATTCCTGAAGGGACGACCATTATCTGTGACTATGGCAAGGGGAACCCCATACCGGCATATGATATAATTCATCAAGAATTTTGAAATTTGGACACCAGTGATATAAGTCATGGGGATGGCCTCGATCCATTTTGTAAAATACTTTGTGGCTGTAATGATGAACTTGTGTCCATTTGCAGATGTCGGGTGAATCTTCCCAATAAGATCTAATCCCCATTGAGAAAAGGGCCACGGAGATATGACAGAATGAAGTTCTTGGGCTGGTGCATGAATGTAGTTTCCATGAATCTGACATTTGTAGCACTTCTTAACAAAATCATGAACATCTTTTTTGAGAGTGGGCCAATAATACCCAGCACGAATCAACTTTTTGGCTAAGCTTAGACCATTGAAATGGCCCCCACATATACCATCGTGAACCTCATGTAAAGCCATTTGTGCTTCATCAGAATCCAAACACCTGAGGAGGGTATGGTCAAAGGAACATCGGTAAAGGGTGTCGACAATGATGAGATATTTGGCTGTCTGTCAGATAAAGGCTTGGCGTTGGTTAGTGGAAAGGTTAGGTGGTAAATATTGATAGACGTCATTGTACCATGGGGAGTTGGGACCAACAAGAACGCACATCACATCTGTTGTCAGAATGTCAAAAGAAGGAACCAGCAATTGTTCAACTAAAAATTCACATTTGTCCATATTGTGGGGCATATTCAACATGGAAGCAATCGTAGCCATCGCATCTACCGACTTGTTTTGCATTCTTGGAACTTGACTGAAATGGATAGCCATGAATTTGGTTTTGAAGAAATCTACCATATGCTTATAGGGAATAAGCTTTTCATCTTTTGTTTCGTAGTCATCATTCACTTGTTGGATGACTAATTGAGAATCTCCATAGACTTGCAAATGCGTGATGTTCCAGTGGACTGCTACTCGGAGTCCTATGACCAGTGCTTCATACTCTGCAATGTTATTGGTACAATGAAAATTTATTCTCTAGGACTTTGGAATAGCATCACCTTGAGGGGTGACAAACAAGACGCCTGCTCCGGACCCAAACTTGGTATGGGACCCATCAAAGTATAACTTCCATTCATTAGAGGATGTGAAAGCAAAGACTGATTCATCTGGAAAATCGGTCAACATGGGATGATCATCAGAAATAGGAGCCTCTACAAGTTGATCTGCTATGACTTGTCCTTTTATCACCTTTCGCTCCATATATTCAATGTCAAATTCACTGAGAATCATGACCCACTTTGCTAGGCGACCCGTCAAAGCTGCTCGGCTAAGAAAGTATTTTAAGGGATCAATTTTTGCAACCAACAATGTTTGGTGGCTTAACATATAATGTCAGAGCTTCTGTGTTGCAAATACCACTGCTAAGCATGCCCTTTCAATAGGTGAATAATTTAGCTCATAGCCTACTAGTGTCTGGCTGATATAGTAAATAGCTCGCTCTTTGCCGTTCTCATCCTGTTGGGCCAAGAGAACTCCTAATGCCATTTCAATTGCAGAAATATACAATATGAATGGCTTTCCTTCTATCGGAGGCATTAGAATAGGCGGCGACAGCAAATAGTCTTTGAGAGCTTGAAAGGTTGATTGACAGTGCTCAGTCCATTTGAAAGTGACACCTTTGTGCAGTAGATGTTGGAATGGATGACATTTGTCGGCCAAATGAGCTATGAAGTGGCAGATTGACTGGAGCTTTCCTTGCAGACTACGTAATTGACGGAGATTAGAAGGAGGAGGCATATCCATTATTGCTTTAACCTTGGCAGGGTCGACCTCAATGCCTCTATGAGAAACAATGTACCCTAGTAATTTGCCAGCTGTGACACCAAAGACACACTTCTTTGGATTGAGTCTGAGCTTGTATGTCTCCATTCAATCAAAGATTAGGCCCAGGATGGCTAGATGACTATCTCTGGTGATAGATTTGCATAACAAGTCATCAACATAGTCCTCCATCAAAGTGTGCATGAAATCATGAAAAATTGTCGTCATTGCTCTTTGATATGTTGCGCCTACATTTTTAAGACCGAAGGGCATCACATTCCAACAGTAGGTAACCCAAGCACAGGTGAATGCTATCTTATGTTGATCTTCAGGAGAAATGCGAATTTGGTTATAGCGGAGAAACCATCCATCAATGAAAGCATCTCGTATCCAGCAGTCATGTCAACTATGATGTCAATATTTGGCAATGGAAAATCATCTTTAGGGCATGCTTTATTGAGATCCCTAAAATCTGTGTAGATTTTGATGCCCCCAGTTACTTTCCTAACTGGTACTAAATTTGAAATCCAGTCCACATAATCGATGGGTCTGATAAAGCCCACATCCAGTAATTTTTTCAGTTCCACCTTGACCAAAAGAGCCACCTGGGGATGCATCTTTCTAAGTTTCTGTTTGGCAGGCTTGGCATCAGCTTTTAGTGGCAAATGATGAAGAACCAATTCTGGATCGAGGCCAGGCATATCTGCATAGGACCATGCAAAGCTGATCTTCTTCTCAAGAAAGAAATTGACAAAATCTATTTTTTCTTGTTATGATAGAGAAGCAGCAAAATGAATGACCTTAGGGTTGTTAGGTGTACCCAAATTGATTTCCTCAGTCATTTCCACTAGCAATGTTGATTTGTCCTGACTTGATAGGGGTATGTCCACTCTTCCACCTTTGGGCGCCTCAGAGAGGTTTTCACCTGCAGGTATGTCTTTTATTTTGACTTTTGTATGATCAGAGAGTGCCTTACGGTTTTCACTCAAAGATCTATTCTTTTGATTTTTTACTTTTTCTTTTCTTTTTTCATTTTGATGACTGGAAGAGGGAGTTGACTCCCCAAAATATGCTGTGGAATCTAGGTCAATAGCAAATCCTGCCTTATGATCACCTTGTGGAATGCCTTCCCGTAGTCCAAGGAATTCTGCAATTGCTTCATCATTTTGAAAATAGTCCAATGTGAGCGGTTCTTGTTGGTCATGTTGGATAAGCTGGGGATAGATGAGGGGCATGTCATCATCGGTTGTAAGGAGAGAGAGGGCTGATATGGTAAAGATATGAACATCTGTGGTATCACTATCTGAACTGCTTTTATCAGATTCGGAGCTTGGATCCCAGAATGACTATATCCAAGCATGAGGACATGTTTTAGGAAGAGGAGTTATTTCATGTTTGTCTTCCATAGGCAAATTATCAGGGTCAATGAAAATATTGTCGAGGGAATAGGAGCTAGAAGAAAAAGAACTCCACTTCCATTCATTGGAATCAGTTTCGGGTCGGTTATCCTCAGGTGTTATTTCATCATCAGAGTCACGCCCTTTTCTACATGTGGGCACTTTGGTATATGTAGATCCAATTCGCAATGGTACAAAACCTAACCCTAAAGTTGGAGGTCGCCTCTTGGGTATGACAGGTTCTAGCCTTCCATTGTTGTTCAGGCCTAAGCCACTACAGCCGTCATATCCTTTCTTTTGCAGCATAGTAAATCCTTTGCCGTATCGTTCCACTGGCAACCTGACAGGTGGGGTCTCAGTTGGATCTTTGTAAAGCCAATCTATGACATCATCATCTACAGTTTCTTTTTCAAGTTCACCCCATCTTGTAAATGTAGTGGGAGGCTGATATTGAATAATGACCTTAGGTTCCTTTTGCAATAAATGCAGTTTTCCATATGATTTTGGAGATATTGGTAAATTCCCGATGAGGAATGTTTGATCCATTGAATATTCTCCACACCCTTGGTCCTGTATCTTCAATTTTCCCTTGACAGCATCTAACAATTGATAAGGATCCACATAGCTATGTGATTTAGCCTCTCTATTGACTGGGACTTGCTGCTAAGGGGTGTCCTTTAGAGTAGCACAAAATTGAAATGGATTAGGATCTCCTAGAATTGTTATCTCAGTTCCATTGTAAGAATATTTTAAACATTGATGATAGGTGGATGGAACTGCTTTCATTGCATGGATCCATGGACGGCCAAGGATCATATTATAAGGGAGATCAAGGTCTAGGACCTGTAGGAAAGTGTATTCTATTACTGGACTGACTCAGATAGGCAATGTAATTATCCCTTTGGATGGGTGCTCAGCATCATCATATGCTTTGATTGTTATTCTTTTAGAAGCATCAATGTCATTTTCTGTATATCCAAGGCCAATGACCACTCTCAAGGTACAAATATTAAGACCCGCTCCACCATCTATCAAGACTCATCAGATTTTGTAGTTATAAACAAATACTTCCAGGTGTAAAGGATCATTGTGAGGGAGCTTATCAGGTGAGATATCATTGTCAGAAAATGCGACATTTTGGGAAACAGCTAGATGTCCAATCCGGGCTTGAAACTGGTCAACATCAATATCTGTCGGGACAGTGGACTCAATTAAAGCTTTATCCAGGACTGCACAATGCATGGGGGACATTTTTAATAACTCAAGGATTGATATTTGTGTAGGTGTCTTTCCTAGATGATCCAAAAGATTATACTGACTTGCAGGAGTTGCCTTGGGAGGAGCTGCAGGAGCTCCTTTCAGGACTATTTTGGATCGACGAGTGGTGACTGCGTAAGAAGGATCTTGTCCCTTTATTCTCAGGGTGGAAACATACTCATTTGATGCACGAAAATAATTAATGACATTGTCATAACCAGTATTTGCATAATTTGTTGTTTGGGCAGAGTTGGAAGAAGACGCTTTACCCTTGTCATGATCAAGCAAAGGATTTTTGAAAATAGTATGATCAGTGTTAGAGGTCGCATGGGGTGGATCTACCTCAATTACTCCTTGCTCTAATAAATCTTGAATCATATGTTTCAATTGAAAACATGACACGGTTTTATGTCCTTTAGACCGATGATACTCACAGTATGCATTATCATTCCACCAATGCGGTTTTACCACTGGTTCTGCCTTGATATCTGGTAGCTTAATAAATTTTGCTTGTATTAATTGCTTCATTACCGACTCAATAGGCTCTCCCAATGGTGTAAATTGTCGAGGAGGCCCATCCCTTGATCGGAAAGGTTTGTGCTGCTGGTTTTGGAGTTGGCCTTGTTGTTGATTATATTGTTGAGTATGTTGTTGCTGAGTAACATTGCTCATTGGTGCTTGATTTTGTTCCATAGTTGACATATTAGGAACACTCAACTTCTTGATCATGAATGGGGGTTGATTTGCATTCACCGCTCTTGCATCAACAACACCATCATTAGTGACATTCTTATTTTTATACCAAAATCTATTTCTATCGCTGAATAATTTGTGTTGTCACTGTCTTTATTGAGCTTGATAATTCCTTTAGCTACAAGAGCCGTTTCAATGCTCATTCCTTTCTTAATGAGTTTCTCTATAGTACTGGGACTTTTCAATTTTATCTCATACATCATTTCTGGGACCAAATTCTAGATAAACAGATTCACTTGTTGTTCTTCGGGTATATCGAGAGAAGAACGACTATACAAGCTTCGCCATCGTTGCAAGAAAGTCACTAATGATTCAACTTTCTTTTGCTTGGTGTTACATAAGTCTGACATGGTCACATCACTGTCAATGTTGAACGTGAAATGAGATAAAAACTTTTGAGCCAATTCCAACCAAGTCTTTATATTTCCTGGCAGATGTGAATACCAATCCATGGCTTGTCCCATGAGACTTCGTGCAAATAATCACATTAAATATGTCTCCTCATAGCTTACTTCCGTACATGCCATGAAAAATGCTCGAATGTGATCTTTTGGATTGCCATTCCCTTTATATTTCTCAAAGTTAGGTGCCTCAAAATGCTTAGGGAATGGAGGCATGTATACACTCTTGTCAAACGGATTAGGACATAAATCTTGATCTATATACAACTTCTTTGTTACTTTAGTTTCTAATGCGTCAACTTTTTGTTGCAACTTCTCAAGTTGTTGCGCAATTGTATCAGATTTTGGAGGTCCATCATTAATCCCGATGGGTATTCTTTGTTGATACATCGCATTTCTGATCGGTTGTTGATACTCTGAAATGGCCGTTTTTGGTGTCTCTGACATATAATGCTCTTGGTACATCTCTTGTTGTTGCGGTTGTGCTATGCCTTGATATCGACCTTGTTGTTGTGTTTCTTGTAGCCTAGGTTGATATTGCAATTAAGTATGTTGTTGATATTGCATAGGCGCCAATTGCGGTTGTGAAGTAGGATAGCTTGTTTGCCTTGGCACATATTGTGGCACATGTTGGTGTTGAGGCTGACGGATCGGAATTTGTTGACTTTGTGCCAATTGTTTTCATGGTGTATATCCCATCATTTGTAAAAAACTTTGTTTAGGTGGTTTTCGTTGCTTCTCCTTAAGATGGGGTATAGCACTTGCATTAACTTGCTGTGTTTTTTGTCCAATCCATTGTGATGGTTGCAAGTTTGCATTAACTTGTAATGGTGCCGAAGGCACTGCAATTTGTTGTCGAATGTGAAATTGTTGTTCTTGTGCATTGCTAGTTTGCACATTCGATTGTACCTTTTGTGTATTACTCAATTGTTGCAACAATTGTTGTTGGTGCAAAACACTATCCGTAGCTCTTTGTGTCGCCATTATTGAAGGATCTGTCGCAATAGTGTTTGGCAAAGATATTGAACTTAACAGGACATAAGAACTTTGTTGCATCATGGAATTGTTTTGGACATTGGTGATATCAGGCATTCCAGTTGTGAAGCTTTCCTGCATCTTAGATTTTGATCCAATTTTATGCATGTAAGGAACCACTTCTTATTGAGGGACAGTTGTCACTATTGGTGTGGTCTTCATTTGATCTTGTGTTACAGGTGTTGTGTTGAATAATGGATTATTTATTGTCTCAAATGGTGACTTTTGAGGAATAGTCACTGTTAATGCCTTTGAAGCACGTTTACTCATCAAGGTAGGTTGAGTTGCTTCTTGTGTATTTTCTTCATTTGGATGCGGAGAGAAACTTAACAACTCACCACCTTGTTGTTCTTGCACATTAATTTTCTCACTTGAAGAGGTCACATTACTCATCATGTTAAGATACTTTTGTGGAAACATCTTAAAGACCTTGTTCAAGAACTTATCCATCTTTTTTGTTATCTTTGGATCTTGAAGGAACATGTCAATATCATTAGAAGCATCGGAATCGAATGAAGAATCTAGTTGGACATTTGGATTCGTTTCTTGTTGAATGCCTTGATCTGAACCAAATCCTTGCGAAAGTGTTTGTTCTTCATATAATGTTTGAGTTTGAATGTCATGTTGCAGGTGTGGTTGATTCCAATTGAAAGGTGCACTTCCTCTTGGAGTTGGTGGAACACTCCCATGTCCTGGTTTCATAGGTACAAACACTGGTTCATATAATGGAGGTGGTCCAAGTTGAACCGTTCCATATGGTGGTAGAGATGTGTTTGATGAACCTTCAAATTGTACTGTTTGACTAATTTGAAACTGCGAATTTGCTATGTTGTCCATGGGTTGATACGTTGGTTTGCCCATCTTTTTAGATTTTGATCTTGTCTCAATAGGCATGTCACTTATGCAAATGCAATGTTTTTGGAATTTTCAAAGATAATGTATGATATGCAACTAAGTGCAAACTTAAATAGATGAAAATGCAATCTATGACAAGAATGCAACCTATGTTTTTGGTTGTTTTTGAAGATTTTGACAAACTTATGAATGCAAATCTAAGAGAGGGACCCTTGGGAAATTGGAATGATGTCTAGACCTCAAAGGAAAAAAGGAATTAAGTGACAAAGGACAAGATGACAATGTCTCCCCTGTATGCTTGGATACTAAGCTAGGTTTGACGAAATGACATGGATGACAAAAGGACAAAAGGTTTGATAAGGTCTAGACTTCCTAACAATGACTTAGGGTTTATCAAAGATTTGGATTACTCAAGTATGACAAAACCTATTTTTGAGACTATATGCAAAGGGACAATTACTATGCAAATGACCATAATATGATATGATAATGACCTAAGCTTGATCAAGAGACCTACGGTATGCAAATATGAATGTATGAAAATGATATGACTTTAATGCAAGAGGACACATGCAAATGGATGACTCTTATTGATATGCAAAGGAGTATGACCTAGATGAAATTTAACCTTGATAGTTAACAATGACTTTGCAAAATGCAAAGCTAAGATGAACCTAAATCTAAGTGACATGCATGTTGAGACAAGATTTCGGACAATTTTTGACAACCATGTTTGAAGGTGTATTGAAATTTGTTGGATGAAATGTTCTTGTGTTTTTAGCCTTGTTTTGAATCAATTTGCCTTGTTCTTGAAATGATATGCAATTAAACTTTTGACAAGCAAAGAAGACAAGATATTTCAACTTAGACTCAAGACAATCATGCTCATTCCCACATTTCTTATGGTAGGCAAGGACATTAGGTACTTGAGAGGTAGACTTGTTATGAGATTCAAGGAGAATACATAGATGCTTGACCCCACGGGCTCCCCTCCACGGCACTCACTTCTTAGGGCAGCCAAGCATCAGTCCCCATGGAAATCTCCCCATGGCGAACTTAGTATCTCTTCCAAGTATCCGAGCTTGTCCTTCTCAAGCAACTAGAAGGGTTTTTGGCTTCTAAAAACATGGTGTTTAGTAAGGATTTTTGTTAAGTGTTACTCCTTGATGTCACGCAAGCGTGATTGAGACATTAAGCCCATCAAGATACCAAACAAATGTAGTCACGCAAGCATGATTTAGACCGTGAGGTCCTACTTAGATGTTGATATGAGAAAGAGTCCAAGGGTCATCACTTCCCAAGTAACTGCAATTCCCACGTAACCCTTCCTTCAAAGCTTTTGCTCATCAGGTATTTGTTTATAGTGAGTTAGAATGCCAAGGTATTCTAGCCGTACTCACTTTGGGTCATTCCCTTCTCACGATTATCACTTGCTTGCAAAAGAAAAATGGTCGGGAAGGCAGGCTCTCTAAAGGTGACACACAATCAAAACAATGAGCATGGTATCGAAGATCTGGATTTCTGATCACCCTAAGAAGGATGAGAGCATACTCTCCTACTCCAATGTCACACTCAACAATCAAAGCAAATAGATGTTCACTCCAACCTATTTAGAAATCACTAGGTGCCTAAAAATTAACTGCAAACACCAAGTTTAGTTGTTTCTCCAAGGCAACCTGCAAAACCCAAGTTAGAAGTTTGAGGTGTTTATTCTTTGACTATCGATTTTGCATAAAACATGTTAGTAATTTCATTTGTTTTCTTTTCCATGCGTATGCCAAGATGCTACACAGATAATTAGTGCCAAAAACCAAAACACAGAAAATAGAATGCAAAAAAAAAAACAATTTTCAAGTAAAACACTGCATTTTTACCTCTGTTCTGGATTTTACACAGGCGCAGAACTCATGACACAGGCATAGAATGTATGACATAGGCACAGAATGTCTTCAACACAGGCGCAGGATGCTCAACACAGGCACAAGTTGTCTTACACAGGCGCAGAAGTCCCCAGAAAACCCTGCATTGCCCTGTTTTTGGGTTTTTGACCTGCAAATCAACTCAAAAGCACTCAAAAACATAGTTAAGGGGTTAGATGGTTAGTGTTCACATCGGGTTCACCAATTAATGTAGCATAGGAAATAGGAAATCATCACAAACAATATAAATATTAACCATTAGCTCAATCACGAAAGCTCATTGCAACGATCTATCCTAAACACACTCAATAAAGACATAAAGATAAAACATTCAAAAGTAAATACTATGCAAACCATATGCAGATCTGAATGCTTCCTTCATGCGGCTCCATTGTTCTTCTTTCCTCTCCAAATAGTTTTTGTTGTGGATCTCACCTACAAGTGCACACACATGATTGATAGCAAGTAGACAAGATGGTTGATCAAGAGTACTCGAAATGTGATTGATTAGAAATTCGATAATCTGATTAGGGGATTAGATTGAAGAAATTCATCCAATTTATAGAGAAATTGGAGAAAAGACAAGATTAGCATGATTCAATTCAAATGGAAATTCAAATCAAGAATAGCAAAATTATGACATGTGTATGACAAATTGCTATGCAAGGATTTTATGACAATTTATGACAAATTTCTATGTCAAGAATTGATTGATTGTCAATTATGACAAATTATGACAAATTTCTATGTCATTCCCATGAAATTAGGAGAAAAATAGGAGAGAATTGAAATTAGGAATTAGAAAAATAGAAAATTGAAATTAGGAATTAGGAAATTAGAAAAAGAGGAAATTGATGAAAATTAGGAAATTAAGTGAATTAATTAATAATTTTTCATTTATTAATTAATTCACAAAGAGAGGAATATTTAGCCAATTAAATAAACATTTAATTGTGATGAGAAGACTTAGGATAAATAATTAATTTATTAATCCTAGAGAGAGAAATGACAAACAAGGTTAAATGATTAAATCATGAAACCCTAAAAGATGAATTAGCAATACGAGAATGACAATTAGGTCTTGATTGAAGATAATTGATTCGATTTGATTCTGATTAACAAAGGACCAATGTGATAAATGATTCGATTGATAAATATGCCAATTGACGAGGAACAATAACTAATTGATCCAAATTGACATAATGACGACGATCGATGATAAATTTATCATAAGATGACAAAATTGACAAGAGGACAAGGATCGATGACAAAATAGATTGCAAGACGACAGGATTGAAAATGACCATGATCGATGACAAATCAATCGCAAAATGACAAGATCAAACATGACAACGACCGATGACAAATCGATCACAAAATGACAAGATTGAAAATGATAAGGATTGATGACAAAACGACAAGATTGATAAGAGGACAAAACCCTAATTAGGATTGACGATGTCCAAAATGATGACAAATGAGCACGCATATTGATGCGATAGGATAAGATCGACCAAAATCATGATTGAAGAGTGTTGTCGACAAGACCAAATTCAAAGGCGAGATGAAGGAAGAATGCAGAAGAAAGACTCGATACTCGCAAATGATAAAGACCAAGTGTGAATCATAGGAGAAATGTTAATGCAACGCAAAAACCTAAAATAAGGCAATGCGCAAATGTTAAAGTACGATTCTGCAAGCGTTGACCATTTTTAGGTGTCTACACATACATATGCTGGTTCCTCTCTCTCTTCACCTATCACATGTGTCGGTTCACACCATGTCTCATATTGACATCAATGACAACATATAATATCATTATGTCTTCATGTCGATTCACATAATGCCATGTCGGTTCACATAATGCCATGCCGGTTCACATAATTCCAACAAAATCTTCTCAAGAAAATAATAATCCCAACGAGACAACTACTCAGTTTTAAAGCCGAGAAAATCTTACCCATAATTACTAAAAGTTGCCTTCATTACTCCTCATTTGTGTGACCTTACTTTGAAATGATTGTGCTGAAGCATGCCTTAAATGTTAAGTCACTTCACTTCTGACACAGCTGATCCTCACACATACTTGCCATAAATGGCAGATTTCAAATCATTGAAGAAAGAATATTCCTCCCCTCGGCGGTTTTTTATCATGTTCTAAAAGTCCACGTCGTCACCACGTGGCAAGTCACATGTCTTCCAAGAAACCTATACATAAAAACCTGACCCTTGTGAAACCATCACAACACAACACTAACATGACAAATCTTGAACTTTGAACCTTGAACCAAAAAGGTTCAAGTTCAAGGTTCAGAGAATGCAAAATGCCGACAAGGACTAGTAAGACTGAAAATTGCGCGGGAGGAAAAACATTTAAAACAATGCCCATTGAACTTTGAACCTTGAACCAAAAAGGTTCAAGTTCAAGGTTCAAGTTCAACGCAGTGAAACTTAACAATGACCGAATTACATGAGCAAAATTTTAAACAAATTTCTTGACCAATGAATTAGATAAGCATTACTTCAAACCAAGGACGCATATGGAATGGAAATTTTATATGGGCCCAACACTCATCAGATGTGAATTCTCCACCATGATCTGATCTCAAACATTTAATCTTCAATCTTGTCTCAGTTTCCAGTTTAGCTTTAAAGGTTTTAAACTTTTCAAATGCTTTAGATTTTTTCTTTAGAAAAGTAACCCACATCATTCTAGAATAATCATCAATGATTAGCAAGAAATATCTATCACCTTGAAAACTTTTAACTCTAGCAGGGCCATACAAATCAGTATGAATAAGATCAAGAACATCATTAGATTTATCTTGTATACTCCTAAAAGAGGTTCTAACCTATTTACCCATTTGACATTCTTTACATATCGGATTATAGGGCTTCATAATCTTAGGTATATCTCTAACTACCTTAGTTGAGCTGATCTTTACAATGCAATCAAAATTCACATGACACGGCCTTCTATTCTATAGTCAACTTTCATCAATCTATGTAATCAAACATGTCTTCTCGCTGCAATTCAAATGAAATATATTACCTTTTATCTGTGTATCGGTTGCAATCTCCAAACCAGTTCTGTTAATGATTTTGCATTTTCCATCCTTGAACTATAATCAAAATCCCTTATCCACCAATTGTCCTGCACTCAAAAGATTATGCCTTAAACCTAAAAACATAATAAATATTGTCAGTATTGTTCTTACCATCCAATGATATAGTTCATTTTCCTCTTATCATACATGCTTTGTCATCTCCAAATCTAACTAGACCACCATCAAATTCTTGCAAAAATAGAAACTTCCCTTTATCTCCAGTCATATGATGTGAACAACCGCTGTCAATTACCCAATCAACCTTGTCTTGAATTTTAGCAAAAAGTGCCTTCTCTTCAGGTACATTCTCTTCCAGTTCTAGATCATCTTCTTTGATATCCATGAACACCCATTCCTTCCCATTGCCAGAACCACTAGCAAAGTCTTTTGTCGGTTCATCATCAGAATCAGTAATGCCTTCCTCATCTGCTATGTAACATGATTTGTCTTTGTTTTTCATGTACTTATACTTGTTTTGATATACAAGGTTAGGCTTAAATGATCTTTTAACTCTTTCTTCAAATCTTGAATTCCTTTCAGGACATCTAGATGTAAAATGACCAATCTTATTACATGCAAAACATTTAAAAGGTGTTTTTCCTTCATACTTACTTCCTACCGGTCCTTTAGGTACCCTTCTAGAAAAAAGTGCTTCAAGTTTCTCAAACTCTTCATCTTCTCTCTTCAAATCATCCAATTCCTTTGCATACAAATCTTTCCAATCTTGCTTACCAATTGCAGATGTAGATGCATGAAAAGAAGGTTCAGTCTTCACAGCTCCAAAAGGTCCAAATTTTTCAAGTTGAAAAGCAAATAGTTTCCCAACCAAAGTATCTATGTTGACAGATGTATTAGCCATTTTTCTCAACTCATTAATAGCAGTAGCCTTCATTTTGTAATCCAGTGGTAGGGCTCTCAAAACTTTAGAAATAATTTTATCTTCTCTTAGAGTTCCACCACAACATTGAATTCCCATAACAATCTCATTTACCCTTTCCATGAATGCAGTAATCCTTTCATCTTCTTCCATCTTTAGGTTTTCATATCTCACCCGATAACCATCAAGTTTAGCAATCTTCACTATAGGGTCACCTTCATTAAGAGTCTCCAACTTATCCCATATAGCCTTTCCAGATGATTTGTCAGTTAATCCCATTATTTGCTGATTAGAAAGTGCACACAAGAGGGCTTCTCTTGCTCTACAATCATTCTCAAGCTCCTTATCCAATTTTGTCGAAGGAGGATTGTCAGATGCTGGATTATAAGGTGTGACACCATTCTATGTGATCTCCCAAATCTCCTTGCCAAGACATCTCAGATGAGTCTCCATCTGAATCTTCCATACTATGTAATTTGTTCCATCAAGCCTAGGAATATCTCTCCAAAAGATAGCTCCAGATGAACTGGATGAACTTGAACTGTTAGTCACCATAGGATCTTCCTCAAGCAATTAAGCTTTCTGCAGAGAAGACCAGAGCTCTGATACCAATTGTTAGATAGTTCAAATAATTGCAAGACAACTGAGAGGGGGGTTGGTGACTCAGTTGTCATAGATTACCAGAACCATTAGCAATTAAAACTTTAATACCGGAACCCAAAACATTAATACCGGAATGCTTAAACCAAATATTGGAATAGCAGTTAAACAAATTTAGCATAAACAATACTCATAGAATAAATACCATCCACATGACACCAAGATTTATACATGGAAAACCTGGTAAAGGGAAAAACCACAGTGGGAAGCCTATCCATAGTCAGATAATACTTCTGTAGTAAGTATGTGAATTACAATTGAGGGGCACGTACTTGCAGGAAGGCCAATAGCCTAGAGCATACTAATCATCACAAAAGGAGTCTCACTAACTACATAGATATCCAGACTAGAATTCGGAGAAGTGTTTGAACTGCAAAGATAGCATCTCTTATGCCTGAGTACAGTTTAGGTTAAGCTCAATACCAGATAGCTAAATCCTCTTACATAAACCCAATTCAATCTCCAACGATCAACCAATCCTCTGCCTGAATGATATTACATTATTTGCACATTACATATCCATATCTCATTCCCTTGATCATATCCCTATCATGATCTACAATGAGATCTTACATCTATATATACAAACCCTCGACCATAAACAATCAGGTCAGCCACCAAACAATAAACCAATTACATAATTACAAAACATGTCGGCCTTAGACCAAACAAATAATATCCAACATATAAGACATCCTAGAAATGTATCGATAAGTCCAATCCACACGCTTCATTAAGTCAGTCCATAACCTAGATCAATCGAGACCCAATATAGGTCCACACACTACATCAATGATCTCCATTCGCCAAGTATCAAACATGATCACCAACAACATCCTGAAACTCCACCAAAAGCTGTACCAACACCACTTATACAATTCATTAGAGAACTTCAATAAAATCTTTGCCGGTGAAACCCTTGCCGGAACCAGAAGCCGAGCTTCTAAGCAAACAGGATAGCATCCAATCACCAGACCAAAACCAACTAACTGAATATGAACATGAGTATCATGAATAGGCCAATTCCATAACCAAATCGTACCAAAGTCTACCGGATCATGCCGAATCCAAACCAACTAGAAACTACTCTTCCTATCGGGACCAGAAGGGTGTCAATAAAGCATCAAAACAACTAATGTTGGCATCAATGACAAAACATCAATGCAACACATAATCAATTCCTCCAAATGGCCAATAGTGTTATCATAGATATTGTAGAGAACTACCCTAATATAACTTACTATTATAGTTTTGATTCAATTAACAATTATCTTCTCTAATTTTTATATTAAATTGGAATCTACATATTTCTAACATCTATCACTCCTTAATTAATTTACACACAACCTCATTAAAATCTATTTAACTTAGCTTGATCACTAGTTCTTTCCCTGGAGCTTTAGATCAATATGCATTTATTTCCTCACCATATGGCAATTATAAATTTTCATTAATTTATGATTTTTTATTAATTTAGGTTGTATATATCATTATGATATATAAAGTAAGGATTGCATGAATATAAAAATATTTTTAATTAATTGTCTACATGACCCCTAAAACCATTAATGGTGATTATTTTTTTATTAATACAAATATTCAAATTTACAATCTCACAAGAATTATCACTCACTTGACTAGCTAAATTGTAGCCCTTATACTATGAAAAATGGGTATGTTAAGCTAGTTTGTAGTACCCCTACTTGTTTGAACTCATTAGACTCATATTTTATTATTGTTTGTTTTCAGTGGATACATTACCATGATATATTATGACATTATGCTTTATCTGGAGATGAGATGTATAATTTGTTTGCAATATTTTAGTACTTGTGATTTATGGCATTTTATGGATTATTGCTATGTACTGACATTTTACTTTATTTATGCAATGTGGAATTATATGTTGTGTGTTTTCGAGTGTATTGGATGCAAGGGGACGATTTTCCTTCACTCATTCCGGTGAGACAGGGAACATCATGATTCTCCTTCATCGGTGTGTATGTCGTGTCTTCTATATTGTATATATATATATATGCATGTGTGGTTCGATGATGCAGGATATTGCAGGTACAAGTATCGGGTATCATCTCCACCTGACTTCACAGGTCTGAGCGTGCCTTATATTTTCTGATGGAAGTGGAGGAGATAGTAGTTGACCCTATTTTACTTAGTTACACTCTTGTGAGTGTTGTTAGTTGGTCGTCCCGTCAATTTGTTCGGCCTTCGTATTTTGTTGTTTGATCTTTTTATGAGTATTTGATTTAGGTTTGTTCAATTGTGTGTGTTTAGTGGGTTTAATTAATTAATTAAATTTATAGATTTATCTCATGGTTGGTATTCTTGTGAATTGTGTATTTTATGCATTGAGATTATAAATTTAGTTAATTAAAAAGAAATTATTAAATTAAGTTGAAAGCTGCATGATGTTAGAAATATATTTTATTTAAATTTTAGTGGAAAAATAAATTGGATTAATTGCATTTATTGTTTCCTAGAATTTTAAATAAATAAAAGAATAAATAAATAAAAGAATAAAAGAATAAATAAATAAAAGAATAAATAAATAAAAGAATAAAAGAATAAATAAATAAATGAATAAAATAATTAATTAGAATTAAAATATTATTTTAATTCTTTATTTAGAAAAAGAATTAATTCGAATTAAAATATTATTTTAATTCTTTATTTAGAAAAAGAATTAATTGGAATTAAAGTATTGTTTTAATTCTTTATTTAGAAAATTAATTAATTGCATGAGAAAAGAAAACAAAGAATAATGATTTTTAATTATTGCATGTTAGCTTATCTTTTGTTATAAAATTAGAAAATAAAATAAATTTACTATTATTCTAAATTTAGATTTTTTGTGAAAAAGCTATTAAACCTAGAATTTTAGTTTAAATAGGGGAATAGGTCTTTATTTTAGTTACATGGGAACAGGTCAGGAATTTAGGTGAAGGAATTTAGTGGAAGCTTATTGAAAAAGTTAGGGCGCTTCTACAGATTTCTTCTAGGAAAGCTATACCAGGTTGGATGAATTCTTAGTTGTGGGTTTTTAGTAAATATTTTTATTTTTCTCTGATTGATGTGTGTGTGTGTTAAATTATTGTCGAATACAAACCCTCTTCTGATGAATTTGAGTTTTGTTTTGAAATCCATGCCTGACGTGTATTTCTAGTTTATAGGAAGAAAGTAATTTTGGGAAAATTAGGAAAATTATTATAGAAAATTCATCAAGATTTTATGATGCATGGAGAATTGCAAGATTTGGGAGGAATGGGATTCTTAGAGAAAATATTCCCTCTTGTTTGATTTTTGTTTCGATACTTGGCTATGGGAGTCCTTTTTAGTATTTGTGTATCTATGTGAAATTATTTAGTTATTTTAGAAATAAATTTAATCATTAATTAAATTTATTGTGTTATTAAAAGTTAAGGGAATTTGTTTTATTATATTATTTTGGAGAAATTATGTATTAATTAATTTTCCTTTTAATAAATCTGATTGGAAATAAATTTTAGTTGAAAATAGAATTTACTGGTTTTTAGGTTATTGTATGTTAAAAAAAAAATTAAATTAATAAAAAAAATAAAAAAATAAAAAATAATGAAAAAAAATGAATAATAATAATAATAATATTAATATTAATATTAATATTAATATATATATATAGTATTTTCTGTGGTTTTAATTATGTTATTTGGAAATGAAAGATATTTTAAAATTAAATCTTCTTTTTATTATATATTTTAATGTGATATAATTATATAATATTATATTCGTAGAATATATATATATTTATGTAATTATATTATATTATTATATATAATTTTTAATTTGGAATTTAATTTAGATTATTGATATAATATAATCAGGTTTATTTGTAAATTAATCATGAACATATAATTAGGGGGTTAATTTTTATGTGATTTTATTTAACTTTATTGGACAAATGACAGATTGATTTCTTTGTATTAAAATGGTTGTATTTTCTTATTGTCTGGAAAATCTTTAATTGCAAGTTATTTATGCTTTTGACTATTTTAAGAAAAGATTGCCTGTATTAGGATCTTGTGTAAATGGTGTTTGCAGTCAAGCTTAATTTCATCGCAATTCTGGTTGAGTTGTCATTGTGTCCTATGTTATTATTTCTCCTTGGTCAGGTGTTGTTGTATAACCTTATTGATGTGAGCCATTGTGTGTGTTTGTCCAAATGGTCAGTCTTGGGTTAGTGATTATGTATCCTTCACCTGTGCTTTGTCAAGATAGTTTATGGTTGTTTGTTTCGCCATAGAGTTCTCGTAGAGAGAGACATTTCCTGTTAGTGTTATATGAGAGAGTGGCTTTCGAGTGGGGGTCATACCCGAAGTGGATGATAGGATAACAAGTCGAAAGTTAGTTAAAAAGTGATAACATAATAATATATTGGGGGGGAGTGAGATAAATATTAATTAAGATAAGTGTACCTCGTGCATAGGTGAGTGCTTGTACAGGGCTCATAATGCTACGAGAAGGCTTGGAATGGCAAAATTACCACCTTGTCTTCACGAAAGGATTGGTAGGGTATGCATGAGACTTAGTTGGAACCGGAGGCTCGGGAGAGGTTACCAGGAGAAACCCGAGTATGGGGGCCGGGACCTATGGAGGTTGTACCATGGTAACCATCAAGCTATGCGATGACACTCTCTTTTTAGAGTCACTAGTGTTTTGTGAGTTGAGTCACATGGATGTTTGCAGAGTCTTGTAGTCCTTTTGTACTTGTCTTACTTTGCTTGCTTGAGGGTTTTCTACTATCTCCTAGCACAGTAGGGTGGTAGTGCCACTTCCCATTGGATGTTCTGGATTGTTTCTTCAAGTGAGGAAAGGCTTTGCTGGTGTTTCTTGATTCGTGGTTCTTGTACTAGCTCTTGTTCAAGATCATTGTTCAGTTGAGACCTTGTGGTCATTGTATCAGACTTTTATGTAACCTTGATATTGTATCTTTGTAACCAGTGGTATTATTGGAAGCCATGTATTTATGGATATTGTAATATTATTATGTCAATGAAATGAATGTTATTGTTTTGATCTTATGTTTAAATGGTTTATGGAAATTGGATACGTTGGAATACTTTTATTTCTTTATTATGAAATTTGGATGTATGTGTAGTTTTAAACTTAAGTTTTCAATTTATCTAATAAATGGATTAACTGTGGTGTTAATATAATCTATGAAATTAGTCTTCATTGGTTACCCTTAGGAAAACATATGGTAGACTTCCACTGTGTTGTTAAACAAGCAATGGTTTTAGTTAGTGCACTTAGTCTTTAACAAAAAAAAATTATTTCACCCTTTAGTTGCCTAGTTGTGTTGTTTTCCTTTAGGGTTCCTGGCGGGGCATTACATGGTTTCATTATGTTTTTTTTCAACAAAAGGTTGAAGAGGATCTTCCAAATGTAAACAAAAATCCGATTTTTGGTAAGCATGTGTGATAAGGTACCTATTTATGAGAATGTTTTTGACATTGATAAGAAAGATTGAAAGGGCCCAAGCCCTTATAAAAAAACAAAGCCAAAAGAAAAATAAAACTTATACAACAAAAGCACTTCACAACAAAAACAAAGGAGTGAAGTACAATTACAATCAAGCTACCAAAAATATCTACAAACAAGAGATAAAGTTGGGTGTAGACACTTAAAATTAATATTTAATTAATTTAAGCCTGTCAACATAATTAATTAACTTAATTGTGTTATCCTTATTCCTCTTAGAATTAATCAAATCCAATTTAATTAATCCTCTCACTATAGTCCAATGATTGATTTATCAAATAAATTAATTATTTCCTTATTCCTTGAAAGTCATCTGAATAATTATTTCCTCTAAACCCACTCAGTTAATTAATTCTAATTAATTAATCTAACCAAAATGATTCCTACACTTCACATTTGCTAATCCCACTCAACCTAATTAATCCTTCTAGAATCTCTCATAATCACGCTTATCATTATCCTTCAATTTTATATTCCCACTCATGTCACATCAACATTGAGCCTCTCAAAGAAATTCAAATTTCTTTGAATCCCTCAATGCATCCTTATTTTGGAATTTTTAATTCCTCATTTTTTAAATTCAAATTTCTCCCCCTTTCCCCAAGGAATTTTATATTCCTGTTTATTTTCCCAAGGCACCCTTGATCCATGCCTTCTATCTCAAATCAATCCCATCCCTCCATAAGTAAATAAATCTTGGCCCTTCATTAGCCTCCTCCAATCTATAAGTTGGATGATCATTTCCTCACAAAGGATCCACCTCCTCTATACCATTCTCATGCTGCCCATTTCTCCTCTCTCTTCTTCATTCAATCTTCCAATCTAAATCCATCCAAAATCATATCAAAATCCTATCAAATCCAACCTATCTTGTTGATCTCTTGGAGAGCATTCCACATCTCTATCAAGGACCAATCCAATCAAGTGAGGAAGGGGCGCATTCTTCACTTCACTAAAGGTCTAATCCAAGGAACAAGAGAGCTTCACATGAAGGTATAATAATTTTTATTACATTAGATTGTGTGTTTAATGTTTATTTTGATTAAATCTAACCATCAAGCCCTCTTGTTGATTTCTCTTGCTTCACTAGGATCCTCAAGATCCAACTTAAGCAATTCGAAACCTATTTATGAGAATGTTAAAAAAAATTAAAAATATTGAGGACTACATTAGAGTTAAATTAGAACATATATTAATTATGCATATTTTTAAGGTATATATTTCTTAAGTGATAATACTATTTAATCATATATAAAATTCTAATACAAAATTTTATATACAAATTCATATACTTTAAAATGAAAGATTATTTTTACTTTTGTGTTAACGTTTTTTGTATTAATCAATGTTGAAATTATTATTAAAAACAATATTTTTCGAAGAAATAAAAATAAAAGTGCTATTTTAAATAAAAAATTAAAAAACCTAAAATTGATACACCATCAATTATCTAATGACCATTTCCTCTATAATTAATTGAATAAATCCCTACTAATCTAATTTTCATCTTTTTATAAATTAAATAATTTTCTACTACTTAATTAATAAAATGGTTATTCATCACTATTCACCCAAACATATTTCTTAGCCTAAATCATTTGATCATCCATTTCCTATAGTCCATTGTAAATTGATAAATCTTACTAATTTATCTATGTACTCCATCCCTTTTTCAAAAATTAAATAGAATATACATATTTACTTAATTATATTTTTTATCCACTTTTATTGAGTGGGATATTATCAATAAGCCCTGTAATCCCCCACCCACACAACCAATCCTTGATTTGTTCTTGCAAATCATCCACATCTTCTAATGGTAACAGAGGTGTGGGTCCTTTTTACACAAGACTATGGCCCGTATACATGCAACATGGGCTTTTGTACAAGTCAAATGGGTCAAAGTACTTTCCCATCCCTCAAGAGTAATCCTTTCCATCTTTACTATCCACCTTTTCTAGAGGGATTATCCACCATAAATTCTCCTTCAATCTTGGTCCATTCTCCATTAACCAACCCATGTGAGGACACTTCTCTCCTCACATCCTCCCAAGGGTCTCAACCAATTTGAGCCCTTGATCTCTACTCTCAATCTCGTCCATCTAATTTCATAACCTAAAACATATAAATTTAAGCTAACCCAAGTCATTATCATCACGTCTTTATACAAAGTTATGTTACATGAAATAGTACTCACATACTGCCAAAACATTTATTTTTAGAACAATCACCTTACAAGATTGTAACAAAGGTTAATTTAGTGACAATTTTTATGTTTTATCACTATTTCTTAATCTTTATTATTTTATTTGAGTCTTGCTTTTATTTTGAATAGAATAATTTACATTATTTAACTTATTATTTATACTCAAAGTTTTACGTACACAACAATACTAAAATATAATATAAATAACAAATAAATTATTTACTATTATATATCTTTATACATATAAACTAAATGCATATATATAATCATCTAAACTACCACAATAAAAAAAATACTTATCTAATTTACTATAAATCTAACATTTAACATACAAAATATTATACTTTATAGAATATTTTACAAAATACGTCAGCACTACAAACCACATCATTTAAATTACAATTTTTGTTAAAGGACAAATAATTTTCAAAAGGAAAAAGAGAGCACAAAAGAAAATAAATGTTACTTGGGGTGTGGCATTTTATGAAGAGTCCAAATTACATAATTGTTTTATTCATTTTCTTCTACACAAATATTCTTTTCGTACAATTTTATGTGGCCATCACATTAAAGATATTCTCTCTTTTCTTGGGTAGGTGAATATTAACATGTATATTTTATTTTATTTTTATTTGATGTGAAAGATACCCAAGCAACTCTTTGATGTAGACTTATTACTATAGGACCACTATTTAAGGCATTTTTGTTTTGTCTTTTGCAATTTAGTGTCCCTTGATATTATAGCCAATGGTCCTCTTTCATTTATCTAGGAATATATAAAACATCTATTGCAAGTAAAGGATTTATTATCAAATAAAATAATAATAATAATACATTAATTTAATATTAAAATTTAGGTCTTTTTTTTTAATATTAAAAAAAAAAATTAGGTCTTGTGATTATATGTGAATGGAATATAAAAAAGTGAGCCTTAGTACATATCTAACATGGGAGAGGCAAAATATGTAAATATAGCAATGTGTATCATAAAGAGCAATCACTTTATTCATATATATAGGGTCCTTTGAAACATACATAAAGAGTATCACCAAACATACATGATATTTGTTGATTTGGTCTTGCGAATAACTTTAATGGAATGTTTATGAAAATATATAGGGATGTATAAAAACTAAAGGTAGGATTTGCAAATATAAGATAATAAAAATGTGTAATATTATAACGTGTAAAATAAGAATAAAGGCTATGTACAATATATAATATGATTGTAAGTTAAAGAACATTCTATATCTAATATAAATATATTATTATATAATATTTTTATGGAAGAATTTACTTCATTTCATATCTTGATCTTTATATCTAAATCAAATACAATATTCTATTTATTTAATATATTGAAATTTATTTTTTGCCTCTTAATAATACAAGGTTAAAGTACTAATATCAATATAAACCCACACAATATCTAATGTAATCAATTACACAATTAAACTCTAAATTTGATAAAAGTAACTAAAGGAATTTGTGCTACATATTAGCACCCCTATCACCCCCTGATATCACAAATCTAAGTACACAACATGCCATCTCTCCTTGAAGTAACAACCTATTTTCTAGGGTTATTGTAAATACCTAAACTATTAGTCATTTACATCTATATTTAACTAGGCATGATCTCGTCTAGGGTTTAAGTTTTATTGAGAAATTTAATTATATTTATCTTGGTTTATATGAATATCAATGTACTTGCACAAGTATAGGAATAATAAGACGTATTCACATCAATAATTTTCTTGGACAATAATTTTTAAAATCACTCTTTGTATAGTTTCTATAGATATACATTCAATATGTCCAAATTATACATGTTTTCACATATGAAAATGTTAAAAATTATAGATATCATTATTGGAATCAAAATCAACAAAGTGGTCTAGATAAAGACAAACATAATAGAAGTTCTTAGATATCCTAATCATGAATAAGATTTCTTAAATCTATAAAGATAAAAAATAATTTCACTTTACATAAACTAAAAGTACATATCCAAGGTCATATCTTATAGCATTATTCTCATGCAAATGATACCAAGAGTGTACCAAGTATTGATTATCTAAAATATCAAGGAAAGTAAAGGAATATACTGAGGGTGCTTTTCTACCAACCAGATCCAATAAAAATCCCCCATGTACCACCTAAACTAGGTGGGACCCTACCCTTCATGGATAGAGTCATGAATATGAACTAAATGTACTAATAATAAATTAACTTCAAATATATATTTGATAAATTTATTAACTTTAGTTGTATTCCACAATAAATTGGAAATTAGTATTGGAAGAGAGAAAGGATTAAGATAAATGTTTTAGGAAATATTTACAAAAGTATGAAGAATGACTTGTCACCTTCTTAGTGTAGTTTGGTTTAAAGGGTACTCTCATAATTAAATATTACATTTTTATGTTGTACTTACATGATTTTGTTTGATGTTGGATGCAACATATAAATTAATAAATGTATGTCAACAAATCTTATAGATTGAAGATGTGTTTAGAAAGATAGTGAAAACATGACATATGTTGTACAAAATGAGTTTATTTATGTTAGAGCATGTTTCATCTCAAAGTATAAAAATGGTTGAGTTTTGTTTGGATGTAGTTGTCTAGGTGTTTCAATAATCATAGTGTGTGAGGGGACTTTAGTACTTGATTTCCAAAATAATATGCGTGTGAAGGTTCCAAGTAATGGATGAAGAATGAAGAAGAGGATCATTTAAAAGAAAAAGAAATTTATTTAATAAATATACAAGTTTGGCATAATTTTACCATAATAAAATATAGTAAGGCTAGGGTCAAGGAAGAAGTTAAACATTTGTGAGAAAAGAACATTTTAAAATATTAAGGAACGTGAATGTGTAGTGCAATGGTGTCCATGATGACATTAAACTGTAAATAGTGTTAGAATGGGGTGTAAATATAAAACACAGTCATGCTTAAGTGAAAAAAAGATTATTTTGGTGTTTCAAGTCTAGGATAATCAAAATGGGTCCAGAATATGTAAAAAACATGAAGGGAAAAGTTTGAAGTATGCATTTTTCAACTCTAATTCACCAATGCTCAAAAAACATTCCACCAATTAAATATAAATTCACATTGGACACAAATAAAAGATATTAGAAAAAATAATAAGCTATTATATTAATAAAAATAATTTTCCTAGCTTAAACTAATAGAAGCTTGTATCTAGCATATCCACACTCTATAATGTTAGAGTAAGCCAGGAATCCAAAACAAAAACAAAAACAAAAAAGCTTCTACTAGTGAAATGATAAGCACAAGAGCATTTCTATCATATAATATGAAGAGTGTAAAAATACAATGAGAAACCTTGCATATATAGGCAAGGATGAGGAGGTAGGAAGGTATGACTCAAGTTGTGACTGACCCTCCATTGATAGAGCACTTGTAAGCTCACTTGAAAAGTGTGTGAAGAAGAGTCAAACATGAATTAATAGGTGTCTCACAAATTGAAGACACATGTCTCAACCACATGAGGTGATACAAAATCATAGGTGTTAATAAGTCAATCCTAGATAGGTGTTAGTTAAATAGGTGGATAATGACACTATTTACACTAACACCAAGTGAAACTTAGGGAGTAATATATGAATTGATGATGAGTCCTAATTATTGGGCCATATTAGATACTCGTGTACATATACCTCATAAAGTGAAGAAAAAGGAGAAAACCTAATGGGAAGAAAAAATCTCTCAGAAAGAGATTATACAAATGCAATAAAATGTATAAGAAAAAGAAGAAAGTGATAGAAGGAAGGACTCATGATGAGCCCCCAAGGACTATTTATATCAAAATGTACAAGAATACACCCTCCTCCACCATAGGATGGAAAAGAGAGAGAGACTATGAAGCCCCCACATAAGATAATAAAACTTGCAATGTTGAATGATGCTTGAAGAAGCATGCAAATTGTGATCCCTGAATTTCAAACAACATTCCTTCCTCATGGAAGAAGGAGAACTAAAAATAGGCCACATAAAATATTCCCATGTGAGAAGAACACAATTATTTTAATGATGCACAAAATCCAAAGACAATGAAGAAATCTCTGAAAGCTACTCAACTACTCCATGTGAAGGCTGATGTAGAACATGAATCAAAGATGTAGATGTATTGACAATGGCATTGATGTGTTTGTCATCAAAAATGACTAACAACATTGCAAAATGGGATTCAATAAAGAAGTGTGATATGCCATGTAAACAATCATCCAGTCAACTATAGTAGGAACATGACTATGAATACATGTTTCTCTGTATCATAAGAAACCATTAATGTAAGAACACTCAACACTTCAGAAGGAGGAGGTGAAGGAGATATGATATCAATGAAAGGTGTGGAAACCAATGAGGAGAATAGCACTCCAAGTTTTAGATAACCAAATTGTATTTTATTTTGCATGTTGAAGGTATCAATATCATTTATACTTAAACCATAATCAAAGTCTATAGAACCAAATGAAGAAAAGGAATGCAATCTAGAAGCATGATTGGCATGACCCATCACAATGATGTCTCCACTCTAAAAATATTTGATGATCACAAAACTTTATGTAAACTCAACTAGTTTTCCTATGCCTTTATGTGTAATAAGATAAATGGAAAGGATATTGGTGGATAAGTAACATACATAAAGTGCATCATTGAATTTTCATTCTCCTTGATTTCAATAGATGCTTTTCCAAGAGTTGACATATACATGTTATTGACCATCAATATTGGTGGGAATAAACAAGGCTCAAACGTAGAATATAGTTCCCTAGATGTAGCCATGTGGTGTGATGACACATAATAAAGAAGCCACTTGTGTGATGTGTTGTTTGCAAAATAAAAGAGTGTCATGCCCTTATTCTTAACTTTGTCTAAATTTGCAGATGATGAAGATGGAGATGAACAAGAACCATCTTTTTTGGATTTAAGCAACTGAATGTGATGTTGTTGAAGAAGATGCCTCAATTCATCATTTTCCTTTTTAAAACATTGGTGTTCTTCATGCCCTATTTTCTTACAATAATTTCATGTAGGCCTCTCCTTAAAATTTCCCTCTTTTGATGAGGGATGTGCAGTCTCTGATTTTGGTCCCTTAGATTGATCCTTGATTTGTTTATTTCCCTTAGATTTGGAATCCTTTTGTTTAGTTGCAATAAGAGTCTAATGATTTAATGTCTTCATTGTACCTATTTTAATGAGCTTGTCTTACTCCTTAGTAATATTAGCACAAAATTTAGAAAGAGTAGGCACAGTGTGGCATGTATCAAAAGCATGCTTTGTTAAATGAAAAGTAAAAAAAAAACATTGAATATTGAGGACCTAACTTTGACAGCACACTTAAGACCAATTGATCATATTGTTTTTCTATTCTACATTTCTTGAGCTAAAACCTTACCAAATTTAGCTTAGTGAAAAACTCCTAAATTATGTTAAATTATTATGGAGTAAGCTAGAGATCCAAAATAATGAAACAAAACTTCCACTAGTGAATTCATAGAGAATGTCTATCACATAATATTAAGAGCTTGAAAATACAATGATAAACCTTGCATATATAGGCAAGTATGAGGAGGTGGGAAGTTACGACTAAACTTGTGACTAACCCTCCAATGATGGACACTTGTAAGCTCACTTGACAAGTACGTGAGCATATGTCAAACATGAATGCAATAGGTGTCTCACAAAGTGAGGAGACCTGTCTCAACCACATGAATTGAAACAAAAGATATAAAAAGCCTAAGTAAAGTTAAGGTAGGTGTGAATAGGTCAATCCTAGATAGGTGATTATCTAACTAGGTGGATAGTGACACTATTTGCACTAACATATAATGTTTGTTTACATGTTTATAATGTTATTTTAAAGCGATATTAAATTTATAATAGTATTTACTAATTTCAAATCTCTAACATCTTGGGAATGGATACTTAGATTCCTATGTAGGCAGGTGATAGATGTTATTATTTTATTATTCTCATTAACTTTAAATTTTAGTTGTAGTGAAATTGATAAGAGAGGTTACTTATTGCAATAGAAATTATAAAGTGGTTTGACTTTATTTACACCACTTTCCCAATCCCAAATGTTAGAAAAAATATTGGAGCATATTGTGTTGAATGTTCTTATGCAAGACAACTAAGAAGGGGGTGAATCAATTGTCCACACAACTCCAAAATCTTTTCCTTAAAGAAAATCCACAATAACTTAACTTTATTACACAATCCACAGAAAGATATGAGCATGAAATAACATGAAAAGAAGAACACGCCATACACAATGAAACACCAAATTTATCATGGAAAACCCTATTAAGGGAAAAACCATAGAGAATATAATTCTCAATATATGAACACATGTTAGGGTGACATCAGTTAAGGTGATTTTTACAAAAAAAAAAGGCTCAATTCCAAAGGACTGTTCGAAAGAAATAAAGAAAGAAAGGTTCGCTGCCAAAGGGCTCACTGCCCAAATGAAGAAGAATAAAAGAGAAAGAATCCACCAATGATACACATTTACAATCATATGACCTGTAGATACCTTCATCTCGCTACTTCTAATAGCTAACACATGAAAGTCCACATTGCTCAACACTTTTTACCAGCTCAAACAACACTTATCACCAACTCAAACAATCAGGGAGATAGATCCTCTTTAACACACCTTCATCACATATGCCACGACTCACACTTACCTATTTTTTGTCCTCAACAAATTATCCTTTATTTATATCATCCTTACATATGCAAAGTCTAACAAGGTCCGCTAAGCATCTTAACCAAACACAATTCAAATTATGTCAGCACTAAACATTCATGCGGTAAAATAATGTAAAGTGGACCACAACATGTCTTTACTGAGACCGAAATAAACATCATACACATTACACATTGATCCATAATCATCCGAGGAACAATGAGAAGTGTAAACACCTGAGGTCAGCCAAACCTGGAGTAAACACCATCGAACTTTGAAACTATGCCTCTAAAGCCCAAGAAATCGTGTGAACTAAGTAGAATTAATCTAAGGACATTAATAACTTTTCTTTAAAACCGCAACACCAGAAACCATAACACAGAGAAATGTGGAGCATGCATTTCACACATAAATATTGTCAAACACTATCGCACACTAGTAAACACAATTTCCATTTCACTACAATCCAAAGCACAAAATCTTAAAGCTAACATCTCTAAACATTGATTAACAACATATCCAAATTACATGAATAGATGTACAATAAAGAAGAAATGCGGAGAAAATCTCTCAACACAACTACACAGGAAATCCCAACATCAACTATGCCAACCAGTCACTAATGACAACCAAAGCATATTGACAAAAATGACAACACACCAACTCACTTTGCCCAAACTTGCAACAATATCCCCCTTTGTCATTGATGGTAATTGTTGGCCATTTGGTGGAATTGATTATGTTGCATTGATGTTTTGTCATTGATGCCAACACTAGTTGTTTGGATGCTTTACCGACACCCTTCCAGTCCCGGTAGGTTGAGTGGTTTCTGGTTGGTTTGGATCCGGCATAATCTGGTAGGCTTCGGTATAGTTTGGTGATGGAATTGGCTTGTTCATGATACTCATGCTCATATTCAGTCAGTTGGTTTTGGTCTGGTTATCAGATGCTATCCTGTTTGCTTAGAAGAATGGTTTCTGGTTCCGGCGAGGGTTTTACCGGCAGAGCTTTTGATGAAGATCTTTGATGAATTGCATAAGTGGTGTTGGTGCAGCTTCTGGTGAAAGTTTTAGGATTTTGTTGGTGATCATGTTCAAGACTTGGCGGATTGAGATCATTGTTGTAGCATTTGGACCTATACTGGGTCCCGATTGGTCTAGGTTATGGACCAGTTTAATGAAGCGTGTGGATTGAACCTCTTGATACATTTTTGGGATGTCTTATGTGTCGAATATTATTTGTTTGGTCTAAGGTCGACATGGTTTGTAATTATGTAATTGGTTTATTATCTGGTGGTCGACCTGATTATTTATGGTCGAGGGTTTGTACATATAGATGTAAGATCTCATTGTAGATCATCATGGTTATGTTAGAGGTCATGTTCAAGGGATGTAATGTATGACTAATGTAATATAATTTAGGCAGAGGATTTGGTTGATCTTTTGAGATCGAATTGGGTTTATGCAAGAGGATTATTTCTCCGGTATTGAGCTTAACCAGAACTGTACTCAGGCATAGGAGATGCTATCTTTTGCAGTTCAACACATCTCTGGATTGTAGTCTAGATTTATATGTAGTTAGTGAGACTCCTTTTGAGATTAGGATTGTGCTCTAGGTTGTTGGCCTTCCTGCAAGAGCAGGCCCCTCAATTGTAATTCACATACTTACTGTAGATGTATTATCTAACTGTGGGTAGGCTTCCCACCTTGGTTTTTCCCTTTACCGGGTTTTCCACGTACAAATCTTGGTGTCATGTGGATGGTATTTATTATTTGATTATTGTTTATGCTTAATTGATTTAACTGCTATTTCAGTATTTGGTTTAAGCATTTTGATATTAATTTTTTGGGTTTCGGTATTAAAGTTTTAATTGCTAATGGTTTCACTAATCTGTGACAACTTATTCACCCCCCCCCCTCTCAGTTGTCTTCCGGTTATTTGAACTGTCTAACAATTGGTATCAGAGCTTTAGAAACTCACCATAGCAACAATACCAATAGCTCTCATACCAAATTTTCAATGCTTTCCAATACACTATTCCCCCTCTTTGCTAACTACACTAACATTATCTCCAAAACTCTCCCATTTTTTCAAACTTCTCATTATCTCCCCCTTTTCCATCAAGAACAAAGGACCAAACTCAAAAAATTGTTAGCTCATTCTACTCAGCTCCTCAAAAAATTACAACTACACTTAACCTTCCCTAAGAGGAAGCCCTAATCATTAGTCCAGAATAATAATATCCATAAAGTTTATTAGACTAATGCACCTCTATATTCATCTAGTTCAAAAAAAGAGGGGCAATAATCCCCAATCTCTTTCACAAATACTCAAAAGTATCCTTAGAGAGCGTTTTAGTAAAGATATTAATAATCTATTCTTTTGTAGGTACATAATCAAGCTTTACCTCTTTCTCCAAGACTTTCTCCTTCAAGAAGTGATATTGGATTGAAATTTGTTTCATCCTTGAATGCAGTACCAGATTCTTAGAAATATTTATTACACTGGTATTCTCACAAAACATAGAAATTGGTTCATCAAATAATATTCCAATATCCTTCAGAGTTTGTTTCATCCATAATACCCATGTATAGAAAGATGCAGTAGCAGCATATTTAGCTTCAGCAGTAGACAAAGATATTGAATCTTGTATCTTACTTGACCAAGCAACCAACCAAGATCTAAGGAAAAATGCAACCCCACTTGTACTTTTCCTATCATCCACACAACTAGCCCAATTTGCATTAGTATAAACAATAAGAGTGAAGTCAAATCTTCTGGGATACCACAATCCATAGTCTTTTGTTCCTTTTAAGTATCTAGAAATTATTTTCATAGCAACATGTGTCTCACTGCGATCTTGATGGAATCTAGCTACAAGCCAAACAACATGCATGATATCCTATCTAGTAGTAGTCAGGTACAATATTCCTCCAATCATTGATCTTTATTTTCTCTCATTAGTATTTGGAGATTCAACATCTTTTCTCAACTTACAACTAGTAGCCATAGTAGTACATACCAATTTAGCATTTTCCATTCCAAACTTCTTCAACATTTCTTTAACATAATTTGATTATGAAATAAAGATACTATCATCCTTCTGACTAACTTGTAAACAACGAAAGAAATTTAGTTCCCCAATCATAGACATTTCAAACTCTTCTTGCATCTCATCGGCAAAATTCTTGCACATACCGTCATTTCCTCCTAAGATTATATCATCCACATAAACAAATACAATCAAGATTTCATTTTTATCAACCTTAAAATAGAGATTACTCTCAGCAATACCTTTTTGAAATACTTTATTTAGCAAATACCTATCAAGCCCTGCATGCCAAGCTCTGGGAGCTTGCTTCAATCCATACAACGTCTTCTTCAATTTGATGGCCATATCTAGAGTGTCTAATAGCTTGAATCCCTTTGGTTGTTCTATTTACACTTATTCTTCCAATTCTCCATTCAGGAATGTAGACTTCACATCCATCTGATAAACCTAGAAACATTCTGATAGCTTCCATTCTTGCCACAGGAGCATAAGTTTCCTCAAAATCTATTCCTTCTACCGATGAGTAGCCTTTACATACAAGTCTTTCCTTATCCCTTACTATGTGTCCATCTTCATCCAATTTGTTTCGAAATACCCATTTAGTTCCTATCACATTCTTGTCACTTGATCTTGGGACAAGTTCCCAAGTTTAATTTTTCTCAATTTGTTCCAATTTTTCTTTCATAGCTCTTAAACAATATTGATCATTGCAAGCTTCTTGTATTGTCTTTGGCTTTGTTTCTGAAATTAAGCATAAGTTCACCTATTCTTTAGCAGTTTTACTTAAATTGATAACACCTTTGTTTTTGTCTCCAATAATTTGTTTCTTTGAATGGTTCTTCTGCACATACCTTAGAGTATTAGGGGTAACTTCTATCTATCAACTTCCTTATCATTCTGCATTTTTGTTTCCTCGGCCTTTTCTTCTTATTGTTTACTGGTAGACTCATCTAATTCATATCCAATCTCTACATCTATATTCTTTGAAATGTCTTCATCAACTTTCACATTTGTGCTTTCAAAAATTCTTCTCAATCTTTTGTTATATCATTTGTAAACTTTTATTTTAGTAGAATAGCTAAGGAATATACCTTCATCAGCTCTTGTGTCAAACTTTCCCAAATTGTCTTCATCTCTTCTGATATAACTGTAGACACTCAAAATTGGTTATCACTCCTATGTCACTAACCTAATTGCTAACATGTTGTCTATGTCGCATTTGATCTTCATCATATGTTGACATTGTGTCATTCCTCTGGTTTTAGTTCATTTAAAATCCAACCCTAATCAGTCTTGTTCATTCACATTTGGTCCTAAATCATTATGATTGGTGTTTAATCATTTTCAAATCATTTGAATTGGTCCCATCCTGAAAATTAAACTTAATTCCCTCTTTGTTGATAATTAATTAGTCATTACTTATCAATGTCTTTATCAATCAATTGCAATCAGTCCTTTATGACACTCTATCAACCTTTCATGGCACTTTATCAATCAATCTTATTAGTCTCTTATAGAAATCATTATCAATCTTGGGTCTTTTTTAATCTTTGTCCTATTTTGTTGTCAACCTCAGTCAATTGTCATTAATTTTCATTAATTTTCATTAATTATTAGCCAATAGCATGCATGATTACTTATGGTTGTTAATTTTTGCTTATCATATCTCTTGAGCACCTCCAGGATGTCTTATGACTAGAGAAGCAAGGAAGGAATGTGATGTTTTATTTGTCTTCTATCTGTGAGTGAAGTCTTTTACCATGCAAATTTGTCCTATGAAGAAATCCGGTGGCATATTGCTGAGGACATTTCGGATTTGTATGGGACAAAGGTTAACTCTTGTATGTTTATGCAATATGCACTCAGGTCGTCCTGGTTCAATTATACCTTGACGCTTGTGCTATCTTGCAAAATCAAATATCATGTAAATTTTTCTCAGGTCATTATGGTTCAATTATACCATTATGCTTGTATAAATTTTCAACATATCCTAAAAAAAATCAATGCTCAGTGATGATATTTACAAAGAAAGCAAATGAATGGTTCTATCGGATGGCAAATACAGAATGAGAGATGCTCCAAAAAAAAAAAAAAAAAAAATAGTTGCATATCATTTTAACATAGTTGCATATCATTTTAAAATTAGTTGCATATCATATCATACATCTCATTTTCAAAATATCATTCATCATTCATCATTGCATCCCTCGCATGCATATCTATCACATCATCATGGAATCTTTCTTCACTTTCATATCTCTATCATTCTTCCAAACTATCTTTATCATTCTTCCAAACTATCTTCCATCATTCTTCTAAACTATCTTCATCATTCTTCCAAACTATCTTCATCATTCTTCCAAACTATCTTTTATCATTCTTCCAAACTATCTTCTATCAGCTCTTATACAGGCGATATCATTCCTAAACCCAGATGATCGATCATCCATGTCTTATACAGGAGTTGTCATACCTGAAACAAGACTTGCTCTCATTCCAATCAATCTAATCAATCTTATCAAACCCATGCATGCCATCACTATCTACTCTTCCATCTTTCAAACAACATTCTTCTTCTTTCGAGAGATCATTCATGCTTTGGGTGCACGAACGATCTCCCGAGGGGGCATTATCATATCAAATCTCAAAACAAATCCAATATTAGTTTCCACATCAAAACAACGATATCAAAATCAAACTCACATCAACAACATGAAACAAATTTGCTCATCTACATCAAGTTCAAAAACCTATCATTTCATATCAACTTGTAACACAACTCAAGTTCTCAAAAACCATATCAAAACTTGTAAAACAACTCAAGTACCAAAATCACATAAACTTGTAAAACAACTCAAGTTTCCCACCCATATCAGCTTGTAACACAACTCAAGTTTCCAACCCATATCGGCTTGTAATACACATCAGGCTTCCCACATCGAACTTGAAATAGAACACGCAAATAAATCATATTTTGATCAGAACAACACATTGATATCTACATAACTTGAAATATCTCACATCAAAACAAGTTATACCGACACTCATATTGGACAACTACATAAAATCATGACAGCACGACACAAATACGAATCTGGGGCATCATCATCAAATATCACTTCTGGGGCATCACATCAAATCTGGGGCACGACTGAAAAATCAAAAGAGCGACACAAAAATTGCATCTAATCATAAATCATAATAGGACATCATTTTCTTTGAAATAACATGTGCACACACGTCACTTCAAAGAGGGGCAAAATGTAGACGTATAAAAATGACCACATTCCTAAATGAATATTTTATGTTCATTTCTCTATTTAATTAAATCCAATTTAATTAAATTATCCACATTCTTCTATTTAATTAAATAAGTTACTCAATTTATTTAAATTAAATTCACTATACCCATTTAATGAATAAATCATTTTATTCAATTAAATCCCCCTAGCCACTTTTAATTAAATTCAAATTTAATTAAATAGTTATCCTAAATTGAATAAATCAAATTTATTTAATTACAACCAAATTGAATGAAAATCAAATAATTCAATTAAATCCTATTATCCCCCATCCACTTGCAAAAACCCAACCCCCTTCCTAATCCCTTCTAGAATCTTCTAATCGATTCTAATTAACCTAACCCTTCTCTAAACTTTGTCACATCCCTAAGCAAAGGGAGGTCACTTCTCAAAATGGCCCAAAGTCTTGGATAACCATTGAAGGTTTTCAACCTTCAACCACCAAAAACCCCAAAGTCTTTGAAAACCATTGAAGGCTTCCAACCTTCAACCACTTAATCCCCAAAGTCTCCAATAACCATTAATGGTTATTTCAAACCCTCCCACATGGTTAAAACATTTGTTTTGACTCAACCTCTACCCAACCCAAGGGTCTCATCAGGTCATTAATGCTTTGACCATGATTATCTCTTAATCATTTGCACAAAGGTTTATCTTTGGATTAGATCCTAATTCAGTGGGTAAGCCTAACTTAGACTTGACCCTTAGCCTTTAGATAACCATGAGGTCTTCTCAGGCCTTTAATGCCTCCAACCTCTTCTCTCAACCCAATCCTATGTTGACACTTGTCACCATTTCATTGGTACAAATTGTGCACATGGATCCCCAACTTTCAAACCTGGCCCTTGATTAAACCTTTCAATCCTGACCATCCATTGCCCTGTTTGTGCTATAAATAGAGCCCTCATTCCTCCATTCTTAACAATCATCTTTCAAATTTGAAGCATCACACTTATGCTCAAATTGTTTCAAGCTTTCATTTTATATATGCTCCTCATTTAGCCTCTTTTAAATCATGAATATGCATGTTTAGAATAAGTTCATTATCATTTTAGTTCAATCATAGATTAAATATAGTATGCTAGGATAGTATTCATACTAACCCTGTCATCTTATCATTTAGTTTATTGCATTTTAGTATCACATATAGCTTATAACACATCTCATACTAAGATCAGCTAAAATCTCTCTCGTTCTCATATTTGCCATCCCTAAGCCATTTTGCTCAGTAATCTGAGAGCAAAACATTGGTTTGAGGGACATTGTGAGATAGAGAACCATGGGACCCTCCTTGGGAAGCTGAGTAACGCATCGTTACTCCATAGCTTGCATCAAGAAGTCCTGTGTGTGTGTGTGGATTGATATTTATCGTAATTTTTCACATATTTAGTTTTATTAATCCATTTTTCCCACATACATTTTTGGCGCCCACCGTGGGGCACGACCCCCAATAACACATCGGTTTTTCAAATTGATCACTTTTGCAGGTCCGCGGGAAACAGAAATCAGCGCGTCGAAAGCATGTATTAGCGCATCCGCCTAACAGTTTAGCACTTCTAGCCTACTGTTTAGCGCGTGGGCTCTCTTCTTTAGCGCGTGAAGACCTTTTCTTAGCGCATGATATTATTTTTAAAAATTTTCCTGTAGGTTTCGACGTGGGAAAAACACTGTTTAACGCATCCGGTAAACAGAGTAGCGCATCCAATCCACTATTTAGCGCGTGCAGACCATCATCTAGCGCGTGCAGTTCAAACATTAGCGCGTGACCTCCGTTAAGATTTTTTTGTAGGTATCAACGCGGGAGAAAAATAGAGTAGCGCATCTGATTAACATTCTAGCGCATCCCGCTCACTGTTTAGCGCGTGGGAACTATACTCTAGGGCGTGGAGTCCTTTCTTTAGCGCGTGACTTTCAGTAATATTTTCCTGTAGGTCTCGACGCATGAGAAAAATAGAATAGCGCATAGAGAAAACAGCTTAGCGCATTGGGGGCACATAATAGCGCGTGGGTGCTTTTTCTTAGCGCGTCTGTGCAATATTTTAACGCATGGAGTTGACAGAGTCAAAAATTAGGCTTGTGAGAGGCATAGTATATATGGAATATAACATTTAAGTATAAGTTACATTAAGTTATATTCCATATATACTTTCAGGATGTTTGAGAGGGGTTTCAGACCTCTAGGAGTTGTAATGCAAAATCTAGTTTTTGGAAAATCTTCCAAATTTCAGACTTAGTCAAATTTCAGGGCATTTCAGGATCAGAATTGTAAAATTTGTAACCAAGATCAGAATTTAGGCTTGTGTAAGCCCACACTAACATTTGATCACTGACTGTGTGCAGGTTCTAATATTTTTTTTGTGTGCAGGGGAAGGAGTTAGTTTAGAGGGTTTAAGTCTCTTTTTTTACTTTCTTTCAACAAAAGTTGGTTAAAAAGAACTCACTCTCCCTTTTTGCAAAAGTTAAAATAAACCTCATCATTTCATTTGGATGCATAAAATGAACTTCATGTCTTCCTTTTTGGTGTTTTAAAAGAAAATTCATTTTTCTTTATTGCAAGGTAAAAAGAACAACAAACTTCATATTTGTTTTCTTGCAAGATTAGAGGAAAAACACTTCATTTTGGAAGCTGTAAAAAGAACCAACAATCTTTACTTTGGCAAAAGTTTTAAAAAGAACCTCACCATCCTTTGGTGTTTAAAAGGATTCACTTCATTTTGCAAGGTAAAAGAACCTCATCTTCATTTTGTGCAAGGCAAAGAGGGAAAACTTTCCCTTATCGACTTTAATTTTGTTGACCAAACATCACGATTCACTTTGTTGACCAGGCTTGTTTTACAAAAGTTTTGGAAATACACACTTTGCTATGAAGGGTTAAAAAGAACATCATGCTTGTTGGAGCAACATCTCCAAATAGAAGTTAGCAAATCATTGTCTTGAAGGCTAAAAAGAACAACTTGATTGCATTGTCTCAAAAGTGGAAGGTATATGCTCTCCCCATAACTGGGTGACCAAAAAGCCAAGCCACTCTTAAGCTTTCTGTACTTCAAGCATTTAAATCCTTTAGCAGGCCTACCTTCCCGAGGGGTTGAAAAACTCTTAAAGCCATTCTTTGGCCGGTGTGAAGGGAACGACCTAAGTGGGGAACGACTTTGAAGCCAAGTATTCCAACCCACTATAATCAAAAGTGGAAGGTGACGAAAGTCCCTTTCAACGGTTACGCGCAGCGATTAGCCTTCCCCCAGTATCTTTACGATACGTAAAGCCTTTGTTCTAAAGGTTGGGAAGCCTCCTGAGGGAGTTTATCACTGACGGCCGAACGGGAAGCCTGATTACAAACTTTAGAAATAGAAACCTTGAGCTGAGTCAGTCGCCAAACATTGGCAATATCATAGTGCAAGGGTGGGGAAGAATCCGCCCCCAAGATTACTCACCATATATCTCCCAGGATAACTACTCAATTGTGAAGCAATTCATTTTGAGTTAATTTCTGGTAAAAGGCAAAAAAACGGGCGCCCCGTAGGGGGTGACAAGGCTGTTTGAGCTGACGAAGTATCGAGACTAGTGGGCTATGATATTGTCAATGACCTTTGAATAAAGAGTCTATCTGATGTGTCTTTTGTTGTAAATCAAACCAGTGATAACATCGAGGATTTGAACACATCCTCAAAAGAATATACACTCAATGTTTAGCATTAGGATGATCATTGTCTTCATGTGTGCTATGTATTCTTGTCGCAAATGCTAAAATATCTTGCAAAATATCTAAACAATCAAACTCAAAAGTCAGTTCAAACAAGGAAAAATCATAAAGTGGAGAAGATTTCCATATCCAACAAAACATCTTTTGAGATGCTTATCAACATTTCAACTATCTTTAGGAAAGACTTTCATCCAACAAGATTCGAGGAAAGCACAAACTCAAATGATTCTACTCCAAGTCAAGATCAAGATCAAGGAATCTCTTCATCCTCCAAATCTATCTTAGGTCCTTTCATTCCACAATCGAATTCTCCATCCCTTCCATCCATCTTGGGTCCTTACTTCCCTCCATCCACAAATCCATCACCTCAAATGATCCATAAGAAAGATCAATGAGGAGCACATCTTTGAAAATTCTTTCAATCCTCTATCTAAACATCTTTCCAAAACTTCTTCTATCATTTCCTCTATCTATTTAGGGTCCTTCTGTCCCAAAATTCAATTTTCCTCCATCTCTTCATCACTTCTCAAGTACCAACACTCATCCTGAATACATTTCCCTCTATCCTCGCACAAATCTTCAAAACATTCTATCTATTATCCAACACCTCTTTTCTATCCTTCCATCCCTATCATTCAATCCTTTGCATACATCCTTCATCTGTGAGATAGGCATTTGTGTCATTTTGTCACATACTTTCCCATGCTCGAATCTCATGTTCAGTCCTTTTCCTAGATATCTATTCATGAAATGCTTCAGAATCCGAGGTTGTTCCTCTTTAACATTTTCTTTTGGTTGGGATACACACTCAATCCAGAAAAGAACCACTTATCGTATCTTGGTACCGACATCTTTTGATTACTATATCTCATACACTTAATTGATTTCTCTAAATCATTGTGATCTCTTAAATTGAAGACATGGCTAGTGAAAAATCTAAAATCTTGCTTCAGCGCCACTGTAATTATCAGACCCATGTAAGTTTCATCACTTACAAGCCAATGCAAGAAAAAAAAAGAAAAAAAAAAAAGGAAATATCAAAAGCATGAGCAAGAAAATGAATATCAAGAAAAGAAAAATACAATGAAATGCAATATCAAAATGATTGGATATGGGAACATGCAAGTAACTCCATCGGGGCTATGGACGCCTAGCTGGCAATGGAGCAATGTTTGTGAGATTACAGCGATAACCTCGTCGGGGCTATGGACGCTCGCTGGCAGCGAGGCTCTATCCAGGATGCTTTTGAAGTTAAGGTAACTCATGTAGCTAGCCATGTTGGATTCTGAAGATTACAATGATCATATGAGCCAGAATGAACCCACTTGCACACACATGGGTAATCAAAGACTAAGTACCTTGATCCAGTTTGGGATTCTTCTTCCCTTTTGAGTCTGCTTCCTAGTTGCTAGAAATGTTCAGTTGAATTTTCCAGAGGTTCTAAGTGTGGGTTGGGTCTCTATCTTTGAAAAGTTCGAGAACACTTATTCAGATGGTGCTAAATACTATGACAATCTTACATATCACCTTTTTGCAAATGGAAACCTCTATGCTTGGGGGCAAAGTTCATCCACTCTATTCTTCCTACCATATCTCCCATGTCCTCTAATCCACATCCCTTGTCCTATCTATTCATTTCTTCTATCATCCAATTCTTTCTACAATCCTGCTTCACCTCTATCCTATCTCTATCCATATCCCCTTTTTCATCCTTGATCTTGATCAAAACTATGGACAACGAATCTATTTCCACCTCAATGGTTCAGTCATCCATTCATCCATTCCTTGTCTTGATATACATTGGGGCAACCAAATACATCTTTCTTCTAATCCAAAAAATCAAAAAAATCAAAATATCCAAAAAACTCAAAAAAAACCAAAATATCCAAAAAACTCAAAAAAATCAAAATATCCAAAAACCAAAAATCAACAAAATCAAAAAAATAAAAAAATTAAAAAAAATAAAAAAATCAAAGCATGAACACATGGACCATCCATCAAATCAGATCAACAACAGGAAAACTCTCAAAGTCTACTTATGGTTGTTAATTTTTGCTTATCATATCTCTTGAGCACCTCCAGGATGTCTTATGACTAGAGAAGCAAGGAAGGAATGTGATGTTTTATTTGTCTTCTATCTGTGAGTGAAGTCTTTTACCATGCAAATTTGTCCTATGAAGAAATCCGGTGGCATATTGCTGAGGACATTTCGGATTTGTATGGGACAAAGGTTAACTCTTGTATGTTTACGCAATATGCACTCAGGTCGTCCTGGTTCAATTATACCTTGACGCTTGTGCTATCTTGCAAAATCAAATATCATGTAAATTTTTCTCAGGTCATTATGGTTCAATTATACCATTATGCTTGTATAAATTTTCAACATATCGTAAAAAAAATCAATGCTCAGTGATGATATTTACAAAGAAAGCAAATGAATGGTTATATCGGATGGCAAATACAGAATGAGAGATGCTCCAAAAAAAAAAAAATAGTTGCATATCATTTTAACATAGTTGCATATCATTTTAAAATTAGTTGCATATCATATCATACATCTCATTTTCAAAATATCATTCATCATTCATCATTGCATCCCTCGCATGCATATCTATCACATCATCATGGAATCTTTCTTCACTTTCATATCTCTATCATTCTTCCAAACTATCTTCTATCATTCTTCTAAACTATCTTCTATCATTCTTCTAAACTATCTTCATCATTCTTCCAAACTATCTTCATCATTCTTCCAAACTATCTTTATCATTCTTCCAAACTATCTTCTATCAGCTCTCATACAGGCGATATCATTCCTAAACCCAGATGATCGATCATCCATGTCTTATACAGGAGGTGTCATACCTGAAACAAGACTTGCTCTCATTCCAATCAATCTAATCAATCTTATCAAACCCATGCATGCCATCACTATCTACTCTTCCATCTTTCAAACAACATTCTTCTTCTTTCGAGAGATCATTCATGCTTTGGGTGCACGAACGATCTCCCGAGGGGGCATTATCATATCAAATCTCAAAACAAATCCAATATTAGTTTCCACATCAAAACAACGATATCAAAATCAAACTCACATCAACAACATGAAACAAATTTGCTCATCTACATCAAGTTCAAAAACCTATCATTTCATATCAACTTGTAACACAACTCAAGTTCTCAAAAACCATATCAAAACTTGTAGAACAACTCAAGTACCAAAATCACATAAACTTGTAAAACAACTCAAGTTTCCCACCCATATCAGCTTGTAACACAACTCAAGTTTCCAACCCATATCGGCTTGTAATACACATCAGGCTTCCCACATCGAACTTGAAATAGAACACGCAAATAAATCATATTTTGATCAGAACAACACATTGATATCTACATAACTTGAAATATCTCACATCAAAACAAGTTATACCGACACTCATATTGGACAACTACATAAAATCATGACAGCACGACACAAATACGAATCTGGGGCATCATCATCAAATATCACTTCTGGGGCATCACATCAAATCTGGGGCACGACTGAAAAATCAAAAGAGCGACACAAAAATTGCATCTAATCATAAATCATAATAGGACATCATTTTCTTTGAAATAACATGTGCACACACGTCACTTCAAAGAGGGGCAAAATGTAGACGTATAAAAATGACCACATTCCTAAATGAATATTTTATGTTCATTTCTCTATTTAATTAAATCCAATTTAATTAAATTATCCACATTCTTCTATTTAATTAAATAAGTTACTCAATTTATTTAAATTAAATTCACTATACCCATTTAATGAATAAATCATTTTATTCAATTAAATCCCCCTAGCCACTTTTAATTAAATTCAAATTTAATTAAATAGTTATCCTAAATTGAATAAATCAAATTTATTTAATTACAACCAAATTGAATGAAAATCAAATAATTCAATTAAATCCTATTATCCCCCATCCACTTGCAAAAACCCAACCCCCTTCCTAATCCCTTCTAGAATCTTCTAATCGATTCTAATTAACCTAACCCTTCTCTAAACTTTGTCACATCCCTAAGCAAAGGGAGGTCACTTCTCAAAATGGCCCAAAGTCTTGGATAACCATTGAAGGTTTTCAACCTTCAACCACCAAAAACCCCAAAGTCTTTGAAAACCATTGAAGGCTTCCAACCTTCAACCACTTAATCCCCAAAGTCTCCAATAACCATTAATGGTTATTTCAAACCCTCCCACATGGTTAAAACATTTGTTTTGACTCAACCTCTACCCAACCCAAGGGTCTCATCAGGTCATTAATGCTTTGACCATGATTATCTCTTAATCATTTGCACAAAGGTTTATCTTTGGATTAGATCCTAATTCAGTGGGTAAGCCTAACTTAGACTTGACCCTTAGCCTTTAGATAACCATGAGGTCTTCTCAGGCCTTTAATGCCTCCAACCTCTTCTCTCAACCCAATCCTATGTTGACACTTGTCACCATTTCATTGGTACAAATTGTGCACATGGATCCCCAACTTTCAAACCTGGCCCTTGATTAAACCTTTCAATCCTGACCATCCATTGCCCTGTTTGTGCTATAAATAGAGCCCTCATTCCTCCATTCTTAACAATCATCTTTCAAATTTGAAGCATCACACTTATGCTCAAATTGTTTCAAGCTTTCATTTTATATATGCTCCTCATTTAGCCTCTTTTAAATCATGAATATGCATGTTTAGAATAAGTTCATTATCATTTTAGTTCAATCATAGATTAAATATAGTATGCTAGGATAGTATTCATACTAACCTTGTCATCTTATCATTTAGTTTATTGCATTTTAGTATCACATATAGCTTATAACACATCTCATACTAAGATCAGCTAAAATCTCTCTCGTTCTCATATTTGCCATCCCTAAGCCATTTTGCTCAGTAATCTGAGAGCAAAACATTGGTTTGAGGGACATTGTGAGATAGAGAACCATGGGACCCTCCTTGGGAAGCTGAGTAAAGCATCGTTACTCCATAGCTTGCATCAAGAAGTCCTGTGTGTGTGTGTGGATTGATATTTATCGTAATTTTCACATATTTAGTTTTATTAATCCATTTTTCCCACATACAAGTTTATAATTTAGATTTAGTTAATTTAAATTATTTGGTTGTTAATTTAGATTTTTAATTAGATTAGTTATTTTTTTTAGTTTGTTGATTAAATTAAATTTGTTGGCTTTATGTTTGTCTTAGGTTAATTGGTTAGTTAGTCATGTAGTGTGATTGTATGGTGTGTTCATTTTGATTTTGGAGGCTGATTTTTGGACTTTTGATTTCTGCAGGTCTCTTCCCCCTCGTGCATCAAAGGCTTGAAAACAAAAAAAACTACTGACATTGTTTGATGCAGGACGTGGTCAAAGGATTGCATTTGAAACATTGTTTGTGTTTTGTATCTTAGAGCATATTTTGATTTCTAAAGGTTAACAAACTAGCGTTTGTCATGTCTTCTCTTAGATGTTATGCATGTGTTAACCTTTAGAGGGCTTGCCTCTCAAGTAGCCTATAAGGTCGAGTGAGAGGGAAAGAACCAAGTGGCAATGAGCTAAAGCCAAGCTCTTCTGAGCCACTATAAACAAATGTGTTTGTGACAAAATTTACAAGTGACGAATGTTACACATTGCCATAATGACATTATGTCTTCCTTAGTGCACGTGTGGTACGTAAAACCTATAGAGTGTAACCTCTAGAGGTTGGGAGGCCTCCTTTAACGGAGTGGAAAATGTTGTTGATTATGGCCACTCAAACGGATTCCTTGATTACAATCCCTTGTGCTTAGATACCCAAAACCTTCTATTTGTTGACTTGGGCGTTGTGATACACGAATGTCGAATATACCCCTCATGTGCCCTTCAATTGAGATAGTAAATTTCTTAGGAAGTGATGACCCAAAAATTTGAAGCTTGGTATGTCCAAAGGAGTGTCGTGGAGGGGAGCTAGTGCTACCAAGCTTCTAACTATCTGATTGAATGTGGTATTTTAATGTTAGGGGATTCAAAAAATATTGTCCTTGCCAACCTTAGGATTTGTTGTTGAATGTGCATGAGTGTCTTCTTTCAAGAGTCAAACAAATATTTTGTCTTTAGTGCATGTCAAAAGTGAATCACAAACAAAGGACATAATCAGTATATCATGCATTGGCAAACAAAACAATCTTCACAAGCAATCACAATCAACTTTGGTTATCAAACAAGTTTCATACCAAACAAAGTTCAAGCAAAGGTCAAAATTTTGTCCAAGTATTCATCCAACATTTGTGAACATGGCTTGTCAAAACATTGGATATCCTATTTTCAAAATTCACGTCACTTAGGTTTAGCTCTTGCATATTTCAAACTTAGGTCTTAGAACACATAGCCATTACCCTTGATTTTATTGTAAGTATCCTCATTTTCCACTTAGGTTTAAAGGTCATCTTCCTAGGTCATTATCAAACATTTTCATACCAAAACTAGGTCTTGGCTTAGGCTACCTCTTGCATACCAAAATCAGGTCTTCACTTAGGTCATATTATTTACATCCCACAAATCATTACCTTGCATATGTCCTTCTTGCATTAGGATATAATATTACATAGTATAAACCTTAGGTTTTGTCTTACGTTCATATTGTTATACATTTTTCATTTATATCCCTAAGTTAATATCATTAGGTCATATCCTTAGTTCACAACATTAGGTCATATCATATCATAAACCCTAGATCATATCATTGCATCATAATCATAACTTTGGTCTATTTTATATCCTTAGTTCATTTCATATCTCTAAATCATAACACATATTGAGGTCATTTTCATATTGTATCTTGGGGTTTATACCCTAGGTCCTTGTCATTAATCATTGTCCTCTTTGTATTTAATCTCAAAATAAGGTTTGCCAAACTTCAAAAATCAAAACTTTATATTAAACCCTAAGTCATTGTTAGGGAGTCTTGACCTTGTCCAACGTTTGTCCTCTTATCAATATCATTTTGTCAAACCTAGCTTAGTATCCAAGTGTATAGGTGAGACATTGTCAATTTTCCATATCGTCATTTGGTCCTTTGTCCTTTTAAGGTCTAGATTTCATTTCAATTTCCCAAGGGTCACATCTTTAGGGTTGCATTTCAAAGGTTTGTCCAAACCTCAAAAACAATAAAAATATAGGTTGCATTACCATTACTTAAGATTGCATATAATCTCCAAAAAAATCCTAAAATATCAAAAACATAGGTTTCAATTTTACCGTAGGATCCATTATCATTTCCTAAGGTTTCATTTAGTTGCATCTAATTGTCATTCCAAAAATTCAAAAAGACCAAAAAACATAAGTTGCATTGTAAATCATTTAGGTTGGCTTAGTTACATACATTGCATAGTGGCATGCCTATTGAAACAAAACACCAAAATGCAATAGTATCAGGTTCAATCACTCAATCAAAATGTGGGTTCATCAAACAACGCAACACCACAATATGAGATAGTACATTTGGGACCACCTCCATATTATATGTTGGTCATTTGATGGAATTGATTATGTGTTACATTGATGTTTTGTCATTGATGTGAACACTAGTTGTTTGGATGCTTTACCAACACCCATCTGGTCCCAGTAGGTTGAGTAGTTTCTGGTTGATTTGGATCTGGCATGATCTGGTAGGCTCTGGTATGATTTGGTTATGAAATTAGCTTATTCATGATACTCATATTCATATTCAGTCAGTTGGTTTTAGTCTGGTGATCAGATGCTATCATGTTTGCTTAGAAGCCTGGTTTCTGGTTCTGGTGAGGGTTTCACTGGTAGAGCTTTTGATGAAGATCTTTGATGAATTGCATAAGTGGTGTTGGTGCAACTTCTGGTGGAGTTTCAGGATGCTGATGGTGATCATGTTCAAGACTTGGTGGATGGAGATCATTTTTGTAGAGTGGGGACCTATATTGGGTATTGGTTAGTCTAGGTTATGGACCAGTTTAATGAAGCATGTAGATTGGACCTCTCGATACGTTTCCCAGATGTCTTATGTTTTGGATATTCTTTGTTTGGTCTAAGGCCGAAATGTTTTGTAATTATGTAATTGGTTTATTGTCTGGTGGCCGGCCTGATTGTTCATGGTTGAGGGTTTATATATATGATGTAAGATCTCATTGTAGGTCATCATGGGATAGGAATGTTAATGGTCAAGGGATGTAATGTAAGAATAATGTAATATCATTTAGGTAGAGGATTTGGTCGATCTTTGGAGATCGAATTGGGTTTATGTAAGAGTATTATCTAACTTTGGGTAGGCTTCCCACCGTGGTTTTTTCCTTTACCGAGTTTTCCATGTATAAATCTTGGTGTCATGTGGATGGTATTTATTATGTGAATTTTGTTTATGCTTAATTGATTTAACTGCTATTTTGATATTTGGTTTAAGCATTCTGGTATTAAATTTTTAAGTGCTAATGGTTCTGGTAATCTGTGACAACTAATTCACCCCCCCCCCCCCCTCTTAGTTGTCTTCCGGTTATTTGAACTATCTAAAAATTGGTATCAAAGCTTTGGTCCTCTCTGCAGAAAGCTTAACCACTTGAGGAAGATCCTATCGAATCTAACAATTCAAGTTCATCCAGTTCATCTGGAGCTATCTTTTAGAGAGATATTCCTAGGCTTGATGGAACAAATTATACAATATGAAAGATTCAGATGGATACTCATTTGAGATGTCTTGGCAAGGAGCAATGAGAGATCACATAGAATGGTATCACACCTTATAATCTGGCATCTGGCAATCCTCCTTCGGAAAACCTGGATAAGGAGCTTGAGAATGATTGTAGAGAAAGAGAAGCCCTCTTGTGTGCACTTTCTGATCAACAAATAATGGGAGTAACCAACAAATCATCTAGAAAGCCTATATGGGATAAGTTGGAGACTCTTAATGAAGGTGACCCTATAGTGAAGATTGTTAAACTTGATGGTTACCGGGTGAGATATGAAAACCTGAAGATGGAAGAAGATGAAAGGATTACTGCATTCATGGAAAGGGTAAATGACATTGTTATGGGAATTCAATGTTGTGGTGGAACTTTGAGTGAAGATGAAATTGTTTCTAAAGTACTGAGAACCCTACCACTGGTGTACAAAATGAAGGCTACTGCTATTAATGAGTTGAGAACAATGGCTAATACATCTGTGAAGAGAGACATCTTGGTTGGGAAATTATCTGCTTTTGAGCTTGAAGAATTTGAAACTTCTAGAGTTGTGAAGACTGAACCTTCTTCTCATGCATCTACATTTGCAACCAGTAAGAAAGACTGGAAAGCTTTATATGCAAAGGAATTGGATTATATGAAGAGAGAAGATGAAGAGTTTGAGAAAATCGAAGCACTATTTGATAGAAGAGTACCTAAAGGACCAGTAGGAAGTAAATATGAAGGCAAAGCACCTTTTAAATGTTTTGCATGTAATAAGTTTGGTCATTTTGCATCTAGATGTCCTGAAAGGAATTCAAGATTTGAAGAAAGAGTTAAAATATCTTTTAAGCGTAACCCTGGATATCATAATAAGTATAAGTACAGGAAAAACAGAGACAAAGCATGCTACATAGTGGATGAGGAAGGCATTACTGATTCTAATGATGAACCAGCAGAAGACTATGTTAGTGGCTCCAACAATGGGAAGGAATGGGTGTTCCTAACTATCAAGGACGAAGATCTAGCACTAGAAGAGAATGTACCTGAAGAGAAGGCACTTGCTGCTAAAATTGAGGACAAGGATGAATGGGTAATTGACAACAGTTGTTCACATCATATGACTAGAGATAAAGGGAAGTTTCTATCTTTGTAAGAATTTGATGGCGGTCTAGTTAGATTTGGAGATGACAAAGCATGTATGATCAAAGGAAAATGAACTATATCATTGGATGGTAAGAACAATAGTGAAAATGTTTATTATGTTGAAGGTTTAAGGCATAATCTTTTGCGTGTAGGACAATTGGTGGATAAGGGATTTCAATTATAGTTCAAGGATGGAAAATGCAAAATCATTATCAGATCTGGTTTGGAGATTGCAACCGGTACAAAGAAAAAAGGTAATATATTTCATTTCAACTTTGGTGAGAAGACATGTTTGATAACACAGATTGATGAGAGTTGGCTATGGCATAAAAGGTTGTGTCATGTGAATTTTGATTGCATTGTGAAGATCAGTTCAACTAAGGTAGTTAGAGATATACCTAAGATTATGAAGCCCTATAATCTGGTATGTAAAGAATGTCAAATGGGTAAGCAGGTCAGAACCTCTTTTAGGGGTATACAAGATAAATCTAATTATGTTCTTGATCTTATTCATACTGATTTGTGTGGCCCTGCTAGAGTTAAAAAGTTTTCAAGGTGATAGATATTTCATGCTAATCATTGATGATTATTATAGAATGATGTGGGTTGCTTTTCTAAAAGAAAAATCTGAGGCATTTGAAAAGTTTGAAATATTTAAAGCTAAAGTGGAAACTGAGACATGATTGAAAATTAAATACTGAGACATGATTGAAGATTAAATGTTTGAGGTCAGATCATGGTGGAGAATTCACATTCGGTGAGTTTAATAACTTTTGTGAGAAGCATGGTATAAGGAGACAATTTTCCTCCCCCTGGAAACCTCAACAAAATGGAGTTGTGGAAAGGAAGAACAGAACTATCTTGGATGTTGCTAGAACAATGATGATGGAAGCTAGTCTATCTCATATCTATTGGAGAGAAGCAGTGAGCACATTATTTTATACATTCAACAAAGTACATATCAAAGGAGAAACCTGTAAGACACGTTATGAATTATGGTTTGGCAATACACCTAAAGTTAAGTATTTCAGAATCTTTGGTAGTAAATGTTATATCAGAAGAGATGATACTATTGGAAAATTTGATCCTAGATGTGATGAAGGCATATTTCTTGGTTATTCTAATGAAAGCAAGGCATATATATGTTATAACAAGAGATTGTAGAGAATTGTGGAGAGTGCTAATGTCAAAGTGGATGAGCTGAATAGAGGTCAAATCAGAATTTATGAGAAGGAACCGGCAGTGGAAATGATTATATCTGAACCGGTAGCACCTTTACCGAAATAGAGTGTTGAACCAGTTACTCCGGCAGTATCAGAGAATTCTAAAGTAACTAGAGAATAGGGAAAAGGAATAGAGAGTCGGAGGACTCCTAGGTCTGTGAGATTGAATCATTCAAAAGATCAAATCAATGGGGATAAGAGCAATAGAGGGATGACAAGAAGAAGACTGGAAACTAATGAGGTATATTTAATTTCACAAGTTGAACTGGTATCAATAATTGAGGCATGTAAAGATGAATATTGGTTGAAATCTATGGAAGAAGAATTAGATTAGATTGAGAAAAATAATACATAGACCTAGCTTCCCCGGCCTAAAAATAAGAATGTTATTGGAACTAAATGGGTTTTGTAGAAATAAATTGAATGAGGATGGTCAAGTTATAATAAATAAGGCTAGATTGGTTTGTAAAGGATATTCTCAGAAAGAAGGAATTGATTATGGAGAGACTTTTGCACCGGTAGCTAGGATTGAAGCTATAAGGTTATTTCTCGCCTATGCTGCTCATGAGAACTACAAGGTTTATCAGATGGATGTTAAGTGTGCATTTTTGAATGGGGATCTTGATGAGGAAGTTTATATTGAGCAACTTGATGGTTTTTCACTATCAAATGATACAAATAAGTTTTGCAAGTTAAGGAAAGTTTTATATGGATTGAAATAGGCACCTAGAACTTGGTATGCAAGGTTGGATAAATACCTTTTGAAGCTTGGTTTTACTAAGGGTAATGTTGACAGTAATTTATATTATAAAATCATTGATGATGATATACTGATTATTGAAGTATTTGTTGATGATATTTGAAGGGGAAAAATGAGCAAGGTGGATTCAGGTGGTTAGTACACAAACAAAACACTAAACAATATTAAAACATGAAACGTACATAAAACCACATAAAAACATGAAGACAAAGCTTATACCTTGCTATTTTTACCTCTCCCTCAGATTGAGCTTCATGAAGTGGATGATGAGGATACGCCCTCAATGCTTCACTTGATGTGCTCCTTGTTTGATTTTGGATGTGGATTGATCTCCTTTGCTCAACAAGATAGATGGATTGATATTTGGATTGGATGAGGATTTGGATTAGAAGAGGATTGGATAGAAGATCATGAAGACATTATGATGGCATGATAATAGAAAATAGAAGAGGATAGAAGCAGAATGAGGATGATATGAAGAAGATGATTAAGGAGAAATAAGCAACATGACAATGCATGAGAAGTGGATGATGTGTGAGGAGAATAGGCTCCAATTTATAGATTGGAGAAGGCCAATGGAGGGCCAAGATTGATTTGATTATGAAGGGTTGAGACTAATTTTAGATAGAAGGCATGGATCAAGGGTACCTTGGGAAAATAAACAGGAATATAAAATTCTTTGGGAAAAGGGGGAGAAATTTGAATTTCAAATATTTTGGAATCAAAAATTCCAAAATAAAGATGCATTGAGGGATTCAAAGAAATTTGAATTTCTTTGAGAGACTCAATGTTTATGTGACATGAGTGGAAATTAAAAATTTAAGGATAATGATAAGCATGATTATGAGAGATTCTAGAAGGATTAATTAGGCTAATGAGATTAGGAAAAGTGATTTGTAGGAATCATATGACTAGGTTAATTAATTAGAATTAATCAACTGAGTGGGTTTAGAGGAAATAATTATTGGAGGGGACTTTAGAGGAATAGGGGAATAATTAATTTATTTGATAAATTAATTATTGGACAATAGTGACAAGATTAATTAATTATAATTAATTCTGAGAGGAATGAGGATAACACAATTAAGTTAATTAATTATGTTGATAGGCTTAAATTAATTAAATATTAATTTTAGGTGTCTACAACATTATTTTTGGAGGTGAAGATATGTTATGCATGGAATTTTCTAAGAATATGGAGAAAGAATTTGAAATGTCTATGATTGGAGAGATGAAATGTTTCTTAGGTTTGCAGATTACTCAGACTGACAAAGGTATTTCCATCTATCAAACTAAGTATGCTAAGGAATTGTTGAATAAATTTGGTATGGGAGATTCTAAACCGGTAAGTACTCCTATGGTTACAAGTTAGAAATTGAAAAGAAAAGATGCTTCTGCATCGGTAAATCCTACAAGATACAAATCTGTGATTGGAGGTCTTCTTTATTTGACTTAGACTATTCCTAACATTATGAATGTTGTTTGTATTGTATTAGGATTTCAGAGTGATCTTAGAGAAAATCGTGAGAGTGCGGTGAAAATGATTTTTAGATACTTGCAAGGTACATCAGAACATGGCTTGTGGTACCCTAAGGATGATAACTTTACTTTATGTGCATCTACAAATGTTGATGATCGGAAAAGTACTTTCAGTGGAGCTTTCTTTCTTGGAAAGAAGTTGGTTTCATGGATCAACAAGAAATAGTCATGTACTTCTTTATCTATTGTTGAAGTTGAGTATGTTGTTGTTGATACTAACTATACACAGGTTCTATGGATGAAGTAAATGTTGAAGGATATAAAGGTAGATTGTGATGGACCGATAGTTATTAATTGTGATAACTATGTTGCTATTGATATATCAAAGAATCTGGTATTTCATTCTAAGACAAAGCACATATCTATCAAGTATAACTTTTTAAAGGAAAAGGTGGAAGTAAATGAAGTTAGACTGGTTTATGTGAACACTAAAGAGAAGATTGCAAATATTTTCACTAAACCTTTGCCCAAAGAATCATTTGAGTACCTGAGAGATAGACTGGGAGTTTCTACCCCTCCGATAGAAAATTGATTGATGCGGTTTGGCATCAGTCTGGTATGCTTTATTAGAGATACTATTCATTCTAGTACTGGTTTGGGATGCTACTACTCAGGGGGAGTAGTCAGCTTTGTGATTCAATGGTTTATGTTTTTTCTTTGATATTTTTGTCAGATTTCTAGGTTTGATGTCAAAGGGGGAGAGATATTGATGTGAAAAAGAAAAACAAAGTGAAAAAGAAAAAGAAAGGGGGAGAGATATTGATAAAGAGATAAATATATGTATAATTCAGAGCTTTATAGAGATATCATTCACAGAGGAGTTTGGTCTTTATTTCCATTATTATGGGATATTGTTGGTTTTCTTCCATTGGGGAAGACTTGTTTGGCATTTCTTGGTACTTAGATGTTTTTCACATCTTCTATTGCCATCAATGCCAAAGGTGGATATTGTTGGCCATTTGGTGGAACTGGTTATGTGTTACATTGATGTTTTGTCATTGATGCCAACACTAGTTATTTGGATTCTTTACAGGCACTCCTATGGTCCCGGTAGGTTGAGTGTTTTCTGGTTGTTTTGGATCTGACATGATCCGGTAGGCTCTGGTATGATTTGGTTATGGAATTATCTTGTTCATGATACTCATATTCATATTCAATCAGTTGGTTTTGGTCTAGTGATCAGATGCTATCATGTTTTCTTAGAAGCCTAGTTTATGGTTCCTCTGAGGGTTTCATTGGCAGAGTCCATAAGTGGTGTTTGTACAGCTATTGGTGGAGTTTCAAGATGTTGATGGTGATCATGTTCAAGACTTGGCGGATGGAGATCATTGTTGTAGTGTGTGGACCTATATTGGGTCTCGGTTGGTCTAGGTTATGGACTGGTTTAATGAAGCATGTGGGTTGGACCTCTCGATACATTTTTGGGATGTCTTATGTGTTGGATATTATTTGTTTGGTCTAAGGCCGACATGGTTTGTAATTATGTAATTGGTTTATTGTCTGGTGGTCGACCTGATTGTTTATGGTCGAGGGTGTATATATATATGATGTAAGATCTCATTGTAGATCATCATGGGATAGGAATGTTAATGGTAAAGGGATGTAATGTGAGAATAATGTAATATCATTCAGGTAGAGGATTTGGCCGATCATTGGAGATTGAATTGGGTTTATGTAAGAGGATTTATTCCTCTGGTATTGAGCTTAACTGGAACTGTACTCAGGCATAGGATATGCTATCTTTGTAGTTCAACCTCTTCTCTGGATTGTAGTCTAGATTTATATGTAGTCAGTGAAACTCCTTTTATGATGAGAAATGTGCTCTAGGTTGTTGGCCTTTCTGCAAGTGCAGACCCCTTAATTGTAATTCACGTACTTACAACAGAAGTATTATCTGACTATGGGTAGGCTTCTCACCGTGGTTTTTCTCTTTACCAGGTTTTCCACTTACAAATCTTGGTGTCATGTGGATGGTATTTATTCTGTGATTGTTGTTTATGCTTAATTGATTTAACTGTTATTCCTGTATTTGATTTAAACATTCTGGTATTAATGTTTTGGGCTTCGGTATTAAATTTTTAAGTGTTAATGGTTCCGTTAATCTGTGACAACTGATTCACCCCCCCCTCCTTGTTAGTGTAGGTTTTTTATTTTCCTTATGTTGGGGGGTATTTATTTTTCCTACACATATATTATTTAAGCTTGCTTAGGTTAATAGGAGTGGTTTATATGAGGACACGTGGCGAAATACTTCAGCTACATGTGTAACTCTCCACCTCACATGGGTAGTTGAGTTACACACCCTCTTTTGGCTTGTTGTGCCACCTCTCATAACCACTATTTTGTCATTTCCTAAGTGGGTTATGAGGTAGTTGGGTTTCACACCCTCTTTTGGCCTTATGTGCCAACTTTCTCAACTCCTTTTTTGTCTTCATGTAAGGAGGTTATGCCACATGTTTTGGCATTTACCAAGAAGGTAAAACCTCCCACTTTTTATGGAGAATAGGAGTTAATGCACCCCTTGGATGTATATGCTTATATTTTTCCATATAATAAGTATTATACTCTCACCTTCACTAGTTAAGTTAGTGGAGTGATAGCTCAGTGAGAGTCTTCTCCAAATTCTCCTCTTTGTCTCTATTTCTCTCATATTGAAATTATCTTCATTCAGCTATTTTGATCTTCGATCATCTATTGTGTGAGGAGTTGCATGTGATCTACGACCGACATCAGATCTTGGCTTGATTCTCACTTCTCGCAGAATCTCACATGGTATCAGAGCTTATTGTCTGGTATAGCTCATTATTTTTTTTAATTTATTTGAAGGACTTGAGACTTTTATGTAGCTAATATTTTCCTTAAAAACTAAGTATGCTCTTCTCTTGCATTCTCGTGTGATCTGGAGAATCAGAACAATTTAAAAGAAAATAGCTTCTAGTTAAATCTGGTTTACATGTATGTGTTCTTGTAAGATCTGGGTGATTGCAGCTTTGTGGTAATATTGGAAGCTTAATAAGAATTTCCAAAGTGTCCATAAGGCTTGACAAAGTCAAAAGTGACTTTTACTTCACCAAAATCAGAGTTTGGAGGACACAGTAAAAAATCAAAGTAAATTTTTTTTACTGGAGCTATTTTCATTTTGGCTTTAGTGTTCCAACTTTTGTTCACTTTCACAAAAAATGATTTCTGGGTTTTCTTCCCAGCATCACAAAACTTCTGGGTTTTGGATGGTATTTTCAGTAAATTAATAAATTTTGCAAAACTTGAGCTTGAGTAGGGCCTAAGCCATTTTTCTATCAGGGAAATTCAGCAACATTTCTTAAAAGTTGCACAACTTTTGCCTTGTGTCAGATTTTTGCAAACAAATACTTGATGGAAAGCTGGAAATGAGCACTCTCCATTATTGTAGGTCTAATTGAATTTTTTTGCCTTTGTCTATTAGATATTAAAGGTTGTATCAACTGCTTCATTTTCTCTTCAACTAGTCATATCTTTCTCCTCACAACTCTGTTTTTCAAAAACTAATAGTTGTTGGAAAGGTATTGAGATAAATTAAGCAGTTATAAGGATAATTTGTTTCAGATCTTGTCTCAAATTATTTGTATTTAAAATCTCTATTGGTTTCTTAAAAGAATTGTAATCTAATAAAAAGCCTTGTAAATGCACTAATTATAAAGTGCCAACCTTGTAATATTTGGGGGGGTGATTTCTGAGGCTAGTGAAAAGGGGGGTGTCTCTTGTGCCTTCTTTCTTGCACTTTTTATGATTCTTTACAATCTTCTTTTCTACTATCATGGATGCATCTATAGTTCCACTTTTAACACCATATAATTATTTTGAATGGAAATCTAAGATGATAATATATTTGAAAAGACATGGATATCATCGTGTTACTATGGGACTTGAAATTAAACCTCAAGATGCTGCAGAAACGATTAAATGGTTTAATAAATGTGATGAAGCTTTTGGTACTTTATGTATGTCAGTCTCTCCAGACCTTCTTTTTCACATTGAATCTGCCACTACACCAAATGCAGTGTGGACCACTTTGGAAAACCTATTTGGTAAGCAGGATGAGCTAAGAGGTCATCAGTTAGAGAATGAACTCATAAGGTTGAATCCAACCAATTTTGATACTATACAAGACTTCTTCACTATACTTAAGTCTGTAAGATTGCAGTTGGAATGGTGTGGAACTAAGAAAGATGATAAGCAACTGATCTTGAGTATTCTTTCTAAGCTTGGTCCTAACTATTCAGTGTTTGTTTCTACATTTTATGCTACAAAATGTGCCCTAGGTACCACATTCAAAATGCCTTCTCTGGATGAATTTGCTACAGAACTCACTAGGGAGAAAGACATATTGGTTCAAATGGGTACAATAAAACCCTCTAAGTCACATGCCTTAGTTGTAAATCAAGGCACAAAAGAACAAAAAAGGTCTAGTAAGCAAGATAAGAAACAAAAGAACCAAGGAGAGAAGAAAAAAGATCAGAAATCTGCTACTTCAAAAGCAAATAATCCGACCTCTTCATCAAGAGGTGAACAACCTAAGAAGGAGAAGATCAAGTGTTCTTATTGTAAGAGGCCTGGTCATGATGAACATAAGTTTTTAAAGAAACAAATTGATCACCTTTCAAATCTTCTTGAAAAGAATAATATCAAGGTGCCTGATTCAGTCAAATAGAGTTCATCAAAAGGATCTTCTAAGGATATAGATAAGAGTAAAGGGAAAGGAAAGGGCAAGGCCCTAGTTGTTGTTGCTTCACAACCCAATTCTTGGATAATTGACTCGGGTGCTTCGCACCACATGGCTTCTTCAAAAGATTATTTCACCTCTTTAGAGCCATGTTCTATGCCTTCCATACTAATGGGTGATGACACTCCTGTTGAAGTGCATGGGAGAGGGTCTGTTGATGTGGGCGAAGGAACATTTAAGGATGTCCTTTGTGTTCCATCTTTATCAACTAATCTTTGTGTTCCATCTTTATCAACTAATCTCCTATCTGTTTATCAAATCACTCACACTAGTTCTAGCAAGTGAGTTGAGTTCACACCAGATACAGTGGTAATCAGTGAAATGCATAATGGGTCTACTATTGTTGTGGGAAAAGTAGATCATCAATCCAGATTATATCAGTTTTCTCACTTTGTTCCTGACTCTCCTTCGACAGTTTTACTCACTCATGCAGATGAGATTAGTTGTTTGTGGCATCAACGATTTGGCCACTTGAACTATCGTTACTTGCAACAACTCAGTAAACAAAACATGGTTTCAGGGTTGCCTTCTATTCAATTTTCTAATGGAGTTTTCCAGGGATGTATTCTTGGTAAGCATCCTAAGGAGAAGTATGATAAAGGAAAAGCATGGAGAGCTCCACAACTATTGGAGTTGGTACATAGTGACTTGGTAGGACCATTTCCACAACCATCTTTCAGCAGGGCTAGATATGTCTTAACATTTATTGATGACTTTTCCAGATTTACATGGGTTTACTTTCTCAAACAAAAGTCTGAGGTATTTGACAATTTTCTAGATTTCAAAGCTTTTGCAGAGAAACAATCTGGGAAGTTCATCAAGATTCTGCGTACAGATAATGGGGGTGAATATGTTAACAATCAGTTTGAACAATTTTGCGCTTCAGAAGGTATCAACATGCAGCACACAGTTCCATATAGTCCTCAGCAGAATGGTGTCGCAGAACAAAAGAATAGGTCCTTGAAGGAGATGGCAAATTGTATGATTCACTCCAAGTCTTTGGCACCTCAGTATTGGGCAGAGGCCATCAATTATGCATGTTACATCTAGAACTGAGTTCCTCATAAAGTTGTGAAGGGGGTAACTCCTTTTCAAGCTTGGACCGGTCGAAAACCTACAGTTAAGCATTTCAGAGTGTTTGGTTCTCTTGCATGGGCCCACATTCTAGCAGAGAAACACAAGGCTATGGATCCAAAAAGCAAGCCTTGCATATTTGTTGGGTATCGAGATGATGTCAAAGGGTATAGACTTCTCCATCCCTCTACACATGAGTTGTTCATTGAGAGGAGTGTTCATTTTGAGGAGAGTTCTTATATTTATTCTCATACCACTTCTCCATCCACTATCACATTGGAGACATTGCATGATGATGACAGTTCTTCTGAGGATCTTAATCCTCCTAATCCTGTTGAGGAGTCTTCTTCCTCCACTTCAAATGGTGACAGTGATGGTGAGGATTCACATTCTTCTCATAGTCATCCTTCAGAGGTTGATGATTCTCCCCCAGACTCTCCAGCTTCAGTGCCTCTTTGGGCTCGACAAACTTTTGAGTCAGTAGGAGATTGGCTTGGTGATCCATCAGATACTAGAAGAACTAGGTCACAATTTCAGCAAGCTCCACATCTCTTCATTGCTTCAACTTCTGATCCACAGTCTTTTTGAGAAGCTACAGGTGTTCCTGAATGGGATGTTGCAATGCAAGAAGAGTTTAATTCCTTGGAAAGGAATCACACATGGGATTTAGTTCCTCTTCCTAAGGGAAGGAAACTTGTTCGATGCAAGTAGATCTATCAAACAAAATTTGCAGCAGATGGGTCAGTTGATAACTATAAGGGTTGCTTGGTAGCAAAAGGCTTTTCCCAAGTTCCAGGGGTTGATTACTTTGAGAATTTTGCTCCAGTTTCTAAGATGAATTCCATCCGGCTTGTCCTTGCTATTGCTGCAACCCATCATTGGGAAGTTCATCAGATGGATGTCAAGAGTTCATTTCTTCATGGTGACCTTTAGGAGGAAATCTACATGGAGCAGCCACAAGGGTTTGTTCAAGATCCTTCACTTGTGTGTCGACTTCGAAAGTCTCTCTATGGCCTCAAACAAGCTCCTCGAGCTTGGCATGCCAAGATGGACTCCTTGCTTCTGACAGTTGGTTTTACTCAATGCCATTCTAATTTGAACGTCTACATTCTGCACCAGGATGATACTCTCACATTTCTAGTTCTCTATGTTGATGACTTGTTGATCACAGGGAGTCACTCATCCACCATAAAGGTAGTGAAAACTACTCTACATGATAGATTCTGATGTCAGACTTGGGTCTTCTACATTACTTCTTGGGAATTGAGATTACTCAATCTTCTTTAGGCATCTTCCTTGGACAACCCAAGTATGCACTCGATATGCTCTCTAGATTTTGCTTGGCTGATTGTAAGCCTGCACCTACTCCTTTTTTGTCTGGGGTCAAACTTGAGGCTAAGTGCTCTTCACCCTTGGTTGATAGCACTTTATATTGACAAATTGTTGGGAGCCTCATCTACTTGACTCATACGAGACTTGACATTTCATATGCGATGGGCATGGTCTCTAGATTCATGCAGGAGACACATGAGTTGCATTAGAAAGAAGCTAAGCGGATTCTCCACTACATTCAGGGTACTCACAATTATGGAATTCAGTATGCAGCAGGCATGGATATTGACTTGGTGGGATATACGGACTCAGATTGGGCGGGTGATTCTTAGGATCGCAAATCCACTTCAAGGTATTTCTTCTCACTTGATTCTGGTCCAGTTTGTTGGTCGAGTAAGAAGCAGTTTGCAATTGCTCTTTCATCAACAGAGGCTGAGTATTGAGGGGCAGTTAATGCCACCACTGGGGCTGTTTGGCTTCAAAATATTCTCACTGAGTTTGGTATTCCACTTAGGAAGCCTACTATCATCTTTGGTGATAATCAAAGTGCTATACAGATCTCAAGAAATCGAGTTCATCACCAGATGATGAAACACATTGAGATACATATGCACTATATTCGGGAGCTCATTCAGGAAGGCATCATTGATCTTAAGTATTATTCTATAATGGAGCAAACTGCGGACATCTTCACCAAACCCTTCACCGAAAGCAAGTTCTTTCATTTGCGATCTCTACTTGGGATACGACGGGTGTCTACTTTAGGAGGGACTTCTTAGTCCTTCATTCTTTCTTTCTTTCTCTCCTTATTTAGGGGGGGGATATTCCTCTTATGGGGGGCTTCTTCTTTTAGGGGGCTATCTATGTACATGGTTGCATTTGCCAGGACCCATATTTTCACCCACCTAAGCTACGCTTAAGGGGGGGTGTTAGTGTAGGTTTTTTATTTTCCTTATGTTAGGGGGTATTTATTTTTCCTACATATGTATTATTTAAGTTTTCTTAGGTTAATAGGAGTGGTTTATATGAGGACACATGGTGAAATACTTCAGCTACATGTGTAACTCTCCACCTCACATGGGTAGTTGAGTTACACACCCTCTTTTGGCTTGTTGTGCCACCTCTCATAACCACTATTTTGTCATTTCCTAAGTGGGTTATGGGGTAGTTGGGTTTCACACCCTCTTTTGGCCTTATGTGCCAACTTTCTCAACTCCTTTTTTGTCTTCATGTAAGGAGGTTATGCCACATGTTTTGGCATTTACCAAGAAGGTAAAACCTCCCACTTTTTATGGGGAATAGGAGTTAATGCACCCCTTGGATGTATATGCTTATATTTTTCTATATAATAAGCACTATACTCTCACCTTCACTAGTTAAGTTAGTGGAGCGACAGCTCGGTGAGAGTCTTCTCCAAATTCTCCTCTTTGTCTCTATTTCTCTCATATTGAAATTATCTTCATTCAGCTATTTTGATCTTCGATCATCTATTGTGTGAGGAGTTGCATGTGATCTACGACCGACATCAGATCTTGGCTTGATTCTCACTTCTCGCAGAATCTCACACCCCTCTCAGTTGTCTTCCAGTTATTTGAATTGTCATTCCAAAAATTCAAAAAGACCAAAAAACATAAGTTGCATTGTCAATCATTTAGGTTGGATTAGTTACATACATTGCATAGTGACATGCCTATTGAAACAAATTCTAAGTCCAAGAAATCACACGAATCAATGTATCAAGTGATGTCATTTCCAATGGATAACACACAAAACACCCAAATGCAACAATATCAGACTCAATCACTCAATCAAAATATGGGTTCATCAAATTATGCTATACCATAATATGAGAGTACATTTGGGACCACCTCCATATTATGAACCTATATGTGTGCCAATGAAACCAGGATTTGGAATTTGTTCCACCAACACCATCAAGGAGTGCTCCATTCAATTTCAATCAATTAAACCAAACGACATGACACACAACCCCCAATGTCATATGAGGAACAAAACCTTTTACAAGGATTTGGGTCAAACCAATACCTTCGACAAGAAATGGATCCCAATAACCCATCAAATTCTGATGCTTCAGATGATGTCGAAGTGTTTGTCAACAATCCTGCGATGGAAAAGAAAATGAAAAAGTTGTTGAACAAAGTGTTTAAAATGTTTCCCAACAAGTATAGAAATATGATTGGTGTTTCTACGACATTGGATGATCAAACTAATCTATAAATGCAACATGAGGTTGATAATCTTTTGAGCTTTGAGCCTCATCTGGATGAAACGAATGCACAACAAGAAGTACCAACCACACTACTTGATAAGAGTGTCTCTAATTCCTTGAGTATGAGTGTTCCACTGAAATCAAACTTTGACACAATTAATAATCCATTGTACAACACTACAACATTTCCGCAAGATGAAATAGCAATGATGAAATCATTGACAAACACAATGTATCCAAAGACATCACAAGTTTTTCAATCTAGATCGCAATCCCAAACGCAAGAGCATTTTACGACTGGAATGCCAAACATTACTAATATTCAAACCAATTAAATGACGCAACAAAAGGCTTAAGTGCAATTGATTTCAATACATGTGATAAATACGAATTCACATAGATAAACAAAAAATTTTAACAAGACCTTCAGTTATGGCAACAAAAAGAATAAATAGTGGCACACAACCACAACAAATATGACAACAATTGAAAAATGCACAAAAGGCACATTCGAACCTACAAATGCGTAATGCACAATGACAAAATTACACTCAACAACAAACAATAGTGCCTTCTTCACCACTATAGGTAAATACAAACTTGCAACAACAACAATCATTTGGACAAACTTCACAGCAAGTAAATGCAAGTGTCATTTCGCATGTAAAAGTGAAACAGCCTAAAGCACATAAGCAAAGCTTTTTTAAATTAATGGGGTTTACATCAGGACAACAACAAATGGCACAAAGTCAACAAAACATAATCCAAAGTCAACAACATCAGTATCAACAATAGTATGGCCTCAATATGCGCAACAAGGGCAAACAAGCTATTATATACCCCAACAACAACAACAACAACAACAAGCAAATGCGCATTACCAACCACAAATGCAATGTCAACAACCCAAAGTGAAATATCAACCATGGATGCAGATGGCAATTCCATCTAAATGGGCACAACAAAATACTCAGTAACAAAGCATGGTAGCGCCTCAACAACATGAGCAATATCAAAATAAATATATGCTAGAGACGCCAAAGATAGTGATTTTTGAACATCAACAACCATTTAGAAGTACTATATATCGAAAACAAGGACATCTAGGGATGAATGACGAACCTCAAAAGCCTCCACAATCAGATGTATTGTTGCAACAAATTGAGAAGATGCAATGACAAATTGAGGCATTACAAACCAAAAGTACAAAGAAGTTATATATAGAGCAGGACTTATGTCCTAATCCATTTGATAAAAGTTTGTACATGCCTCCTTTCCCTAAGCACTTTGAAGCACCAAATTTTGAGAAATACAAGGGAAAGGGTAATCCAAAAGATCATATCCAAGCTTTTTACGCAGTGTACACTGAGGTGACTTGTGATGAGACATATTTGATGTGTCTTTTCCATATAGTCTCACTGGAAAAGCTATGGATTGGTATGCACATTTGCCAGGGAATATAAAATCTTGGAATGAATTGGCTGAGAAATTCATTTGTTATTTTGCATTCAACATCGACAATGAGATAACCATGTTAGATTTATGCAACACAAAGCAAAAGCCAGTAGAACCATTAATGACTTTCTTACAAAGATGGTGAGCCCCAGTTAGTCGATGTTCTCTTGACATCCCGGAGGAACAATAAGTCAATTTATTTATCCAAAAATTGATACTAGAAATGATGATGAGCTTAAATTGAAAGGTCCTAGTACTATTGTGAAGCTCATTAAAAAGGGAATGGACATTAAGGATGCTCTTATTTCTAAGGGAGTTATTAAAGTGAACAAAGACAACAACAATCTGACCAACTTGGGCGATAGAAATAAGTTTTAGTCCTATAACAAGAATGTGATTAATAATGGTGTGGTTGATGCAAGAACCCTAAGTGCTAGTCAACCTAAGCTTGTTATAAAAGGACCAAGTGCTCTAAATGCTTTGAATTTCCAACAAACTCAATAGATGCACAATCAAACAAGTAATGTTATCCAACAACCACAAAATCAACAGCATAATCAACAACAGCAAGGTCAACGACATAGACCTTCCAAATCAAGAGATGGGCCTCCTCGACACTTTACGCCATTGGGAGAGTCGATTGAATCAGTTATGAAATAGTTGATTCGGGATAATTTCATTAAGTTATAGGACATCAAAGAGGAGCCACTAGTAAAACCACATTGGTGGAATGATAATGCATATTGTGAATATCATCGGTCTAAGGGACATAAAATTGCGTCATGTTTTCAACCGAAACACCTTATTCAAGATTTTCTCAATCAGGGTGTGATTGAGGTAGATTCATCCACTAGATCTTCTAATGTTGATCATACTATTTTCAAGAGTCCCTTACTTGATCATGACAAGGGAAAAGCCTCCTCTTCAAATTCCAATCAAAAAGAAAATCTGAATCATACCAGTACAAGTCGCAGCAATGTCATTAATTACTTTCATGTGTCAGATGAGTATGCGTCAACCATAATAATAAAAGAACAAGATTCCTCATGTGCAGTGACCACTCATCGGTCTAAAATAGTCTTAAAGGTAACACCTTCTAATACTCCAAAACCAACCTCAATGAGCTAGTACAATCTCCTTGACCATTTGGGAAAAACACCTGCACAAATTTTGATCCTTGAGTTGTTAAAAATGTCTCCCATGCATTGTGTTGTCCTAGACAAAGCCCTAACCGAGTCAACGGTACCTACTAATATTGATGTTAACCAATTTCAAGCTAGGATAGGACACCTTGTGACTTCCCAACATGTTGCCTTTTCATAAAAAGATATACCTTGTGATAAAACCCATAATAATGATCCCCTGCATCTCGAAGTTTTCATCCATAATTACAAAATTAGACAATTTTTGATAGACGATGGAGTAGGCCTGAATATATGCACTATGAGAGTCATAATTGGCCTCGATTACTTTGAAAATGCCATAGATCCTTCAAGGAAGATAACAATAAAATCCTATGATAATTTTGAATTCACATCTAAAGGAGTGATTGTCTTGACTATCATAGTAGGTCCAGCAACAGAGAACACTTTGCTACAAGTGCTAGATTTGGATCTCCCCTACAATATGATTCTAGGTCGTCCATGGATTCATACAATGAAAGAGGTTCATTCGACCTATCATCAATGTCTAAAATATTCATACAATGAAATTGCAATAACAATTCCTGGAGATACTAATCTGTTTCAATTTTGTGCTAACTTGATGGATACTCTGCAACAACAAGTGCCATTAAATAAAGAGGCATCCTCGCCTAATTATGTGGATCCCAATACATTGTTATAACTTGTCAAGGGTAAGATAAAAATACAAGATCAAGGTTGTAGAGAGTATTCAATGTCCCAAACATTTCTTATTGGCAAGCTACCTATATCACCAAAATCACATGGAAAACCACATTTGTTGCAAAAGGAATCTAAAACAATCATCTAATATCAACCCCCCACCACATTTACAAAGGGATGAGCTAAAAAAAGAAACTTTGGATGATGATGTATCAGATTGGCTCTATAAAGATGAAGCAAATACAATAGACACTCCACCTATTCAATTGCCAGTAGAACAATATGGAAAAGGGTTTACCATAATGCAAAAAAACGGATATGATGGATGAACTGGTTTGGGACTTGACAAAAGAAGGAGATTAGAGCCTATCATTCTTGAGATGCGACATAAAATTTTGGGTTTAGGTTTTGTACAATTGCGAATCGGGACCTCATCTACCAAAGTGACTGCGTGTGAAAAAGAGTGTGATTCTAATGATGAAATAATACCTGAGGACACCCATCCTGAAACTAACTCTAATGAATGGGAGTGGGACTCTTATTCCTCCAACTCCTATTCTCTAGATAATATCTTCATTGACCTTGTTGATTTGCCTATGGAAGACAAACATGAAATTGCCCCTCCTATCAAAACTTGTCCTAAAGCTTGGATACAATTCTTTTTGGAATCCTAGCATTGAATCTGACATGAGCAGCTCAGATAGTGATACCACTAGCATTCATGTCTTCACTACCTTGATCCAAACCTTTATTGAAACCGATGATGACATGCCCATTGTATAGCCACAACTTATCCAATGGGACCAATGAGGACCACCTAAATTAGACTACTTTGAAAATGATGAGGCAATAGCAGAATTTTTTTAGCTCAAAGAAGGCATACCGCAAGGTGATCAAAAGGTCGGATTTGCTATTAATTTAAATTCCATAGCATATTTTGGGAAGTCAACTCCATCATCCAGTCACAAAATTAAAAAAGAAAAAAAAAAAAGAATACGTCTTCGAGTGAAAACCGCAAGGAAACCTCTAACCATGAAAAAGTAAAAACAAAGGACGTAACCTATGTTATGCTCAAATACACCATTGTTAAATAGGAAATAAGGACGATCACGAAATCCTTAACGATCTAAGCAATTCAAACATAAAACCAATGAAATAGATGCAAAATGGAATTAAATTAAATAATATGACTCCCTATTGTAAATCATGGCTTCCATTGTTCTTCTTCTCTCTATGGTATGATGGCTCTCAGATATTGCACTGGCAACCTGCAATTGACACAAAGATTTGAAGTTCGTGATCTAGAGTAATTGTGAGGATTGAATGCTCAATTTATAGATTTTTGGATGAGATTGATTGAAAAGGTGGAACAGAATGATCAAGAGGTGGAACTCAGGTGAGCTCACATGTTGATTGATAGTTGAACTGCTGACTTGGAGCTGAAACAGAATAGATTGAATAGATTAATTGAGTCAACTAATTGAGAAAAAGCTAACTGAAAGAAGGAAAAAAGAATGATTGGAAGAAATAAAGAAGATGCCGAGAACTAGAAGATGGAAATAGAGACTAGAGAGATAAATGATTTAATTAATTAATTAGCATGTGCTTGCACTTTAACTTGGATTTTCAATTTAATCTTTGCATGAAATTTATTCAAATAATTGAGTTTATTTAATTCAATTTAGTATTTGAATATATTTAGAACTTGACTTTGATTTTCAATTTGATTTTTGAAATCATGCACATGTATTTGAATTTGGAAGAAATTAGAAGAATTAGAAGAATTAATGAAATTAGAAGAATATGAAATTAAATGAAATTAGGATTTGGGGTTTTGGAATTGGAAGAATTAATTAGCTAATTAAATAATTTTAAGAAACTATTTCATTATTTAGAAATAGATTTTAATTAAATAATAAAGATTATTTAATTTAAAGGATTAAATCACAATTAATTAAATAATTATTATTTAATTAATATTTAGAAAAGGGTTAATGATTAGATGATTAAAGATAGAAATCGAGAATAGAATTATTTAAATAATAAAGATTATTTAAATTATGGAATTAATCAGAATTAATTAAATAATAAAATATTTAATTAACATTAGAAAATGATTAAAATGATTAAATGATGATAGAATAGAAAATAGAATAATTAGTAAAATGATGAGGAAATATGAAATTAGAAGAATAAGATTTGTAGACACTTAAAAATAATTATTTTAATTATTTTTAATTCCTCACATAATTAATTAATTAATTATGTTAATTCAAATTCCTCTCAATATTAATTAAATATAATTAATATTGTCACTATAGCACATGATTGATTTATTTAATAAATCAATCCCTTTCTTTATTCTTCTAAAAAAATCAAATCCTCACAAATCTTCCTCTTAGCTAATTAATTTCAAATCATCTTCTTAATTCATCATTAACCTAATAAATTCTTCTAGAAACTCCCTAAACTCACTTAACATTATTCTTCTAATTTTTTATTCCCTCCACTCATTCTCTCTCCTAAAAATATTAATCCCACCTAACATTTCCTCTAATCCCCCTCCTAATGAGTCGTTAATGGTTAATCAGCATGATTAGCCACAAAGTCAACTCTTTGTCCTTTTCATCCAGCTACTAGCTTTAAATGCTCTTTTCCTAGGTGAATGTAAGATTTTCGAAATCACACATTCCTCTAGGCATCCCCTCTCCCAAGGAATTTTTAATTCCTTTTTATTCCTCCAATCCCCATGATATCCTTTTTTGGAGAATTTTTAATTCCTCCAATGCATCTTGTGGAGTGTGGAGATACGAAATGCCTTGAAGGCATATTTCTTGGTCTCCACACCCTCTCTTGGACCTTGTGTGAGCTCACAAGTAAATCTTAGCCCTTCATCTCGAATTCATCCTAGCCATTCGTTTTCCTCTCCTCTTCCTATAAAATAGGGCTCCATCCCTTCATTAAAAACATCTTGAAATCCAGTAAGTTTATGCTGCCCTTTTGAGCCCAAGAAATCATCTTGGCAACTTGATCATCTCATTCTTATCATTTTTCAAATCCATTCCATTTGTGCACAACATTGGAGAGCCATCCACATCCAGCAATCAAAGGAGCACATCAAGTGGAGCATTATCAAGGGGCGCTTTCACTTCATCAAGCTCAATCCGAAGGAGAAGGTAAAATAGCAAGGTGAAATGGTCTTTTATGTTAGGCCCAATATGGAAAGCTAATGTACTGAGAGGGGAGGGGTGAATCAGTACTCCAAAACTTTTCTCCAATAATAACCTTACTGTTATGCATAAACAGAATAGTGCAATAACATAAAATAAAGTTAAAACAAACAGATAACAATCATACATGATTCACTCCATAACACATATATTTTGGTCACATAGAAACTCTTGGTTAGAGAGAAAAACTGCGATGGGGATGGCACCCACAACTTCACTACTGCAATAATAAAGATTGCTCGATTACAGCTACATTTAGCTATTTCTGATAGCTTACCCTATTAGGAGTAACAAGATCTGTTAGATCTACCTTACTAAAGGATTTCACAACACTATATAAATGTTGCACCTGGTTAGAGGATTTACAATTTATAGACTTGGTTAGAGTCTTTTACCCTGTTAAAGGTATCTCTTTCAACTTCAAAATATTACAATAAGACTTTACAAATATATGCAACTTTACATCTGAAATGTTATAGCAGATTCTATGTGCTCAGAATAAGATTACCTAGCTTGTAACATACCTCAGTAACTCATATTGTAACTCGGTAAACCCTTTTGTTTACTCTGTTCTTCGACTGTTCACTGATAACCTTCTCAGTGACCTCTTTGTGTCTCTGTAACAGTCTTCCTTCATACATACACACACATACATACATTTCTCTCTTCCCATGCTGTATAAATAGATCTCTTACAGCGATGATCTAATTCATTGCTTCGATCTTTACAAAAAAGATTCCTCGAATGAATAACTAAACAAAATATTTCATTGGTTAGATTGACCTTGCAATCATACACAATCTTCTAGTGCAATTTCTAATGTAATAACGGTTAGATGTGCCTCGATCTTGTAACACGTTTTCATGTGCATGTCTAGGTTCAATGTATCTGGTAAAATGTTTCACTCGGTGAATATCAACTCGGTGAGTTAACTTTACTGCTCGGTAGCAATGAAACAATACTCGGTAAACAGCTCGGTGAATACTGCATTCTGTGACTGCTTTCTTCTGTAACCGACTAGACTATTCATACCGACTTCTCTGTGTGTACCGACTGCATGATTCGGTAATACTAACCGACTAGAATATATAGTATGACTTTGAATATAAAACTAATGGCAATTTGATAAGTAGTAACACTTTTAATGATATTTTAGCATTCTGCATGTTTATTTCGTTATGTTTTGATCATTTGACCTTCAAATCTATTTTCCCCCCTTTATTCTGGCATGCCCGGTGGGACCCACGTCCCTAAGAACTAATGTTTTTTTTTAGGTTTTTGTGAGTTGTGAGACGCAGGTTCCAGAATAGCGCGACTGCAGAAAAAAAAAATCTTTTTTGCAGGTTCCAGAATAGCGGCTTTGTATTTTTGTGCAATAGCTTCTCGTCTGTTTCTGTTTCATTTTTGTTTCTGTTGTTTTTCTGTTTCTGTTTCAGTTTCAGCATGATAGCTCTACGATTAGTGCGAGCGTTTTTGTGGGAATTTGAATTCCTGTTATCTGATCTGTTATTTGCTCTGTTATCTGCTCTGTTTAATTATAATCTATGTGAAAGTAGGAGAGTATGCTCTTGTCTATATAGATAATCAGAAATCCAGACCTTTCACTTTTCTATTCTGTTCAGCGCGACTATATGCTCTGACCGCAGGAAAGTGTGAAAATAGGAGAGTATGCTCTTGTCTATCTAGACAATCAAAAATCTGGACCTTTGACACTTTTCTATCTGTTTAGTGCTACTGTCTGCTCTGTTAATCTGCCTGAAATTTTTAGGCGCTAACTATAGTCTGCATTTCTTTTTTTTCATTTCCTGTTATCTGCTCTATTTAGATATAATCTGTCTTACCTCAAGAAAGTGTGAAAGTAGGAGATTATGCTCTTGTCTATCTAGACAATCAGAAATCCGAACCTTTGACATTTTTTTTATTCTGTTCTTTTTAGGGTTTCTGCTCTGTTAAATCTAGGGTTTTTGTCTACTCTGTTAAATCTAGGGTTTTTGTCTGCTCTATTTTTTTGCCATATCTTTTTTATCTTGACTCCATTTTCTTCCAAACTCCACCAGATTCTCTGCATTGCCATTTTCCACATTTTCTTCTTTGGGGGCCTTATCCCAAAAATCCACTTTTTGAAGACTAAATCCCATATTTCTCTATTTTTAGGGTTTGCCATAACTCCTTCCCCTTTTATCCAATCACCTCCAAATTTTTCTCATATTATCCATCTCCAACTTTTGCTTCTTTGTCCCTCTTGGACAAATTTTCCCATTCCTTCATCTCTCCTCCAAAATCCCCATTTTTCGCTTGCCTATCCCTTGGAAAGTGGCAAAAACCTAGTCAAACCCCATTTACCCATCAAAGCTTTCTTCAAATCCACATTTGGCATTAGTAAAAAAGTTTTTATTCATGTTTTTCTATTCATTCCCAAAAAATTAAAAAAAATTAATATTTTTGTCATTTTGTTGTTTTTTGCAGGACGCTTGTTGAAGACTATTTTTCCAAACTACTAATCAAGTTGTTTTGCAAGACGTTTTTTGAAGACTCCATTTTTCAAACTACTAATCAAGTGGTTTTGTAGGTTGCCTAGCTGATTCAACCAAATATTGTGCATTTATTTAAATTAGGCACCTAGATATTAATTAAAATGGAATGAACCATTGTCTTATGTGTCTTTAAGAAAAGCGTAAAGGTAGGAAAGTATGCTCTCGTCTTACTAAACGATCAAAAATCCAGACCCTCCAACATTTTCTTGTTTGATTGTGTGTTTACCTCTAGCGGGCCTGCCCTCCCAACTTGCTCTTTGAGAAGGTAAGAGGGGAACGACCCAAGTGAGTACACCCAGACCTGGGGTTCCCAACTCACTATAATAAATAGGCCATTGACTACGAAAGGGTTAATGGTTGGGGCTATATGAGAGTTCACTCTCACATTGGGTGCTTAGTAGGATCCTAGAGATCTCAATCATGCTTGCGTGACTACTAAGTTCTTGGTGCTTCGTTGGGCTATAGGCCTCAATTGCGCTTGCGCAACTTTGAAGGGTAGCTCCTAACGGGAAGACTTACTAAACACCTTGTTCATAGTGGCCAAAAACCTTCTAGTCATTGGTACAGGAGGTCGGACCTCTGAAGCGGCCCATATTCTTACGGCCCTTAGTAGAGATACAAAGTTCTCCTTGAGGAGTTTTCGTGGGAATTGATGCTTGGCTACCCCGAGAAGTGAGTGCCATGGAGGGGAGCTAGTGGGGTCAAGCATTTAAGTGTCTACTCTGGGTAAGCGTAGATGGGAAACCAATTGGGATTCAATGACTATTGTCCTTGCCAGCCTTAAGAATGTTGTATATGAGCATAAGTGTCTTTGATATAATATGCATTTGATCACTATGTTTGCTTTGTTTGATACATACTTGCCAAGATTAGACTAAAAACACATCACTATCCCCAAACACTTTGCAAAAACATTTGTCAAGACACAAACAATTGTCCAAGTCATTACCCACACAAAGTCCAAAATTGCGTCAAAACTCTGTCCGTCCCATTTTTCATAAGCCTAAGAGAGAAGCTAAGAGTCTGTCATCTCCATCAACATTCAAGTTTGTCCTTTGAAACACCAACTATCGTCCAAATCAGGGTGGTCGTATCCCTTCATACAACTTGCCATTCGAATCGATCCTTCATGTTCATACCAAAGACAACCTAGTTATCAAGTTTCTTCTAAACCATCACTACCATACCTTCTTCATCAATCATCCTCAAATTTCTTAAATCCTTTCATCCTCAATTTTCTCAAGTCCTTTCATCACAAATTTCTCAAGTCTTTTCATCCTGAAATTTCTCGAATCCTTTCATCACAAATTTCTCGAGTCTTTTCATCCTCAAATTTCTTAAATCCTTTCATCACAAATTTCTTAAATCCTTTCATCACATTTTTCCTAAGTCTTTTCATCACAAATATCGTGTATGGTCGCAACTCGATCCCAAAAGAAAAAGATGGCTGAACAACAATATGGCATGCCAGACATTGGTGTCCTATATGAAGATCCCACGCAAGATCATACACAAAGTGGGACAACCTAGCAATCAAGATAAAAGTCAAAATCTTGACATGGTTAACCAAAATGAACTTTGTCCAGAAGTGCAAACTTTCCTAGCAGATTCTTATAACCAAGAGATGATGGAAAAGTTTATTAAACACAATCCTACTATACTTCTGAAAACTCTCCTTGAACATGGAGCTTAACTTCCACCTGAATTTAATAGATCCGCTCTCACCCAACAAACAGAAGGAGACCTCACTCCCACACAAAGTGTTGCACCTACCAGTCAAACTCAATCAATTGCAGCCCCATCAATCATCCAGGCTCAATCAATGCCACCCGTGATACCTCCCACCATGGTCTCCATCCCACCTTCTTCCTCCTTACCATCCATACCACTATCAATTCAATCTCATCCATTCTCCAACAAACTTCTATATCACCTCCTTCTACTCAACCACAAATTTCTATTCCACAAACTTCCCTTCCTCCCAACAATGTCGCAAATTTTATTCGGGCCGTATTTAATCCTGTCACAACAGTTGGCGGACCGCAACCAACTGTCCCTCAAACCCCAGTAACATCGATCATCACATCCCATGTTCCCACCTCCTCATCATATCAATATATTGGTGGTGGTGCACCTTCTTTGGTTCATCCAATTCTTGGGTCAAATACAATTCATCAATATCAAAGTCCACAACAAGACCTCATCAAGGAAATTCAAGACATGAAGAATATCATCAAGGACATGAAACAAAGGACTAATAAAAGGAAAACTTACTCATTCGAAGAGTTTTGCCCTTGTCCTTACGACCCGTCTATATTAGTTGCACCATATCCCCCTTGAGATCCCTAAATTCACCAAGTATGAAGGCAAAGGAGATCCTCACGACCATGTCCGAGAATTCCACATCTTATGCCAAGAAGTCTCCTATAGTGACCTTTATCTTCGCAGACTCTTTCCCAAAAGTCTCACGGGAGACGCCTTGGCATGGTTCTCATCTTTACCATGAGGTTCCATTGTCTCTTTTCCAGACTTGGCAGAAAAATTTGTGGCCCACTATGCATACAACATGGGTAATGATGTTTCTATGATCGACCTATGTAATACAAAACAAAGGCCCGGAGAAACCCTCACCAATTTCCTAAAAAGATGGCAACATCTTATCAAGAAATTCTAGTGGGACATGCCAGAACAACATCAAATAAGGCTATTCCAAAAGAACTTGGTGCCTAAACTTTCAAGACCTTTAATATCTCAATGTATCAAATCCTTCCAAAAATTGACAGATAAGGGTCTCGCCCTCGAACGTGTCTTGTTGGAGGAAGGAACCTTGAAACATTACCAAAAATCAACACAAAGTTCTTCCTCTTATTATAACAACAAGCCAAAATTCCGGTCCAAAAACAAAAATGTGGTCAATGATGGTATAACTGATGCAAAGCGGGTCCAAACCGTGGCCGCTCCCCCAAAATCCACCACCAACAATCATCAATTAAACAACCAAAATCAATCCCCAAAACCTCACAACAATGTCTCAATCCAGGGACGACCACCCCGATCGAATAACAAGACTCCAAGAGATTTCACTCCTCTGGTTGAGCCTATTGAAGTGGTGTTTCAAAAACTTGTCCAAGCAAGGTATAGTGGTTTTTCCAATCACTCGCCCGTTTGACCCCAATCAACCTAAACCAAGATGGTATAATGAAAATGAGTATTGTGAATACCATCGTATCAAGGGACATGATACATGAAAGTGTATGAAACTGAAGATCTACATACAAGATCTCATTGATAGAGGTGAGATTGAGATAGCAAATACAAAACCTGGTAATAACAATGACAAACTCAAAATGTACCAGGAACCCTTCCAGAAGCATGATAAAGGAAAAGGCTCATCATCTAGTGCAATGGGTTATGACTATGCTAATCACGTAACTGGTTTTGATTTTTTGGTAGGTCACATTGAACCTGCAGACAATAATGTCAATGTCATAACCATCCAAGGAGTTAATCCTCCTTCTTCCCAAAGCAGACCAAATCCTGCTCGGATAGTCATTCAAGGCGCCACGCCTTCCACCTCCCATTTTCAGAATGACTGCAATGCAACTACACATCGAGGAAGAGTCACCATCCAAGGAGTTCCTCCCCCACCCATGTCTTCCACCCGCCGATATGACCTCCTTGATCAACTTGGGAAGACACCAGCGCAAATCTCCATTTTAGAACTTCTCAAGACTTCCCCGATCTATAAAGAAATTTTGGAATAAGCCCTTCTCCAATCACGCATTCCTGATAACATCAACGCCACCCAATTCCAAGCCCTCATTGGAAACCTTGTTGCCCAGCAACACATTGTATTTAACTCCAAAGATGCTCCCGCAGATGAAGACCATAACAAACCTTTGCACATCGAAGCTCTTATCCACAAGCACAAGGTCAAACGTATCCTAATAGACGGTGGATCCAGGCTTAATCTGTGTAGATACAAATTAATAAAACAATTGGGAATTTTTGAGGATATGATAGACATATCAATAAGGATCACAATAAAGGCATATGATGATGCAGAAAGAATTTCAAAGGGCATGGTCACCTTACCTCTTCAAGTGGGCCCCATTATAATTAAAACCCCTTGCCAAGTACTAGATCTTGACCTCCCCTACAACATTCTCCTCGGGAGGCCATGGATTCATTCCTTGCAGGTCGTACCCTCCACCTATCACCAATGCATCAAATTCTCCTATAACGGAAGAGAGATCACTATCAAAGGTGATCCCCAACCTTTTCAATATTGCAAACTATTAGAGGGGAAGCATCTATATCATTTCCCACTAAATAGACCCTTGCCAATGCCTCCATCTAACACATCAAATGTTGCCTCCGCATCATCCCAACCAAATAATCAAATCAAGATCTTGGACAATGGCTGTGGAGAATACAAATTGGAGGATGTCTTATTAATAGGCAACCTCCCTCTCTCTCCTAAGTCATTTGGCAAATCAAAAGAGATAAAAAAGGACCCGAAACCAGTCATGCAATGCCAAAACACCACCTTCCAGCAATGGGGCCCACTTGATAACAAGAGCCTCGAAGCAGATATCTCTTCATGGATGTACTGGGAAGAAGATGAATATCCAACAAGAATATCCAAAGAAATGTACCCAAAAGCATCTGCCATAGTTGAAAAAATGGGTTACAAAGGACACGGCCTGGGACCAGAGGAGAAAGGAAGAAAAACACCCATAAATCCTATCTCCTACAGATACAATAGAGGCTTGGGGTACACCCCGGTGCCTAAGATTACTATCGTTGGTGCCCCTTCTAGTCCTTCTTCGGATATCGAAAGCGCTGACAAAGAGGAATTCCATGAAATGCCTTATGAATATGAGAAAGATATCTTCTTGGATGCTTACATCAATACCATCACCCCCGTAACCCCTCCAACTTCACATGAGCTACATCTTGTCCATCCTGAACTCATTGACTGGGGCCAACAAGACAAACCCACTTTAGATATCTGCGCTGACGATAATGCTCTCATTGCTCTCCTAACAGCGCAAAATATGGAAGATTGTAGCAGAATCCAGGGTATTCAACTACACAAAAAGGGATACTTTGGTAGTCAAGTCAATGCCCTTAGTCACAAAAAAGATAATAAAATAAAAAGATATGATTCCCTAGGTGAAAACCTCCCTGAGGCGCCTTTGGATGAACAAAAAATAAAAACAAAGGGCGTATCTGAAAGTGAAAACCTGGAAAAGGCACTTTACGATGAGGGATTTGACCTCCCTACCATTGGTTACCTTCCACAGGACAAATCAAATTTGTTGATAGAAGAACCAAACAGCATCAACATGGGCACCGAGGTCATTCCGAAAAATGTGCTCATTGTCAAATCCCTCAAAGAAATCGAGAAACAAGACTTCATCAACTTCCTTACAGAGGTAAAAATCAATTTTGCATGGTCCTATTCTGATATGCCAAGGTTGGACCCTACCTTGGTGGTTCATAATCTCGTCGTCCGCCCAGATGCAAAACCTGTAAAACAGAAATTGCGCAAAATGCACCCACATATTGCACTCTTGGTCAAGGCGGAACTCCAAAAGTTGTTAGACGTAGAATTTATCAAACCAATAGATTATGTTGAATGGATCTCCAACATTGTACCTATCGGCAAACCTGCTGGGGGCATCCGCATCTGCACAGATTTTCGAGATCTAAATATAGCTTGTCCTAAAGATGATTTCCTGCTCCCCAATATAGACATGATTGTGGACCTTACAACAGGACATGAAATGTTATCGTTAATGGATGGGTTTTCTGGATACAACCAAATCAGGATAGCAGATGAGGATCAGCATAAAACTGCATTCACAACACCATGAGGTACTTTCTATTATCGGGTCATGCCTTTTGGTCTCAAAAATGCTAGAGCTACATATCAACATGCAATGACAACAATTTTTCATGACCTCTTACACAAAATTATGGAGGACTATGTGGATGATCTGCTAGGCAAATCTAAGACAAGACAAGACCACATTCCCATTCTAAAGCAGATCTTTGAAAGATTAGAAAAATACAAACTACGGTTGAATCCAAAAAAGTGTGTGTTTGGAGTCACATCGGGAAAACTATTAGGATTCATTGTTTCCCGCAGAGGCATCGAGGTCGATCCTGCAAAAGTAAAAGCTATCATGGAAATGCCTCCACCAAAAACTCTCAGACAACTGTGCAGTCTCCAGGGAAAACTCCAGTCTATCAGACATTTCATTTCACAACTAGCAGATAAGTGCCATCCATTTGCACACCTCCTGTGCAAGGACACAAAATTCAAATCGAACTGCTTATGCCAAAATGCTTTTGAGAAACTAATAGAATATCTAGCATCACCTCAAATATTTATGCCTCCTACTCCTAGGAAACCCCTTATTTTGTATATATGCGCTACTGCAATAACATTGGGGACATTATTGGCACAGACAGATGATCAAGGGAAGGAACACACCATTTACTACATCAGTCAGACGTTGGTAGGATATGAACTCAATTACACCCCCATTGAAAGAGCATGTTTGGCATTAGTGTTTAGCACACAAAAACTCCGACACTATATGCTAAACAACAAAAAAAAACTAATTGCTAAAATCGATCCACTTAAATATCTCTTGTCCAAAGTTGCTCTCACTGGCCGAATGGATAAATGGGTCATGCTCTTAAGTGAGTTTGACATTGAATATGTGGATAGAAAAGCAATCAAGGGACAAGTCATTGCAAATCAGTTGGTTGAAGCTCCACTTCCAGGCGACCATCCTCTTCTCACAGAATTACCAAATGAGTTCATTATGATTGTTACCACATCCTCCACATGGAAATTGTATTTTGATGGCTCCTACACTCAAAATGGATCAGGGGTAGGAATATTATTGGTCACACCTCAAGGAGATGGAATCCCCAAATCATACAAGATAGCCTTTGCATGTACCAATAACATAGCAGAATATGAAGCCCTCATCATAGGTTTACACTTGGCTATCCACTAGAAAATAAAGGAATTACAAGTTTATGGAGATTCCCAACTCATCATAAAATAAGTCAATGATGAATACAAGACAAAAGATGATAAACTCCTTCCCTACTGTACCATGGTTGAAGATCTTAAGCAACATTTCACGGCAATCAAGTTTGACCAAATCCCATGAACAAACAACAAGGCTGCAGATGCAATGGCCACCATTGGCTCCCTCCTTCAAATGCCAGCACACAGTCAGAAGTGCAAGTTCTTGGTCAAGCAATTGTTTATACCGGCATACGACCTACCAAAGTCTGAAATGGTGTGTGTTCTCATTAGTCTCGAGTTCCCTTGGTACCAAGAAACCTTCATTTTCCTCAAAGACAACACCATTCCCCCACACCTCACCAAAACCCAACAGCAAACCTTCATCCACCGATGTGCCTGTTACACCATCCTTGCAGACACCTTGTTTAGAAGGCATTTTGATGGTTCCCTCCTAAGGTGTTTAGATAAACAAGAAGCAGAATGGGCATTACGCGAAGTACACGAGGGTATCTATGGGGCACACTCAAGTGGACTCACATTGGCTAATAAACTTTTGAGAACAGGATACTATTGGCCTAAAATGGAAGAAGATGCATACAATTATGTGAAGAAATGCATCCCTTGCCAACAGCATGGCGACAAGATTCATGCACCGTCACAAGAATTGTAGCCATTCATTACACCATGGCCCTTCTCGCAGTGGGGGCTCGATCTCATTGAGAAAATCCACCCTTCATCTTCCAATGGACATAAATTCATTATCACCGCCACCGAATACTTCACCAAGTGGGTAGAGGCTATCCCTCTTACTTTCACCACTGGCAAGTAAATATCCAAATTCATCCTGAACTACCTAATCTGCCAATATGGCATCCCAAAAGTTATCATCACAGATAATGGTAAACAATTTAAGAACCAGGATGTCAAAGAACTCTGCAAAAAATTCAACATCCAACACCGCTTCTCCACTCCATATTACCCCCAAGGCAATGGCCAAGCTGAGGCTTCTAATAAAACCCTAATAAAAATCCTCAAAAAGACAGACAATGAAGTGGGTTGTGATTGGCACCTCCAAATCCATCCTGCATTGTGGGCCTACCGCACCTCCATCCGCACCCCCATAGGCACCACTCCTTATTCCCTAGTATTTGGTTCTGAAGCCATCCTTCCTATTGAGATCGAGATCCCCTCTCTAAGGGTATCGCTGCAAAACATCCTACCAGAGGAAGAATACAAAATTGCCCGCTTACAAGAGCTAGAATTGTTAGATGAAAGGTGCCTCAAGACCTTGAATCATCTCCGGGTATATCAAAACCGTCTGCGCATGAGTTATCATAAAAAAGTCAGAACCCGAGAATTCCAAGTTGGTGATCTTGTCCTCATGAAAAATTAGAAAAATCTACAAGAAAGAGAAAAGAAAGGCAAGTTCGAGCCTAATTGGCTTGGACCATATGTAATCACAGCAAAATATGGATCAGGAGCTTATCAGTTGGCTACTCCTGAAGGCGATCCTTTGGATGATCCAATGAATATCATGCACCTCAAAATATTTTATGCTTAGTCCTCAGAAAGTCTTAAATTGTAAAAAAAACAAAAAAAATCAAGAAAAAAAAAAATTTAAATGAGAAAAAGATCCTGAAAAAATAATCACTTTGGTGAAAACCTGGCAAACAGGCACCTTATGACACAAAAAAATTAAAAAATCAGAAAAAGAAAGAAAAAACAATTCGTCCATTAGTGAAAACCACTTGGTGGCACTATGGACAAGTACCTTGGTGAAAACCTCTGTGCAGACGCCAAGGTAAATAACTGGATCCACTGTCTATCATGTTGATACTACAAATCATCTGCTATCCAGCCCACCCATGTGCAACATTCCTTCTTTTCCACCTCCCAATAAAACATGCGTATGATGATGAAGTCTTCGCCTGAGTCATGAACAAGGAATGTCCCATTGAAACTGATATTTTATGCCTCTGTGTGTAAGCTTCAAGAAGTCTTGAGAAACAATCTCAAGTCCATCCTAGTTCTACTCTTGGCAAGAGGTATCATGTGGTCGCAAGGAAGAGACTTGTTAGATTTTGTTAGATTTTTTCATATAGGCTTGCATCTTTTGTCCTACGACTACCACTATTTACGACTGCCTGGGTTCTTCCATATCCAGGTATGTTATGATAGGTGCATACTAGGGCATATTTCATAGTATGGCATGTTTTGGATCCTTCTTGTATAAATCGACGACCTGGTACTAGTGTTTATCAACACTTACCTTCTCGTGTACAAGAGGTATCGGTGTGTTTGAGGGTTTCCTTGCATGAACCCACAACTTTGTATTAGTGTTTCTTAACACTCGCATTGTTGTGTGCAAGAAATTCTCGTTTGTCTACAGAGTCAGTCCACGCCCTGCGTTTCTCATGGCATCCTGATTTCTATAATCAATGGTGCAAGTCACTCAGGGCAACATCAAACTAGGTTGGCTCTCCATATTTGTTGTGCACAAAATCTCACCATCATTCCATCAAATCCTAAACTCAATAATCCCATGGAGTTCTCAATTGCCCCCATTTTCCTCCGCGGTCTCGCATCTCGTATTCTTCTTTCCAAATATCTCACGACTGCTTCATATTTGTTCCTCATCTATCCCTTCCACCTTAATTTTTTTTCCTCTATTTTTTTTTTTCCTCACATAATCAATTTTGATCCTGATTCATGTCTTATATAGGATGTATCCTTCCTGAAACCAGACACTCCGATCATGTCTTATATAGGATGAATCCTTCTTGAAACCAGACGTTGTGATCAATCATGTCTTATACAGGATGAATCCTTCCTGAAACCAGACATTGTGATCAGTCATGTCTTATACAGGATGTATCCTTCCTGAAACCAGACGTTGTGATCTGATCATGTCTTATACAGGATGAATCCTTCCTGAAACCAAATGTTGTGATCAGTCATGTCTTATACAAGATGTATCCTTCCTGAAACCAGACACTCCGATCATGTCTTTTACAGGATGAATCCTTCCTGAAACCAGACGTTGTGATCAGTCATGTCTTATACAGGATGTATCCTTCCTGAAACCAGACACTCTGATCATGTCTTATATAGGATGAATCCTTCCTAAAACTAGATGTTGTGATCAGTCATGTCTTATACAGGATGTATCCTTCTTGAAACCAGACACTCCGATCATATCTTATACAAGATGAATCCTTCTTGAAACCAGACGTTGTGATCAGTCATGTCTTATACAGGATGTATCCTTCCTGAAACTAGACACTCTGATCATGTCTTATACAGGATGAATCCTTCCTGAAACCAGATATTTTGATCAATCATGTCTTATACAGGATGAGTCCTTCCTAAAACCAGACACTTTGATCATCTTTGTCTTATACAGGATGAATTCTTCTTGAAACCAGACTAAATCTAGATCTTATCAATCGAATCAAATCAAATCTATCGGGATATCAATTTCACAAAACTCCAAAGATCAAATACCTCAATTGATCTCCTGAGGGGGCATCACCATACCATAATCTATCAATCAAGAGCTGAGGCATCCTATCAAACCAATATCAGCATCAAAACAAGATTATTCTTTGAATCAATGTGTCATCACACCTCGCTTCAAAGAGGAGCAAAATGTAGACACTTAAAAATAATTATTTTAATTATTTTTAATTCCTCGCATAATTAATTAATTAATTATGTTAATTCAAATTCCTCTCAATATTAATTAAATATAATTAATATTGTCACTATAGCACATGATTGATTTATTTAATAAATCAATCCCTTTCTTTATTCTTCTAAAAAAAATCAAATCCTCACAAATCTTCCTCTTAGCTAATTAATTTCAAATCATCTTCTTAATTCATCATTAACCTAATAAATTCTTCTAGAAACTCCCTAAACTCACTTAACATTATTCTTCTAATTTTTTATTCCCTCCACTCATTCTCTCTCCTAAAAATATTAATCCCACCTAACATTTCCTCTAATCCCCCTCCTAATGAGTCGTTAATGGTTAATCAGCATGATTAGCCACAAAGTCAACTCTTTGTCCTTTTCATCCAGCCACTAGCTTTAAATGCTCTTTTCCTAGGTGAATGTAAGATTTTCGAAATCACACATTCCTCTAGGCATCCCCTCTCCCAAGGAATTTTTAATTCCTTTTTATTCCTCCAATCCCCATGATATCCTTTTTTGGAGAATTTTTAATTCCTCCAATGCATCTTGTGGAGTGTGGAGATACGAAATGCCTTGAAGGCATATTTCTTGGTCTCCACACCCTCTCTTGGACCTTCTGTGAGTTCACAAGTAAATCTTAGCCCTTCATCTCGAATTCATCCTAGCCATCCATTTTCCTCTCCTCTTCCTATAAAATAGGGCTCCATCCCTTCATTAAAAACATCTTGAAATCCAGTAAGTTTATGCTACCCTTTTGAGCCCAGGAAATCATCTTGGCAACTTGATCATCTCATTCTTATCATTTTTCAAATCCATTTCATTTGTGCACAACATTGGAGAGCCATCCACATCCAGTAATCAAAGGAGCACATCAAATGGAGCATTATCAAGGGGGCCTTCACTTCATCAAGCTCAATCTGAAGGAGAAGGTAAAATAGCAAGGTGAAATGGTCTTTTAATGATATTTTAGCATTCTGCATGTTTATGTCATTATGTTTTGATCATTTGACCTTCAAATCTGTTTTCCCCTCTTCAAGATTAATTAACTTAATTAAAGAATTAAAGAATTATTTAATCAATTAGAGGAATAATTAGTACATAATCAATGAGACATTTTTAGGTGTCTACATTTTCCCCTCTTTGAAACAATGTCACAATGATGTTAAAATTCTGCCCCAGTATGCCCCAGTGGCGCTTAGGGTGTAATGCCCCCCTTGAGAGATTGTTTGTGCATTAAAGACATGAATGATCTCTCAAAAAAAAAAGAATGCGAGATGAAAGAATAGTTAGTTGATTAGAGATAGAGATAGATGATGTGAAGATGATATTGAGATAGACTATGGGAGAATGAACCTTGGGATGATAGAAAATGATTTAGAAAGAGATGACCAGAAAAGAATTAGCAAACTAGCAATAAGCAAATGAGATGAAATGAGAATGATTGATTCATGAACTTGTGTCATTATTTATTGCGCAATATATATTCATCACTGAGCCTTATTATTGAACAATGAATCTTAGCACATCAGGGTATAAGGAACCAAGATGTAAGATATCTCATTGTAGAAACAAATACGTAGCAGACAAGGAGTGAACTCCATTCTAAGAATTACACTAGGGGTTGAGGTATGTGTGGCATCCAATAGCTGAATGCTCCTATCACAGACACCCACTAGAGCAATTTCCCTAGAACTTCATCGGTTCACACCACAAACAACAAACAAAGAAAAAGATAATGCTCATCATGGCTCCTCTAGTCACTTATGGACATCCTTGAGTAGCATAGGAACATAATATGTCACCAAATGATAAAAGATAAAGACTGACTTGGACAAAATTCAGCAGCTATACTGACCTTGTGTCTTCGTTCTCAATTGCTTGATGTGATGGTTGATAATGTCTGATCTCATAAAGTTGCGGACCTCGTTTAAGACTGACCTGTCTGATTTTGAGTGTATCCTCTTATGTTTAAGACAAGATAATGATCACTTTGATATGGATATGATATGATTGATAAGACAATTTGATTAGTTGATTGCAGATGTTTGATTGGATAGTTGTATCCTTTGTTAACTTCATGCGAAGTGTTTGCTAGATATCTGCTAGGGTATTTGTTTCTCGCAGGACATTTTATTGCAAGTTTTTTGGTTGATTTTCTATTTTTTAGTTTTTTTCCAAGAGCTTTTTGGCTGTTTTTGGATTATGTGGATCGATATTTGAATGTTTTTGATTGATTTTTTCAGGACATTATATGGATGTTTTTGGTATTTTTTTCAAGATCGAATTTGAATGTTTTTGATTGATTTTTTGAGTTTTTCAATGTTTTTGGATTTTGAGTTTCTCAGTGTTTTTGGATTTTGAGTTTTTCAATGTTTTTGGATTTTGAGTTTTTCAATGTTTTTGGATTTTGAGTTTTTCAATGTTTTTGGATTTTGAGTTTTTCAGTGTTTTTGGATTTTGTAGGATTTTCACTGTTTTTGGATTTTTTCAGGACTTTATATGATTTTTAGGATTTTTTCATGACTTTATACAATTTTTTGGATTTTTTTAGGACTTTATATGATTTTTTGGATTTTTCAGGACTTTATATGATTTTTTGGAATTTTTCAATTATGCCCCTAGTGTGCAGACCTGTATGACATGATGATCTGCATAATGCATGTGGAGACAATGAATTTTTTACACGACCTATGTTAATGCAATATGCATGATGAAGATGCATTTCCTATTCGAACAAGGTTGACTGTGTTTGTTTGGCCTTTGTAATACACCAATTAAAATGGAGGTGCAAAACATTTCATAGATAAGCAGTCAATCGATCCCTAAGGTCCTTTGGAACATCCAAATTAACACAATTAGTGACTAGGATTTTCACTTAGTGACTAGGATTTATCAATGTTTATGTCAGCTTTACAAAAGATATTTACAATTAAATACAATAAACAAAGCTTCATTCCTGTCGGTTGGGATGTCGGTATACATTGTTGCCACTGTTGGTGAAGTGTTTGTCAGTGCCAATTTCTGCCGATGCCGGTGCCTAAAGGTATCCATAAGGTTGCCGATAAGTTGTCATCAATGACAACACCATCATTTCTCACTAGAGTGTAGAATGCCAACAATATGAGACAAATTAATTTTGTTTTCAAAGTTATGACATGAGCAGGTGTTATGTTTGTTTTTATTGATGAAGTCAACCAGGTTTTGATCTCATTAGCTGGTGTTATGCTTGTTTTTGTCACTACATTGGCATGTGATGATGTCTCACATACAATTGTTGACAAGTTGCTATGTGTAGTATGATCTAGATTGGTGATTTCATTGATAAGGGGTTCATGAACAGCTTGTGTAGAGGGATTGGGATCACTAGGAGAAATGGTAAGTTTTTTTGAGAGGGAATATTGTGCAGAACATGGAGGATTATAACATGGAGATGAAGGGATGGAGGGACCTTGATCAGGATTTGGAGAAATAATGGGATCTTGTTTAGGACATGAAGGTAAAGGTATGATTTGATCTTGGTTTGTAAAGCGATTATTACGGACGATGGAAGGGATGTCTTGATCTTGCTTAGGAGGTGGATGTTGGATGGGACTTGAAATGACACTTTGTTCTTGAGATGAAAGGCTGTCATTATGAATGGAATAGAAAAGAGTGAGGAGATCATCATAAGATTCTTGGTCGGTGGGATCTTGATCAAAAATTAGGTAGGATGGAAGTGGTTGTTCTTGATCTTTATTTGTTTCAGGACTCATTTCTTCTGATTTTGGATCATCCTCTTAACACAGGGAAGGAGTTTGGAAATGCATGGGAGATTGTTAGAATGTTTCAACATTCTGGCCTGATTAAGAAGGATTTTGAATGAGATCCTCTGAATCATGACTGGAATTTTAGATTTGTACGATGGATAGCCATTGGCAGGTTGTGTTATTAGATAGAGATGGCATGGATTGATCTTGTGTAACTTCAGGGGATGATGAAATGGTGGATAGATATGGTTGATTTGGGATTTGGTTGAAAGGAGTATGATTTTGGGTGAAAGATGATTGATTTTGGTTGAATGAATTTTGATTTGGACTTTGGTTGGAAGGGGTTTGATTTTGGTTAAAAGAGGTACTTTGAATGTTGGGTTGATGTGAATTTTGTTTTGGAATTTGGTTGAAATGGGTTTGATTTTGGTTGAAAGAGGTACTTTGAATGTTGGTTTGGTGTGAATTTTGATTTGGACTTTGGTTGAATGGGGTTTGATTTTGGTTGAAAGAGGTACTTTGAATGTGGTTGAAAGAGGTTTGATTTTTGGGTTGATATGATTAGTATGATTGATATAGTGGGTTTAAAGAAAAATAAGTTTTACATGACTCTAATATTGGTTGAACTGAGGTAGGAATGATTTTGTTGACAAATGAAGGTTGGCATGTTTGAATGGTCTCACAAGAAGAGGAAAAGGTTGGTCTGATGTTGATCCCCTCGTGGCCATCACTTATGTCATCATTTTTTCTAATGAGCCCCTATGGCTGTCAGGACTAGTTATGTCAGTCACTTGTTGTTGCAAAGTTTTAATTTCTTGAGCTAAGGTTTCTATGGATGGCGATGGAATAAGAATGGAAGGGATGAATCCTCCACCTTCCCTATGAAATGTATAATTCCAATCCATGATATTTGCTTGTTTGGTTTGGACCTAGGATCACAACATGTAAGATATTTTCTCCATTTTTCTTAATGTGACAATGTTTGATTTGTTGAACTTGACAAACTTGTTTGAGTTGAGGTTGAGTTTGATTGATCATCTGATTGTGTTTTGGATGTTTGGGGTATGACTTTCTAGAATGATTATGCAAATGACAATGGACTAAGACAGACGTATATGAAGTTTAGACAAGGACGTATATGAGGATGATAATGAGGACGTAAATGAGGACTGTGCAATGACTAAGTACGATAATAAGGATGTAAATGGGGACTATACAAGGACTAAGGACGATAATAAGGATGTAAATGAGGACTATGCAAGGACTAAGGATGATAGTAAGGACGTAAATAAGGATTATGCAAAGACTAAGGACAATAGTAAGGACGTAAATGAGGACTATGCAAAGACTAAGGACGATAGTAAGGATGTAAATGAGGACTATGCAAAGACTAAGGACGATAGTAAGGACGTAAATGAGGACTATGCAAGGACTTCCTATGGTCACAAGTGTGTAAAACTTTGAGTTTGTTGGACTATCTGATTGTCTTAAAATGGACTTCATTTTCAGTAATTCTATGTTTAGGACAAGTTTTGTGGTTTTTCCAAGTCTGAGAACAATTGTTTGGAGGTAGATATAGTTGATTGAACTGGTTTTTCAAACAATCTCAGAGAATTCAGAGATATGCAGGATAGGGTCTGAAATAGCCCAAAGGACTAACTCAATACTAGTCTGATACAACGATACATAAAAAAGCACAGAATACAATCTTAAGATGGAAAGTGGACACCATTCAATGAGGCCCTTACAAAATACCAAGACAAAACAAACAGATAGAGAGTCTGGTAGCACTGGCTCCAATCCACGACACAGACTTCTCGGGCATGTCAGTCTCTCTTACCCCGAAGATCCAAAGATCTTATAGCCAAGGGATTCTTGTATCATAGTGTAAGGCACATGAAGGGTATCTATGGGGTATGATCCACACTCCTGAAATCACTGAATGTAGGGTTTTGGACTATTAAGTTGGTTCTTATTGTAGAGTTTTGAGGGGTCCCGATCCAACGATAGATTCTTAAAGCAAGTCACTTAAGACTTTAGTTGAGCTTATCGGTGCAGGGAAGGCCCCCACATACGTTGAATTAACTCAACACTCTAGCCGCCTGACTAGTATATTTATATAGCGGCTCGAAAAACCTGCTCGAGAGTACGCTGGGAGAGATGATATCCCCAATTCGAAGTACCTCTGTGGGGTGATGAAATCCCCAGTCAAAGATACCCCTCACTACGTGAAATAAAATAAAATTGGGTGTCGTTGTCACCTCCTTCCTTTCTCCCAAGACCTTGAAGGCGGGTGGAAAGTTAGTTAATGCAACAGTAGGTCCACCCCAAACACAATAAAAATTCTTTACCTTAAGAAAACCAAATGTGTTTTAATCTAATGCAATCTGATTCACGTTCGTTTTATAGCCCAAATTGAGGTGTTGAATACACATGTGCATGTCCATTTTAAACACCAAATTGAAATGTGAAGGCATGCATGTCAATTTCAACCGTTGTTGATTTTAAGCCCAAATCAAAGTGTTATACATGCATGTCAATTTTAACCAATGCTAATTTTAAGCACCAAAAGCTGAAGTGTGAGATTGTGCATGCATGTCCATTTTAACCATTGTTGATTTTAAGCACTAAAAGTTGAAGTGTGAGATTATGAGTGCAATTGATCTAATACTAATCTGATCCTTTCTGTAAATTCGCCACAGGCTGCAAACAGATGATTAGCAGTAAAATCAAATCAATAGAAAACAGAGAATCAAAAAATTGACAAAAGCAAATGCGTGACAATACCTGCGCGATTGCGTGACCCTGACAGAGCAAATGCGTGAAACTAATAAAGCGAATGTGTAATCCTGATAGAGAGAATGCGTGAAACTAACAAATCGATTGCGTAATTATAACAGGACGATACCGTGACAAACAGGCAGATAACACAAAAAAATAAAAAGTGAAACTAAACTCGATCAGAAACCTGCAAAACCAATTGTGAGGCCCTAGCTAGATCTCTCATCATCCATTCAATGTTAATTAAATCATATTTAACTTGATATGAGAGAACTAAGTTGTTGTATCTATCGAAGGTTGGTTGATCTTCCCAATCTTGTATCTACTTTTCTGCTTTGAGAACCCTTTGATAGCATTTGGTCTGTCTTCTTTGTTCCTTTGTCCTTCTGGCACTTGAAATCCTGAATTGTACCTTGCATGCCATAAACCGTTAAAACCAAAACATGCAATAAAAATAATCTGTTTCCAGATTTACTCAATTTCATGCAAAATTAAACAGATCAAAGAACAGAAAAGGAATGAAAATAAAATTATTAGAATAAAACAATCCAAAATGAATGCGTGACAGTATCAGATTAATTGTGTGATCCTGTAAGGTTGATTGCGTGATGGGTTTTGCACGAATGTGTAACCCTGTCTAATCAATTGCGTAGATTTGTCTATGCAATTGTGTGATGATGTAACCGCGAATGTGTGACGAAGAGGTTTGTCTTGAAATCTATGCAAAACCTGCAAAAAAGGAAAAAAATTATACGATCTGCAAAAATAACATAGAAAACAGAGAAGGTTAATTATTTGTTGTTCACGTCGGGTTCACCAAAATGTGCTATGCTCAAATACACCATTGTTAAATAGGAAATAAGGACGATCACAAATTCCTTAACTATCTAAGCAATTGAAACATAAAACCAATTAAATAGATGCAAAATGGAATTAAATTAAACAATATGAAACTCCCCATTGTGCATCATGGCTTCCATTGTTCTTCTTCTCTCTGTGGTATGATGGCTCTCAGTTATTGCACTGGCAACCTGCAATTGACACAAAGATTCGAAGTTCATGATCTAGAGTAATTGTGAGGATTGAATGCTCAATTTATAGATTTTTGGATGAGATTGATTGAAAAGGTGGAACAGAATGATCAAGAGGTGGAACTCAGGTGAGCTCACATGCTGATTGATAGTTGAACCGCTGACTTGGAGGTGAAACAGAATAGATTGAATAGATTAATTGAGTCAACTGATTGAGAAAGAGCTAACTGAAAGAAGAAAAAAGAATGAATGGAAGAAATAAAGAAGATTACCAAGAGAACTAGCAGATGGAAATAGAGACTGGAGAGATAAATGATTTAATTAATTAATTTAGCATTTGCTTGCACTTTAACTAAGATTTTCAATTTAATCTTTGCATAAAATTTATTTAAATAATTGAATTTATTTAATTCAATTTAGCATTTGAATATATTTAGAACTTGACTTTGATTTTCAATTTGGTTTTTGAAATCATGCACATGTATTTGAATTTGGAAGAAATTAGAAGAATTAGAAGAATTAATGAAATTAGATGAATATGAAATTAAATGAAATTAGAAGAATATGAAATTAAATGAAATTAGAATTTGGGGTTTTGGAATTGGAAGAATTAATTAGCTAATTAAATAATTTAAAGAAACTATTTAATTATTTAGAAATGGATTTTAATTAAATAATAAAGATTATTTAATTTAAAGGATTAAATCATAATTAATTAAATAATTAATATTTAGAAAAAGGTTAATGATTAGATGATTAAAGATAGAAATTGAGAACAAAAAAATTTAAATAATAAAGATTATTTAAATTATGGAATTAATCAGAATTAATTAAATAATAAAATATTTAATTAACATTCGAAAATGATTAAAATGATTAAATGATGATACAATAGAAAATAGAATTAGTAAGATGATGAGGAAATATGAAATTAGAAGAATAAGATTAATTAACTTAATTAAAGAATTAAAGAATTATTTAATCAATTAGAGGAATAATTAGTACATGATCAATGAGACATTTTTAGGTGTCTACAATACCTACAGGTGAAAACCTTCTTGAGGCACCCAAAGGTGGAAGATTAGACATACCCCCATTAGGTCAAGACAAATCAACATTGCTGGTGGAGATGACCGAAGAGATAAATTTAGGGTACACCTGACAACCCTAAGGTCATACATTTTGTTGCTTCTTTATCAGAACAAGAAAGAATAGACTTTCTTAACTTATTCCATTAGAAGTGGATCAATTTTGTGTGGTCTTACATAGACATGCCTGGCCTGGATCCAGAATTAGTTCTTCATCATTTATCGCAGAAACCAGGTGCCAAGCATGTCAAAGAAAAACTGAGAAAAATGCATCCGCAAGTGGCCCTAGTAGTCAAAGTTGAACTCAAGAATTTATTGGATGTGGGCTTTATCAAAAAAATTGATTACACAAAGTGGATCTCCAACTTAGTGTCCATCAGCAAAGCAACTAGGGGCATCAAAATTTGCACTGATTTTAGAGACTTAAACAAATCATGCCCTAAAGACGGCTTTCCTCTGCCAAATATAGACATTATAGTGGACATGACCGCTGGATACCATATGTTGTCATTGATGGATGGCTTTTCTGGGTATAATTAGATCCAAATAGCTCCCGAAGACCAGCATAAGATTGCATTTGCATGTGCTTGGGGCACCGACTGCTGGAACATGATGCCTTTTGGCCTCAAAAATGCTGGAGCAACATACCAGAGAGTCATGACAACAATATTTTATGATTTCATGTATACACTAATGGAGGAATATGTGGATGAAGTGTGCAAATCAGTTATTCGGGATAGTCATCTTGGTATTCTTGGCATGATTTTTGATAGAATGGAACAATATAAGCTTAGGCCGAATCCAAAAAAATGTGTGTTTGGTGTTACATCTGACAAATTATTAGGCTACATTATTTCTTAAAGAGGCATAGAAGTGGATCCCACAAACGTTAAAGCAATTATGGATATGCCTCCTCCTACAAATCTCCGTCAGCTAAGAAGCCTTCAGGACAAGTTACAATCAATCCAGCAGTTCATAGCTCAATTGGCAGATAAGTGTCACCCCTTCTAACATGTACTGCACAAAGGAGTAGTTTTTAAATGGACCAATCGGTGTCAACAAGAATTCCAAGCTTTAAAATATTATCTTCTATCACTACCTATCTTAATGCCTCCCATAGATGGAAAGCCCCTCATTTTGTATACAGCATTAGGAGCTCTTTTGGCCCAACAAGATGAACAAGGAAAAGAGTGGGCTATTTATTATATTAGTCAGACATTAGTGGGTTATGAGTTAAACTATTCTACCATTGAGTGGGCATGCTTGGTAGTTGTATTTGCAGTTCAAAAGCTCTGACATTATATGCTAAACCATAAGAACTTGTTGGTAGCCAAGATTGATCCATTGAAATATTTTCTTAGCAAAGAAACTCTCACATGTCACCTAGCAAAATGGGTCATGATTTTAAGTGAGTTTGATATTGAATACATTGAAAGAAAAGCAATAAAAGGACAAGTCATAGTTGATCAACTCACACATGCACCTATCCAAGATGATCATCCAATGTTGACTGATTTTCCAAATGAATTAGTCTTTGCTACCACATCTTCTAATGGATGGAAATTATATTTTGATGGATCCCACACCAAATTTGGCTCAAGGGCAAGTATCTTATTTGTAACCCCTCAAGGTGATGCTATTCCAAAATCCTGCAGGATAACTTTTGATTGCACCAATAATATTGAAAAATATGAGGCTTTTGTTACTGGACTCATAATAGAAATTCAGTGGCATATTACACATCTATGGGTCTATGAAGATTCTCAGTTAGTCATCCGCCAAGTAAATGATGACTATGAAACAAAAGATGAAAATTTTCTCCCTTATAAACACATGGTAGAACATTTCAAGACAAAATTCACTGTTATCCAATTTAATCAAGTCCCCTGCCTTCAGAACAAATCAGCAGATGTTATGGCAACTATTGCCTCTATGTTGGATATGCCTCCGAATATGGGCAGATGTGAATTTCTGGTAGAGCAGTTGTTGGTCCCATCTTTTGAAATTCTGATATCATATTTGGTGTGTGCCCTCATTTGTCCTAACTTCCTATGGTACAAAGAAATCTATGAATACCTAAAACACCAAACCATACCCCCAAACCTTTCTACCAACCAACGTTGTGCCTTTATTATACAAGCTACCAAATATGTCATTATTGGAGACACCCTTTATCGTTGCTCTTTCGACCACACCCTCCTCGGGTGTTTGGATTATAATGAAGCACAAACAGCTTTACATGAAGCTCATGATGGTATATGCGGGGGGCATTTAAATGGTCTTAGTTTTGCTAAAAAGTTGGTCCGAGTTGGATATTATTGGCCGACAATGGAAAAACAAGACCATGACTTTGCTAAGAAGTGTTGCAAATTTCAGATGCATGGAGATTACATTCATGCACCAGCACAAGATCTTCAGCCTATCATATCTCCATGGCACTTTTCTCAATGGTGATTGGATCATATTGGAAAGATCCACCCGAGATCAGCAAATGGACATAAGTTTATCATAAAGGCCCCATAATACTTTACAAAATGGATTGAAGCTATACCCATGGCCTATATCACTGGCACATAGATTTCCAAGTTCATTTTGAACTATATCATATGTCGATATGGGGTCCCTCTTGCAATAGTCACAGACAATGGTCATCCATTCAAAAACAAAGATGTTTGAGAAATCTGTGAGAAGTTTCACTTTCAGCATCGCTTCTCAACCACTTATTATCCATAGAGTAATGGCCAAGTTGAGGCATCCAATAAAACCATTATCAAGATACTCAAAAAGGTTGTCAATGATGCTAGCCGAGATTGTCATGTGCAATTAAATCTATTGGCAATTTGGAGGAATTGATTATGTTTTGCATTGACGTTTGTCATTGATGTCAACACTAGCTTATTTGGTTGTCTATCGGGTTCTGATAGAGTGGTTGGACTTTGATGTTGATCTAGATATTTATCTCTGGCATGTTGTGGTTGGTGGAATTAGTTTGGTTTAGTCATTCATGTGATTTAGATGTGTGTCACATTCGGTTGGTTTGATATTTGATGATTTGGAAGCTATCATATGTTCTAGTAAGCCTCTTGGTTACCAGTAAGGGTTTTACTAACAGAGCTTGGTTGAAGATCTTTTTGATGGATTCAATAAGTGATGTTGGTGCAGCTTCTAGAAGGTTCTCGAGATGTTGATGGTTATCATGTTCATGTTCCAATTGATTAGTGTTGTTGCATTTGGCTTGTGGTGACCTATTTTAGGTTTGGTGCTATTCTATTAGGTTATGGACTGATTTGTGTAACGTGTTGCTAGATATTCCTGATGCATTACCGGTTGGATTTATTGTTTGGTTAATATTATTTCGGTCTTAGGCCAACTTGGGTTATCATTGGTTTGTAGGTTTATGTAGTGGATTTATTGTATTATCTTTTAGGTGGTTGACCTAATTGTTTAGGTCCACGGTTTGTATAAATATGATGTAAGATCTCTTTGTAGATCATGTGAGTGTGGTTATGGGATTATTTGTGTGCAAATAAAGTTGTAATCATATGCAGAGGTTTTGGTTGATCATAGGTGATCGAATTGAGTTTGTGTAAGAGGTTTAAGACCTCCTACATTGAGCTTAACCAGAACTGTACTCAAGCATAGGATATTCTATTCTTCCAGTTCAATCTTCTTTATGGATTGTAGTCTAAAGATTTTTTGTAGTCAGTGAGACTCCTTTTGTGATGAGCAGTGCGCTCTAGGTTGTTGGCCTTCCTGCATGTGCAGGCCCCTTATATGTAATATTTATTCCTATGATCAGTGGATAGATATTATGGGTCACCAATCCCACCGTGGTTTTTCCTCTTTGAGGTTTTCCACGTATAAATATTTGTATTATGGTGTTGATCTTTGTGGTTGCATTATTACTTGTTGTTATTTGCTTTTATGCATATCGGTTACTAAGTTGTTGTCCTAATAAGGTTAAAATTAATCATACCAGGAGAACACTGATTCACCCCCCCCCACCCCCCGCGTCAGTGTTCTTGGATTCCAACAAATGGTATCAGAGCCTGGTGCCTTGGAATAAGTCTAACAACTTGAGAAAGATCCTGAATCTGGAATCCATGGAGATGAGTTTGAGGAAAGAACTTGAAGTAGCACTTGAAGACTATGATGTCGAAAGGTTGATGAACATGAAGCTGCAAGATGAGTTGAATCTATAAAAGATGAGCTAATATCTGCAAAGGAGTTCATCCTTACTCTGCAAGAGAGGTTTTCATCTTCCCAAGACAAAAGGAAAAAACTTTGTGATCAATTACAAAATCAGGATGATGAAGAAAAGAATGTTCTTAAGGAACTATGGCATAAGTTGAGTCAGGAAAATGGTGTCATGAAGAATGAAATGCAAGCCATAACCATGAGGATGTACAAGGAGATTGAAGCCCCGAAGAAGAATGAAGAAAATCTTGCCAAATCTCTGAAAGATATATCTGAAGAATGCATTAGGTTGGCACATGAGAATGATATGTTGAGAACTGAATTGGTGCAATCTCAAATAAATGAGCAAGAGTTGGAAAGAATGATGACAGTCCTAATAGGTGATATGGATTTTGCAAATGAGTAAAAATACAAGTTCAAGGCCAGTTATGCAAAGCTTGATGAATTATTTAAGAATCAAAGGAACAATGGAGACACTAGAGGTCTTGGATTTGAGCATGGAGAAAGCTTCAGTACTACAAATCATGATGATGCATCCAATTAGAAAAATAATCAGGAGAATCCACCAGTCAACCAGAATCAAAGGTCATCGATAAGACAAACCAATGCACATAAATTTAAAGGTAGATTATTTATTTGCAATAAGTTTCTTCATATGGCAAGTTAATGCAGAAATAGAGTCAATCAAAATAATAATTTAGGTATCGCTCAGTGTTTTAATTGCAAAAACTATGGTCATAGGACAACAAATTGTAGAATGAATATGAAATGTCATGCATGTGGAAAGTTTGGGCATATGCCTAATCAATGTAGGTCAAGAAATGATCAAGGTTATAGAAAGGAAATTCAGAAGAAGAATGTCACATGTTATGAATGCAACCAAGTAGGACATATTGTTGGCTTGATGATGATTGTAATCAATGACTTCATGTGTTGTCATTGATGGAACATGTACACACACACACATATGTTCACATTGTCTTTGTAATTTTAGACATACCGGTATTAATTCTAAAGTTACTTGTATTGCAACTGGTATTGGATGTTTAGTTTATGATGGTTTAGAGAGTGTCAACCGGTACATGTAGACAACCAGTATATGTAGGAATGACTTGACACCAACTTGAAGATTCAACAAAGATCATCAAAGAAGAAAATAATTGGTCTACATGTTGATAGTGGTTAACTCTAATCAGTATTGGTGTTCCAATCGATATTCATTGATTGTGTGATGAGTTATCACCAGTCGTGATGAGATACTCTTAGCTGACAAACTTGGTGGGAATTTGTGATGAGTTATGTTAGATTGTCCAGATACATTGAACTTAGGAAATTGTGATATGATTTCTAAGCCGACATGAAATCTAATGTCTATATAATGACATTATGATGAACTATTTCTTAAGAGGTGATTTGATGCCAAGATAGAAGTATTAAGTTGTTGAAGGCATTGCAGAATATGTTGGTGATGCAATTTTGAGTGTGTAGAAGAGGATCTATTCAAGCAAGTTGTGCTACTTCTAGATCACACCACCTGTTATTTTCTAATCACTACAACAGTCAAATTCCCTAGTCGGGTAAGCTCTAACAAGCTTCACTGTACAAATCCTTTAACAAGGTGATCCACTAGTTTGGATTCTGAAATCCTCTACTGAGGTTACTCCTAATAGGGTACTACCTTTAACAGGGTATAGCTCCTAACAGAGCTTTGGGATCTTTAACAAGATTCACCCTACGAGAGCACTTTTGTTGATCTTAATCGGTCAGTTACCTATTACAGCAGATACTTAACTTGTGAGTCCCATCTCACCATGGTTTTTCCCATTTGGGTTTTCCATGTATAAACACTTGTGTTATGGTGGATGTTTTACTTATTGTGGATGCTTTAATATCATTTTCGATTGCATGCATAGTGTTTAGTAAACTTGTTAGGTATCTCAACCGGTCAGTGTTTAAAGTGGTATTGTTTTTGTTGTCACTGATTCACCCCCCTCTCAGTTCTTTATAAGTCTATCAATTGGTATCACAAACCAACTTCCTTAAGGCTTAATTGCTTGGAAGGAAACCCTAAAGCCACCATAGGGGATATGAGCTACTTTGAGAGGGCTACAGTGCTTGAAGCTACCAAGGAAGAGCTTTAAACCCTAAGGGTCAGATTTAAAGCTTCACAAGTCAAAAGGAGAGAGCTAACTGAACAACTATTGGAAATATCTTATAATAGTTCTTCAAATGAAGCTAACATTGATGCATTAGTTGAAGATGTTGAAAAACTTAATGGTGAAAAGATAAATCTGAGAAGAGAGTTAGAAGCCCTAACTATCCGTATGAGCCAGGAACTGGAAGCTAGGAGGGCAGCTGAAGACCTTGTCAAAGAAAGAGATCATGAGATTGCTAAGATCAAACAAGACAATGCAACCTTGCATGAAAATTGGCATTAAGAGAAAGAAGAAAAAGATGCTTTGTAGCTAGATCTTGAAATGGCATCATCCCTAAGAGAGACTCTTACAAAACACAATGAAGATCTTACAAGAGAAATCACTTGAGGATAATGGAAAGATGGAAAAGTTCAATAAAATTCCTTCTATGTTGGATGAGCAGATCCAATCACAGAGGATGAAAGGTGATACATCTAGACTAGGCTTTAACACATCTAAGAAAGGAGAGTCTTCTGAAACAAAGAGCAACATTCACAAGGACAAAACTGCTCCTAAGGCTAACAAGCCTACTAGTAAGAAATTTTTTAAACATGTTTGCTTTTTCTGTCATAAATCTGGACATACTGCAAATGTGTGTAGAAACAAACCCAATGAGAATACAGGCTACAATGCAAATACTAGGTATGTATCTAGGATATTTGAAGGTCATTGTTTTACATGCAATATATATGGACATATATTAGTTGAATGCAGATATGGAGCAAATAATCCAGTACCTCACATGAATCGAAGACCTAATGGTAACTGGAGGAGAACCTATGACAATTGGGGTAACATGAACTGGAAGAAACCTTATGTCAACCGGTTTAGTCCATTTGAGATGGAAAAGGTAACTAATGTCATTTGCACCATTTGTAACAATTATGGTCATGTGGCTATGAATTGCAGAAGGAGACTTGGAAGAGGCAATGCAGGACCTTGGAGATCATCTGGAATGGCCTACTATCATTTTCATAAACCAGGACACATGGCAAATTTTTGTAGAACTAGGAAGAACAAACCGGTTAATCATTATGTAGATCAGAAAGGTAAGCAGAAGGTAAATACTAAGGAAACCATAGAAGAGAAGATCCAAATTGAGAAAAAGAAGAGTGATGATATGCCTGCAGAAGAACCTAATCCTTCACCCATTGTGGAGAATCTTGTACCGGTGAATTGAGCCTTTCAATAAGGCTAAGGGGAGCATAGCGGTAAATCTACTTTCAGACCCCTTGAAAGATGAGTGGTAAGAAAGCTTGCATTTTTTAGTTATTCTGTGAGAGATCTTGATATCTTTGTCAATTGGTTTTTTAAAAGTTTATCAACTGGTTTTACACCTGTTAATATTGAAAGTATCATCAAGTGGTGTATTAGGGTTTGTAACCCTAGCAGTTAAACAATTAATGCAATAGGTAAAAAGGATAAAAGTGAGTTTTACTATGCTATTTTTACCCTAAATGCATTCGAAAGAGAATTATTGAGCACTTGCAGAGCGAAGAGAGATTTGCTAGCTAGTCTTAAATGAATTTGTGTTGTAAATTGCATGATTGAAGTTGATTCAGAGATTAGTGAAGGTGGAACTGGTGTGCATTTGAGTAATAAACCAATAACCGAGGCAATGCGCGAGAATTAAGGTATTTCTTTGTAAATCCCTTTTCGAATCAAGTTTATCTGAATGGCTTCGTCATCTAAGCAAGTAGAGAGGCTAATGATCACATCAGAACCTATGGAGGTTGTGGAATCAGAACAAATAGTGTCTTCCAATGCTTTATCTCAAGTTCCTGAAGGTGTTATCATAAAATGTGATTTATCTAGTTATATTGATTGTAAAATTGAAGATTTATGATCACTATCAATTTACACTCAATTGAAATCCCTTTGTGATAAGAGCAGAAAGATACAACTCGAGTATATTAGGGTTTATGAGAAGGGTTTTCATAATGCAGCTTATTTTTTTGAGGATTTTGAATAAGAACACATCAGAATCATTCTAAATCGTGTTCATGGTGAAAACATATATTTGGAAAGGACACACACTATAACCAAGGAAACTATCCATGTTGTGACTGGTTTTTGGTCTACCGGTGAAGTTCCCAAGCTGAGGAGAATTTCTAAAGAGACTGTAACAGCTTTAACCTCATCTACCTTTGATGGGCGTGCATTTTTTGTTAATAATATTAAGGACCCAGTGGTTAAACTAGATACTATGGTAATAGGCTACAGGATATTCTATTCTAGTAGAATGAATGGTGTGCCATCTACAGCAGTGCATACAACCTATAGAATGATTGTTGAGAACGCAAATTATGACCTATGTGAGGCCATAAGGAGTCAATTAATATTGAATCTACAATCAACTAAGAAGGATAGCAGTCAAAAGTTCAAATTTGGTCAGTTATTGATTAGTTTATTCTTTTACTTTCAGAATTTCCTACCGGGAATTGGTGATATTGATGACATATAGGATACCATTGATCTATCTGGGAACATTATTGAACCAAATATGCAGCCACCAATTATTACTGATTCACAAGTTAATGTAGTAGATATACTAGCAACTCAACCAAGTGTGGATATTCCACCCCCACCGGTAAAAGATCAACAATTGCAAACACAACTACCATCAGTTTCAGAAGCTACCCAGAAGAAACCTACAAAAAAAGTTGCAGAGAATGTAATGCCCTACTAGGAACCCTAAAGGAAAACAACACAACTAGGCAACTAAAGGGTGAAAAAAAAAAAATTAAAAGATAAAGTGCATTAATTATAACCATTGCACGTTTAATAACACGGCGGAAGTCTAACACATGATTTCCTAAGGGTTACCAACGAAGATTAATTCGTAGATTATATTAACACCATGGTTAATCCAATTGTCCATTTAATTAGATAAATTAAATCCTTAAGATTAAAACTTCACATACATCTAAATTCCATAATGAAAGAATCAAAGTATTCCAATGCATTTATTTATTCATAAACCATCTATACAAAAGATCAAAGCAACTGAATTAACATATATTCCACTGACATAATATTACAATATCCATAAATACATGGCTTCCAAAAATACTACGGAATCCAAAAGTTACAATATCAAGGTTACATAAAAGTCTGATATAATGACCACAAGGTCTCAACTGAACAAAGATCACGAACATGAGCTAGTACATGAACCACGAACCAAGAAACACCAGCGAAGCCTTTCCTCACCTGAAGATACAATCCAGAACATTCGATGGGAAGTGGCACTACCACCCAACCATGTGATCCCAAAATGGAACCACCCCATTGTGCTAGGAGATAGTAGAAAACCCTCAAGCAAGCAAAATAAGACAAGTACGAAAGAACTACATGACTCTGCAAACATCCATGTGACTCAACTCACAAACACTAGTGACTCTAAGGAGAGAGTGTCATCGCATGGCTTATGGTGGTTACCATGGTAGGCGTCCATAGGTCCCGACCCCCATCTTGGGTTATCCTGGTAACCTCTCCCGAACCTCCGACTCCATCTAAGTCTCATGCAGACCCTACCAATCCTTTCGTGAAGACAAGGTGGTAAGTTTGCCATTCCAGGCCTTCTCACCACATCCTGAGCCTATACAAGCACTCAACCATGTGCGAGGCGCATTATCTTAATTAATATTATAAACTACCCACCCCCTAATCAATTATTAGGAAATCACTTTTTAACTGACTTTCGACAGGTTATCCTGCCATCCACTCCGGGCGCGGCTCCCACTCGAAAGCCACTCTCTCTCAAAGGACACTAACAGGAAAGGTCTCTCTACGAGAACTCTATGGTGAAACAGACAGTCATATCTAATCCTGACAAACCACAGGTGAAGGATACACAAACACTAACCCAAGATTGACCATTTGGACAAAACACACAATGGCTCACATCAATGGGGTTATACAGCAACACCTGACCAAGGAGATATAACAACATATGACATAACGACAACTCAACTAGAATTGCAATGAAATTAATCTTGACTACAAACACCATTTACACAAGATCCTAATACAGGCAATCTTTTCTTTAAACAGCCAAAAGCATAAAATACTTGCAATTGAAGATTTTCCACAAAGTAAGAAAATACAACTATATTAATACAAGAAAATCAATGTTGTCATTTGTCCAATAAGGTTAAATAAATTCACATATGAATTTAATCTCCTAATGTGTTTCCAAGCATAAATATAAAATCTAAAAATTACAAGCTTTTCTGAAAATACTCAAACTCTGAATTTAATTATATATATAATATAATTATATGAATACATATATATACATGGTATATTATATACTTATAATCATATTACAAAATATATATGTAAACTCGTGAATTAATTTTCACAGTATTAAAATAATATAATACCCATAATAAAAAACAACTTATATATAAATATATATATATAAATACATATTATATATAATAAATTAATTAACAAAAAACCAAATTACACATCCCTGGCATGAAAACCGAAAGTGCCCATGTCCAAAGTATACACAGAGAAATGTGAAATCAATAAACTCTCTGCTACCCACGGTAGCACGTACTACCGTAGGTAGTACATGCTACCCAACGGTAGCATGTACTACCGCCTATAGCATACTACCGTCGGTAGTACTGCTACCTGCCCTAACCCTTTTTTATATATTTATTATTTTATTTTTTTTAGTTTTCAATAGCATAAAACTTACAATGAATTTCCTAATTCAATAAAAATTATTTTCCAGAATTTAATTAAAATAACTTTTCCCCATAAACATTTAAATAAAATAATTTCCCCATAACTTATAAAACCCAAATAAATTTAATTAAAATTAGATCTATTACCATATTAACTAAATAATTACCCAGAGATTACACAAATATTGACAGAACATCCATAGCCAAATATCAAAACTAAACCCCAACAAAAAGGGAATATTTTCTCTGGTAAAACCCATTTCTCCCAAATCTTCCAATTTCCATGCACCATAAAAATCTTGGCAAAATTTGTCATATTAACTATTCCCAATCTTCTCAAAATTTTAATCTATTAACACCCAGGAAATAACTTCTTTCCATAAACTAGAAACTAATTTCAGGAATGGACTTTAGCCAAGAACAAGAAATAATCAGACAGTATATTAGATTTGACAAATATTTTAACACACACATCATTCAGAAAGAGGGAAGAAATAGAAATATTATCTTTAAAACAAATAATCAAAAGAAGCCACCCAACCTGGTATAGCTTTCCTTGAAGAAATTTGTAGGAGAGAATCAATCCTTCAACAAGCCTCCAAACAATTTTTCTTCCCCAAAATCCCTAACTCTTTCCCTGTCTTCTCCCCAAAATAAAAGATATATTCCCCTTTTTTAACTAAAATTCTAGGTTGCATATATTTTTCCCAAAACCCTAATATTTAATTTTTTTGTAATTAAAAAATAATTTTCTTTTTCTTTTCTAATTCCTAACAAAGGGATAAGTTAACATGCAATAATGAAAAATCATTTTTCTTTCTTTTCTTTTCTTTTCTCATGCAAATCAATTAATTTTCTAAATAAAGAAATTAAAGCAATACTTTAATTCTAAATAATTCTTTTATTCATGTATTTATTTATTTATTCTTTTATTTATTTAAAATTCTAGGAAACAATAAATGAAATTAATCTAATTTATCTTCACTAAAATTTAAATAAAATATATTTCTAATATCATGCAGCTTGCAACTTAATTTAATAACTTCTTTTAATTAATTAAATTTATAATCTCAATGCATAAAATCCATAATTCAAAAATACCAACTATGAGATAACTCCATAGATTTTATTTAATTAATTAAATCCACTAAAACACACAAACTGAACAAACCCCAAGCAAAGACTCAGAAAAAGTCAAACGACAATACACGAAGGCCAAACAAACTGACAGGACGACCAACTGATGACACTCACAAGAGTGTAACTGAGTAAATTAGGGTCAACTACTACCTCCTCCACTTCCATCGGACAATATAAGGCACGCTCAAACCTATGAAGCCAGGTGGAGATGATACCCCGTACCTACCCAGTACTTGTACCTGCAACATCTTGTATCACCGAACCACACATGCATATATACAATATAGAAAACACGGCATGCACACCGATGAAGGAGAATCGCAACGTTCCCTGTCTCACCGGAGTGAGTGAAGGAAAATCGTCCCCTTGCATCCAATACACTCGCAGACAAGCAACATATAATTACACGTTGCATAGATAAAGTAAAGTGTCAGTACATAGCAATAATCCATAAAATACCATAAATCATAAGTACTGAAATACTGCAAATAAACTATGCATCTCATTTCCAGATAAAGCATGAAATAATGTCATAGAAGTCTGAATAGCACATCATGGTAATGTATCCACTGAAAGTAAACAATAATAAAATATGAGTCTAATAAGTTCAAACAAGTGGGGGTACTACAGAGAAGTCCTCTGAACGGGAAAAGGAGAAATAACAAGAGGAAGAGAAAATTGAGAAGGAGAAATCTGTTGAACCAGAAAAGGCATTAGTCAAGTAGCAGAATGATGATGATAATGACTCATTTTACATCAAAGGGCCTATAGATGTTGACAATATGAGAGCATCAAAATTATTGGAGATTGCAACTGTGATGCAATCCAAAGCTTAGAAGAAGATGCTTAAGGAATAGAGGAAGGAAGCATAAACCATCCAAACTGCTATAGAAAGGCTGCCAAGTCTTCTACTGGAGACTGTTATAGGGAACTTGTCAACTCCTATTAACAAGCTTGGTCAGTTGGTTGATGATTCTTCTGACCAACTCAAGTCCCTTGAGGAAGCAACTCAGACTATAGCTGAGAAAAACTACAAGAAGAAAAGAGGAGAACAAATAATGAAAGATATTGATATAGGGAAGATTGCTTTATCCCTGAACAAAGATCTTTTGAGAAAAGCTATTGAGATAGGAGGCAGAATTCTAGCCTACACATCTAATATTTCATTTTTCTATGCTCATTTAGTTAAGAAGCGAACAGAGACAGAACTGGAACTAGAAAAGATATGTAATGGCTACATACCTTTACAGGATTCAGTCTTAGCTTTTGGCAAATTTCTTGATGATTTGCAAAATCGGTTAGATTCGTATGCTTTTGAACAGGCAAAGAGACTCTGATCCCTGAAGGAGTTAAAGAACTAATTGAGACCAAAGGTGGACATCCTGCAATGAGCTTATAAGAATGCAGAAGCAGTTTTAGCTACTCGAGATATGAGTATAGTTGATGCAATGGAAGAATTTTCTGCACAGGTCATGACAACCATAGAGATTACTAAAACTTTACTAGAAACATGGGAAAATGATTTTTCTCGAATGAAGCTTACTTTCAGTAATATTTTCTTGAAAATTCAAATGAACACTCCTTAATATAGACTCTTACATTTTGTATATGTAAACTTTTGATGCAAATTTTTCTATATATATATATATATTATACTTTTCAATTTGGCATTGTTGTCAAAGGGGGAATAGAAATGTGTGTGTGTGTGTGTGTTGTGAAAATTTTGTATGTATTGTTAAGGGGGAGCTGAAATATGTTTTTGTACAATTTTTGTAATTGCACACTTAGTTGTAAAGTTGTAAAATTTTCTAAGTGTTGCCACCAATGCCAAAGGGGGAGATTGTTGGCTTGATAATGATTGTAATGAATGACTTCATGTCTTGTCATTGATGGAACATGTACACACACACATATGTTCACATTGTCTTTGTAATCTTAGACATACCGATATTACTTCTAAAGTTACTTGTATTGCAACTGATATTGGATGTTTAGTTTATGATGGTTTAGAGAGTGTCAACCGGTACATGTAGACAACCGATAAATACAGGAATGACTTGACACCAACTTGAAGATTCAGCAAAGATCATCAAAGAAGCAAATGGAGGACAATCGGTTTACATGTTGATAGTGGTTAACTCTAACCAGTATCGGTGTTCCAACCGGTATTCATTGATTGTGTGATGAATTATCACCGATCGTGATGAGTTACTCCTAACCGACAAACTTGGTGGCAATTTGTGATGAGTTATGTGAGATTGTCCATATACACTGCACCTAGGAAATTGTGATATGATTTCTAAGCCGACATGAAATCTAATGTCTATATAATGACATTATGATGAAATATTTCTTAAGAGATGATTTGATGCAAAGATAGAAGTATTAAGTTGTTGAAGTCATTGCAGAATATGTTGGTGTTGCAGTTTTGAGTGCACAAAAGAGGATCTATTCAAGCAAGTTGTGCTACTTATAGATCACACCACCTGTTGTTTTCTAATCACTACAACAGTCAAATCCCCTAACCGGGTAAGCTCTAAAAAGCTTCGTTGTACAAATCCTTTAACAAGGTGATCCATTAGTTTGGATTCTGAAATCCTCTACTGAGGTTACTCCTAACAGGGTACTACCTTTAACAGGGTATAGCTCCTGACAGATCTTTGGGATCTTAATAGGATTCGCTCCTAGAAGAGCACTTTTGTAGGCCTTAACCGGTCAATTACCTATTACTGTAGATAGTTAACTTGTGAGTCCCATCTCACCATGGTTTTTCCCATTTGGGTTTTTCACGTATAAACACTTGTGTTATGGTGGATATTTTACTTATTGTGGATGCTCTAATATCATTTTGGATTGCATGCATGGTGTTTATTAAACTTGTTAAGTATCTCAACCAATCAGTGTTTAAAGTGGTATTGTTTTTGTTGTCACTGATTCACCCCCCCTCTCAATGCTTTATAAGTCTATCACATATTGCTAAATTTTGCAGAAGCAAGAACCTACCGGCAGGAAATGACAAATCCAATAAGAAGGGAAAATAAAAGGTTGATGATATCCAGAAGGAGCATGAGAAGAAGTGGATTAGAAAAACTCAGGATCAACCGGCTGAAGCAAGTACCCTGGTTACTCAACTGGCAGAGAAGAATGTTCCTGCACCAGTAGGAAACTCATCCAGTAACTAAGGCATTAGCCTTAGGGGGAGGCAAATTGATGACAAATCTTTCATTACCCCTGGTAGTAGTCTGAAAGCCTGTTTCAGACATTGGAGAAGTCAGTTTGAAGGTTAACCGGCAAAGATTTGTTGGATCTTGGATTTGGTTTACCGGTAAGTCACCTTATGAGTTATGGTTTGGTCATACACCTACATTTAATTACTTCATAATCTTTGGTAGTAAATGCTATATCAAAAGAGATGATTCCATTGGAAAGTTTGATCCTAGAAGTGATGAAGGGATATTTCTTGGTTATTCAAATGAAAGAAAATCATATAGATGTTATAACAAAAGATAGCAGAGAATTGTGGAGAGCATTAATGTCAAGGAGGATGAGCAGTACAGAGGTCAAATAAGAACTTATGAGAGAGAACCAAAAGTGGAAATGATCATAACCGATCCGATAGTGCCTACACGGGAACAAAATTTTGAACCAGTTACCCTGACAAAATCGTTGAATTCAATAGGAACTGAAGTTAGAGAAGAGAAATAGAAAGTCAGAAGACTCCCAGGTATGTAAGGTTGAATTATTTAGAAGATCGGATCATTGGAGACAAAAGCAAAGGAGTGATGACAAGGAGAAGATTGGCAGCTGAAGAGGTATACTTAATTTCTCAAATTGAACTGGCATCAGTAGTTGAGGCATGTAGGATGAATGTTAGATGAAATCTATGGAAGAGGAATTAGATCAGATAGAAAAGAACAACACATGGACTTTAGCTCCCCAACCTAAAAAATAAGAATGTTATTGGAACTAAATGGGTTTTTAGGAATAAATTGAATGAAGATGGACAAGTTGTGAGGAACAAGGCTACATTGGCTTGCAAAGGATATTCTTAGAAGGAAGGAATTGATTATGATGAAACTTTTTCTCCAGTAGCAAGGATTTTTCAGATATTTACAAGGAACAACTGAATATGGTTTATGGTATCCTAAAGATGATGAGTTTACAATATGTGCATATACAGATGTAGATTGGGTTGGAGATATAAATGACCGGAAAAGAACATCTGGTGGAGCTTTATTTCTTGGAAAGAAACTTGTTTTATTGATCAATAAGAAACAGTCATGTACTTTTTTATCTACTGCTAAAGTTGAGTATGTTGTTGTTGCTAGTATTTGTACACAAATTCTATGGATGAAGCAAATTTTGAAAGACATAAGGATAGACTGTGATTAACCGGTAGTTATTCACTGTGACAACTCTGCTGCTATTGACATATCAAAGGATTCGGTATTTCATTCAAAGACAAAACACATATCAATCAAGTATAACTTTTTGAAGGAAAAGGTATAAGCAAATGAAGTCATATTAGTTTATGTGAACACTAAAGAGAAAATTGCAGATATCTTCACTAAACCATTGCCCAAGGAATCATTTGAGTACTTTAGAGACAGATTGAGGGTCTTTGTCCCTCTGGTAGAGACTTAAGTGATGTTGATTGGCATCAGTCCAGTATGCATTATCAAAACTATCATTCATTCCTGATTGATGAGTTGGTGCTACTACTTAGGGGGAGTAGTCAGTTGTGTGGTTTATAGGATCTATGGTTTTTCTTTGATGCATATGTCATATTTTTGGCATTGATGTCAAAGGGGGAGAGATATACATGTGAAAAAAAGATCTTAACAGAGATATCAGACACAGGGGGAGCTTGGTCTATTGATGGTTAATTGGTTCATAACTTCATTGATATATCATTTGTTGTGTGTCTTCCATTGGGGGAGACTTGTTTGGCATTTTTTGGTATTTGGACATTTTTCACATCTAGTGTTGTCATCAGTACCAAAGGGGGAGATTGTTGGCAATTCGGAGGAATTGATTATGTGTTGCATTGATGTTTGTCATTGATGTCAACACTAGCTTATTCGGTTGTCTACCAGATTCTGGTAGAGTGGTTGGACTTTGATGTTGATCTGGAGATTTATCTCTGACATGTTCTATTTGGTGGAATTGGTTTGATTTGGTCATTCATGTCATTCAGATGCGTGTCACATTCAGTTGGTTCGGGATTTGATCATCTGGAAGCTATCATATGTTCCAGTAATCAACTTGGTTACTGGTAAGGGTTTTACCAGCAGAGCTTTGTTGAAGATATTTTTGATGGATTCGATAAGTGGTGTTGGTGTGGCTTCTAGAAGGTTCTCAGGATAATGATGGTTATCATGTTCCTGATCCAATTGATTGGTGGTGTTGCATTTGGCTTATGGCAACCTATTTTAGGTCTGGTGCTATTTTGTTAGGTTATGGACCGGTTTGTGTAATGTGTTGGTGGATTCTCCTGATGCATTATCGGTTGGATTTATTATTTGGTTAATATTGTTTTGGTCTTAGGCCAACTTAGGTTATCATTGGTGTTAGGGTTTCAAGCAGATCCGAAGCAAATATGAACTAACAATTATATGCAAATTTAAATACAAAAGATAAAGAAATAAAATAGGACACAGAGATTTAACATGGTTCACCCAAAATGGGTTACGTCCACCATACATGGCCATCCAATCTTTCTTATTATCTAGCAAAAATAGTACATCAACATTACAATGCCTTAAGCATCCCAGCCGCTTATAACATGCATTTTTAGGGCAACAAACAAAGTCGGCCTTTTTAGGGTTTTATTACAATGTCGGTTTTCATCAACAAAAAAATGGCCCAAAAAAAAAATTTCTTGGGGGCTCCCACCCTCAAACCCCTACTTTTCACAGGGGTTGTCACCCCCAAACCCCGGTGAGGATACATGCTGAGTGTACAGTACTTTGCTAATCAGTCACCACATTTCAACAATCTCCCACTTGGAAACTGATCAGGCTCCACACCGAACAATCTCCCACTTGGAGACTGATACTACATGACACCACTGTACATGCAACATCCGCTGGATAAAACACTAGGACTCAACTGGTATAAATTCCATAATTATCAATCAACAAGACCAACAGAAACTGATGAAGAAATCAGCTTCTCCTGTGGAACTGTCATCGTGAACATATTGACAGGATTCTCACTTGTGTGAATCTTCTCAAGTCGTAACTGACCCTCCTCCAAAACAGTCTGGATGAAGTGGTACCTGAGCTGAATGTGCTTTGTCCTTGAATGAAAAGCAGAGTTCTTCGCAAGATGAATGGCACTCTGGCTATCAGTATACAATGGGTGATCCTCTTGTGTCTAACCCAATTCCTCCAATAAACATTGTAACCAAATCATCTCCTTGCTGGCTTCTATAGCAGCAACATACTCAGCTTCAATGGTTGAAAGTGCAACAACCTTTTACAGCCTAGAAATCCAACTGACTGCAGTTCCCCCCTATAGTAAAAACATACCCTGTAGTACTCCTCCATGAATCAATATCACCCGCCATATCAGAATCAACAAATCCACTCAGAGTAGTATTAGATCCTTTGAAACATAATTCCTTCGTAGTGGTTCCTTTCAAATATCGAAGGATCCATTTCATAGCATTTCAATGTTCCATACCCGGATTACTCATAAACCTGCTCACAACTCCCACTGCATGTGCAATATCTGGCCTTGTGCATACCATTGCATACATCAGACTGCCAACAGCTGATGAATATAGGATGTTAAACATTTTATTAACCTCTTTCTGTGCCTTTGGGCACATCTCCTTAGTCAATTTGAAATGACTAGCCAAAGGTGTACTAACTGCTTTTGCATCCTACATGTTAAATCTTTTCAACATCTTTATATACTCACTTTGGGACAAATTCAAGGTTCTATTTTTCCTATCTCGTGTAATCCTCATACCGAGAATTTGCTTAGTTGCACCCAAATCCTTCATAGCAAATGACCTGGCTAATTTTTGTTTAAGATCATTTATGTGTTCCATGTTAGAACCAGCAACAAGCATGTCATCAACATAAAGCAACAGGATAATATAACTGTTATTATCCAATCTCTTAAAATATACACAATGATCAGAATGACATCTATGATAACTGTGTTCAGCCATGAAACCATCAAATTTTAAATACCATTGTCGGGGTGCTTGCTTTAGGCCATACAGACTTTTCTTCAACCTGCACACCAAGTTCTCCTTACCTTTGACCTCATATCCCTGTGGTTGCAACATGTAAATTTCCTCCTCCAAATCTCCATGGAGAAAAGTTGTTTTCACATCTAATTGTTCAAGATGTAAATCATCTGCAACCACAAGACTAAGTACAGTTCTAATTGAAGTCATTTTTACAACTGGAGAAAATATTTCATCATAATCTATACCCTTTTTCTGTGCAAAACCTTTTACCACAAGTCCGGCCTTATATCTTTTCTGACCTCCTCCCTCCTCCTTCAGCCGATAAACCCATTTGTTAGGCAAGGCTCTTTTTTCTGCAGGTAAAGGGACAAAGTCCCAAGTCTTATTTTTCATCAAGGAGTCCATCTCCTCTTTCATGCCTAGCTCTCACTATTGTTTGGCATCCACCTGCATTGCTTCTTCATATTCTTCCGGTTCACCAGAATCCGTTAATAAAATAGAATACAAAGAAGGAGAAAATCTTCCAGGGGGTCTACTTGTCCTCGTAGAATGTATAACACTTGCAAGAGTTTGTGGGACAATCTGTTGTTGCTGAGCATCAGGTACCTGTGGCATTTCATTTTCAGGAATCTCATCCAACACCACATATTCTTGTTTGTCCTATTCATGCTTCTTTTCCTGCATCTGTTCTTTATACATAACCTTCTCATTGAATATAACATGTCTACTTCTAATTATTTTCTTATTTTCAAAATCCCATAACCGATAGCCATATTCATCTATCCCATATCCAATAAAGGTACATTTCTGAGATTTAGCATCAAGCTTGGTTCTGTTTTCTTTATCAACATGGACAAAAGCTTCGCAACCAAAACTTTTTAGAAAAGAATAATTTACCTTTTTACCAGTCCATGCCTCCTCTGGAATACCACCATCCAAAGGGGTTGAAGGTCCTCTATTTATCAAATAGACAGCAGTATGTACAACATCTGCCCAAAAATGTAAGGGCAATCCAGCATGCAATCTCATGCTCCTCGCGCATTCCATGATAGTCCTATTCATTCTCTCTGACACACCATTTTCCTATGGAGTTCCTGGAACTGTCTTCTACTTTCAAATCCCATTTAAGGAGCAGTAATCTTCAAATGCTTTGTTGCAATACTCACCTCCATTATCCGATATGAGACACTTCAACTTTTTTCCTGTCTCATTCTCAACCAAAGCTTTCCATTTCTTAAAAGTTTCAAAAACATCTGATTTTTGTTTTAGGAAATATACCCATATTTTTCTGGTTGAGTCATCAATAAAAATAACATAATAACAAGAGCCACCAAGAGATGATACCCGAGCCGGTCCCCATACATCTGAATGTACAAGCTCTAACTTCTCACTCTTCTTCTCTTTCCCAACCTTGAGAAATCTGACTCTTTTCTGTTTACCATAAACATAGTTTTCACAGAACTCTAAATCAATCTTCTTTAGTCCTGGCAATAGATTTTTGGAGTGAAGGATTTTCATCCCTTTCTCACTCATGTGCCCAATCCTATGGTGCCACATTATCGAATCTGTTCTTGCAACATCTATTGTTGTTGTCCCTGCAGTAACTTTATCTATAGCAGCTAAGGTAGAGTAAGTGTTACCAGTACACAGATATAATATGCCTACCTTCACACCTTTAGCTACTACTAATGATTCTTTACTGACCTTCCAGATATTGTCTGAGAAGGTAACTATGCAACCTTCACTACCTAGTTGCCCTGCAGAAATTAAATTTCTTCTTAGGTTAGGAACATGTCTTACCTCCTGCAGAAACCAGTCATTTCCATTCTGCAGCTTGATCTTTATCTTTCCTTTTCCAAGAATTTGACAGGGCTCATCATCACCCAAATATACCTATCCAAAATCACCTTGAACATAATCTAGAAAATATTTTCTATGGGGTGTAACATGAAATGAAGCCCTAGAATCTATTACCCAGGAATCATTAACATTATCCAAACATAAGATTAAAGCATCTTGTAAAGTATTACTTGCAATATTAGCTTCCTTACTGTCATTTTCATTTTTGTCTCCTTTTTTTTTCCGAGACCAACAGTCTTTCTTTAGATGACCAGGCTTTCCGCAGTACCAGCAATCTTTCTTTCCTCTAGATTGAGAGCATCCTTTCTTTGACTTCCCTCGTGACTTCTCATTCCAAGGGCCTTTTCCTCTTTCCTTTGATCTTCCTCTGTTCTCCACATTCAAAACACTACCCGATGATGTTGGAGTCTCACCTGTGCTTTTCCTTCGCATTTCCTCGCTTAGGATAACACCAACAATATCATCAAATACCAAAGTATTTTTACCAGAGACAAAGTTACTTACAGCCATAACCAAGCTATTCCAGCTTTCTGGCAAAGAACATAAAATCAAGAGAGCCCTAACCTCTTCTGCAAAGGTAATTTTTACCGAAGACAATTGACTGGTAATTGTATTAAATTCATTTAAGTGCTCCGCTACAGATCCTCCCTCACTCACTTTCAAATTAAACAAACGCTTCATAAGAAATACCTTATTCAAAGCCGAGGGTTTCTCATACAGCTTAGCCAATGTCGCCATCAAATCTATAGCCTTTTTTGCTTCTATTATATTGAAAGCTACAGACGGTGCAAGGCACAATCGAATGGATCCCAGTGTCTTTCTATCTAAAATGTCCCATTCTTCATCTGACATTGTGGTCGCTTTCTTTGCCTTTCCTTCTAATGGCCGCCAAAAATCCTTTTGATACAGGTAATCCTCCATATGCATTTTCCATAACTGATAATTCTGGTCGTTAAACTTTTCGACCTTGAATTTGGAATCCTCCATTGCTCCCACTCAAATCTGAAAGTCCTACCAATTTACAGAAAAACCTCTCTCTAATACCAATTGTTAGGGTTTCAAGCAGATCCGAAGCAAATATGAACTAACAATTATATGCAGATTTAAATACAAAAGATAAAGAAATAAAATAGGACACAGATAGCACAGAGATTTAACGTGGTTCACCCAAAATGGGTTACGTCCACCATACACAGCCGTCCAATCTTTCTTATTATCTAGCAAAAATAGTACATCAACATTACAATGCCTTAAGCATCCCAGACGCTTATAACATGCATTTTTAGGGCAACAAACAAAGTCGGCCTTTTTAGGGTTTTATTACAATGTCAGTTTTCATCAACAACAAAAACGGCAAAGAAAAAAAAAATTCTCGGGGGCTCCCACCCCCGAACCCCTGCCCGGGGCCTAGCCTAGCCCCGGACCCCGACGAGGATACATGCTTAGTGTACAGTACTTTGTTGATTAGTCGCCACATTTCAACAATTGGTTTGTGGGTTTATGTAATGGATTTATTGTATTATCTCTTAGGTGGCCGACCTAATTGTTTAGGTCTAGGGTTTGTATAAATATGATGTAATATCTCTTTGTAGATCATGTGAGTGTGGTTATAGGATTATCTACGTGCAAATAAAGTTGTAATCATATGCAGAGGTTTTGGTCGATCATAGGTGATCGAATTGGGTTTGTGTAAGAGGTTTAAGACCCCCAGCATTGAGCTTAACCGGAACTGTACTCAGGCATAGGAGATGTTATTCTTGGAGTTCAATCTTCTTTCTGGATTGTAGTCCAAAGAATTTTTGTAGTCAGTGAGACTCCTTTTGTGATGAGAAATGCACTCTAGTTTGTTGGCCTTCATGCATGTGTAGGCCCCTTGTATGTAATATTTATTCGTCTGATCAGTGGATAGATATTGTGGGTCACCAATCCCACCGTGGTTTGTCCTCTTTGAGGTTTTCCACATATAAATCTTTGTGTTATGGTGTTTATCTTTTTGGTTGCATTATTACTTGTTGTTATTTGCTTTTATGCATACCGGTTACTAAGTTGTTGTGATAATAAGGTTAAAATTAATCATACCAGGAGAACACTAATTCACCCCCCCCCCCTCTCAGTGTTCTTGGATTCCAATAAAATCTATCTTTATGGGCCTACCGCACTTCTATATGCACCCCTACTGGCGCAACACCTTATTCCTTGGTGTATGGGGAAGAAACTATTTTACCTTTGGAGGCTGAGGGCCATCATTACGAGTATCTCTACAACACCTGATAGATGATGAATCATACAGAGTTTCTAGGCTACGCCAACTTGAAATGTTAGATGAAAGGCGTCACACAGCTCAAACACATTTGCAAGCATATCAAAACCGTCTTTGTCACACCTTTAACAAGAAAGTCAGAGGGAAACACTTAGAAGTGGGAGACTTGGTCCTAAAAGCCAACCCTGAGAATTCACCTGAGATTATCAAGAGAAAATTTGAACCTAATTGGGTTGGGTCTTTCCTTGTCATTGCAGCATATGGATCAGGTACATATTAGCTTGCAACCCCAGAGAGTGAACCACTATCAGATCCTGTGAACAACATGCACCTCCGGAAGTATTATACATAGGTTTCTTTTAGCAATTCTTTCATATGATCCTAAAAAAATACAAAAAAATTGAAGTGTGAAAAAAATAAAAAAATAAAAAGTGGAAAAAATACAACAACAAAAAAAAGAAAAAAGACAAAAATAGTAAAGAAAAAACATTCGCCCTCTAGTGAAAACTTGGCAAACATGTGCTTTGGGCAAGTATCGTGGTGAGAACCTGGCAAACAGGCACTACGTGTAGCAAGGTCATCGCTCCACCGTCTATCATGATTCCCTTTGTACATAGCACAAATTTTTATCATGCCTATCCATTTTGATTTGACCCAATGTCCTTCTCCAAGCTCGTGATTAGTCAACATCAATGTCTTTCTCGGTCGATTGCCAATCCTTGTACTTGTGTTTTCTATCCTAGTCACTGTACATATTTTGGACCTTAATTGGGGGCAAATCCCTTGTCATGATCAATTGACGAAGTTATCATAGTGAACAGATCAGAGGCTACGGCATGTACATAGATTTTAAAGTCCTGAAAAAATCCCTAAAAATCAAATAAGTCTTGAAAAAATCCATAAAAAATAAATAAAGTCTTGAAAACATCCCTAAAAATCAAATACCTAAAAATCAAATAAAGTTTTGAAAAAATCCATAAAAACCAAATAAAGTCCTAAAATAATCACTAAAAATCAAATAAAGTCCTGAAAAAATCCCTAAAAATAGAAAAAATGTCCTGGAAAAATTACCAAAAAAATCAAAAAATGTCCTAAAATAATTACAAAAAAAAGAGAAAAAAGTCCTAAAATAACACAAAAACATCGTAAAATGTCTAAAAAGCAACAAAAAATCAAAGAATCTTGAAAAACCCTGAAAATTGGAAAACATAAAAAATCCAAAAATAAACACTTTTGTTTCATTTTGCCAATAAATTGTCCCTCTTGTACATAGACAAACATTTGCATAGACAACAAACAAATAACACGTTACAGCACTGTGCTTCACAAAATCATGCATTAACAGATGAATTATTCAATCAACCAAGCATTCAAACTGGTCAACTTGTCTTATCAATCAATCATCAATATCATCGGTCCTTGTTAACATTATCATGGGTCTTATACAGGGTGTAGTATACTCGAAACCAAACTGTCCTGTCTTAGACAGGGTACTGCATTCCCTAAAACCAGACAGCATGATCGTCCTTTCAATACAACATCATCACCATTTGGCAATGAAGATCAGTATGTTTGTTTGATTTATTTCAATTTGTGAGTCTTATCTTTCTTTGATTTATCTTTGATCGTGTTCCTATGCTAATTGATGATGTCATAAAGTGATTTAGAGTGGTCAGGATGGCTCATGATTGTTTTTGTTTTTTTTTTTGATTGTGGAGTGTTTCATAAATTTTTGGGCCACATATGTCTTGGGTATTTGTGATAAGTACGTTCTCTTTGTGAACGCCGCACATACCTGGACCCTTGACACACATATTGTCTTAGGTTGTTTTTTACTCATTCCTTGTCTACAATGTGTCTATTTTACGCAAAGGGATTGCATTATCGCTCTGGCCTTCAATGCCATGATGTGTCGTGTTTGTTTTTCCATATTAAATAAAGGCTCTCATTCAGTACTGTGCACTTGTGAACGCAAGGTTTCTTCGCCCTTTTTCTTTGTCCAATTTCCACTTACTAGCATTTATTTTATCAATCATCCAACTCTTTATCTCTAATCAAATAACTATTCTCTTGTTCCCTCATATTTTCTCTTTCTAACATTTCTTCTCTAATCTGAGTATACCTTCGATGTCTTCCCACTCAAAACCCTCGGCCTCTTTGCAGGTACCTGCTCTAGGTGCCTTCGCTTCAGTGGGGGGTACTGATGTTTTCGACAACTCTAATGGAATGGCCCATGCTAGTGATGATGTGCATATTGTGCCTCCATTGATGTTTGTTTTTTGTGTTGACTTGGCCGCCTATGTTTCGGGTGCGGATTGCTTAGACTTTGGGGTCTCTAGGGGATCTTATGTGGATCATCTGGCTTTTGGAAGGGGTAAGGGATCTGCTGATGTTGAGACTAAACCTTTTCCTATTTGTCAGTCTATTGCTATTAATTTGGAAGAAAAGATGGTTGAAGAGATTGATCAGGTTGCCTCTGATATTTCTTCTACTACGGTTATATGTCGGTTTAGGGGTTTTTGGCCCAGTCTCCCAAGACTCCATGAATGGATCTCTAAGCATTGGGAACCCCTCATTTCGGATTCGGTTCAGATTTTTCCTTTGGCAAAGGGAATTTTTATTGCCAAGTTTGATAAAGTGATGGATAGAAAGATCATTCTATGTGATCCCTTTTTTTGGGAGAATCGTTTCCCTTTGATGATTAAACCATGGCATGAGGATTTTAATCCCTCATCTAAATCCTTTTGTAAAATGTCAATTTGGGTTAGACTCCCCAACCTCCCACTTCATCTTTGGGTGGACCAACTCCTTGAGGAAGTGGGTGAGGCTTTAGGAGATTTTCTTATGGTAGATGTGGAGTCCTCTGATATCCTTCATTCCACCTATGCTCGTATTTTGGTAGATATTGATGCTTCTAAGGGGCTACCTGCAGAGAACAAACTTTCAACACCCAAGGATTTCTGGATTCAACCTTTGGATTATGAAGGGATTCCCTTCAGATATAGAAGATGCTTCAAGACTGGGCTTGTCGTGACTAAATGTGATTTAGAGAAAGTTAAAGTGAAGAAGCCCTCTTCTTGGTGGAAAGGTACCTCTTCTCAACATTATATAGTATTCAAGAGCTCTTCTCAAACGGTTGGGCAGGATCTTCCCATCAATGGTTCTAAAGAGCCTGTGGTGGATTCTGTTGGATCTGTCCCCTTGGTCCCTAGGACGGGATCTGATACTCCTTCAGTGGATATTGTTGATGGTGTTGTCCCTTCTGCTGACATTTCAAATGGTGTTCCCATTTTGATTCCTTATGAACCATCTGGTGGCCTTGATATTTTACAGATTGTTGGTTCTGCCCATGCAGGTGGGTGTGATAGGATTCTGGATGGTACGTCTGTTGGTACTGCCCCTATACCTGTTTTTATTTTTGTTTATGTTTCAGCTTCTAATGCATCTACTGGAGTTGTCCCTTTGTCTATTTCTTCTTCCAGGGATGTACCTAGCCCTGGATCTATTGTTCATGTTGTCTCTTTGATGTTAGTTAGCCCCTCCTTGGGCGTTGGGTTTCCTACATTGCATTCGTTGGAGTGGCAAGTTGAGGCTGCTAAGGTTGAAGAAGGTTGGATTTCAGTTAAAAACAAACATTCTAAATGTTGGCAATTAACACTCTATTGGTTGGTTTCACTATGTTGTCATTGATGGTAACATGGTTTTGCGTTTTGGCTTCATGTTTTGATTCTATGGTGTACTAGCAAGACAGAGGATTTCTTTGGTCACCGGCAATGCAGGTCGACATGGTATAGTAAAGGTTATCGATATTGGAGGCCGACATATCTTGGATCTGGCATCGACAATTTTCTTTAATGTTTATACATTTATGTTATCTAGCCGACATGTAATTTTGATATTGTATATATCTTTGTAAGCCGACATAAGGCATAAAAATTTGTATAGGGTATATAGGTCAGTTAAGATTATATCATTTACAGAGTAATAGATATAAAAATATATAGACATGGTGATGGATATGTTAATGTAATATGATGGGAAATTATTCAAAGAGATTATGTATGTGAGGAAATTATTGTAAGGGTTATTCCGGCAAAGGGTTTGGGGATTCAGACCAAAACAGACAGAGCTTAAACTGGAACTGTATTCTAGTATTGAAGATGCTATCTTAGCAGTTCACACTTCTCTGGATTGTAGTCTGGAATTTTATGTAGTCAATGAGGCTTCTATTGTGATTGAGCAGTGTTCTCTAGGTTGTAAGCCTTCGTGCAAGTGCAGGCCCCTCATATTTTGTAATATCTCTTCATATGGCCAGTGGATTGATATTGTGGGTCAAAAATCCCACCGTGGTTTTTCCTCTTTGAGGTTTTCCACGTATAAATTTGTGTGTTATGATTCTCATTTATGTGTTTGTCTTATTGGTTGCTTTACTTCTTTCAATTTTGTATTTACCGGTATACCGGTTGGTATATGCATGTTTTAATAAGGCTAAAATTTACTATTCCAGTATAACATTGATTCACCCCCCCCCCCTCTCAGTGTTATTGGTTTCCAACTCTAAAAGGTCTTCGCCCTCTTTTGACATGACCCTTAGATCCCAAAAGAAGGGATCAAAAGGGAAATCCTAATGTTAGTTGTTTTCTCCAGGTTGGTGGGGCCTATTGCTAAAACCCCTTTAGGCAGCTATTTTTTTACTGCTCGTTTCTTTCTCCTTTTGGTTATCGAATTGCCTGCAGATTTCCTATGTATATGCTTTTATTTGTCAGGAAGCTTTTCTTTTTGGAGGGATCAGTCTTTTTCGATCCCCTTTCTTGGCTTTGTTTCGTCTCGTCTTATCTCTATTTCATTTAGTGGTTATTCTTGAATATAATTAGATGTGGGTTTCAGGTTCTCCCATATTAACCTGCTTTGTACAGGGTTTCAGGTCCCTTCAAAACCTGTTTTCCCTTATTCAAAAATATTTCTTCTCTTCTTTTTGAGAGATCATTCATTCCTTCCATACATAAATAATCTCTCGAGGGGGCATCCCACCTCCATCTCGATCGACTGGGGCATGATCTTTTTAATTATTCTTTGAAACAACACTCATAATCGCATTGTCTCAAAGAGGGGTAAAATGTAGACACTCAAAATTAGTCATTACTCCTATGTCGCTAACCTAATTTTTAATATGTCTTCTATGTCGCATTTGATCTTCATCATATGTTGATATTGTGTCATTCCTCTAGTTTTAGTTCATTTCAAATCCAACCCTAATCGGTCTTGTTCATTCGCATTTGGTCCTAGATCATTATGATTGGCATTTTATCATTTTCAAATCATTCGAATTGGTCTCATCTTGACAATTAGACTTAATTCCCTTTTTTTTATATTTATATTGTCATTAATTATCAACCTCTTTATCAATAAATTTCAATCAGTCCTCTGTGACACTCTATCAGCCTTTCATTGCACTTTATCAAATGATCTTATTAGTCTCTTATCAAAGTCGTTATCAATCTTGGGTCTTTTTTTATCTTTGTCCTATTTTGTTGTCAACCTCAGTCAATTGTCATTAATTTTTATTAATTATTAGCCAATAAATCATCACTATTATGACCTAATTCAACAATTGAGTTGGTATCTTGAATTATTCAAATCATTTCCCCTGGGTTGATTAATTAAATAATTATTCAACTCTTTTGTTAACATGTCTCTTTTTTAATAGATAAATTTATATTTATTTATTCACCCTCCTTGTCCATGTCACAATTAATATTTTTATATATTAATTGGCTAATTTGAGTTATGAGTGAAATTAATAATTTTAAATTATTAATTCCACCTCATTTTCCCCTCTCCCCTTTTCTCTCCATTTGCCATAGTTTGTGTCGAGTTTAAATGGAATATTTGGAGTGCAAATGGAAGTTTCCATTTTCTTTTTGATTTAATGACTTTTTCTCTTCACTTCTAATGGTAATTTCTCTTTTAGCTCATCCTTGCACAAAATTTCAACCGTCAAATTCAGCTGATATTGTCCATTCAATGTGATTCAATGTGATTTAAAAAGCCTATAAATTGAGCTCTCATTGTTCATTTTCGACAACCATATTTCAAGTACCCTTATTGTGTCAATTTCACTCATTGCAATCTTTCTTTTCCACTTGTGTTTGCACTTGTAGGTAAAAGAAGAACAATGGAGGTCAATGAAGGCAACACATTGGGATGGTTTGCGTATTTATTTTAGTGTTTTGCTTTCGTTCTTTCAATGAATGTATTAGGATCAATTTCATAGCTTGTTATGTTTCGTGGTTACATAATTTGGGATTTGATGTTTTCCCTATTTCCTACATACAATAACATTTACTTCCAAATATTCTGAAATATTTCACAAATGAAGTCCTTCCATACTATAGTTCATAAGATGTATTTCCATAGTTTCTTTTAATCTGTAATTTGTTAAGTGTGTATACCATGTGTATTGCTTCTTTCTAGTAGACTTGCATCATTCATCATTGTTTTGGCAGCCTCTTAAATTTTTCTATTCATCCTCTCAACCATGCCATTTTGTTGCGGCATCCTAAGAGGAGACAAATGCCTTCTTATCCCATAATTCTCACAAAAAGTATTGAACTCATCACAAGAAAAATCTCCACCTCTATCAAACCTCAAACATTTGATTCTTCTATCTATCTCATTTTCAACCATAGCCTTGAATTTCTTGAACTTTTCTAGACCTTTAGATTTTTCCTTTAAGAAAGTAACTAGAGTAATCATCAATTAAGTGTGTAAAATACATGCCACCTTGTTGACCTCTTGTTCTAGTCAGACCACAAAGATCAGTGTGCACTAATTCCAACAATTCAGTATAAGATTATTTTTTAACTTTAAAAGTTCTCATTGTTTGTTTTCCTACTTGACTTTCTATGCAAATAGCATTAGTAGGCTCTGTAATCTTTGACAAATCTCTCATAGCTTGAATTGAACTAATCCTTGCTAAATTATCAGAATTAATATGACACATCCTCTAGTGCCATAATCAACTCTCATTAATCTGTGCCATCAGGCAATATCCGCCAGTTGTCCTAAACTGATAAACATTTCCATCTGTCCTCTTTCTAGCTGCAATCATAGTTTCGGATCTTTTTCTGATCTCACATCCATCATCCTAAAAAACAAGATTATATCCATTTCCACATTTTACCAACACTCAAAAGATTACGATTCAATTCCTTAACATAGAAAACATTGCTAGTATTATGTTTGCCATCAAAACTGATAGAACCAATTCCAACTATGCTAGTCGTCTAATCATTTCCAAATCTAACAACGCCTCCATCATATTTTTCAAGATTTACAAAGTTACTCTTGTCACCAATCATATGATTTGAACATACACTATCAATAATTCATTCATCTTTATCTCTTCTATCATGAAAAGAAAATACAACAGTACCTTCAGTTTTAGTAGCATCTTCCAAATATTTTTCCTTCGCAATTTTGTCAAGGTTAGTAGAACAAGATTCTTCCTTTACTGCCAATAACAAACATTCACTGTCTTCTTCATAATCAAATTCATCATCAAAAATACTAGCATCTCCTTTAACATAATAACCCTTCTTATTGAACTTTCCTTTTCTTTCCTTATTATTTTGATTTGCAATTTTGTCGGGACATCTAGAAGCATAATGACCAACCTTTCCACAGCTAAAATATTTAAAGGGCAACTTAACTTTGCACTTTCTAGTTCCTTTCCTCATTCTTCTCACAAAGTTTGCCTCAATCTCATAAAAGTTTTCTTCATCATATTCCTCATCTTTTGTTGATTTAATAGCCTTAAGTGCAGTTTTTGTTCTTGCACTAGTAGTACCAAATTCTCTCTCAAAAGAAAGTAATGAGCCATACAAGTATTCTCAAGTATACTTATTCTAATTTTGTGATTCTTCCATTGTTGAAACCTTAGAGTTGTAGGGTTTAGTAAGAGTTCTGAGTACCTTTTTCACAATTTCATCTTCCAGCAAGTTACCACCAAGACCTTTGATCTCATTTACAACATCATCTATGATCTACGGGTAGCTAGTTATATTGTCTTCTTTTTCCATCCACAAACATTCATACTTAGTCTAAGCATTCTACAACTTAGCTGCTTTGACTATATGATCTCCTTCATAAGTATTTTCTAATTTATTCCAAACATCATGAGCAAATTCTAAAGATACAACTTTTGTTAATTCAGTCATAGAAAAAGCACTAAAAATAGCAAACCTTGCATTTTCATTATCTTCAAATTCCTTGATCTCATTCAGAGTGTTCAACCCAGTCGTCGGTTTGATGTACTTTTGTGTAATAGACTTCCAAACTTCATAACCAAGAAAAAGAAGGTAACCTTGCATCTTCACCTTCCAAAAAAGTATAGTCGGATCCATCAAACATAGGGATTGTTAGTTTGTGCACCATTAGGATCTCCTCAAGAGGTTAAGGTGTTCTCCAAGGAATCAAAGCCCTGATACCAATTGTTGAATGCTCTATGTACAAGACAACTAAGAGGGGGAGTGAAATAGTTGTCCACAAAAATCCAAAATTGTTGTTATGTACATGAGCATGAAAGAACATGAAAAGCAGAACATGTCATACAATGAAACACCAAATTTGATGTGTAAATTCCTGGTAAGGGAAAAACCACAAAGAATATTATTCTCAATATATGAACACCTATTAGGGTGACACCGGTTAAGGTGTTTTTTTACAAAGAAAGGCTCACTGCTTAGATGAAAAAGAATAAAAGAGAAAGAATCCACCACTGGTACACATCTGCAATCGTATGATCTATAGATACCTTCAACTCACTATGTCTGGTAGCTAACACATGAAAGTCCACACTGCTCAACACTTTTTACCAACTCAAACAACACTCATCGCCAAGTCAAACAATCAAGGGGATAGATCCTCTTTCACACACCTTCATCACATATGTCGATACACACATTCCACGACTCACACTTTCTTGCCTTTTTTGTCCTCGATAAATTGTCCTTTATTTTTATCATCCTTACATATGCAAAATCTCCCAAGGTCGGATAGACATCTTAATCAAACAAAATTCAAATTAAGTCGGCACTAAAAATTCCTGCAGTGGAAAAGAATGTAAAGTGGACCACAACATGCCTTAACATAGACCAAAATAAACATCATACATGTTACACATCGATCCATAATCATAGAAGCAACAATATGAAGTGTAAACACACAAGGTCAACCAAACCTAGAGTAAACACCATTGAACTTTGAAAATATGCCTCTAAAGCCTAAGAACTTATGCTATATTAAAAAGAATGAGGCCAAGGACACTATCAACTTATCTCCAAAACCACAACACCAGAAACCATAACATGGATAAATACGAAGCATGCATTTCACATGGAAACACTGTCAAACACCACCACACACTGGTGAACACAACCTCCATTGCACTGCAATCTAGAACACCAAATCCCGAATCTAAAATCTCTAAACACTGGTTGACAACATATCCAAATTGCATGAATAGATGTACAATATAGAAGAAATGCAAAGCAAATATCTCAACACAATTGCATAGGAAATTCAACATCAACTATACTAACCAGTCACTAATGACAACCAAAGCATATTGACATCAATAACAACACACCAACAGCTCAGTCTGCCCAAACTTGCAACATGTTGTTATGATAGTTGGTGCCCATAATTCTTGGTCACTCAATTTTGTAGATTCATACTTTGGAATATGTTCCAACTCTCCACATGGTTCAAAGATACTATTTATTATGATGCTATTTATGATGTAATAATAAATTGATCATGAAAGAATTTTTTTTTTAACATACTGTGGGTTTTGGTACTCTTGGTTTTGGAAAAAAAAATCATGACTTTTTATTTATAGTTCTCTATAAATTAGATGCCTTATATAGTTATTTTACGAGTTTTTTGTAGGTCAAGAATTGTTAAGCTACTACAATATTTTCAAATTGAAGTGAGAAATTCATGTGTATTTATGTAAAACTTATATTGGATTAATGTATGTGTGTCCTCCCTCTGATGGTGGATATTATATTTATTCATTTGCATCTAATGTATGTGTTTATTTATGTATACTTGTTGATTTTTATTTATTAATTTAAATATTGCATGTTTTTTTGTTTGTTTTTTTGTAAGTGTTATCTATTATGGGGATAGCACCCTATATTGATAATAAACAGAATTACATATGCATCGGGCCCCCAAAAAGGATATGGCCCAAACTATAATAACAAAAAATAGTCAACATCCAGGCACAGCCAATGCCACTACACAAGCCTCAGAATAGTTGCAATGCGATCACCCAAAGTTGCCACCTTTTCAATATTATTGTCTAGCAACCAGCCGAGATCCTCATTCATCATCCTTCAAAATGGGCCCAATTCGCCAGAGGAGACCCCTGCACGAAATACATCCCAAACATTGCCCATAAAATTTTCCTTCTTCGACCGTAATTCTCTCGCAACAACTTGAGTCTCATCATCTGAATCTGAAACATCCATGTCGGAGAGGAAGCACGCAGGGTTGAAGAAAGGGCCCAATATGCTCGCTCACTCCTCTTTCAGTTCCATGACAGTGTTGCCTACTGCATTGGCATCTACATCCCTAACAAACCTGTCCATTTTCTCAATGCATGCCTCCTTGGAAGGAAGAGTGTCCACTAACAGGCATAGAATGGTCTCGTAGATGAATCCATCGCACGAATGCTTTTCTCCGCTAAGTGCCTCCTCAACAATCGCAACGATTGTTGCCTACCCTTCGACATCAATGTCGAACAAGCGGTCACATTGATCTACCAAAGACTCCTTACGACACATACAACTTAGCCCGGAGTGATGAACCATGATTCTGTGGCAACTGAGAAGAAGCTTCCTCAAACACAAAACTAGTCTTTGCAAATTACTAATCTAAAATTGCCCTGTGAATCCTCCATACTTCCTAAAATAGTCGGTCGGGAAACAAATTCGAGGTTTCTGCCCAAACAAAATCCAAGCAAATCTGCCTCTGTTGTCTAAGAAAAGAAAGGAGAGCGTCGTATTATGTGCGTGTCATCACCCACACCACATGAAGAGGCCCTCGAACTCAACTTATCTCTCGAACACACAAAGCCAAGGAATTAGGTCTACCCAATCCCTGCCCTAGGGATTGATGATTTCTCCCAAATCAAGATCTGCAGCAGAGCGTCCAGAATCTCATCCGCTGAAGACAACTATCTGGACCATGGACTGCATATTCCCATATTGGTCAGGAAATCCGCCATTGAATTTCCTTCTCAGTATGAGTGTGTAAAAGTACATTCAGAGATGTGCCCTGTAAGGTGTTGGATCCTCTGGAGCATGGACTGCATATTCCCATATTGGTCAGGCAATCCGCTGTTGAATTTCCTTCTCGGTATGAGTGTGTAAAAGTATATTCAGAGATGTGCCCTGTAAGGTGTTGGATCCTAGGGATCCAATAGTCTAGCTTTCAATCTGTGAATCGCTGATTAGATATGCCATTGAGGATAACTTGTGAAACACCTTCAATCATAACCTTGTGAACCCCTTTCTCCACACACCATTCAAGGCCTGCCACAAGTGTTGTTACTTCAGCAATGTTGTTGGTCGATACTCCTATCGAGCCATATTTAGCCCCCAACATATCGCCAAACTCATAATTGCCCCATATCCAGACTCACCTGAATTCCCTCTGCAAGCCCCATCGAAGTTCATTTTCAAAACCCAGAGAGAGGAGGAGTCCACTTAATACTTTTTCTACAAGATTTCGAGTCAGAGAATTTGTAGTCACTGTTCTTCGACAATATCCAAATGTTTTCCTTCGCCATGTCGCATTTTGTATATGTTTTATAAGTTCTACCAAGGGTCTTGACATTAACCACTTCTTCAATGGCATGTTTGATCTTTGGAATGTGGACATCAACTTCCAAAGCCTTGTCATTAAAAATACGGCGATTTCTCTCCTTCCAAAGATGCCATGTCAACATAGATGGACTCACAACCCAAAGAATACCCCATTTGGAAGACTTTGCCGAATTTGGCCAAGAACAAAGGAAGTCTTTTAGCGACTGATTCCTGACCAGATGACACTGCAAACAATCAAGGAGCCAGTCCCAACACCACTTTGCGTAGGGGCACCAAAAAGGTAAATGCTCGACCGTCTCTCCATCCTCCTTACATAACGTACATACACTAGGTCCCGAGATGCCAATCAACTTTAGTCTCTCCCCTATAAGAATACCTTCGTGCAACACGATCCACAAAAAAGCACCCGCCTTAGGTAGAACACTTTTATGCCCGCTCAATGCCTCGGGCCACTCAATGTCTTTCTCTCTGTGTCTTTCTAATTTGTAACCCAATTGCACTTTATACATTCTTGATTTGGCCGCATACCACAGCAAACTGTCCTCTTCACAATTGTAGTGAATCTTTTTCTTACTGCAAAGCAATTCCTCCAATTTCTTCCAGTTTTCCTGATTCCATTACCCCACCTCTTTCCAATTTATCTGAGCGGTAGAACTAGGCACGTGTTACATATAGTCTGCAGCAAATGGGCCGACTGAGGCTTCCACCTGATTGAGCCAATCTTGGTCCTCAAAAGCCTCAGCCAAGGGGGGATCTCCATTCCACGAGTCTCTCCAAAACCTTGCCTTTTTGCCATTGTCAATTTTCCAAGACAAATGCTCTATAATAATTCTCCTACTTTCCCAAATAAAACGCCAAATAGGGGATCCTCCATCTGAATTTTCCAAAGTGAAAATTCTTTCTGAGTTTGGGGAATCAAGATATTTTTTGGATAATATTTTGCACCAAATTTTTTGAGGGTGCATGTACATTTTCCATGCCAACTTGGTGCCAAGTGCCAAATTATGCAAATTCATCTTCCTCAGACCAACCCCTCCCTCATCTTTTATTAGGCAAGTCATTTCCCAATTAATCGAAGGGATTTTCTTCTTATCTTTAGACCCTTCCCACAAGAATTTTTTAAGTAATCCATCTAGATCATTTGTTGCTTTGGAGGATAATCTGAAACATGACATATAGTAAATAGGTACAGCCAACAATACCGACTTGATCATTTGGATCCTTCCAGTCTGTGTAAGCCATTTGTTTTTCCACATTGCCGCTTTGGTATGACATTTATTGAACACCTCCTCCCAAATCTTATTCTGGGATCTCCCTGCAAATAGTTGCACTCCAAGATATTTGATGGGGAACTCACCAATCTGAAAAATCCAAAATGTTTGCGATCTTCAGTTGGGTTCTCTTGCTAATATTGATGAAGTAGACCACATATTTAGTTTTGTTCATGCTTTGTCCTGAACCAATCTCATATTCCTCCAAGATGGTTTTGATTGTCTTTGCTTCCCTCTCTGTGGCTTCTCCAAAAATAATAGTGTCATCAGCGAATTGGGAATTAGATATAGGATTTAGGTCTTCATGAATTGAAATGCCTCTCCATCTACCCAAAGCTACTAACTTTTTTATATTTCTACCAAGAGCTTCTGCCATCAAAAAAAACAGGAAGGGTGACAAGGGGTCTCCTTGTCTTAACCCGTTAGTAGCACAGAAAAAGCCGCACACCGAGTCGTTAACAATGATCAAATAGCATATGGAAGAAACATAGTGTTTAATACAATTTATCCAACCTCTCTCAAAACCAAATTTCTCTAGAATAGAAAACAAAAAAGGCCAAATTACCCGGTCATAAGCTTTGCTAACATCAAGCTTCACAGTCATTCCATGCTTCGTGACTCTACTCATGGTATGGATGGTCTCTGCTACAGTTATAATGCTATCTGCGATCTCCCTCCCCGAGGTGAAGCCATGTTGTTCAGGAGAAATCAATTTATCCAAAATAATCTTCAATCTATTGACCATAGTCTTGGATATGATTTTGTATAGAGAATTGCACAACGAAATTGGTTTGTAATCGGCCATAGTCTTGCAAGTCTTCTTTTTGGGAATTAATGTGATCATGGTATTGTTGATTTCTTTGACAAACTTACCTTTCTTGTGAAATTCTTCAACAACCTTCCAGATGTCTTCTCCCATGAAACACCAGTACTTCTGAAAGAATTCCATGGTCACCCCGTCCGGGCCTGGTGCCTTGTGGGGATGAAGTGCAAAAGTGGTGTCCTTGATTTCTTTGATCGAGAATGGGCACATCAGGTAATTGTTGTCCTCCAGAATAACTTCTCTATCGATAACCTCCAATAGGTTTGAGAACCCACCATGAGTCTGACCATCCACCAATCCCAGAATCTGTTTAAAATATTCAACTACAACTTCCTTAATCTCCTCTTTCTTTGAGGTTTGCATCCCATTCGAATTCTTGATGGAATCAATTATGTTTTTACCACGTTTGGCCTTTACCGATGCATGAAAAAACTTGGTGTTCGCATCTCCCGCACTAATCTAGAATTCCCTTGATTTTTCTCGCCAATAGATTTCCTCTCGAAGCATAATTTCAGCAAGATCATTTTTTAGCTATTTTTTTGTTAAGAAATCGTCTTCCGACATGCCATTAACAATAATCGAATTATTCAGGCTGTCAAGCTCCTCCTCTATTCTGATTTTCTCAGAAAATATATTTTTGAAAGAGGCCACATTCCAAAGTTTTATTTTATCTTTGATAAACTTCATCCACTGAGAGAAACAAAAGTTGGGTGTGCTGACAAAAATATTGCTCTCCATCCACCACTTCACCAGATTTTTGTGAAAATTAGGATCCCTCCCCCACATGCTTAAAAACTTGAAATTCCCTTTGACCTTGGCTTGAGAAACGTTGGAATAAATCTGAACCGGGAAGTGATCAGAGAGGGAAAAAGGCAAGATACTTGATTCCAAGTTAAAAGAAGATTCAACCCAAAACGGTCCTACAAAAAATCTATCAAGCCTCTCTAAAATGCTTGCAAACTTTGCTCTTCTATTGGTCCAAGTAAAACATCCATTTTTTGGGACTACATCAAAAAGATGATTGTTGGAAACAAAGTCCCTGAAATATTGCATGATTCGATTGGACATTCTTAAGCCACCCTTCTTTTCATCAATATCAAGCAATGCATTGAAATCCCCCACCACCACCGCTTTCTCCCAATCTGTAGTTTTGATTCGCTCTGTAATTTCAATCCATACTTTGAGTTTGTCCTCTATTTTGGTAGGCCCATACACATTAAACAATGGAAACTCGATGTCTTCAATTAAAAATTTGACCCAACAGAAGATCCAGTTCTCAGATTTCTGAATCAATTTAATTAAAACTTTATCAAGGTCCCATAAAGTTGCCAATCCACCCGCAAAACCATTGGTTTCCTGAAAAAAACCATCCCAATTTTTGCATGAAAGAAGAAATCTTGAAGCTTTGTCCATATTTAGCTTGGTCTCCTGTAACAGAATAACTTCACTCGATATTCTAGCCATGGCACGTTTGACCAAGCGACTTTTGTTAGGGGCTAAAAGCCCCCTGACATTCCAAGTAGTTATTTTCATTTCGCACCAAGGGAGAGTCCATCTCCCTTGGATTTTTTCATGAAATCCAATACACTAATAATCCCTTTCTCTTTGGCCTTGTCTTCTCTCTTATGGCGATTGCTTTTCCTACCTCTCCACCTTTAGCCTTACCCAACAAAATGTTTGTTGATTGACTAATGCTTCTGGGATCGATGTTGTCCAATTCGTCATCCAAATGAAACTCATCTTCCGATTCCAAGTCATAGTTGATTTCGTTATCTGAAAAACCTTGGTGATTGATAGGATCTGGTCTGGAAGGAGACAATCTAACATCATCCTCTTTTACATCTTCTGAGCGTGCTCCAGTGCACTTTGGGGATGGCGATTTAGATGTCTAAATTGGAATTTTGTCAACTTCATCGCCTTTGTTTGCATTTGTAACCGTTAACTGCATGTTCAACTTTGTAACCCACTTCTTGGCATTCCTTGCGGGTTTGACAAAGACTCTGCATTTTGCGCTTTGATGGTTCTTTAAACCGCATCTCCCACAAGTTGGATGATATGCTTCAACTTCCACTTGCTGCATCCAAACATTGTTCCCTGACAAAAGTGATAGATTAGAAGGAATCTTTTTCACAGCCGCTATCTTAAGCCTTGCATACAAGTATGAATCACTTTCCATAATTTCATTATCAATATCAATCAGTGTGCCCAACGATCTTCCAATTTTTTCAAGGCATGAATCATTCCAATATTCTAAAGGAAGATTGTACAGACGAATCCATACAGGATGATTGTATACTGCCAAGAGTAAAGGATTAAAATTGGGTTGCCAAGGCTGCAAATATAACGGACTCTCCTCCACAAACCAATTCTGTTGAATCAAAATTTTGTTTCTCACTTCTTCATCCGTAAAGAAGACAATGAAAAAACCTTTAGGCGTGAATTTGATAATAACTTTGGAATCCCAATTGCTATACACCCATTCTTTAATTTTATTTCTGTTGAATCTAATTCCAATGAATTTGTCGATAACTGCGTGTTTTGTCCACAGATCTAACTCTTCTTCAACTTCGTTTGAGATGTCTATTTCCACATCTATCGCTCCCGCCTCTGGTGGCACTTCTTTTTTACCCGTAATACCAGGATTCAAAGGTTCTCTCCAGCCATCCTTGTTTGATTTTCCGCCATTCTGAAACTGTCGTTGAAACCCTCAAAACCTGCTCCTCACCATCTCGAAACTCTATTCATTTAGAATACATTTAAATATTGCATGTTTCTCCAAGTTCTAGTTTAAATTTATAATGGTTGTTATCACATGATTTAAATGGATTAGAAAACTTATTTTTTATATCATCACTATATTTATTCATGTATATAATCATAATGTAATATCAAAGCCTACATTTATGATTCAAGAGGAAAATATTATTGAAAGTTTTGTGAGGATTTTTTGTGGTTGTCTTTAATTTAGTGAGTTTTGCATATCCTTTTATGGTTGTAGTCATGGCATTTTTTACCACTCAAAAAAAATTAAGTTCAATGGTTCTAGGTATGAGTTGTAGAAGTTAAATATCGAGGATCTCTTGGAAGAAAGAGGCCAATAGAAATTAGTGGAAATTGAAGGAAATCCTAATAGAATGTTTGATGAAGATTTTTAAAAGTTTGACAAGAAGGCATGAAGAACCATTCAATTGTGTCTTGAAGACTTTATTCGCTTAACCCTCTCAAAGGAGACCACTATATTTTCATTGTGAAAGAGGATAGAGTAAGTGTGAACAAGGGTATTACCTATGCAATTTTCCCTTTGTAGTGCACAAGGCACATTATCTAACTGGTTAATGGTTAGATCCTATTCACACATGTTCATGCACTAAGCTTACTTAGGAAACTAGGAATATTCATAAAAGGTACTAGTTGTCATGTGATCTTATCACTAGTTGTCTCATGTCAAAGGAGTAAGACACTTGTCATGATCTTGTCTAATCCTACATCTTAACCTTGTCTATTTAAGAAAGGCACCATATGTACATTATTTATAATTGTATCAATATAGTCATCTTGCATATATTATTGCAAATCTACACTTTTTTTTTCTCTCTTGTAGAAGGAAGTTTTGGTTGCAATTGATCCTAAGAGCTTGAATCTCTGAGCAAATTCAACATGGTATCAAAGCTTCAGAATTGCATATCCCCTTCTCAGATTTGAGATTCATTTGAGCATGAGTTATTGCTAGGTTACAAATCTTTGTGGATCTTGAAAAATTTAAGTATTCTCTTATCTTGCATCATATGATGACCTGGAGAATAAAAAAAATTATGATAGAAATGTTAGATTTTAGGGGGGTTCTCTTTGTGGCTTCATATTGCAAGTTAATTTTGGTGCATGCTAGTGCAAATATGAGCTTGCCATCAAGTTTAGAGTGTCCAAAAAAGTCATTTTTCCATTCTTTTGGTCTAAATTGGATATGTGAGATCAAATATATGAGGGTTTGAAGTTAGGAGGTGGTTTCCAAATCTAGGTAGCTACAAATTTGGATATTTTGGGTTAAAAAAACTCTACCATCACATCTAAAAGACCTAAAAATGCCAATCTTAACTATCAAACCATCAACAATTTCCCCACACCATTAGTTTTGTTCGTATAATTGTATCTAATCCATATAGAAGGTTTTTTACCATATATACATGTCACATGTGTCAACAATAGTATGTTCTACAAATTCCCTAACATGGTAAATGAATATTCATCAATTTATGCCAAAACATTGTCACCCTACATCATTTGTACATTCTACAATTTTTATTTTTATTTTTGTGCCGCATTAGTGTTGTGTTGTTGAGCACCTAGTTTTGGACAAATCAAGTGGATGGTTTGTCAAGCCAAAAAGGAGACTTTGGACAAGTAGCCCATGAATGGTGCACGCTCCACCATTGTTCTACTTGTGTTGTGTAATTGTTGCATCTTATGTTGTTATTATTACATTTGATATTCTTATGATATTCCTTTGAGAAAATAAAGATTGTTGTTATATTGATTCACCACTCCCCCCCCCAGACTCTCAGTATAACTATGTGCTTATCAATTGGTAGTACTCAATGAATCACCAACAAAAGAAGAATGAATGATCTCAATTGAAAAAGTAAGAACTCCAAGAGAAGTCTCTAGATCATCAAGACACTCAAGTTCTACACCAAAGGGAAGATTGTCGATATCATCAAGTGGAATGAGACAATCTAAAGTAAGAGCATTTGGGAATGGAGGAACATGAGGATCTACAAAAATATCTCAAATCTTGGTCTGAATTGTACATGGGAACCTAATTCTTGTAATATGATGATAAGTTTCTCTGAAGATGCTTGTATTAAAACTACAACCAATTAATCCTATAATATGATCATTCTTATTACCCCATAGAAAATTATTCCTCTGTCTCATAAATAAGTCCATAAAGATAAGGCAAAATAGTAAGCCACCTATAATGTGTTACAATGCCTTTTTGTGATTATAGTTCTATTAGAGATTAATCAACATACAAGCTGAGCTAGGTAAACATTTTTCTGCCCTTATATGATTTGTTTCAATGTTCACTTTGTTTCATATTGTACTACTTGTATCTCATGGCTTACAAGTTGAGCTAGGTAAACATTTCTTTGCCCTTTTATGATTTGTTTCAATGTTTTCTTTACTTCGTTTCGTACATATTATCCTACTTGTATCCCATGGCTTAATTGACCTTTCTTATTGTCCTACTTATATCCTAACTTGATGTATTTCTCAAGTTTTTATTTCACACCACATTATATAGATTGCCCTTAAGCATACCTACATGAGATTCTTACCTTTTCCATATTTTACTACCAAAGATCACTTAGCAAATGCCCAATCATATTCCATTATATTATCCTCCTCAATATCATCGTGTTAAATTTAAGTGTATATTTAAGCAAACAATATAAGGCCCTCATCATTGTACTAGATCATTTTTCTGCTACTTTATGTCAAGTCAATCTCGTTGGCATTGCTTTCTACAAGGGGGACGTGTCTATTCTAGCTTCAAAACGACAGTACGGATTGACTAACACTTTATGTCAAATCAATCTCGTTGGCATTGCTTTCTACAAGGGGGACGCATCTATTCTGGCTCCAAAACGACAGTACGGATTGACTAACACAGGTGTTAGACACGCATTTTACACCCGTCAATTTTACAATTAATGGGTGTGATTGACTAACTTGTCGCTAACACATCATACGAAAGGTCCGTTTTGGAGCCAGAATAGACACAGCCCTATGAGGGCAAATACCTTTTGAAAATTATGTTGATAAGAGCATCCAAAATGTAGAGTATCCTTTTCTTTTACAACTAGTTAGTAGAACGTTGAAAAATAAAAAATTCAACTAGCTCCAACTCTTTTTGAGTGAATTCTTCAATTTCGATTGCACCATGTCTAACTTCCACAAAATCTTCATTCATGTCATGATCTCACCAACATTCCCAATCTAGATGCAACATTACGAATACATCTTATCGTACAGAATTTACTTCAATTGGTAAATGACTTATAGTGATTCATTAATTATTGTTCCTTGGCAACAAGGAAATTGTAACTCTGGCATAACCATATTGCATGCATCCCCTTCTAATGTCAAATCACAAACACTCTTTCTCTATTATTTTCTTTCCTCGTTAAAGTTGCCAAATTAATATATATGGGTTAAAGCATAATACCATGCCATCTTAGGGTCAATTAAAAATTTAATATACTTTTGTAAATAAGTTAATAAATGCATGACAAGCATCACAATTTAAAAAAAGGGTCATGCATATTTTATTATTTTAATGAACTGGACATTTTTCGTTTACTTCACTGTTTTTGAACCAGAGTTTTAAAATGGCACATTCTGTTTATCTTTCACCCATATTATAAGTCCTGTAAAAAATTTCTTAATTCAATTTACTAAGCAAAATTTGAAATTAAGACATTCATCGACCTTGCATGTCACAACTAATACCATACAATATATGACCAAATGATCAAATCCCAAGTTGTGGCTCAGCCAGTGAAGGTGTTTGTTTCACAAAGGCTACCGTGGTTCCATTATTGCTAAATGAATGGCAAATAAATGCATAGTGTAAGAATTAGGCAGTCCAAACAGCCAAAAATAAAATATCACTACAAAAGAATCCCTTTATAGATAATGAATACTTATTCAATTGAATTAATCGAAGTATTATCGTATTATCATACCAAAACACCCTTCCCAAGAGAGGTGTGCATGAATGATAATAAAACTTTTAAATGGACATCCATAGCAAGTTTTTCTTTCAAACGTTTGATACTTCAAAATAAGCATTGAATATAGATACATCATCCACAATGACCTTCCATAGTTCAGTAAACTTTAATATTGTCTCAAACCTTGCAGTGTTCCTCCAAGATTCCAGGATAGGATACAATTTTCAGGACATTAAAAAGCAGGCACAAAAAATTCTGGAGGGCCGCACAGCAGGGGATGACGGAAGGAAGAAACACAGAAAACTATAAGCAGTTGACGTTTTAAAAATAAATACATTGTGCTGAATTTGAAGCGACAATCCTCCCCAATTTAGCTTTTCAGCATCTCTCCTAAAAAATATTTTTTGAACTCTTTTAGACTCTTCAATTTTGAGGGAATAATAAAGATGTTCCCTTCAAGTCCCCAAATCCTTAACATATCTGGGTCGTCACTCAGACACCCAGGGGTGTGTCCCTATGAAATGTTACCCAAAAGCAATCCATATCTAATTACAAATCTCCAATCAGAATTACCCCACACCACTAAATCCCCCGTTCTAAAAAACAAATCGTTGCTGTTTAAAGTCGCATACTAAAAAAATTAGCTATGTTTTGCAAGACCTTCACCTAAAAAGATATGAGATATACAAACAAGAATTACTCTTAAGGTTTGATACTTTACAAATACACTTTCAGAGAAAGTGAATATCCAGTTAGTATTATATAAAAATGTGCATTCAACATAGAAATATCATCCAAAATGATTTCCCATAATTCAGTGATCATATACCATCAACCAAATGCATTCGTAACGTATAGGAAATTTCATTATACTTCTGAGAAACTTGCTGCTATCAGCACTGTGAAGTTTCATATACGTAATTAAATTTTATAATTACTACTCTTAAGAACCCCCATGAAATGTACATATCCAATGAAAAAAGACCTCTACAGTGTCTTATCTAGAATTTTTCTAATATTTTGCCTTACAAATGCATGCCAGGACTAATGTGTTTGTTATCCTACACAAGAAGACTCCTCGTTCAGCAAACGAGAACTTGTCACATAAAACTTCACAAGAAGTCTAAAACCACACAAAAGGAACCTGACGTAAACCTATACCAGAACATTTCAAAAGTCAAAAAGATTTGCAGTTCCTTGAAAATAAATAATATAACCAAAATCCAAGGATTGAGCATCTTCATCTTAATGTTCAAAAATTCATACAAATATGAACACTTTATCCAAACACTACATATGGACATTGCTGCCAATAATTGTAGTGCAAAATAGAATCATATCCAGAAAATAATGTTAACAAGTACCATATACATAGTCTTAAATATATCATCTTAAAAACAGCTGATAACAAAAATGGCATATTTTTTCACATGTACAGACCCTCTGGAACACCTTCCTTCTTCTTGAACATAACCTTCTCTTTTGCTTTCTTAAAGTCAACTTGTGTCACCTGAAATATTAAAAAAAACAGCAAATCATTCCAGGCATACACTAAAAGAGTTAAGTGATCCTGATTCCAAATAACTATTCCAATTCAGAACTTTAGTAAACATATCTACCAAAGGGCATTATGTCCAAGTATTCTGCGCACACATAAGGAATATGGGGAATGTCCAAGTATTCTGCACACACACAAGGAATATGGGGATTGCCTACCATCAAAGGAATAAAAGGTGCCGAGTAGTGTTGTGAGAAAGCATTATATGCACATAGGAAACAGAGGGCACACACAATATTTAATTAAGAATTGTAGTTGTGTTGTACTACCAAAGGGCATTATGTCCAAGTATTCTGCGCACACATAAGGAATATGGGGAATGTCCAAGTATTCTGCACACACACAAGGAATATGGGGATTGCCTACCATCAAAGGAATAAAAGGTGCCGAGTAGTGTTGTGAGAAAGCATTATATGCACATAGGAAACAGAGGGCACACACAATATTTAATTAAGAATTGTAGTTGTGTTGTACTACCAACCAATAAAAAAATACATCCAAGTGTTCATGGAAATTTTGTTATATGTTGATTCTGCATCCCTAAGGAAAAACTTCCCGACATTTGCCAGTCGAATAGGCAACTAGCACAAGCTTTAATAGTACAACAAAAAGGAAAATATTGCAAGTCAGAAAAGATGAGCTCAAAATTGATCTAATGATAATCCTTATTAGCAGAACTATGCACGTGATTTAAAGAGTTTTCGACTATAAACATTATTGTAAACAAGTAAAAACATTTTAAAAAGGACCCCAATCTTTGATTGTCATGTCCAAAGCCAATCACAGCCTACATCTGTTTCCAAGGAAGATAAATTCACCCTTCTAAGAGTCTCTTCAAACCATCATTACATCCATTGAAAAAGTCTATCTTAAGGTAGGCACACTAAATGCTTTTGTTTTTTATTGGACTTAACCTATGTACTGTTTTTAGTCACATTCACCACTATTTCCTCATTGCCACTTTTCACCCATTCTAATTTTTTCATTCAAACATTGTTCCTATGATCAAAAGGGTATTTCTACGCAGTAGGCATACCCTTTAAAGCATTCCTGTGTTTCCCAATCCCCCACAAAAAGGGAGACTCTGGAATGCAGGCCTGGTTTAATATCTTATATATTGAATGACTCGATTGAAAGTACACTGAGCCCTAAGTAGTACATTTTTCTATGAACTCTCTCAAAGTACTACATAGAACTAGTGTTTACTGAAAGCAATCAGAGAGTTTGTTATTTGGAGCATTAATTGATTGAAATGCCTGCAGCTGAATGATATATGTACCTGATACACTAGGTTTTTGCAATGGTTCAAGATTTCATAGAAACTCTCATATGCATTTAGGCAAAAAGAACTCTCACGAGCTATGAAATAGTTTGATACAAGAAAATGAGAACTACAAGAAAAAATACCCACATCTTCCAAGTAGAAATTGGTTTTCAAAAGCCCATAGGAAATCACCCCAATGTACACTTAATATAAATGACATCCACTTTTTAAAATATTTTTCAGAATTTATACAGCTGTGACTGGTTTGGGAATATCAATTTGGCCTACAAGTAATTACTTCAAATTTGCACTGTTCCCACTCAACATGGAAAGCCCTGCAATCTGCAGATGTTGAGAAACATCGCTGGGTCCATTGTAGATGCATAGATGTTTACCATAATGAAAAGTCAAGAGCAGGCACTTGAATTACATATTAGAAATAATCTCTCTACTTTGCACCTGTTGATATCATGGTATCTAACACTTCTATTTACAGATTAAGTGTCGTCAATGAACCAATTTGAACATGCAGTCACGTGAAGACAACAATTTAAATAAGACATCAACACTTAGTAAGTTACTAAGATGATAAGACACCAATCTGATACATTAACTGTAAGATAGAAACATCCCCTGCCTGTGGAACTTAGCCTTAGTGATGCCAATATGATGAAGAAACTTGCTTAAAAGACAGCCTATACATAACCAAAACACGAAAACTAGCACTTTATATATTAAAGAACTCAAATTACTAGCAAGATCAGATGAATATTAATGAAAAAAATAGCATACTAAAAACATCGACAAAAAGACCAAAAATCCATCATTAGAATAATAACCTGATTGTCCATTAGTAATTTCTATGCATTCTAATTTTAAACTATCAAAGAAAAAGAAAACCATATTGCACCCTGTTGTGACTTCTTCACACAACACCCCATTGCAAATGGGGACCCTCCTTTGCTTTGCTTGGTCGTATAGGGTTGTGATCCAGCAACAATGTGTTCTCGGAGTGGTCTTGATAGGTAAAACTGATATGATTTTAGCAAGCTCCAAAAGTTTTAAGATAACAAACTTCACTTCAAATGATTGTCTCGTTAGGACAACCTGTGGATTGACTCAAGTGAAGTTGTCAAGGTTGTCTAAGTATGAGAATTGTGTATCAACTCCTAATGATATAGGTTGGCAAACTCCTGCGCATGAATGTTGAACAGAGCAAGAGATGAAGCTCATTGGAAGGAAGGGAGAAACATGAAACCCGCAAACTGCAAAGATGAAAGCTGGTGAATTATTCAGTAAGATGTAGCTGTGCATAATACCAAGTTCACTGGAGAAGACAAGTTGAAATTAGAACTTCCAAACATCTGAGATGAAACCGACTCCAACATACATAGCTGAAGGATGAAATCAGTAATGGAAAAACTCGAACCTCCAAAGAGATGAGTCAAACAACTAAGGCAAATTCTCTAAAAAATGACAGGGCGGATTTACCTAAGGCGAAATTTCAAGCCACATGGATGAGGGTTGGAAGATGAAAGATGAAGCTTTCAAGTCGCATGGATGAAAGATAATATCAAAGTCTGATTGCAAAAGTTGAAGGATATCGAATTATTAAGCTAGTGAGATCAAAGGAGGACGCACCCACTTGAAGGTTAAATGAGACAAATTCGGACAAAGGTTAAAGAGATGCAAATTGAGAGAGATGAGGTTTGCTTGCAGAAGATGAAGGATCAATTCGATGAATAAAGGAAAGAATCGACATCTCACACACTTGATACTTCCAAGTCCTAAGGATAAAAGTTTGAAGTTGCTCAATCAAAATTCGAACCTCTAGATATGAGGGTTAAAGCAAATAACAAGACAAATTCAAGTTACATGGCTGCAGGTTGAAAAGCATAAGGAAATGAACTTTGCTCTTCTAAGTCACAAAGATAGAGGTTGGAAATAATTAAGATCAAAATCGAACCTCTAGAGATACGAGTTGGTGGAATTATAAACTTGCTTAAAATTGGTGAAAAGGATGAGACTTTCAAGTCATAAGGATGGAGGTTAAGATCTAAGTCTTAATCAATATTCGAACCTCTAAACATGAGGGTTAAAACAAAGGACTAAATTCAACCTAGAGCGATGGAAGTTAAAACTATCAAGTATTAAATCGAACCTCTAAGGATAGGAGTTGAAAATCACTAAGATAAAAATCGAACCTCTAAGGATGGAAGTTCGAACCTCCAAGGATGAGAGTTAGAAGTCATAAACAACCTCTAAGCAAGAAGGTTAAAGCAAATGACAAATGGATTTCAACTTAGTCGGCTAAGAAGTGAAGCAAAATTGCAAGAGGTTTAATTTAACATAAGGCGATTAAGAAATTGTAAATAATACAATAACAAAGCGCTTCTATATCAAGTCGGCCAGCATATGGAGAATAAAAAGAAAATGATTTTATTAATTAAACCTCTTAAAATCTCAAGTCGGCTGGCATGGAGCTTGAAAGGGTGCGACTCCAAACTTAAAGTCATATAAGTATAAGGAAGATTACCCTTCAATGACATCAATTCAAATGCAAATCATAAATTCGCATAGCAGGTTCAGTCAGAAATAAGTCGCTCAGCAAGTGTAAGGAAGAAAATCGTCCAAGATTAATGACATTGCTGGAAGAGAAAGAAGTGTGCTACTACCCTTAGACATCCAAGTTCGCCTTCATTAGCATCTTAAATTCATCCTAAAGGATTGAAGATCAAAGTGCAGATCATATACTGTGAAATTCTTTACAGCTTGAAGGAGATTTTGAACATCAACTCATAGAAGGAGTCAAGAGGCTGATCGAAGACCAAAGCCTTGAGGGTTTTAATTCAGATTTCTGAGTGTATATAAAAACCCAGTCATCACTTTCTCAGAAATATAACTTCAATCATTGAAAAGAGAGGCGAGACTCAGAATTTTCTCTGTATTAATCAGATTTAAGGTTATAACATTCAAGTTTTGAAGTATAAGTTACATGCATCATCATAATATTTCTAGAATTTAATCAATCTAAGTTCTGATTTCATACAGTTAAAAGTATTCATACTATTTGATAAAATATCAGAACTTAGCAACATAAGCATAATTTAATTTTGAGGCATTCTAACTTCGAAATTCTTGCAGGAACATGTCGGGTGAAGGATCAAGGAAAGATCAAATAAAGGCCTTGCTTAAAGGTTTTTATCCAGAATCTCAGATCACTTCAAGATGGAGGAAAATTGGAAACACCAACCTGGAGCAGTTCGACTTAACCAAGTTCAAGGGGAGGATGTTTGGCACACGTGAGCAAATGCCGTCTCCCATGGCAACCAACATGATCAAGAGGAAATTTGTCAAGCTGCTGGCTTTCCACCCGCAGTCCAGTGCAGTGAATTGATGGTGGAATGCGCAAAGCACTATAACTCCGAAGATAGGACCATAGCAGCATCCAATGAAATGATCTTGGCACACCTCACAAAGGAAGCAATCAGAGAAACATTTGGTATTCCGTGATTGAATTGACCAAGCAAGAATCAGAGACTTTCTTCGAAGAGGCATTAGGAAGATGTACGGATCACATCATTTCAGACTGGATGAGTGGACACAAGACACCGCAATCTAAGATACCTAAGAAGTTTGTATATCTTGATTTCAGAGAAGAGTATGGGGATATGGTATTCTTGCTGAATAGAATCATGGGGCGCACACACAAGGAGCAACATTCGAGATATGGATGTTTTGTTATGTGGAATGTTAAAATAATTTAATATCTATTCTATAATGGTCATCTTCTATTCTTAGTGGTCATCTTAGTTGTCGACTTATTTAGCTATTTAGCTTTTTAGTCGACTTATTTAGCTTTTTTAGTGCGTTAAGTGAAACTATTGCTTCTTTATTAAAGACACATTATTTGCTTTTTATTATTTAGCTTTTTAAGCTTTATTTAATATTTTAAGATTTTTGGCTTTTTAGTTTTCACTTAAACAACTTGTTCTTAATTTAGAACATCGTCTTGTAATCTCTATATATACGGTTGTATATCGTTGAATAGATTATCCAATTATTTGAGCAATCAATTTTTCATAGTATCAGAGTAAGTCGATGGGATTGTTTCAAGTTTGGTGAATTTTTTAATAAAATTAGTAAGCCACTAGAAAAAACTGTTGAAATGTGATAGCTAGATCGGATTATGTTGATTAAATTTTAATGTTGCCTAAGTGGCAATTAAAATTTAATGTATATTGTAATAATAACAATATCATGAGCAATTACTTGTAAAGTATTGGGCTGGGCCCAATTAAAGAAAATAATGTAACTTGTAGTTCAATTATAATCCCAAATTTGGGCGCCAATGTAAAGGAATAAAATATAAAATCAAGTCGGCCAAATAGGTCAGCCGACTTGGGAAAGAAGATGATTGAATCTTGTATATAACAAGACTCAATCTACACATTCAAAGAACAAGCATTCCATCATCAGCAAATATTTGCTCTGCTATCTGTGGTCTTCTACTAGCGAATTTGTCATCCTAATTAATGTGAATCTGTTCTTGTGGCTGGGCGAATTAGTGTGGAATCTGAGCTGTGAATCTACCTTATATCTAGGCGAACTATTGATCATTCTGAGATCCATTCCAGACCCGAATCTGATCACCATTGTGGAGCAGACTTGTGCAAGCAAATTATGGGCGATATTGAGTTGTCTAACTCACTAATTTAGAGCAGCGATCATCCTCTTCTGTGGTGCCGAAACCCTACTTGTGGGATCAGCAAATTAGGGCCTGTACATCAGTGACTTAGATTGGGCAAAGCTCTGCCCTAGGTTGGTGACTTAATCAGATAAGTGATATGATCTTCATTGTACTTGTAAGTTGCTCGTGATTAAAGGATTTTGATCTAGACTTGATGTTGGGTTTTTCCTCCAAGAGGGAGGTTTTCCCAGGGTATTCTCGGTGCCTTGTCTCTTTTGTGTGATTGCTTTGTGTTATTTCTAAGTTATATCTAAATCTAATCACTAAAATTAACATGGTACCAGAGCTTGGTTCGTAAATAGTTGTGATCAGATTTATCAATTTTTCAGTCTAACCTATTGTTCAAAGTTCAGTTTTCATGGCTTCTTATCTTAGAAATGAAGATAGGTTGGAAGAATCTGTCAACTACACTTCTTGGAAGGTCAAAATAATGATGGCCTTGAATGACCTTGCTGAATATGTCAGTAAGGATGCTGCTGAACCTAGTGGTGAAGAAGAAAAGGAAGCTTGGAAGGACTACAAAGCGCGAAGGATAATAATAGACTCCGTCAAAGATCATACTGTGACAAGCAACTCCAAAATGAAAGATTGCAAAAGAAATGTTTAGCACTTTGGAAAAGATGTATGAGATCAACAACACCAATCATATACTATCATTAAGGCAGCAGCTTAATCACATCAAATTAGAGAAGGAAGAACTTGTAGCTGCTTACTTCATGAGGATCTCTAAGCTAAAGGATCATCTCTCTATTGTTGGAAAAACTGTTGAAGATAATGACCTAACTATGATGGCTCTAAATGGTCCTTTTGTTCAAGGAATCAGTGCAAGAGCTGAGCTTCCTCAATTTGATCGATTGAGGGGAGATTGCATTGAAGAAGAATCACGCTTGGCTGCTTAAGGAAAAATCAGAAGTCCTCATGATAATGTTCATCATGTCCTCACAGCTAAGGAGGAAGGTGGCCATTGGAAGAAGAATAACTTCAAGAGAAACAGAGATTTCAGACCCTCTGCTCCTGATTCAAGGAAGAAGCCAAGGGACTTGTCTCACATCCGATGTTTCCGATGTAACAAATTTGGTCAATTTGCAAAGGACTGTCAATCTCAACTCGAGCGAGGAGAAGCAAACCTAAATGAAGTCACAGAACAACAGAATAATGAAGATGTCCTCTTTGTCTTAGCCTTGTCAAGCAATGTTCAATCAGATAGTTACACGTGGCTGATTGACAGTAGTGCATCTAGACACATCACAGGCTATCGGAAACATCTCTTAGATTTGGTGGAGGAGTCCAACCTTCATGTGACTATTGGTGACAATGCTCGTTATGCAGTAAAAGGTTTTGGCTCTACTTCGTTAAAATTAGATTCTGGTATTTCCCTTCATCTCAGTAATGTTTTGTTTGTACCTGGAATAAAAAAGAATCTAATCTCTATATCTGCTCTAGAAGATAAAGGTTATCAGGTTGTATTTTTTGAAGGAAGAGTTCTTGCATGGCCTAAGGAGTCCAACCTCAAATCAGCTCGTGCCATCAGGATTAGATATGAAAGCCTATACAAGCTTTCAACTCTCTCTTTCAATTAAGGATATAGTTGAAATTTTTATTATTATTTTTAAACTATGCTATGGGTCCATTTCGTAAGTAAGAGTAAATCAACAAGTTTTGTGAATTTATCACTTGGATAGGGATTAAGAGGGAGTTACATATTCCCCATAAACCTTAGTGAATGCATTATATTTAGTAACACTTAAACATATTGTTGTTTTCTAACCATTGATGTTGAAATTTGATTGACATCTCTAGTGTTGGATTTGAAAGAGTATGGCTAAACATTTGAATTCAAATCAGTTCTGAATTTATAATTGTTATTTGATTATTACAAGGACGTTCTTGATCATAATTCTATGTTTTATGATAAAACTAACATGTGTTCCTTGTTTCTTTGGAATATACTTTGGCTAAGAGGGATTTTTCAACTCCTATGATACATTGTGTGTATCTTCCACCCTCTGCAGAGTGCGAGGTGGGGACCACCATATGTGGAGTTCAAGGTGGTAGTTTCTTTGAGGTATAATACCTCTTCCACCCTCTGCGGAGTGCAAGGTGGGACCACCCTCTGTGGAGTGCAAGGTGTTAGTTTCTTTAAGGTATAATACCTCTTCCACCCTCTAAGTGCAATGCAAGGTGGATCCATCCTCTGCGGGTGTGCATGATGGATATCATGGAAGGAATCCATGACTGTATTCTTTGAATCCATCCTTTGCGGATGTGTATGATGGATATCTATGGTTGTATCTCAAATCCATCCTCTGCGGATGTGCATGATGGATATCATGAAAGAAGTTCATGATGTGTATTTATTTAAATATTTGTGTATTCATTTCTTGCAGGTGTGCATAATGAAAGTTTTTGGATCCATCCTCTGTAGAAGTGCATGATGGAGCATGGTCATGATGTGACTCAATTTTTCATAGAATCCTCTCTAGCTAAGAGGGAGTGTTGAAATGTGATAGCTAGATCAGATTATGTTGATTAAATTTTAATGTTGCCTAAGTGAAAATTAAAATTTAATGTATATTGTAATAACAACAATATCATGAGCAATTACTTGTAAAGTATTGGCCTGGGCCCAATTAGAGAAAATAATGTAACTTGTAGTTCAATTATAATCCCAAATTTGGGTGCCAATGTAAAGGAATAAAATATAAAATCAAGTCGGCCAAATAGGTCAGCCAACTTGGGAAAGAAGATGATTGAATCTTGTATATAACAAGACTCAATCTACACATTCAAAGAACAAGCATTCCATCATCAGCGAATATTTGCTCTGCTATCTGTGGTCTTCTACTAGCGAATTTGTCATCCTAATTAATGTGAATCTGTTCTTGTGGCTGGGTGAATTAATGTGGAATCTGAGCTGTGAATCTACCTTATATCTAAGCGAACTATTGATCATTCTGAGCTCCATTCCAAACCCGAATCTGATCACCATTGTGGAGCAGACTTGTGCAAATTATGGGCGACTATGCTGGGCAATATTGAGTTGTCTAACTCACTAATTTAGAGCAGCGATCATCCTCTTCTATGGTGCCAAAACCCTACTTGTGGGATCAGCAAATTAGGGCCTGCACATCAATGATTGAGATAGGGCAAAGCTCTGCCCTAGGTTGGTGACTTAATCAAATAAGTGATATGATCTTCATTGTACTTGTAATTTGCTCATGATTAAAGGATTTTGATCTGGACTTGATGTTGGGTTTTTCCTCCATGATGTTGGGTTTTTCCTCCAAGAGGGAGGTTTTCCTAGGGTATTCTTGGTGTCTTGTCTCTTTTGTGTGATTGCTTTGTGTTATTTCTAAGTTATATCTAAATCTGATCACTAAAATTAACATGGTATCACAGCTTGGTTCATAAATAGTTGTGATCAGATTTATCAATTTTTCAGTCTAACCTATTGTTCAAAGTTCAGTTTCCATGGCTTCTTATCTTAGGACTGAAGATAGGTTGGAAGGTCTGTCAACTACACTTCTTGGAAGGTCAAAATAATGATGGCCTTGAATGACCTTGTTGAATATGTCAGTAAGGATGCTGCTGAACCTAGTGGCGAAGAAGAAAAGGAAGCTTGGAAGAAGAAGGACTACCAAGCACGAAGGATGATAATAGACTCCGTCAAAGATCATATTGTGACAAGCATCTCCAAAATTAGGACTGCAAAAGGAATGTTTAGCACTTTGGAAAAGATGTATGAAATCAACAACACCAGTCATATACTATCATTAAGGCAGCAGCTTAATCACATTAAATTAGAGAAGGAAGAACCTGTAGCTGCTTACTTCATGAGGATCTCTGAGCTAAAGGATCAGCTCCCTACTGTTGGAAAGACTATTGAAGATAGTGACCTAACTATGATGGCTCTAAATGGTCTTCCTCCATCATGGGAACCTTTTGTTCAAGGAATAAGTGATATGATCTTCATTGTACTTGTAATTTGCTCATGATTAAAGGATTTTGATATGGACTTGATGCTGGGTTTTTCCTCCAAGAGGGAGGTTTTCCCAAAATCTGAATTGGAGAGATTTCATAGAGCAGGTTGAGGGTTTTGATCTCTGAAAATTTTTAAGGGTTTTGGGCTTATGCAGATTTTCGTGCAGGTTTTGTGAAGGATTTTCGTGTCTAGAAAAAGGGTTTTTAACGTGGGTCGGGCCGCACTATTTTTTTTTCCTCTAAAGATTTCGCGACAAAAACGTGATGCATTTTTCTGTGTGGCTAAGTTCATGGTTTACGGGAGGGTTTCTAGGCTGCGACTTGCACAACACGATTTTCGCGTTCTTTTTCTGCTACCTACACGTGATTTTTTCAGCGGATTTTCCAGTGTTTTTCACACTTTTTCGTGGTGGCTGCAATCGTTATTTCTCTGCACGATTTTTTTACCTTCCGACATTGATCATTCTGCAATCCTACCCACATGATTTTTGCAACCACCTGCAAATTATTCGACGCTATTTTTTAGCGACGTTTTTTTTGTGACAGACCTGTCGTTCGCGGCGCGATTTCACATGCTCTGCAGTCGCCATTTCGACACGCGACCTTTCAATTCGACACGATTTCAAGGGTATTTGTTTTGCCCTTTCCGTTGTTTTCCGTGTTTCTTCTTGATGGTGGCTTATGCGATTCACGCCTCCATTTTAGTTCGTGGGTTTTGCCGCGATGAAAGTCTTTTCAGCCCGAAGACTTTTCTACAATCTTCTAAGCAATTCGCACTGAGGCTATAATTATTTTTTACAGAAATTATTTTGGGTTTTAAAATTTGTCCCTTGAAAACAAAAAATGGGTTATAATAATTTTTTCCTTTAAAAATTATTCCGTGGTATTTTATAATTTTTCACCTCAAAATAAATTATTTTTAGGTTTTAATTTCCTAAAAAATTGTTCATAGGGTTTTCACGATTTTTTCCTCAAAAATTATTTGTAGGGTTTATAATTTTATAATTTTCTCTTAACAATTATCATCTGTAATTCATGAAGTTCGCATGAGATTTTGGGTATCTGGATTGATGATGGGTGTTCCTATCTTTGGGTTTTTACTGTTTTTTCCAGAAAAATGATGATTTGTAAAATTCAGTTTTCGTAGGTTTTCACTAAATTTTTTCTTCAAAAATTGTTTGCTGGTTTTTTCGATTTTTCCTCAAAAAACATCTATAATACGCGAAGTTCGTGTGGGATTTTGTGATTGGTGAAATTCTCAGGGTTTGATGATTTTTCTCCTCAAAAAACGTGCTTTGTTGCAGTCAGTTTTGGGTCGCACTGCTAGGGTGAACATTTGCAACCGTGGTATCTTGTAGTCTGTTTTGGAGTTGCTGGAGCAAACAGTGCTCAATACTCTTCTGCAAAAGGGTTTGCTGATTTTTCCTCAAAATCATGGTTTCAGGCTTTGGTAATTTGTGCGTGCCAAATCTCTAATTCACGTGTGAGGGCTAAATTAGCTTGGATGGCTTTTGTTACTCTTGGTCATCTTAGTTGTCATCTTAGTGGTCATCTTAGTTGTCAACTTATTTAGCTATTTAGCTTTTTAATCGACTTATTTAGCTTTTTTAGTGTGTTAAGTGAAACTATTGCTTCTTTATTAAAGACACATAGTTAGCTTCTTATTATTTAGCTTTTTAAGCTTTATTTAATATTTTAAGCTTTTTAGCTTTTTAGTTTTCACTTAAACGACTTGTTCTTAATTTAGAACATCATCTTGTAATCTCTTTATATACAATTTTATATTGTTGAATAGATTATCCAATTATTTGAGCAATCAATTTTTCATGGAAGAGGTCTCTCTAGGGCTAAAGATGATAAATTGGGCTAAGTTGATCCGTGATAACTTGGATAACCAGGTAAGAGAATTGGATAGAACAAGGACATTTTACATGAGCTCCTATGTTGTATATGCATTGGCTAGGCACATAAGGTATAAAGGATTGATATGCAAAGGAGAGGTAGGCATCAAGAAATGGCAGCTCAAGGTGTATGATTGTTATTCTCGATTGCGGCTACATGAAAAACAACACTTTAGGAGAATCAATGATGTGTTCACAATGTATCTCACCCGGTTGTTGCAAGGAGGACTCCACATGAGACTATCTAAAGGAGCAATGGCATTGGTAGAAAAGTTTGGTTCATGGTTCATCCAATTCTCCACCTTCTCATACATCAGGATTCAACGTTGTTCATACCATCCATATCGTCTTCCACGATATCCTACTGATAGGATGGTACTACTTGAAGTAGTAAGGCAGTTGAAAGAGTTTGATTTCATCCAAAAAGAGGAAGGAAGACAAGGAATCTCATACCCTATCTCGATTGGTAAGCTGATGGAGGCATGTTATTCAGCCCAAGCCGCCGAGACAGCAAACATGGAGCTAGAGTTTTATCAGCTTGGTGTGTATAAACAAAGGTTACACTTTGATCCTTACCATAGAGTGCCTACCATCAGAGGAAAAAGGTTCAAACATAGAATTGATATGGAGGACTATTGAGCAAATCTAGTAGATGAATTTGAGGTTAGAAAGAAGATGTGGTCCAGGATGTCAATTGACTTCATCAAGAAATGTAATATCTTCCCAGTTCCGAATCAAGATGAAGATGAAGGGGAGCAAGTATTACCTCAATTTGAGCAGGGGAAAGATAAATCTATCCTAGCACCTAGTGGGTCCCAACCTGAACTCACTGACATCAACACTTTGATGATGTATTGGATAATTCAAGATGGTGGGTTGATCAGCAAATCAATAACTTGACAGGACAAGGGAAATCACTCACATAAGATAAGATGGATGAAGATTCCTCCGAAGAAGAAGATGAAGCAATGAAGAGTAATGAAGAAATAAACAGTGAAGGAGAAGTTCAAGTCTCCAGGAAAAGGAAGAATGCAAGTACTAAGGAAGTTGCTGGTGCTGAATCCAGAAAAAAGAAGTCAAAGACAAACACTACCTCTTCAATCACAAGTACTTCCTCAGTAAGAGAGTTGGGAATGAACCGAACTTCAATTGAAGAAGACAACTAAGGAAATGAGCAAGGGATAGAACCTACTTGTGACCAAGGAAGAACATCAACAATTCTGAATTGTGTGGAAGAAAGAATAATCCTAATGGAAGATTTAGAAGGTCATAATCAAAACATAAGCGAAAATCAAGATGAAGTTGACTCACAGGAAGTCAATAGAGATAGCAGAATGGAAGAAGGTATGGAATTATCTACAGTTCCTAATTAGCTAAAAGAAAGGATGAAAAAGAAAGCAAGTGTAGAAGATTAACCTATTGGAGGCATAGATGATTTACTTGCAAGGATTAATCAAGCTAAGGAACAAAAGAAGGCAAAGAAGTTCTCCCATATCTCTAGGGATGATTCAAGATCACACATACTACAAATAGCAATCCCTACCATTGATAAGCCCAAAGATAAAATCACCGCCATGGAATATGAAGTACAAACATTTGACCTTGGACACACTACTGAGGAACAAGAGTTTCAAGAGGTGAGGGATAATCTCATATCCATCCAAAGAAGGATAAGGTAGAGGCAGAAAATGCAAGATTGAAGGAGTATATACAAATCCTAGTGAAAACAATTAGACAAGAGGATGAAACATTTTTTCCACCTCCTTCTATCTCCCAGGAGTCATTTAAGAACCTTGAAGCAATGAGAAATTCAAATCAAGGATTGAAGAGATGGATGGAAAATATCTCAAAGCAAGTGGAAGAGTTTCTACAAGAGGTGGTGAGAATATATAGTGAAGTAGTAATTTTTAGAGGAAGGCTTCAAAGCATAGAAAAACAGTGGGAAGACTTCCCAATGGCATAGGACAAGATGATTGTTCATCTCAAGGTGCTGCAATATATTCTGACTCAAGTATTGATACAAGAAGGTGTAATTCAAGAAGGTAACATTTATGACTTCCATCGTTGGCATAGTTCTTTAATGATAACAAAGACAACACTTGATAGGGTGAAAAGGGAATGTCAAAGGATGGAGGAATCAGTCAACGACATTCAATCAAAGATCCTTGTATCATTGGAAGAGCTACTGGGACAAGAAATGAATGAAGAAGAAGGCTAAGATCTTGAAAAGTTAAAGTAGAAGGTAATGGGTGTCTACTTCCAGAGGTTAGAGTTTGTTCAAGAAAGCCAGTTGAATGATATCCTTTCATTCATGATCTTCGTAAGTCACTTCCAAAGAAGGCAAGCAAAGTGGGAAAAGACCCTTGAGGCGTGTTCTGATCAGTTCGACACGGTAGATTTGCACCTAGATGCTTTGCCAAGTGTCACCATAGAGGAACTTGAGTCAATCATGTCTAGATTCATTGCATATGGAATCAGAGAAAGATAAAGTAAACAAGGTTCTAGAAGAAAATCTGTTGGAAAATTTGTTGTCATTTGAATTTCTTAGTTGTTCTTGCTCCTCATTGTTGATGATTAAGATAATGCTCCACTTTTGATTCCTAGTATTTAGTAAAATGGGTTGGAAACCCTAATTAGGGCTTAGGTGTTCATTCTTTTGGAGCTCTATATAAGCCTCCATTTTTTCATTTGTAAAAAAGAAGAGAGACTTGAAGAATTGTTGCTGTTTTGCTGCTAAGATTAATAAAGACATTGAAGTGTGGTGTTTCTATCCAATCTTTGAAGCAATTGTATGGTTATTCATCTTCTCAATTCAAGCTTTAGAATTTTGTTTAAGTATTTAAGTTGAATGTTAGATTGTTGTGTATGATGCATGGTGAAACTCATAATCCATACCACTAGCAGTTTGTTGATTGCAAATTCGCCTTGCGTGGTCAACTGGAATTCATAAATGTGCTTAAGTTCTAATTGTTATTCAATCATTGATATGTATCCAATTGATAGTGTCTATGTTTGGTAATAATTGGAAAACTTATTTGATATCCTTAGAAGATTGCACTAGTTTTGGTGGAGTTGTTCTTGTATGGCAATGCTAAGACTAATAGAGTTTCACTAGTGATCATCCTTCATCCTTGCATTCTAGGTGTAGCTTAGCTTCTCTAAACCCTCATCTTTTGCCATTTTTTTAAAGATCTAGTAGTAGTAGTAAGTGAGCCCCATTGCATATCATTCAAAAAGAAGACCATTCCTTGGAAATCAAGCATTCATATCCTAAGAAGTACGTAAGGCCCCTTAATGAAATAGCAAACACAACGATCAACTGTGCTTATCCACATGTCATGACCCGACATTCATGAACCTTGGAGTTGTCTCAAGTGATCCTTAAGCTAATCTTCAACATTTGAGTAACTTTGATCAAGAGAGGATAGGATACTCTTGGGTATTTTATTTTGTGTTAGATTGTGCCTAAAAAACACATCAACACACCCCTTCACCAAATTCAGTTGATAAAAGCTAGATGATAGCAAATCTAATATTCTCTCTACATACCCTTATAATTCCATTACAAGAATCATTAAACAAAATTTCACATTTAGGAATACCTACCATTGAAATGAAAAGGAACTAAAGAAAAACATTTCCTTGTCAATAATTGGATTTTATAGCCATCAAGGCTAGACATGTGAAAGTACCAAGTTACATAACATGCGACAGCTGAATTTGACATAAAAACCATGAAAACAAAAAATCTAGAGACTCTTCAGAAAAAAATCCCTAACCGAATATAACAAAGTAGAAACGTACTGACAGCTTCAATGAAGATTCTGCTAGCAAAGAGTTCAACGTGTTAGTTGTTAGGAATCATCATGGACCATAAGGTTCTGTGTGATTTTTAAAACAAATATAGCATTGTGCATTGTAATATTTATAATCATGTAAGATTGAATGTGAGGGAGCAAAATGACAGGTGTCATTAGAAATTCGAGCAAGGAGGAAACTAAATTAATGTTCAGAATGATCAAAGGTCAACGGGGCTCAAAACTGAAAGTACACCCACTGAAAGGTGGTTATTCATCAAAGTAAAATTTCTAAGTAGACTGGCGTGTCTCTAAGTTGTTTTGACAAGGAGATGTCTATTTATAGAACTGGCTACATTCCTCCCACTCATTTTGTGAAATCGCTGATGCTTGTTTATGTTGTGTATTTTAAATTGTTCAATTTCATGCATTACCGATTTGTTTGCAATTTGCATGCATCATTATTTACATGGTACTAATGCAAAACCATCTGTGTGCACATCCATGAAAGAGAAAAAATTACACTATTGATTAGTGTGTTCTATTTAACAGAAATGATGTACACAAATGTATGAAGTCAGATTGCAGACAAGAATTACTAGGATTTGAGCAAAATTGTCGAACTTGGCTCTTTTCATGTTTCAGAAAACAACACAGGAACCCTGTCCTGTGTCATTACATTTTTCATCATTTATGATGTTGGATTTTGTATCAAGCAGAGAAAATTTTCAAATTAGAGTGCAAGCAGGATGTGATTTTCCATCGCATCTATGATGACAGCAACGATATCCTCAAGGATGATGCATACACCATTTTGAGGATCCACTGCATTTCAGTAGCACAGGGAGCAAGCATAACATGTGATGTCCCCCAAATAAGACTCCGTCAAGTATTTTGATGTTATTGAGAAAGCTCCTTGTATTATCTTTATAATGATATGAAGGACAAATGATTAAGTGGTAAGTATAGTGTTGGAAATATTGTCAAGGTTATAAGTTAAGTTTGAGAGCCATGATGTTAGTATAAAGCCTATGATACTCTAAATGGAAAGCAATGATGATAGTTTATTTTAATACAACAATTAATAGTGCCATAGCTAGGAAGATTCAGACATGACCCTTGTTCAGGCTTTGGAAGAACAGGAACGGGCATACATGCCGCTCCAATTGAATACAAATCCAGCAACAATGAAACAACGGAAGGATTCGGTGTTGAGGGAGTTGAAAAGAAGATCCATAAGCCTAGTCATATAGATACGAAGGTATGGGTATTGTTTAGTATTCATCGGGCTTAATATTAAGCCAGCAAAAACCTTGTTTGAGTCTATCAGGAACACCCTCCTAAGAACGACACCCATCTTCCACAGCCACTTAAGGTGGTCGACCATATTGATGCTATGATTTGAATACTTTTTTGGTGATCATTTCTTAGTCATGGTTTAGAGAATAGCAACCATTGATCATTATCGTGGGAGAAACATTCACGAACAGGGATCAATATATATATATGGGTAACCACAACAAGACAGCAGCATACAGAATACAAGACAGGACATGTATTTTGTCATATAAACAAGCCAATGGTTAATACTGAATGATACAAACTGATGCATATTTAATGAATATAATCCAATTGTTTTGATCAGATTGAAGAAGCGAGATACATTATGGATCGATTCACAAGGCAGCGTATTATGAAAGGAAGCCAATATGACTTCATAAAGAATAAATATGTTTCAACTGAATGTTCAATGTTAGCAAGCATGGGGTGATAAAGGACGATCTACAGCGATACGAATGGTTTAAAAAGTGTATCGAACGATGAAGGCAAAGAATTTAATAAAGGAAGCAAATGTGAGCTTGTATTAGTACAACGATCAAGATAGAAAAGGCATCATACTAGTCTTATTATTATTCCTTAAACCCAGCGACTAAGAAAGGACATAATTGTTATTATCAAATGGTGCGATTTAGCAAGGAAGAGACACTACCTCTCACAAAGATATATGTCTCATTGATAAGAAGATATAAATTAAGGATTGAAGGGGTATATCATGCGGAGACAACTTTATTTTTCTACTCCATATCCATTTAATGGAGTGTTCCGGTTGAGCAGCAGTCTTATTGTGCGTGGGACAGATCAGACCAGCATTTGTATAAGTCTGAAGGTCTTACCAGACCCCAAACAAGTTCATCGTTGCATAGTAATAAAGCTATACCAGCTAATGTTGATCGACCAATAAGTAGTATATCACAATTTCACAAGACACATAAACAACCGGGTTGATCAAAGGGAACCCTTGCATCTTTATACAGCACTACTGGGAGCAGCATTACTCCTGATCATATAAGAACCAGTATATTTCAGAGATACCATTCATATATTTCAGTCTATATTAGATCAATATACAGCTATTGATGTAATCTCTTAACATGGCATAGTCTAAAATTCTTATTAGAGAAGTGAATCCTTATACATCAAACTCGTTGGACAAAGAAACCATCATCATTATACAAGTCAGTTGCCTTTATAATTCTCGCATAAATTAAGCTAATTCACTTGTATTGGCAAAGGTTTAATGGAAAAGAATCTCTTGCAATTGAATTATAAGCTAATTGTTCCTATTTCCTAAGTAACAACATAAGGGGACATTACATAACATCAATTTAACTCCAGAAAGTTTTGTTGGAAATGTTGTCATTGATGTCAAGTAGGTAAGAAGACAATTTTATAGACAAGCTTGTCAATGATGTCAAGAGTTGAAAGTTGTCACTAATATCAAGAGTTGAAAAGTGGTCATTGATTTCAAAGTACTGAGTAAGATTGCTTGCAAGAATATTATTAAAGAAGAAAGGTTGTCATTAGTGTCACAAGCCAAGATTGTTGAAACATATTTGCCTATAGATGTGACCACTCTTAAGTATGAAAAGTATGTGTCATGATCAGAGTATCAAAACTCATCGCGAGTTAGGCGAGTTTGCCGAGTCGAGCCAAGCTCGGCGAGTTTGCCAAGTCGAGCCAAGCTCGGCGAGTTTTGACAACTCGTGACTCGGACTCGGCGAGTTATGGCAAAAGTCACCTAGTCTGAGCTCCAGGACTCGCGTTGCGGCATGTCAATGTTTTGACTTGCAAAAACAAACAAAACAAAAAAAAATTGACATGTTCGAGCGCTTCTGGATGTGAGCGCAATTGGTCCATGTTCGAGCACATCCACTCGAAAAGGCGTAATAGATTGTCTATGCAGAGGTTGAATGATATTGTATTTGTTAATTACAACCTCCGTCTTAGGACCAAACAGATTTTGGACACTGACTCCTCTCTAATCACTCTAGCAGAGATCGATCCAGAGTCTGAGTAGATCATTGAGTCTACCAATCTCATCTTTACTGAGGAGGACCATGAGTGGGTTGACCAGGCAGACAAAGAGGCTGAGGTTGTGGCTAGGGCAGAGGAGGAGGATAGAGCACGATCCGGCACAAGCACAACTGATGTTGATCATTGTGGCACCTCATAGGCCGAGACTATGACTACTCAGTCATCCAAGACCTACCTTAGACGCCTTTGTAGGAGGCAGACAAACTACTCTGAGGCTGAGGCTAAGGATGAGCTAGAGCCTGAGCCATAGACTTGTTTTTGTTTGCAGTTACATATATGTTTGGGAACATTTGATGTCATGGATTTTATATACATTTGAAAACATTTATAGCTCTATATATCTAGGTTTTCTATTTCCTTCAGCTACAATTTGTTAATGTAATAGCGTCGGTCGTCTCCTTCATGGCCAACATAGTCAACTAAATCGTCTATGTGGCCTATCGGCCTTAGACAATTTAGCTATATCGACTTGCCTTTATTTATTAATTAATCCGCCATCCTTGATAATAAAATCGGGAAGCATAAGACGTGTTAATATATATATAATAAATCGTTACTTATGAAAAGGTTACGTGCTAAAAGGAAAAGCCAACCTTCTTGAGGAGTCGTGATGGTTGGAGGAACCTGTGTTCGGGTATATGTAAGGCATCGATAATATTCATCCAACATACTAAGCATATCGTGTATTCCCTAGCAGATCAAGTTATCTTCTACAGCAGTCCGATTCATTGTTCTGCAGTTCGTGTTCATTGAATCTGGCAAGTTGAAGAGCATTCATCCTACAGCAAGAAGAATCGGGTCTAACATACATTCAGCAGATCGAGTTTATAACAGAATTCTACAGTTCGATTATTATATTACCTTGTGTGGTATATTGATATGTGCATAAAGCTTCAAGTAGTGAAGCCATTCTTTGTAAATCATATTCAGACCTGATTAAATATAACTGAGAATTTTGTGGCTGGAATTTTCACCTTCATAAGGAAGGTTTTCCCAGGGTAACTTGGTGTTCATACTGTTCATTTGTGGTGAATTTTGTTTCTGTTATAATCTGATCACTTAAATTTAACACAATTTACATTTCTACGCATGTGATGGATGTATGTTTATGTATGTGATCAAATTAGCTTCTATTTGATTATGTTATAGTGTCTTTAAGCTTTATTCAATAATGGGTGCATGAAACAATTTTCAAATCGTTAAAAATCCCTAAATTTCAAGGGTTTTTTAATTTTGCGGAGTCATTGCCGAGTCACAAGTCGAGTCGGCCTTGCCGAGTCCGAGCCGTGTCCAAGTCTGGGAACTTTGGTCATGATATGGAAAGTATCATACATACATAAGAGATGGAGACATTTATTGCACAGGCCATTACATTAATGTGGTATAGAGTATAGACATACTCAAAGTTTAGCATTTGCAGATTGAATATCTTAATAAGATCATTGTATTAGAACATACAATGAAAGACACAACGATCTCCTTATCTAAAGGTTATCATCAGATTGTCAACTTCACGGTTTAATGATAAAGAGAGACACACCAAATTGAGGAGCAGATTCAACATTATTATTCAGCGATTATGTCTAACAGAGATAATGTTGTCTTCACTAGATATCAGCGATAATATCTTAAGAGTAATTGTCAGTGAAAACTCCAATTGGCAGCATGATCGGTTAAGGATTTCTAACAGTGACTTCATATAAAATGCAGCAAGTGCCAAAGAGGATTCATGGTGATGCGACTACAACATGAACAGTTCATATATCCTTAATAAGCAGTAATTAAAGACCATTGCATATTTTATATAAGCAATCAGCATATGCAGCGATCTCATAATGATTAAAAATAATCATTGAAAAGATTGTAATATTGTAAGCAGCAATTCATATTAAGGAGCAAGCCCCATAGAATAAAGAAGAGTGTGACTTGATTAACCAAGTGATCCCACAAGCAGCAATTACACTTTGATGATCAGCCTTTACATTGCCAGCTTCAGTGAGAATAAAACAAACAACTCGTGTCAATAAAACATCAATCTCTTGATAGCATCAATTGATATGCTTAAAGCAGTGACTAAAACAATGACTACCACTAAAAGCAGCAATTATATTTAGAAGCAAGTCTGATCCATATAAAGTGCTGCGATCACTATTTCAATAAGACAAAAACATCTTATTCAATATTTAAAATGAGCGATTAGCATTTACAAAAACAAAAGGAATGAGTTGTTCACAAGAAAGAATCTTTAAGAGTTGTTTGTTCTTCAAATAGTGCGATTTGTTAAGAGAGGTCTATGAAGTCTTATTAAAGAGGCGCAGTTACTAAAGGAGAAAAAATTTGTTTTGAAGTGGTGTGATTTAAGGTGGTGACTATTTAGTATGAAGATAGATGTCTTCTTGGAATCAGTCCTCTTGGGAGATATAAATGATATTTGAAAATTAAATAGAAAGTGTGGTTGCTGTGTAAGTGTTAAGATAAGAGTAGCCATTGAATAAGATATATTTCTGATATAGAGCAGACATAGGACAGATAATTATGAAGAGGACTTCAGACCAGTATTGAAGAATATATGCACTCCATGTATGAGGAATAAATGCAGAATATGTGTAAAGATATATTCAGATTAGATAAGGAATGCATGCAGATCTAAAAGGAGAGGTGTGAGTGTTTTGATTGATAGAGGAAAATCATATATATACCAGCAAGTAGATAAAAATTATTTAAAGGCAGATTTATGAAGTGAGCATATGAAGAATTGAGGAGACTATTTCAAGCAAATTTACATAAAAAATAATAAGAGGCAGATCAAAGAAGAAAAGTAAAGGCAAATTTGTGAGAAGATCATCATCCATTGAGGGGGTAAAATACAAGAAGGTATAAGAATTGAAGAGATTGAATTGTCCATCATCTATTGTTGAAGCAACATTCAAAGGCGGAACCTTGATTTGAAAGTTGGTACTTCCTAAAGGAGAGATTGGTGTCTCTCGCTAAGTTGGTGCTTAGCAGTAGGAGATGGTGCCTATAGTAGGTTGGTGCTTACAAATTCAGAAGTGGGAGTTGGTGCTCACAAACTTAGGGGTTGGTGCCTCTAGCAGGTTGGTGCCTACAAACATTGTAAAAGAAGAATTATATAAAAGCATTGATTTGTTGTGGTTTTCTCCCATTAGGGTTTCCACGTAAAACTTTTGTTCCTTTGTGTTCTTATTTGCATGTGTGGTTGATTAAGCTTTATAAAGTATTGCTATTACATCTAATCATGTTTGAAGAAGTAAAAGTTGGTAGATATACTGATTCACCAGCCCCCACTCAGTATATTTGTGTGCTCTTCAAGAGCTATACGATGGCTTTGTTGCAAGAGGAGCAGATCATGGATATCTATTAGAAGAGGCTAGCTCTCCTTTTCACGTCACTAAAAGACCATATAGTTTTGAGTATAATTTATATGCTTTATTGACATTTTAGTCTTTCAACAAATTCAGATATTAAATGCTGATGTCATGTTGAAAACTGCTATGACTGTTTCTCTCCAAGATTCAAGGACGGCTATTAAAATAAAACATAAAAATTAACATTTGGATTTTTAAAAACAAATAAATTTAGAAGGCAAGATGAAGCTGCAATTTTTAGAGGTATTGAATGTGCAAGTGCCATTCACTGATCCCATAATCCATCTGAAAATAATAATATGGTTTACATTTCATCAAAATGCCAAAAAATTAAAGAAACATTGCATGTATAGCTTATTAGCATGAGTGATTACATTGAGAGTAATAGGTGACTATATAGGATATACCACCTAAGAGACTAAAACCAAAACCAATGTGGTATGAAGTGAAAAGGTCCCTAAGTAAACTGAGGGTGAAAAGCACCTAAGTGAAGAACTAACTAGGCGATATATGTCATTCACACTAACATAAATGCATACAAAATAACAAATTAGAAATACTACATCAATAAATATTTTTCTTGAAATCTACTACCAGTCTAATACAACTAACAAATCTGAAATACTAGTCTAATACATATGCAAATCTAAACACCTCTAATGTTGCAATCACTCTAAAACTTGGCATCTCCTTAAGGGTTTTCATCAACATGATGGACTGATATCTACTCGGTGTCTCTGTCCCCAAGTTGATCAGATTACCATGCCTAAGGGCTTCATCCCCAAACACCACCAACTACTACAACAGTGTCACAAGCCTAAGAACGAAGTTAATTTTTTGTTTCCAAATCTTTGAAGTGCCTTTTTATTTTCCTCCCAACACTTCCTATATCCAATGCTCCCCATCCTTCAATCATAGGCAATATAACTGACAAATCCATCCCCAAATCAATGGCAATCTCAAACTAACTAATAACGACTAGGTGTGAGACCATGTCAACCACCTTATTACATTAATTATTTTTTCCTGACAATAAATACAGTTTTAACTATCTATTACTCTTACGCTAATGGTCCACTCAGTAAACAACTGCAAATTAGAGGTGTTTCCCTTGTACATCCATGGAATTGAATGCATCCCTAAATCATGGCAATCTCACACTGAACTAACAACTACTAGGTGTGAGACCAATTCAACTGCCTTATTCCATTAATCATTTCTTCCTAATTGACAATACCTACAGTTTTAACTATCTGCTACTCCTACACTAACAGTGCACTCACTAAATAACCATGGATTAGAGAAGTGGTGCCCTCATTCAAAACAGGGACATTACATGGAATTGAACAAGAAACAACAATGATCCTCTCTTCTCTCTCTCTCTCTCTCTCTCTCTCTCTCTCTCACACACACACACACACACACACATTCCGTGTGACAATTCATGCCATGTGCATATTGTAATCTATATTGACCCTTTTAGCTTCATTTGTTTTCGAATGAAATATATAGCACTCATTTTTCAATGACTTGGATGTATATGTCTATATACTCAACATAGAACCTTGTCATCTCCTCATTTTCCAGTGACTTAAATGTGTAAATGTCTATATTCAAGGCCCACATGACCTTTCATGTCATGTGCACTGTGTAATCTATATTGAACCGTTTTAGCTCCACTCATTTTCGAATGACATACATATACAACTCCCATTTTTCAATGACTTGGATGTATATGTATATATACTCCATATAGAGCCTTGTTGACTCCTCATTTTTCAATGACTGAGATGTGTACATACACACACACACACACAAGGTGTGTGGGGGGGAACATGAGAAGAGCCTTATATATATCACATATATGAAGGAAATTGAAAGGAGCTAGAAAGGTTCAAAATAGATCACATGGTGCATAAGGTATGAAGGATTGTGCAGACCATAAATTAGTACAAAGTTGGGTGTCCCTTAAAAGAACAGGGAAATACAAAGATCTCAGATGTCTCTAATTGGAGGAGCGCCAAAAGATCTGCACTCAAATTATGGCTACTAGGAAAGAAAATAATGAGCTGTATTTGGGATTGCTAAAGCCTTCCCCAAGATGGTCACATCCTTGGTCTTCTAAAAAGGTGTTCTTGGGTCTCAGTAGCCAATGGTAACATACTTACTGCCTATTGAAGCTGCAATGATGCAGTGTGGCTTTCTCCATGTACCTTCCATGATGATGTCGCATTACAAGATCTTATCTTTCTTGCTAAATACAATGAGTAGGCCTTCCCTTTAGCCAAAAGCTGCTTTTGGATCTTTGCATTTAGGTGTGAAACCCAAATATCAGGGGATGTTTGTGATTGTTGGGGTATAGTGTGGCTTGTCCATGCCTAACTGCAATCCAAGGCATCATAATTAGGTACAAACATGCATCCTAAATACATTTGGCTTCCAATTTAGAGGGACTAACACCCTCTTAAGATTGTCTCTGTTGCAATTTGTTATTTGCCATTTTCCAAGCATGTTGATATTGCCCCGTATATCCTCCTGTATTTGGTGATTGCTCATTATTCTTTTCTAGATGGTGTTTCGCTGATTTTGAGGTTTTAATTCTCTACTTTAACAGGTTTTTAGAAATAAGAAATTGTATAGATCCATATATTTTTTAAATTCAAAAAACTGCCTAGTTCTTCAACTCAAACTTACTCAGGAATTTCAAACCATATTTTCAACGGCCTTATTTCAGAACTTTGTGTATGCTTCATTAAAACCAAATATACAACAGATATTGATCACATAGGTGGTAACCTGCACTAAAATTTGTGTCTACAACATCTCCCACAACATCCTAAAGAATCTCTGTTTGGAAATATGAATCCTTCAGCTTTCTGATACAATTAATTGCTTAAAGAAGAAGATACAATATTGGAAGAAGAGCTGTGTCATTTTTGGCCATCACACTACACACATCCCCCAAGAAAGGAGGAATTTATCACATACCCTTGAGAACACATGGCATATTCTATTGATCTGCAATTGCATCAGTTTTTAATTTTTTTATCAAATAGTATTATTTTCTTTTAATGGCATTGGCTTACATTGTTGGTACAAACTGCAGCTAAACAGCCAACAGATTGTGGCTGTGTAAGTACGGAGATAATCATGCTTAAAACTCAACATGCCAGATATTGACTTCCAGCCCTGCAAAAGCCTTTCATATTCCCTTGCTGCACTGAACATCATATAACTCCATTTGCATTAACATCTTTGGTCATTCATAGAAAAAGTTTCCATTCTTTCAGCATACTCCAGGGGTAGTGCATCAATCCAACAAATCCCCATTGACTCTTATAGTGTCACATATATATTAACCAAAGTTTGAGGACTTGGACTCGGCAGCCCAAAAATTGGACTCGGACTCAGACTCGGCCAAAATTCGGGAAAGGACTCGACAAGGACTCGGCAAAAAAAAACGTAGTTTTACAAAGAAAACATAATTGATCTTGTTTCCTCTCCTTCTTCAAACCCTACAGACCTGTTTTGAGCAAATACAAATGCCAAATGAGTGAAAGATTAAAAAAAACACTTTTCAGCCTTGGCTGGCCGTGTTTCACTGCGACGCGAGTCTTCTCATCGGACTCGTGAGTCCCGACTGCAGACTCACGCAAGTCCTTGGCACAGAATCGCGAGTCTTGTGCCAGGACTCTCCCGGACTCGGCTTGCGAGTCCTTGGCAATTCAACTTGGCCCACCAACAGACTCGCAAGTCCGTGGCGAGTCCAACGAGTCTGCAAACTATGATATTTAATTATCACCCATATACCTTTCCAACATTGAAGTTCACTAGTGGCAGGATTCCTCATAGTTCCTATGGTGTGAAGATGCAGGAAAATCTCAAATTCAATAAAGAACATATCTCAGATAATCTTGTTCATAATCTTCTTACAAGGAATCAGAAAAATCCACCTAAGCTGAAAGTGTTTTAAACTGAATTTCCTTACATCGGGTTAATGTTATATCAGTTTCCCATTGGATAAAGTCAGGAGGAGAATGAATAAAGTTGCAAGACATAATTTGATTGAACAATAGCCAGTAAAATAATGACAATCAGTACCAATTACAATCGATCATCATGAAGACAATTCAAAACATAATGCATTCAACAAAAAAACAACCGCACAAAATGATCAAATGCATCACTGATCTTCATTTACAACCTACCTTCATACGCCTTTCTCTCAAAGCAAGCAATCCCGCTTCAGTGCATATAGCTTTTATATCCGCCCCAGAAAATTCATCCTTAGTCATCACGAATTCTTCTAGATTAACATCATCTGCCAAGGTCATTCTTGAGGTATGTATCTGCAAAATATAGCACTAGCACGTAAGAACTGGGGATTCTTAAAAAAAAGCCTGAACTAGAACACAACCATCAGAACTGCTTCTACTGACTGCTTAAAACAAGCAAAACAAACTGTATATTTGATTTAGAGCACTGGGATGCCTAATGGAAAGTATCTCAAATTTCAAACATGGCATTAACACATTGGTTATAATTAGATACTAATAATATCAAAAAATAAATGTCTATAGCTACAGGCATAAATGTAAGAGAAGATACAGTTATTAAATTGATTTATAAATATAAATTGAACAATAGAATACAATTGCCAACTGACCTATTATTGAGTTTCTTTTATAAAACAAACCAAGTTATGATTTTCCAAGTAAATGGGTGAAAAAGAGAGAAATTAACCAAGCTACGATTTTCCAAGTAGATGGGTGAAAAAGAAAGAAATAAATGAGGAAAAATATTGTATTAGACATCTCAAATTACATTTATATTTACCAAGCAATTTATTACTAATAAACTGCCCGAGATTACTGAGTTCTCTAAAAGCCTCTGAAACCCAGAATTTGCACAAGAGTGAAGTCAACTGAATTGCATTTGTTCATTTGGGACCAAAAATAATGGTTTATATTAATAGTTAATGTAAGAAAATTCAATCACAGGACAATAAAAGGAACATTCAATCCTAAACATATCTCATGCAAACACATAAAGGTGTCGACCTGAACATCTTGCGAACTAAAAGTCTAAAGAGTAAATAGTCAAATAATTTTATTATTTACATGTCTAAGAGAAAATTATACAAGAAAGTTCTAAATAAGCATCCCACTTTAAATGTTGAGCAGCTAACTTCTAATTTGAACCCAAAAACTTCAAACAAGTAACATTATTGAATGTTATTGTTGTAACATTAGCTTGTACAGAGGTATTTTTTACCATGAAATCTAGTTATCACCTGGAATATACGCCTCCTCGTTTTAATGTCCGGTAGGGGAAATTCAATCTTTCGATCTATTCTTCCAGGACGTAACAAAGCAGGGTCAAGACTATCAATTCGGTTTGTTGCCAGAATAACCTTCACATCACCTCTTGAATCGAACCCATCTAGTTGATTTAGCAATTCCAACATAGTTCGCTGAATTTCACGTTCACCACCTGAATGTGCATCATATCTGCAAATTTAAAACCAAACAGCAGTAAGATCCATTAAACTAAGAATCCTAATCAGTCTACCAGAATCTAAAGTACATTAAAATGGGGGTTAAATGAACAGGTACCTCTTTGTTCCAACTGCATCAATTTCATCAATGAAAACGATTGAAGGAGAAAGATCATCAGCAACTCGAAATAGCTCTCTAACCAACTTCGGGCCATCTCCTAAATACTTTTGTATAAGTTCACTTCCAACAACACGCAAAAATGTTGCTGAAGTGGAGTTAGCCACAGCCTGCACCAATTTTAAACCTGTTAAATTATACATTCCATTTTATACTCATATTTCAAAGACCTCCATATAATTCTAAATTTAAATTATTTTTGTTTGTTTGGAGCTCCATCAGCGAGTGTTCAAGAAATAAGATAATGAGGGGAAAAAATAAAACTTAACAATGAGAGAACATAGATTCAAGAGACTTCCAAACTAAGTCCATCATAAGAAATGAGAAAATATTTCTAAGCATTTCAAACATATCCTGGAAGGTTGAACAAAAGATGTTTAAATTTTCCTCTAAATATGTAACTCTACAAGATAAGAAATTTTGGGAAAGAAAAGTAGAACACTTTCGAAATTATCAATCAAGTCAGACTAGTTTAGATTTTTTCAAGGGTGTTCTGTGTCTAACATGCAAGCAGTCAGATCTTGGGTTCACTTCGCTTAGTTTTCTCAATCTTTTCTACAAGCATTTACTGTTTAATTGGAGGCTAAATTTTACATTCAAAGTGTCATTTACTGCTTTAAGTTTTTGGAGTTCGAACTAATTAAAGGAAATATTATAAAATTTAAAAATTGCATTGCCTCCCATGCATCTTCTTACCTTATGGCTGTTATCTTTCTAAGAATATTTTGGAAGAGAAAAAAGCAGTCTCATCAATATTTAATAAGCTGTCAATCAGGTCAAACAAATTTCTAATATTTTGTAAAAATGCAAGGGTACAAATATGCAGGAGGAAATCAATATCCCACTACCTGCAATTCCAAGTTGAACCATGTCCTAGATTCAAACAACCTAGTTATGTTTAAATTTTTCGGAAATCATGCCTATTCACTTCTATAATCCAGTGCAATGTGTAGAGGTCATTTTAGGAATTTTTACAAATCCACAACTAAACTCTCAACCACAGAATTATAGAAGTTTGATTTCAAATAATGTACCAACCAGTACAATATATGCAGGGTAAGGGATAATATATGAACTGTTGTACATTTACATTACTCAAATGAGACACTTGCACAAAAGGATTTTCTGGTGTTTGAACTTGTTATTTGGGATGTTTTCCCTTTTATAATCATCATAAACTTGCTATAATATTATCATTTAATATTGTTCTTAATGTACTAACTGCTCTTAATAATTATCACTCTTGATTCGTATCATAATGCAAGTCTAAGGGGTTAAGTTCAAAAGAGGTTAGAGTGTTAGGGTTCAAATTGTGGAGACCTGAGTTCAAATTCCCAAAGTGACAATTAAGGTGGAATTTTAAGTGATGATTCTTGATCTTTCACCATTTGGCTTCTAGAAGGAATTTCATACATACATACATATACATATACATATGTATGTGTATGTGTACACACACACACACACAATACATATATATATGTAATACATACATACAGTTCGAGTTCATCTTCAGCAACAAACGTATATTTACATATGTACATATTGTTAATTTTAGCAATCAGATTTACATTAATTAGCAGGAAATTAGAATGCAAGGTAAAGTAAACACATAACACACATATACCCTGGGAAAACCTCCCTCTTGGAGAAAAAAACCCAGCAACAAGATTCAGATCTGATTATAATTAACTCAGTAGCAGATTACAATAGCTACCCTCTTTAGGCCACACAGCAATGAGAGTGAACTTATCTGTGAGTGCAGATCACTATCAACCAAATTGAGAATGAATTCGGCAGACCCAATGTGCTTTGCCCAGTCTGAATCAGGTTTGGCAGTTCAGACTTGATGTTCGCTTGTCCCTGAGTTAGTTCGCCTAGCATGAATGGAAATTCAGCAGAGTATACATAGGTTTGGATGCCCTAGGACAGATTTGCACTCCTAGATCAGATTCGCTTCAACAGAAAACCAATTCACTGAAGTTCGCTCACACTTGATGAATACCCTTTTGCTGATGATGATTATTGCAGCTAGAAGCAGATTGCATAAGGTAGAGAGATATATATTCCCTTTTGATTGATGATTTGTGATCCTCAAATCATCTTACTTATATATGAATTCATGTCAACAATAAACCTTGGTCGGCCTTGCATATTTTGGCGCCAAGATATAATTTTGAATTTACAAGTTACATATGGGTCAAGACCCATATACAATTTACAAGTTAAATCAATTGCCCAAATAGGGCCTGCCCTTTTTATTACATGTTACAAGTATTGTAATCACTTAAGTTATTACAATATATATATTTGTGTTGTGACCATTTCACACATCGCCCCATTGGAATGGGGACCCCCTCTTTTTGCCTTAGGTTTTGTTTTCTCTTTGTTTGTTTTTCTCTCTGCTTTTAGGGTTTTGAGTGAGTGAGTGGTCTGCCTGGGCTAGCTAGATTAGGGCTAAACTTTGGAAGCTCGTTTTAGGGTTTCTTTCAAGCTAAGTCTAGTCTGGTTTAGGAGGTTGTTAGTCGTTTGCCTGAAGCCTCAAGATTGCCAGAATGAAGCATGCCTTTCAGGAGAGTCAAGTTGGTTAGATTAAGGAACAGGGAGAATAGGTCTTAGGTCAGGATAGGTCTAGATTAAGGGTTTTCTTGTCAGAGCCCTGCTTGTTTCCCTGTCTGTGTCAGTTGCGCGGAATCAGTGAAGAAAAGGAGAAGGTTTGATCAAGTTCGATGGAGGATGAAGCAAATTAAGGTAAGTCTTGGCCTGAAAGGGAAATTTCGCCCCTGACCCTTCCAGAGGGTCCAGGGCGAAAATCATTGTAAAGCTCTTTTTCTCCTCATTTTGTGACTAAGTGATACTTTCTTAAGCATGTTTGGAGGTGAATTGATATGTTTTGCCCGAAGATGGAATTAATGGATTTTTGAAAAGCAAGATGATGCCTGAAAAAGGATTTTCGCTCCTGACCCTTCCAGAGGGTCCAGAGCGAATTTCATCCTAAAAACTCTTTCTTGCCTTAGATGGAATTGCAAACTTGTTCCTAGCTTGGAAAAGGACCTGACTCTGCCTTGTGAAGTAGTTTAAAACATTAAAATTGAGCAATTTGGCTTGGAATGGAGATTTCGCCCCTAACCCTTCCAGAGGATCCAAAGCGAAAATCTTATAAGAGCTTATTTTTCACTAACTTTGGCTAACTTTTTATGTGCAAGATCTCTTGGAATGAAGATTGGACATCATTTGATACATTTGAAGATTTGGAAGCGTGCAAAATGAAGATTTTTGGACAAGAAAGGTGAATTTCGCTCCTGACCCTTCCAAAGGGTCCAGAGCGAAATTCTCAATAGCTCCCATGTTGCAATGAAAAAGGTCAAGTTTTGGGCATGAGTGAAACAAGAACAACTCCCTTTTGCCTCCTGAAGAAGTTTCAACTTTGAAGAATGAAGGATTTTGCTTAAAACCTAATTTTCGCTCCTAACCCTTCCAGAGGGTCCAAGGCGAAAATCTTTATAGGAGACATTTATTGCCTTGTTTGATCAAATTGAGGAGCCTAAGGCATCATGAAAGAAAGAATGAGCATATTCAAACCCTTAGGTATGTTAGAAGTCATGAAGAAATGAAGGATTTTGCCCTAAATTAAGGAATTCGCTCCTGACCCTTCCAGAGGGTCCAGGGCGAAAATTTTCAAATCCTTCTATTTTTCTTGCAAAAAATCTAGTCAAGCTTGGCATAGATGAAAGAGGAGTAGTGTCTTTTTCTTGAAAGGTGAAATCAACTTGAAATGATGATTGAATTGAGCCTAAATTGAGGAATTCGCTCCTGACCCTTCCAGAGGGTCCAGGGCGAAAAACTTTATAGGAGGCATTTCTTGCTTGGTTTGGTTGAATTGAAGTGTCAAAGGCGTGATGAAAATGAAGGATTTTAGCCAAGAAGGTGAATTTCGCTCCTGACCCTTCCAAAGGGTCCAAAGCGAGATTCCTTGCAAGCCTATTCTTTTAACCTTGTTTTGGCTTAAGACCTTATCCATTGGGTGAAGGATGTTGTTTAGTTACCTCTTGAGGTGATTTTGAGTTGGAAAAAGGAAGAATCAAGCCCAAATCATGATATTCGCTCCTGACCCTTCCAAAGGATCCAGAGCGAAATTCCTTATAAACACATTTTTAGCCCTTCTTGGACATGAAATCCTATTCCTAGCACAGTGCAAGATGAAATCCCACTTAGCAAAGAAGTTTCAAGGTAGAAAATGAAAAATTTTGGTCAAAATGGTGAAAATCGCTCTTTGACCCTTCCAGAGGGTCCAGAGCGAATTTTCTCAAAAGCACTTTTTGCTATCAAATTTTGCTAAGTCAAGTCGGGGATAAGGTGAAACATAGAAGGAATTGTCCCTGGGAATATGTTGAGGTTGGAAGAAATTATCAAGAGGTGAAGGAATTTAGCACAATTGTGAATTTCGCTCCTGACCCTTCCAGAGGGTCCAGAGCAAAATTCCTAAAAAACACCTTTTTCTTGCAAGGTCAAAACAATCTTTTTGGTTTTTATGGTTTGAACGAATGTGAGGAAGTATGTTTTGTCCTTTGAAGATAATTGAGATGGTCAAGAGGAAGCAACCAAGCCTAGAAAAGGATTTTCGCTCCTGACCCTTCCAGAGGGTCCAAGGCGAAAATCCTAAAACCTATCTTTTCCTCCAAAAGATTGGACTAGACCAAGCTTAGACATGGGTTTGACAAGACGTTTGAATTGCCTTGAAGTTGAATTGGATTGCTAAGGATGCAAATTTTGAAGCCAAGAAGGAAATTCGCTCCTGACCCTTCCAGAGGGTCCAGGGCGAAATTTCCAATTCCTCCTATTTTCCTTGCATTTCAAGATAAAATTTTGGTTTTCAGGACTTGGATGGGAGAGAGGCATGATGTTCTATGCCTTAGAAGTGATTTGAAGTTAAAAAGCATGAAGGAATAGGCCTAAAACTCAAAATTCGCTCTTGACCCTTCCAGAGGGTCTAGGGCGAAAATCATAAAATCAACATATTCCTTTTAAGTTTGTGCTAAGGCAAGGATACACCAAGGTAGAAATGACCTTTAAGACCATTGATGAGTAATTGTTTGTTTCAAAAGTTGATGATTCTAGGTCAGAGAGGGAAAATCGCTCCTGACCCTTCCAAAGGGTCCAGGGCGAAAATCTAAAAAACCCCTATTTTACCTTGCAAGAACAAGCAAAACTTGGGTGGAGTGAATGAAGAGGATCATTGCCTAACCTTGTGAGGTGGATTGGAGTTAAAATGATGAAAGAGTAAGCCTAAACAAGAAAAATCGCTCCTGACCCTTCCAGAGGGTCCAGGGCGAAAAACCCTAAATCCACCTTTTTCTCCAAGATTTGAGTGAGACTAAGCCTGGACCTCAGTGAAAGATGCCATTTGGAAAGCCTTGGTGAGGTTTTGGACTTATAATAATGAGAATTTTGAGCTCAGGAGAGAATTTCGCTCTTGACCCTTCCAGAGGGTCCAGGGTGAAATTCTTGAAAATGCAATATTTCCTTCAAAATTTTGATGAGCTAACCCAGTGATGGAGAGAAATGAACTCTGGAGGTTACCTTGGAGGAGGTCAACGATCAAATTAAAGTGAATTTTGACCTAATAAGCAAAAATCGCTCCTGACCCTTCCAAAGGGTCCAGGGCGAAATTTACATTTTCACCTAATTACTCATAAGAAATGATAAAAAATTGAAATGCAACAACTTGATTAGGTCAAGACACATATGAACTCACCTTCCAGGAGATTTTGGAGTCAAGGAATGGGATATTCGGGACCAAATTGAAAAAATCGCTCCTGGCCCTTCCAAAGGGTCCAAGGCGAAATCATCAGGAAGCTTCATTAAGCCTCAATCAAACCTTGATATTCCCCAATTTGCACTAAATTACCCAAATTCAAGACATTTGGGAGGTTGAATTAAATTCGCATTAATTAAGGCATTGGCAATTTAATTAATTAATTTTTAGGCCTTGAATTAATTGAAAATCCACCTTGAAGGCATCAAAATTAATTTTAAAATTTAAAATATAAAGGTGAGCGCTCAAAACATATTTACTTGCCTTTACAAGCAAGTCGGCCTCCTTTTTAGTGGTTTTTATTTTATTTTTTGCCTTATTTGCTAGGTCGGCCTTATGCTTAATTAGGGTGAGCGCCCTATATAATGGAGGAGTGTTGTAGCATTTTCAAAATCATTCATTCATTCCTTCTTATGCGAATTTGAGGAGCAGATCATAGGAGCAAATTTCTTAGCGAGTTGGGGGATAATTTCCAGATTTTGAAGTTGTTTGAAGGATAATTTCCAGATTTTGAAAAGCTAGTGGAGGGTGAAGCTCTTTTGAAGGTTAATTAAGACATAATTCATCCAAGAAGGCCAGCAATTCAATCCTTTTCCAGCAAAGTCTGATCTTCTTTCTTCATTTTTCCAAGGTTGATAGTTAAGCTTTCAAAGAAGGAGGTATGAAGAATTAAATTTTTGAAGTTTATATTCAAGACTTGTTTTGATCTCATAGCAATCCTTTGAAAATCTAAGTCTTGTGCAATCTGATTTTCATTCATAATTTGAAAATTCATAATTCTTGAGTTATCATGTCATTTTCAAATTAATGTTTTGAACTATTCCCTTGAAAGGTAGTTCCATGCTTTAAGGTATGATGCTCGAAGACTAACTTTAATCTTTTGTGTAGGCATCAAATGACGACCCCCAAAGCCAGAGGATCTACTAGCCGGCAGGCTCTCATCAAGGAAGATCAAAGAAGCGATGAATTGGAGACCAGGATCATGTCCAAGTGGAGTAATATTGGAGACACCAACTTAGGAAACTTCAATGTGAAGAAGTTTCGAGATGTCCCCTACATTGGCAAGCCATCACCTGTTGCAAGGAGGATGATCGAGAGTGGCATCATCAAGGCGGCAGGTTTCCCTCCCGCAATCAAGTGTCATGAGCTGATGATCGAGTGTGCCCGCCACTATGACTCACAGTCAAGGACAATTGTAACCAAAGACGGGAACATCTTAGCCTACCTTTCAGAGGAAGCTATAGGCGAAGCTCTTCATCTTCCGGACCATAAAGACATGATTTACAAAAGCTTAGAAGGAGCAAGGTCGATCTATGAAGATGATCCTGAGTCCCGTTTGAACTTCATTAATAAGAATTGGTTGCTCAAAAGTCGGCCTCGTCTGAACAAGATTCCCAATACACCACATAGGATCGACTTTCAGGAGGAATACAAAGACTTGATAACTTTGCTCAATCGAGTTATAGGTGCTTCTCAAGCCTTCTTCGAAAAGTGGATGTTCTTCTTCATACAAGTGATAGTTCAAGGAAAAGGAATGCTTCATTGGGCCAGAATCATTAGCAATTGTCTGGACGTACAGTTAAGAAGGCTAAGACCCACCAAATCATTCCACATGAGCTCATATGTTATATATGCCTTGATCAGGAGTTTCGAATATGCAGGGCTACCTCACAGAGGAGTGATTGGAAGAGGACCCGAAGAAATAAGGGTTTGTGATTCTTATGTTCATCTGCATCATCCACCTAGAAGTGACTACAAGTTAGTCAATGACACCTTCACGATGAACATTACCAGGATATTGCAAGGAGGAATTCACAATCGACTGTCTCTGGATGCACAAGAGCTTGTGAAGAAGTATGGCACATGGTTCATCCAGTTTCAAAAGTTCACATACATCAGAGTTCACGGGTGTCCTTCACCACCTTACATGTTGCCAAGATATCCAACAAACATGATAGTACTACTTGAGGTGACTAGACAGTTGGCAGCTTATGCGAAGGCATCCAGACACAAGCATGGAAATGGAATTCCCGTGCCCATCATACTAGGGAATTCAGTTGAGGTGTGTCCTAATACTCAAGCCGCGGAAGATGCAGAGAAGGAATTATCCTTATACTCATTCACATCCTTTGCCTCGCGAGAGAATTTTGATCCTCATGGTTATATGGAGGAGACAGTCGGTAGAAAGAACAAGCATGAGTTTCAGGTGGAGGACTTTTGGATGAATCTCCCAAGTGATTTAGAGGTTAAAAGAAAGATGCATTCCAGGGTACCCTTAGATCTTATCAGGAAATGCAAAGTTTATAGAGTAGCCGATCAAGCCCAGGATAATGGTAGATACCTCCAGTCGTCCTATGAGAAAGAGGACAAAGAAGTGAAGATAGATTGGAATGAGTCCGAGGTTTTAGACTTGAGAGCTTTGATGGCTCCCATTTTATCCTGCACTCGCAGATGGGTGGATGTACAGCATCAAAAGTTGAAGGAGCAGAATGTATCAATGACATTTACTTTGGAGGCAAGACCAGAAGGAGGAGAAGCAAGAGTGAGTGAGAATACTTCTCATTCCAAAGGCTCAAAGAGGAAAGAAGGACCTGAGAAGAAAGAACCTTCCAAGAAGAAGCAGAAAACAAACCCTGATCACCCACCAAGCACATCTTCCAGGCATGAAAAGGAGGCGAGTCAAGGGGAAGATCAGAGGCAGATAGTATATGAAGTTGATGAGTCTATGGAATCCATGGTACAGAATGATAAGCAAGAGAAAGGATAGACGCCTCAACATTCATCAAGTCAATCTCCCCAAGTTGATGCTAATGAGCAACACGAAGAAAAGAACGATGATGAAGCAACATCTCCTTTCCGGGAAGACAGGCCACTACCTAAAGAAATACAAGTGAGGGAAACAAGATCTGCCATTCCTGATTGGCTGAAAGAGAGACTGACAAAGGTAGTTGTGGTTGAAGAGGAAGAAGATGTGTTTGACTTGGAAAGCCTTATAGGAAATTCTCATGAGGTAATGGAGAAGAAGAAGGCCACAAAGATGTCTAAGGTAATTAGAGATGAGACAGGATCCAGGAAAGTACAGGTAGCTACACCAGTGGTGGACAAATATGAGGATGAGATTCTTGCAGATGAGTATGACCTAGAAACATTTGAGCTTGGTCCACTTACCTCTGAACAAGCGATGGAAGAAGCAACTGATTCATTTGAAGCACTTAAAGATAAACTCAAAGAAGAAATGGAAAAGAATAAGAAGCTTGAAAGGGAGGTCAGTGCTTGGAGGAACTATTTTAGTCATCTTAATCAGCCCTTGAGACGTCAAGATCCAGCAGTATCTCCTTTACAAGCACTCCCTCTTGAATCAGTAGGCGAGGCAGAAAGGGTGAAGAGCTTGGTTCAGCTTATGAGCTTTTTGATTGATAAATCCCACACGGTAGCCGTTGAATTTGCAACAAGAATGATGAAGACAGTTCATCGAGCTATTCAGGTCCTTGAGATTATCCATAATCTAATGATAACTGTAGCTGCATTCACTCACACTAGAGATGTTATCATTCTTGTCTTACAAGTGATAAGACAAACACCAAGACAGATTCTGGCACAAGAAAAGATAATGGATGGAGGAACTCATAACCTCCTACAGTGGTCAGCTCTGCTCCAGATGAAAGAGGTCCTTTTTGAAGACATCAACACCAGATGCAATCGAGTTGAAGGTATCATTCATCCAATTCAAGATAAGGTGTTTGAGGTATTGTGTACCATTCTTGACAGGCAGATCAAGATTGAGACAGATGTGGACATCCAAGAGTTGGAGGAGAGAGTCAAGGTCATCTTTTGCAAAGAGGAGAACATCATCACAGATAAGCAACGAGATCAGATGTACACTACTATGTTCCTGATTGAGAAGACCAAAGAACTTGAACCTGGATGGGAGATAGCTCTTCTCACTGCTTTTGATCAAGTCTTTCACTTGGAAGAACGAATGAAGAATCTTCCTGAGATTCCCATTGCTGAGATTGAGGGAATTGTGTCCAAATTCATTGAATATGCTAAGAAAGAGCATAGGAAAGGGAACAACATTCTAGATGAAAAGTTATTATAAGATGATGTGGCAGCTTAATTCCTATTGGTCTATGTCTCCTCGATTTTTGTGCCAATTCTTTATTGGCTATGGATTAGTGATGTTTATCTAAATGGGGACTTTTTTGTAACAAACCCTAATTAGGGTTTAGGTGTCAAAATCTCAGCCGTTGATCTTCTTTTGATCTAGGCCATTCATTGTATTTGAGGATGCTATATATACCCTCACTCATTTCATTTTCAAGGGTTACAGTTAGAAAAGTTAGAGAAAGAGAGAGAGAGCTTAGAGAAAAGAAAGTTATTGTGTAGCAAGATTGAGTAGTGAAGAAAGAATTTTGAACAATTGTTGTCCATTTGGGCTATGAGATCAATAAAATATTGAAGTTATGGTGTTTTATTGCAATACTTGTGGCTATCACTATGATTGTTTATCTTCTTGAATCACTCTCAGTTGAAGTAGCATTTAAGTTTTAAGTTTGAAAGACGAAGTGTTGTGCTTGATCTTGGATAAGATTCATATTCCAAACCACTAGCTTCTTACTGATTGTAAGGACGCCTTGTGTGGTCAACTGGAAACCTTGAGATTGATTAAGAATTCAATCATTCCTAGAAGTATTGATATGTATCTCTATGATAGTATCTATATCCTTGATGATTTGAAAAACTATTGAATCCCCTTATAGAAGATTGCATCAATTCCAGTAGAGTTGTAATTTCTTGGCGAAACTGAAATTGGTAAAATCTTATCAAGTCTAATCTTCATTGAGTCATTCTTAGGAATAGTTTAAGCATCCCTTCCTTGAAACCCTTACCTTTTGACATTTTTTGAAAATCTATTAGTGTTAGGAAAATCCTATTCCTGCATTTGGACAGAGAATAACACGAACAAGCTTTCTCTGAAAGTACGTAAGGCCCCTTGAAGAAACAGCATATACAACGACCACTGGTGCTTATCCACACGTAGAGATCCTACAACAAAGAACCTTGAAGTCATCTCGATTGATCCTTTTCGCGACATCTTCAGCATTCGGAGACTTTAATCAAGAGAGGATAAGGTACCTCTAGGTATTTTATTCTGTGTTTGGTCATGTACAAAATACACATCAACAATTTGCCATCAAATAATTCGAACTAGCTATTTAATTTCAACACTCCCTCTTAGCTAGGGAGGATTATACTGAGTAACCATATATTGTAATAACACATCATGGACCTTTCCATAAAATCCATCTTACATTGCCCGCAAAGGATGGATCCACCTTGCATTGCCTGCAGAGGGTGGAAGAGGTCTTTAACCTCATACTTCTTTCTGAGAAGGATTCAATGTCACCTTGCATTGCCTGCAGAGGGTGACTCCACCTTGCATTGCCCGCAGAGGGTGGAAGATGCAACTCAATGCATCACTAGGACTGAGACTCCCTCTCAGCCAGAGTTGTGTTCTCAACAACTCCAAGTCTCTCTCTGAAGTATTCAAACTTCACACGAGCTAGAGGCTTGGTTAGAACATCTGCAATCTGCTCATTAGTGCTGACATATTTCAGTTGAATGGCACTTCTCTGTATCATATCACGAACATAGTGATAATGAGTTTCCACATGTTTTGACCTGTCATGAAACACTGGATTAGCAGATATTTTAATACAACTTTGAATGTCACAATGAATGACTATGGGTTCCCAAGGTTGTCCAAACAACCCAACAAGAAGCTTGTGAAGCCACACTGCTTCTCTTGATACCACACTTGACGCAATGTACTCAACTTCTGCAGTACTCAATGCAACTGAGGATTGTTTCCTGCTGGCCTAGAAGATCATGGCAAAACCCAAACTGAAACAAATTCCTGAAGTGCTCTTCCTATCAGTTACACTTCCTGCCCAATCAGAATCAAAGTAGCCTTCCAAGGTGATGACAGTGTTGATTGGATACTTCAACCCGTCGCCAACTGTGCCTCGCAAATATCTCATGATATGCTTGGCTGCAACAAGATGAACATGCTTAGGCTTGTTCATGAACTGGTTGAGGGCACTCACTGCATAACAAATATCCGATCTAGTGTTAACTAGAGACATCAAGGATCCAATCAACTACCTGCACTCCGATGGATTTGCAAAATCAGAGTTAACTGCAGATAAACTCAATTTCTTCAAGTTAGTTTCCATAGGAGTAGACATAGGTTTACAATCCATCATACCAAATCTTTTCAATATATCAATGGTATATTTTCCTTGCCTAAGAATAATTTCATTAGATCTTTGCCATACTTCTAAACCTAGAAGGTAATGCATTAGACCTAGATCCTTCATTTCAAAATCAGTGGCTAATTCTTTCTTACATCTAATGATGAGACTTCTTCACCAGTTAGAAATAAATCATCCACATATAAAACTAGAATTAACATTTCACCATCAAATACTTTCAAGTAAAGGTTAGAATCAACATCATTCTTACAGAGTCCTAAACTAACCAAATACTTATCAATCCTTTCATACCAAGCTCGAGGAGCTTGCCTGAGGCCGTAAAGAGCTTTCTTCAGTCTGCACACATGAGATTCTGCACACATGAGATTCTTTATTATGGATCTCATAACCTTTTGGTTGTTCAATATAGACTTCTTCATCAATGACACCATTAAAGAAGGCAGTCTTTACATCCATCTAATGTAACTTCCAGCCCTTAGCTGCAACAATAGCTATGATGGTTCTAATAGAAGTATATCTAGCAACAGGGGCAAATGTTTTCTCATAATCTATGTCTTCCTTTTGAGAAAAACCACGAGCTACAAATCTAGCTTTATATTTCTCAATACTTCCATCAGCAGTATGTTTAATTTCAAACAACCATTTAGAGGATACAACAGACTTACCTTTAGGTCTAGGCACAATATCCCAGACGTCATTCTTAATGATGGATTGATATTCTTCGTCCACGCTTGTTGGTTCATAGCTTCTCCTACATTTGATGGTTTGGTCTCAATAATGTTGCACATCATTTCAACATAGTTGGAGAGCTTCTGAGGTATCCTTTCTCTAAATGTTCCTTTGGGAGCTGCAAACTTTTCTGCTTCTTGGATAGTGTTCCTAACCCAAAGTGGTCTCTTTTTACTAACTACAATGTCTCTAGGTCCATCAGTTGGATCCAGAGGCTTAGAAGGATCAGAAGGCTCAATGTGTTCAAAGGGCTCAATAGGCTCCCTCTGAATCTCAAGGTTAATATCAACATCCATATCTTGATTTTCATTAATTCCTTTATCATTATCAGCCAAGGAACCTTTAGATTTCTTAAGAGTAATATTTTCTTCAAAGGTTACATTTCTACTTACCTCAATGTACCTTTGCCCTAGAATGTAGACTCGGAATGCTTTGGAGGATTCACTATATCCAACAAGGAATACCCTTCTTTCTAGATGGCTCTAGCTTAGTTCTCTTTTATTTTGGTACATGAACATAGACAGGGCTTCCGAAGATCCTTAGGTGGCTGATATCAGGTTTGACTCTAGTGAAGGCTTCTTCAGGAGTCATGTTCTTCAACACACAATGAGGACATCTATTCTGAATATACACTGCAGTCTTAGATGCTTCGACCCATAAGAAAGTCTAAAGATCCTGATCATGAATCATTGCCTTAGTCGTTTCAACAATGGATCTATTCTTCCTTTCAGCCACACCATTTTGTTGAGGATTGTAGGGAACACAGAACTCCCTCTTGATTCCTATCTCTACACAAAAGTCATGAAAACTACCTGAGATGTATTCACCTCCATTGTCAGACCTTAAAACTTTAATTCTTTTTCCAGATAGATTTTCAACTAAAGCCTTAAATTCCTTGAACCTACTTAGTACTTCATCAAATTCTTTAGTTTTCATAAAGTAAATCCAAGTCTTTCCAGAGAAATCATCTATGAATATAACATAATATAGACATCCACTAGGTGAAGCAACAGACATAGGTCCACATAACATAATATAGACATCCACTAGGTGAAGCAACAGATATAGGTCCACATAAATCAGAATGAACAAGTGCTAGTTTTTCTTTAGCTCTACTTTCACTTTTATAAAATGGACTTTTAGTAAACTTACCTAAAGCACATCCTTTGCAAGCATCATCATGAAATTGACTAAGTTTATGCATACCTTTGACCATCTTCTCAAGTAAGGGAAGTGCTTGGAAGTGTAGATGACCAAGCCTCCTATGCCATAGTTTGTTATCTCAGGAGCCTCATGAATGAGAGCTTGAATAGGTTTAGCTGAAAGTTTGTATAAGCTATCATATCTATTACCAATGACACGAGCAGATTTAAAACTAGAATTCTTAGGCAATGCAAGTACTCTACCCTCAGAAAATGCTACTTGATAACCCTTATCTTCTAGTGCAGAAATGGAGATAAGATTCCTTTTAATTCCAGGCACAAATAAAATATCACTGAGATGTAGAGAGATACCAAAATCTAAATTTAAAGTAGTGGTACTGAAACCTCTTACCGAATATCAAGCATCATCACCAATTACCACATGAAGATTGGATTCTTTCTCTATCAAGTCTGAAAGATGCTCTCAGTAGCTCGTGATGTGTCTAGATGCGCCACTATCAATCAGCCATGTGTTGCAGTCAATCGGCACATTGCTTGACAAGGCAGAGATGAAGAGGAAGTCTTCATTGTTTTTCTGTTCTTCAACTTCATTGAGATTCGCTTCTCCTTGCTTGAGTTGATATTGACATTCCTTCGCATAGTGACCAAACTTGTCACATCTGAAGCAGTGAATGCGTGAGAGGTCTCTTGGCTTCTTCCTTGAATCATGGCTTGCTGAAGGTCTGAAATCTCTACTCCTCTTGAAGTTGCTCTTCTTCCAATTTCCACCTTTCTTCTTGACTAATTGGGCTGCAAGCATGTGATGATCTCCATGAGAGCTCCTAATTGTTGTCTTAGCAGCTAACTGAGACTCTTCTTGGATGCAATCTCCTCTCAACCGTTCAAACTTGGGAAGCTCAATCCTAGCGTTGATTCCTTGAACGAATGGTTCCCAAGTTGAAGGAAGACCATTGAGGGCAGTCAAGGTAAGATCGTTGTCTTCAACTTCCTTCCCAACTGTTGAAAGTTGATCCTTTAGATCAGTCATCCTCATGAAGTAAGAGGTGATAGATTCCCCTTTCTCCAATCAGATGTGAATGAGCTGATTCCTCAATGCAAGAATGTGGCTAGTGTTGTTGACTTCATACATCTTCTCCAATTTGTTGAACATCTCTTTTGCAGACTTCATCTTGGAGATAGATGACACAATATGATCTTTGACGGAATCAATGATCAACCTTCTAGCTTGAAAGTCCTCCTTCCATTCTTCCTTTTCCTTTTCGTCAGAAGGTTCTTTAGCATCCTTGCTAACATATTCAGCAAGGTCATTTAAAGCCATCAGCATTCTGACTTTCCAAGAGGTGTAATTTGCAGAACCTTCCAACCTATCTTCAGCCCTGAGAGAGGAAGCCATGTAGTCTAAACTTGAATAGTAGGTTACTAATATCTATAAACCAAGCTCTGATACCATATTAATTTTAGCAATCAGATTTACATTAATTAATAGGAAATAAGAATGCAAGGTAAAGCAAACAAATGACACACATATACCCTGGGAAAACCTTCCTCTTGGAGAAAAAAACCCAGCAACAAGATTCAGATCTGATTATAATTAACTCGGTAGCAAATTACAATAGCTACCCTATTTAGGCCACACAATAATGAGAGTGAATTTATCTGTGAGTGCAGATCACTGTCAACCAAATTGAGAATGAATTTGGCAGACCCAATGTGCTTTGCCCAGTCTGAATCAGGTTCGGCAGTTCAGACTTGATGTTCGCTTGTCCCTGAGTTAGTTCGCCTAGCATGAACGGATATTCGGCAAAGTATATGTAGATTCGCACTCCTAGATCAGATTCGCACTCAACAGGAAACCAATTCACTGAAGTTCGCTCAAACTTGATGAATATCCTTTTGCTGATGATGATGATTGCAGCCGGAAACATATTGCATAAGGTAGAGAGATATATATTCGCTTGTGATTGATGAATTGTGATCCTCAAATCATCTTACTTATATATAAATTCATGTCAACAATAAACCTTGGTCGGCCTTGCATATTTTGGCGCCAAGAATAATTTTGAATTTACAAGTTACATATGGGTCAGGACCCATATACAATTTACAAGTTAAATCAATTGCCCAAATAGGGCCTGCCCTTTTTATTACAAGTTACAAGTATTGTAATCACTTAAGTTATTACAATATATATATTTGCCATCAAATTATTCGAACTAGCTATTTAATTTCAACACATATACATACACACACACAGTTCAGGTTCATGTTCATGTTCAGCAGCAATTAAATTCAGCAAGGAGAAAAAAAATCAAAAAAACAATCAATTTTAAATTCATTTTATATAAATTTGATTTTTAAAAAAATAAGTGATATATTTACAAAATTATCAAAATAATTAATACTATATTTGTTTAATTTAATTTAAATATTATAATTTATATTTACTAAATTTTATATATTAATAATTGAAAATCTAGATTAAATATTCTAAGATATTAAAATTTTAATTTAGTAAATGTTAATATTAAAAAATAAAATTAAAAGAAAAGTAAAACAAAAAAATAAAATATTATTATAAATATATAATATAAAGTTTTTAAACAGAAATAAATTATAAGTTATTAGTTTATTATAACAAAATAAAAATAAAAAACCCTAAATGGATTGAATTGTCATGCAGTGCAGATGGAGATCAAGGTGAACTAAAAGGTTTGCGAGCAAAGGTTGCAACATGTCAGGCTCACAACTTGACCTCAAAACCCTAAGCATCACTCCTCGATTTCATTGCAACATCATTTTGCTGCATGCTTTACACTTAGTTACAAGCACAAGCTGCTGGGTCTCACCCTTCATAGCAAGACCCTATGCCTGCCTAACCACACCCACCCAGCCCAAACAAGGCAGCTGACTTAACCACACCGACTCCATCCTGCTCTCCACTTGTGCGCTAAACTTTTCTCCCACTCTTGTTCGGATTAGAGCTCTCGTCTATCATGGAACCAAACAAATTGGGTGTATTTTATAGCAAAAATTAAAAACCCTAACATACAAATGCTTTTTAAACATATATTTGAATAATAAAAAGCTTTGCTCATTTACCATAAGAATTTGAAGTTGACTTTTCACAATTTTCATACATTTTTTTATGTGAAGGTAGACAAATATAAGTACAAACAAGGATAGTCTATTTATCCAAGCAAAACATCTTTAGCAAAAATAGGATTTACAAAATAAAGCATGCTGCGTGATATCTACACAAATATTGTTCAATATGAAGAACAAAATTAAAATACAAACAGCAAATTTGTATTGATGTGATCTACCTAAGGCATCAATTTGTTGTCTTGTACAACAAACTCACCTAAATTCCTACCTTGTAAACAATCACTTGCTCTGGGTTATTTGTAACTTTTCTGTATTAAAATTGGTGTATGTTAGCCTATTAAATCATAGCAATAAGATTTTACTGATTTTCTTGAAAAAAAAAAGCACAAGCTTCTTTCACTCCCAACTAGCCAGGCACATCAGCCTAATATAAAAGAAACGCCCCTGCAGCCATACTTCACATTTTGCAAAAAACTGTCATTGATAATTTTAAAAAATCAACAAGATAAAAGCTTACTTTTAACTTTTAAGTTATCTGCATAGCATACCTTTGCAAGAAGAGTTTTCCCTGTTCCTGGTTCTCCATAGAGGATAACTCCCTTTGGAGGCTTTATACCAATATCTTCATATAATTCAGGATGGGTCAAAGGAAGCTCCACTGCTTCTTTAATTTCTTGAATTTGAGCATCTAAACCTCCAATGTCAGCATATGACTCCAGCGGTGCTTTCTCAACCTTCATCACTGACACCATGGGGTCTACCTCATCTTGCAAAAGACCAACAACAGAAAGAACCTGCACAGAAACAAATACAATAATTATGCTTAAACAAGTATTATCAGAAAGCTTATTATCATAAATAATTCTCCAACATTGAAGGGAAATAGAACATGTCAATACTATTTTCAAGGAAAGGCTTACAAAGGTAAGTCCTTAATTCTGTGTACATAAATTGATTCTCAACAATGATCATATCAATGATTCAGTATAAAGGTGGCTAGGTGAAGGTCAATGAAATGCTAAAATTATTCCTGTTTTAAAAGAAAGCATACCTGCTAGGTTTTGAGCTATAGTTAATACAGCTGATGAAGAAAAAGCTTTTAATATTGAGTTATATTTTCTTTTTCATAACATTATTTATTTATTTTTCATATTTATGGTTTTATTAATTTAGTTAATATTTAACTAATTTGGGCAGAGAAAATCAAGGGGACAAATTTGATTGCAAGGGTCGGTCCCGGTTATAAAGTTCTTGACTGCATTGTCTCCTAAAATTTCTCATTCAACTATATTGTAATGTCCCCACTTTGAAATAGAATTTAATGGTAAATATTAATAATAAAATTTAAATTTAAAAGAATAAAATAAATTAAAATTTAAAATATAAAAGAATATAATTAAAAATAATTAAAAATTTAATTAAGTTAACGAATGGACAAAAGGCATGAAATGATAAGTTGCGACTCTCCCAAATATGAGGTATAAAAGGGAGAAGAGAGCCTCATTTGAGAGGGGATAATTTGGGAATCAGAAGTGCAGAACTGACTTAAATAAGAAGCGCAGATCTGATTGTGAAAGGTTGTGTCCCTTTCAAAGGGCAAAAATAATGAAGAGTTGCACTCTTTCAAAGAGTGCTAATGGTGAAAGGGTGTATCTCTTGTCAAAGGGCATACATGATCAAGAAGTGTGACCTCTCCCTCACATTGAGAGATATAAAGGAAAGGAATCAAAGCATCCAATAACATCACCATGGATTGGATCAGATCAGAACTGTTATTAAGTTACAGCGGTGGCATCTTTTTTCTTGTTGTCATACTTAATTTCATATATATTCATAATACATAGAGGAAATTATAAAGACTGCCAGCAAGGATAGGAAAGAGGAAGAGCTCAGTGACAGGTACGTATATAAAGGGTTTCTGATTTAATATTGGAATATAACGGCCAGTATTCTTTATATTAAAATCCTATATGTATATCTTTAAATCTACACTGTTGTGTATGATCTCAATTAAATTAGCAGCACAAATACGACATAAAGTTGAATAAGAAAATAATATATAATAATTCAAACAACATTAAAATAATTACACATAACATTACTGTTAGACATAATACATGTGTGTGTGTGTTATAATGAATCCAAGAATGAATAAGGCAATAATTCAGTTTTCACAGATTGTTATAATTCATAGAGTTAATAATATAAGAAACAGTCTAGTAATTGTAATCGAATAATGACAAATAGTGATCAATACTGATACAAAGTAGTAATAACAGAAAGCATTGATGACAACCTAATATAAGGCACTAATGTAATATAATGGAATTGTAATAACTATGTCAAGTATAATTGATTATCGTAATGAGCTGAATTGAATAACAAATATAACTACATTAGAATATCACAAATGGTTAATTGCATATGAGGGACTCTCTCTTAAGTACGCCACTCCATAGTGGATGCCTAAACCCTGCCACATGGGGCCAAGAGGGGTGTAGCATCTGCTCTTGGGCTTAAGAGAGGTGGTGATTGTGATGAGGGGGAACGGCGATAGGACACCTCACTGGGTACGTGTTGACGTGTATTTTGTACACAATCATACACAGAATAAAATACCGACAGGCATCTTATCCTCTCTTGAGAAAATAGTCTCTAACTGCTGAAGATCTGCAAAAAGGATCAGTTAGATGGACTCCAAGGTTCTTTTAGTGGGGTGTCCACGTGTGGACAAGCTTTTTTAGTGGTATGATGTGATTTGCTGTTTCCTCCAAGGCGTCTTACGGATTCCAAAGGCTCGAAGATTCTACTAAACTAAAAGGAACTTTCAAAAAATAGCAAAAGGATAGGGTTTAAGGAAGTCTAATCTAGCCTAACCCTATGAACGACTTAGCATGAATGAGATTTGGCAAGACTCAACCAACTTCAATTTTGCCATAAGATAACAACTCAATTGAAATTAGTGCGATCTTCTAAGGTAATAATGATGTTCAATGCATCAAAGACCAAGGACACTACTACGAAGGTACATATCCTAGATACGAAAATGCTTGAAGGTTAAGGACTCAAAATGTTTTCCAGTCGACCACGCAAGGCGTTCCTACAATCAGCAAGAAGCTAGTGGTTTGGATTGCGAATCCCACCAAATATCAAATCTCACACTTAGTCTTTCAAATTAACAAACTACTTTGATTGAGCGTGATTCAAGTACATCCAACAACCATGAAGATAACTTAAGAAATTTGCAACAAAACACCATAACTTCAATATTTTATTGATTTCCAAGTCATCATATACAACAATTGCTTGAATTTCTCTCTTCAAGACTCAATCTTGCTACAAAATAAGAATTGCTTCTAACTCTAATCTCTCTATTTCACTCTTATCTGACTATTCGACTATTAACTATTCACTATTCCCAAATGAAATGAAAAATGGGGGTATAAATAGCATCCCCAGTTACAATGAAAGGTCCAGATTGAAAGTAAATCAACGGACAAGATCATGACACCTAAACCCTAATTAGGGTTTGTTACAAATGACCTCCTTTTTACTGAACAATATTAAATACATAGCCAAATATTAAATTCGGCACAAAAATCTAGGAGGTATCAACCAATGAGAAATAAGATGTCATGTCATCTGTAACAACCTTTCATCTAGAATCTTATTCCCTTTCCAATTCTCTTTCTTAGCATATGCAATGAATTTTGTCACGATTCCTTCGATTTCTGTGATTGGAATCTCGGGAAGATTCTTGATACTCTCTTCTAAGTGAATGACCTGATCGAATGCATCTAGAAGAGCTGCGTCCCAAGTAGGTTCAAGTTCCTTCGTTCTATCAATCAGGAGCATGGTGGCATACATCTGATCATACTGCTCATCTGTAACATCTACGTCCTTGCGAAAGATGATCTTGATTTTATCCTCAAATTCCTGAATATCCACATCTGTCTCGACCTCGATCCTTCTGCTAAGAATGGTACGAAGTACCTCAAATACTCTGTCCTGGATCGGATTGATCACCTCCTCAACTTGACCACATCTAACACTGATGTCCTCGAAGAGAACACTCTTTATATGGAGTAAGGTTGACCACTGAAACAAACTGTGAGAATCACCCTCTAAGATCCTCTCCTGCGTTAAAATTCTTCTGGATGTGTGTCTTATTACTTTCAAGACAGGGATGACAACGTCCTTGGTATGGGCAAATGCAGCTACTGTTGCCATCAATCTGTGGATTATCTCAAGGACTTGGATAGCCTGATGAATGATCTTCGACATCCTCGAAACAAATTCTATGGCCACTGCATGAGATCTATCCATCCAACTACATGTACGCTGGACCAGGTTCCTGAATCTTTCTGCTTCATTGATCGATTGAAGGGGCAATGCCTGCACTGGTGATCTAACTGGATCCTGACGTCCCAAAGGTTCATTGATGTGACTGAAATATGTCCTCCATGCACCGACCTCTCTCTCCAGCTTTCTATTCTTTTCTACTTCTTCTCTAAACTTGTCCTTCAATGCCTCAAATGTGTCGGTGGCATCATCTAAAGTCTGCTCTGTTGTGGATGGTCCTAACTCAAAAGTCTGTATATCATAATCCTCTGCTAGGATCTCACCCTCGTATTTATCTGCTGCCGGTGTAGCTATCTGCAGTTTTCTAGATCCAGTCTCATCTCGAATCATCTTGGACATCTTTGTAGCCTTCTTCTTCTCTGTTGTCATATGTGAACGTCCAACAAGGCTCTCTAAATCAATTGCACTGTCCTCGTCCTCAATTACGATCACCTTGGTCAATCTTTCCTTCAACCAATCTGGGATATTCGATCTTGTCTCTTGAACTTGAATTTCTTTATGTACTATTTCTTCTTGTCTGAGAGGAGATGTTATTTCATTATCATTATCTAAATCATAGTCTTGAAGAGATCCATCTGACGAAACATGTTGTGCCTGTCCTTCCTCCTGCCTGTCATTCTGTACCATCGACTCCATAGACTCTTCTACTCGAATTGTTCTATTCTCTGGTCTAGAAGAAGTACCTGGCGCTTGATCTTTGTTGGCACCTTGCTTTTTCTTGGAAGACTCTTTCTTTTCTAATCTTTCCTTTCTCTTTGAACCTCTCGAATGAAGATTGCCCTCACTGGCACATCGAAGGTTACCTTCACCTGAATTCCTAGGATTAGGATTGCCTTCACTAACACTGGCTCCACCTTCGGCTGGTTTCTCTTCCAAAGTAAAAGACATAGCTATGCCTTGTTCTCTCAACTTCTGATGTTGAACGTCTACCCATCTGCGAGTACAAGACAAGACTGGTGCCATCAAATCATCTAAATCCACGACCTCGGGCTCATTCCAATTCAAACTTATCGTTTTGCTTTCTCTATCATATGAAGACTGGATGTGCCTGCCATTGTCCTGAGCTTGGTCGGCCACTCTGTAAATCCTACATTTCCTGATGAAATCCAAAGGCAATCTAGAATGTATCTTACGTTTCACTTCAAGATCATCTAGGAGATTCATCATAAAATCTTCAATTTGGTGCTCATGTTTAAATCTTCTACCGACCGTCTCCTCTAAATGTCCATGGGGATCAAAGCTATTCCTCCAAGCAAAAGATGAAAAAGAATACAAGGCTAACTCCTTCTCTGCGTCATCCATGGCTAAGACATTAGGACATACCTCAACTGAATTACCCAAAATAATAGGTACCTGAACTCCATTCTGATGTCTGTGTCTGAATGCCTTCACATATGCTGCCAACTGCCTTGTTACTTCAAGTAACACAATTCTGTCTGTCGGATACCTCGGCAACATGTATGGAGGTAAAGGACATCCATGCACTCTAATGTAAGTGAACTTGGGAAACTGAAGGAACCAAGCACCGTACCTCTTGATGAACTCCTGGGCATCCTGAGATAATCTATTGTGAATCCCACCTTGCAACGTCCTTGTTATGTTCATCGTGAAAGTGTCATTGACTAGCTTGTAGTTCTTTCCTGGCGGATGATGCAAGTAGGTATAGGATTCACAAGCTCTGACCTCGCCGGGTCCTCTTCCAATCACTCCTCTGTGAGGTAGTCCTGCGTACTCAACGCTCCTGATTAAGGCATAGATGACGTATGAACTCATGTGGAAGGACTTAGTAGCCCTGAGTCTCCTCAACTGTACGTCTAAGCAATGGCTAATTATCCTAGCCCAATGTATTGTACCCTTTCCTTGAACAATCACCTGGATGAAGTAAAACATCCATTTCTCAAAATAGAAGGCATGAGGTGCTCCTGTAACTCTGTTGAGCATGGTAATCAAATCTCTGTACTCCTCTTGGAAATCAATCCTGTGTGGTGTGTTCGGTACTTTGCTTAGACGGGGACGACTCTTGAGTAGCCAATTCTTGTTGATTATGCTTAGGCAAGCATCTGGATCATCATCGTACACTGATCTGGCTCCTTCAATGCTCTTGTATATCATGTCCCTGTGCTCTGGAAGATGGAAGGCTTCACTTATGGCTTCCTTTGAAAGGTACGCCAAAGTGTTTCCCTCATTGGACACAATTGTCCTGGACTGTGGATTGTAGTGACGGGCACACTCGATCATCAACTCGTGGCACTGAATAGCTGGAGGAAAACCGGCCGCCTTGATGATGCCACTCTCTATTATTCTCCGGGCGACAGGTGATGGCTTGCCAATGTAAGGGACCTCTCGAAACTTCTTCGTGCTAAAGTTCCCCAAGTTGGTATCTCCAATGTTGCTCCATTTAGACACGATCTTGGTCTCCACTTCTTCGGTCTTCTGATCTTCTTTCATGAGAGCCGAGCGACTGGTGGATGCTCCCGCCTTCGAGGTCGCCATACCTACACAACGCTTCATTATAAGAACTAGATTTTGCAATAAATAGCGTAAATAAGAGAGAAAAGCTTTTAGGAAACCTCATGATAAGTCTCTAGAGTTATCATTTCCTAAAAAACAACGATTGAGCTAAGAGAAATTCAAAAATCAAAATTTCAAAACTTGAAATATGACGATGAATGAATAAAGCAATAATAATTAAAATCGCCATACCTCGGTAGAGAGCTAATCTCTAGAATGCAAAAACAAAATTCGCCTAGGCAAAAATTGAGGTATAAAATAATCTTCAATATGATCTCCTCAAAATTGACTTTGCCACCCTTGGAGTGAACGTGATCTTCAAGTATCGCCTTAGACGTGGTCTTAAATGATCTTCAAATTTGTCCTTGACAAATCGCTCAAACAAATCCTCCAAGTCTTTAGCAAATTCGCCTTAATGTATCCTCAAGTTCGCATTTGGTGTGGTCTTCAAATTCGCACCACCCTTGATAACTAAGCGCCACCCTTAGTTTGAATTCGCACCACCTTTGAACATACTTCGCACTATATTCGCCTCTTCTTAATTCGCATGAAGAAAGGTAAAAATGATTATGTGAAAATGAAATCTCACCCTTCATATATAGCGCGCTCATCCTTTCACCCCTTAGGCCGACTTGCTTAATAAAACCATTTTTTTAAATGATTTGCAATAAAATAACAAGGCCGACTTGCTTAATTGGGCGCTTCAAATCGATTTTTATTAATTAATTAATTAATTATTAATGCCTTGCGTTTTTTAAATGTGAATTTCGATTTTTAAATAAAGGCAAAAAATAATTAATAAAAGATAACGCCATATTAAATGCTAAATAAAATGGATATTCAATTTTTTAATCGATTTAGCATTTAAGGAAATTTCGAATTGTTTACTTGGCGCCAAATTTGGAAAAAAGGAAGGGACGTACCTCATCGCTCTGGTCCCTTGGAGAGGGACAGGAGCGATCCATGATTTTGGTCTTGATTTTGCATTTCTTACGTCCAACTCCTTCATCTCCACGTTGAAAGTCGATCATCTCGATGGGTTCTTCGCATTTGATCATCTTGCATGTGTGTTTAAGTGCCTTTTGAGTGTTCATCGCCCTTGTCCCTTGGAGAGGGACAGGAGCGATCTCCTTGTTTCCACGTCCATCTTGCATCTTTTAACTTCGATCTTTTCATTGTTGGCGAATAACATCCTTTACTTGTGTCTTTTGCGCTTATTCCATTTGTTCGCATGAAGTTTTGGGTGTATTAAAGGGATCATCGCCCTTGTCCCTTGGAGAGGGACAGGAGCGATCCATGTTTTCTCCTTAACCTTGGCAACTTTACACTTTGATCTCCTTTGCAATGTCTTCTAGACGCCGTCCTTGACCTTACCTAACTTCGCCTAGCTTTGATCTTGAAGGAATATGCGTGCTTTTGATAGGATCGCCCTGGTCCTTGTCCAAAGGACAGGAGCGATGGGAGCTTTTCACCTTGATTGGCAATGTTTGGACGTTGAAAACTCTTGCGAATTATCTTCAAACGATGCCTTGGACCATATGCTATCTCATGACGTCTTGACTTAGCTTGAACTTGAAGCAAAACGATGAATCCAAAGCAAATCGCCCTGGTCCCTTGGAGAGGGACAGGAGCGATATAGTCTCCATGCTCAAAATGATGATCATTTTACGTTCAAAACCCTTGTATATCATCTTTTTATCATACCATGGACCCTCTAAAACATTGCAACATCTTGTCCTTACGTAAATTTTGCATGAAATGACTAATATATTCAACATCGCCCTGGTCCCTTCCTGAGGGACAGGAGCGAACTAGGCTATAGGGTGCGAATTTCATCATTGCGACGACCTTTGAATGTTTGTGCTTGCTAAAAAAGTCTTGAAGTGTCCCTCGCCACCTTGTCTTGACTTGTATCGACCTTGAACTTGCATAGGAAGTAACATCACCATTGTATCGCCCTGGTCCCTTGGAGAGGGACAGGAGCGATCCTCCTTTTGTAGCCTTTACCTCACTTTGCCAGGTTCCAAGTTTATATTCAACGGACTCGTCCCTCTTCACTCCATTCGTCCATGCCTTGACATCATCTGTAACTTTGCAAGAAAATCATTTATATCAAAAATCGCTCTGGTCCCTTGGAGAGGGACAGGAGCGAACTAGGCATTTAGCACTGTTATGGACGTCCCAAAAATCTTCAATTTATATTCAACGCATTTATCTCATGTTTTTCCTTGTTTTCGAACGTAAACTTGCCTTGACCTTTGTCTGGATTTTGCATAATGAAGGAAATCGCTCTGGTCCCTAGGAGAGGGACAGGAGCTATAAGGTATTTCGCCCTGGTCCCTTGGAGAGGGACAGGAGCGATTTGGTCAATATAGGTCATTTTCCTTCGTTTCAGCATCTCAAATTATATTCATTTGGCGAAGCATCTTCCTTTGGACGTCCTCAAATCATTAAGTCATCAAAATCTTGCAAGGACAAGGCGAAATTTGATTTGTAGCTCCGGTCCTTCACTGAGGGACAGGAGCGATTTTCCTCCTGGAGGCATTTCTGTGCTCATGAAAATCTTCAATTTATATTCAATGGAAAGATACCGCCGTTCTCCATCACTTCCAACTTGAAATTTGTCTGGACTCTGCAGGGATGATGAGATATTTGAAAACGAGCTCCCGTCCTTCACTGAGGGACAGGAGCGATCTTGCTCCTATAGGCCAAAATAATATGATTTTTCACATTTTAACACTTCACGAGGCGAAAACAAATCAATTCCAATGCCCAGGATCAAAATCAAAAAAAAGTCAAAATTTGGTCAAAATTTTCAATCGGACAAAAATTCACATTTCACTTTCAATACTTAGACAAATTTAAGCTCTGCATCAACATTCCAATTGAAAATTAGACCATTTTGGCGAATTCATTGCATTCAAAATTTGCATCCTAGAAAAGGAAGCTCAAAAGCTCTCAAAAACGACTGGATTTTGGCTTGAAAAGACAAAATTTAAAACCCTAAGGCTTGACCCTAAATCCAGACGACGAACTAACTAGCAAAACCCTAAAAACGGAAGCGAAAACGAGCGAAAAACAAGCAAAAAGAGGGGGTCCCCATTTGCGATGGGGCGATGTGTGAAATGGTCACAACAGTACGCCACTCCATGATGGATGCTTAACACCTGCCACATGGAGCCAAGAGGGATGTAGCATTTGCTCTTGGGCCTAGGGTGGAGGGTCTTTTGGACACCCTATCCAGCTAGCCTACCCTAGTGCACTAAGAAATGGACAATAAAGAATGACAACTAACCTACAATCTAGTTTTATCTAACAAATATAATGCTAATAGTAATTAATACATAAAAAAGAATTTTATCACTCAATATAATTCATTAGTATATGTTTCAGTTCATAAGTATTACTTCATATGTGTTCTCTAATTTTGCGTTGCAAGAAAACAATATACAAAGGTACTCTTTAGGTTAATTTAAAGTATAACTAATTAGGGGACATTACATATATGTCCCTCAAAAAAAAGTTGTTACTTCTTCAGTTAAGGGTACTAAGTTGCCTCAAAATACATTTTTGCAAACATTATTGGGCAACAAAGGAAATGAAAACATGACACTTCCAGATATCCAGCTATGAAAACCATTTATGGAGACAAACTTCAGCTCAAAAAAGTACTACTCTAGAGCTTCTCACTATTAGAATATTTAATTATATTTTAGTCACCTATATTTAGTTCCTTGTTTAATGGTCATTTAGCTTTTTAGTTAATTAGCTTTTAAGCTTTATTTAGCATTTAGCTTTTTCTTTTTTAGTTAATTAGCTTTTAAGCTTAATTTAGCTTTTAGCTCTTTAATCTTTTACTTTAACATTAAGTTCTAATTATAGAACATCGTCTTGTAACCTCTATATATACCTGTGTATATCGTTCAATGTAATCATCCGATTATTGAATCATTCATTCAATTTATTTTTCATGGTATCAGAGCCGGTCAATGGGATTCTTTAATGTTTGGCGAATTTTTTAATAAAAATTCATGGCCTTCTTTTTGGAATATTTTCCAGATTTTTCTTAGTTGTGTTTTTTATAAAAAATGGTTTTGCTTTTTTTAAGGCTTTTTTAGGGTTTCGAGGGTTTCTAGTTCGTGGGTGAATTTCTGCTGGGCAGCAGTTCATGTTTTTTTAAGAGTTCTGGAGATTTTCGGGCCTGCAACCTGGAGTTTTTTTTTGCATATTGAAAATTTTCTTAGGGTTTCTGCAATATTCGACTAGGGTTTTGACCTTTCAGTTCAAGTCGAAATTTTATTTTGCTTGCAGATTCTTGGTGGATTTTTCGAGACCTCAACTGGGTCGTCATCAGATTTTTCTGGGTGCATCGTTTTCCGTGCCTCAATTTTTGAGCCGTCAAATCTCCATTCTGTTTTCAGATTCTTGGTGGGTTTTTCGAGAGCTTTTCTGGGTTGGTCTCATTTTTCTGGGTGCCTCGTTTTCCGCACCTCGAATTTTGTGCCAACAAATTTGCCTTGGAATTTAAAAATAGTTCACAATTTTTGCTATTTCTGTGGACGTTGGGATTTTTGCTGTTTTCTTTAGGCACCATTTATGCTGTTTTAAGTTTGCAGAAAATTTTCATTTCTGGGTTTCTTCAAAACCTCAAAATTCGCACCTTACAATTCATGCCAGAATTCTCCTCCAGGGTTTCAGATTTTTTGTGCAGCTGCTTCTATTCTGATTTTTGAATCAGATTCTTCTGTCTCATGCTTTCACTAGGTTGACCTCGTTCAACCTCCATTTTTGTGATGGCATCTTTGACCAACATCATGTTGGAACGCAATCAAAAGTTCAACAGCTGCCACAACACCTGGAAACAATGTATGTTCACGATATCTGAATATCGTTGCCTTGATCAGATTGATTTAGGCCAGACCTCGTCTTACAAGTCCCAGGGTTTTCACGATTTTTTCCTGAAAAATTGTCTGTCGGTTTCTGATGTTTTCCACAAAAAATCATGGGAGGGTTTTCACGATTTTTTCCTCAAAAAATGTTTGCAGGGTTTATAATTTTCCCTTAAAAATTATCTCATCTGTAATCCGCGATATTCGCATAAGATTTTAGTTATCTGGTTTTTACCCTTTTTTTTCCACAAAAATGATGATTTGTAACCTCAGATTTCTTGGTTTTTCGATTTTCTCCTCAAAATCGTAAATTCTCTTTCCTATTTCAGGGTTTGACGATTTTTTCCTCAAAATCGTGCTTTGTTGCAATCAGTTTGGGTCACACCTGCCAGGACGAACATCTGCAACCGTGGTACCTTGCAGTCAATTTTGGAGTTGATACTAATAATGTGTGTGGCAGCGGAGGGCGTGAAGGGATGGATGGAATCCCTCTCTCATTTTAACATCGAAATTTCTGTTTTCAACATCCATGCGACAAAAAAGAGGACTTTTACTGTGCAGGATTCATTGTCGGTGAATTTTGTGCAAGCATATTGGATTTTGGATTTTTAACCAAAAGAATCACTGAAAAATAGAAAAAACTGAGGTCCCATAGCTCCCTTGATGAGATAAAACATAATTAAGCAAAAACAATAACAAAGTTTAGGAGGATGGCTAGCGAGTGAACTGAAAGAGGAGAATTCCTCAAACAAGACAACTTCAGGGCAATGAATATAGGAAGCATTTCAGTAATGTCACAGCTTCACAACAAACTTTTCCAGATATATGAGCCATTTTGCTCATAGGCTTAGAGGATGTAGATCTTGAGCCAGATATCCAAAATTTAAAATTTGAAACAGATAGGCTTTCAGAAACAGATAGAGTATGGGATACATATAAACTATTATAAAGTATCAACTATAGTTGCATCAAATTTCAAACATATAAACTATTATAAAGTATCAACTATAGTTGCATCAAATTTCAAGACGCCTACTACAAATACAGCTGGATTACATAATCATAGAAACATACATATTCAATTATTTATACATCTAACTTCAAAGATTCTAGGTATGTGTTTGTGTTCGAACAGATTACTCTTAATGTTTTATTTCTTTTGCAATTTTTTGATGTGTTTTTAGAGCCTTAAACTGGATAGAGTGTATCCAAACATATCAGATACAGCCAAATATGGGCTTGTATATGGGCATGTTTGTACATGGTATCCATATCACATCCAGGAAAGCATATCTGTATCTGGTATCCAATATGCAGATAACAAATTTAAGATCCTAGGAAGTGAAAATATTGAAGTGTAATAGTTTGAGGATGCCAAGGAAACCATAGTTTTAAAAACAAACCTAAAGCATTTTCATCCTATCATCAAAGCTGATGAATAGAATCAATGGTGAGTTATGAAATAGAGATTATAAAGGTTGACCCCAAAATCAGTGATGCATACAACACTGAAGAACGAGATCTCAACTAGCATAGATATCTTAAATACATCTATCTAAAAGACACCAAGAGATATCAATATAATATAATATATTCCTTATATAATTATTAATTATTCTATTATATTGTTTCTTGTAATCGAATCAGGGGGCCTGGAGTTGGAACGGAAAAGTGGGAATAAGCTCTATTGGGCCAGAATGAAAAATAAGCTTAGGTTGTTTGATCCCCTTGTTGGTAAGAAAAGCAAATATAGGTCCATTTGGTACACCTGATGTAACTTTCAGCAAGGTAGAAGAAGGATCTACTCCAATAAAGACTTATTCTCCTTTCAACAAGAGGACGATGGTTCCACTGTTAGGGTATACCCCTACACCCTATCAGATCACCATCCAATCAAAGCTCAGATTGCATTTAATGCAAATGCTGGCCCTCCTATTATGAGAGAAGATAATTTTCTCCTTAACACTAGTCTTCTTAAGGGCCAAGATGTTAGTTGTGCTATCTATATGATTCAACAGATTGATAAATGGGATGGTCGTTCTAGTTCAGCCATAGATAGATGGAATAAAAATGTGAATAGCTAGAGGAATCTGATGTAGACGGTAGGCAAGAAGAAAGCTAAGGATGGAAGGAAACCTGAAAGGGGCTTGGTTGATAGCCTTATGATGTTGGAAGCTCAAGCCCAAAGGGATCCCACTAATCAAGGCCTGGTGCTCTCGCTATCTTAGATCAGGAACTCTCTTAGGGGCATTCAGAATCATAAGGTCAAGGGTATCAAGGTGAGTACCAGAATCAATTGGTTAGAACAAGGTGACAAGGCCTCCAAGTTCTTCTTTAACCTCCTTAGGCAAAAGGTTATATGAAAGATTGTACTTTTTCAATGGGTGCTAATTGTGAAAAGTTGTAACTCTTTCAAAGAGCAGAAATTATGAAGGATTGTACTATTTAAAAGGGTGATAATTGGGAAAGGTTGTGTCTCTTGTCAAGGGCAGACATGATGAAGAGATGTGACCTCTCCCTCACATTGGAAGATATAAAGGAAAGAAGGTTTCATTTAAGGAAGACATCCAAGGCAGATCAATTTGGAGAATAATTTATTATTCTCAAAAGGTGGCAATGGAAGGTGGTGACTCAATACTTATGAAAGGTGGTGACCAAACTATAAAGAAATCATTCCAAGCATTCAAGGATCACTTATCAATCATCACTCGTGGATCCACAAAAGCAATCATCAGTTATCAAATCAAGCAAACAATCAATCAGCAAATCACTCTATCAAATCAGCATTAATTAATCATCATTCACCAATATATCAAACCAGCATTCATTACATCATCACTCATCAATCCTCTAATCAACAATCACTTAATCATCACTCACCAATACCTCAAACAACACAATCAATCCGTCATTCATACAAATACCAATCATTCAGCAACAATCCATTAATCCTCGAGTGAAATGAATCATCAAGTCTGATTTGGAAAAGAATTCAGAAACAAAGCTAAATTAGAAATTAAGAAGAGCAATCCATAATATAAATGGAAGTAATTGGTATGCAAACATTATAGTATTAATCTCCATAGAAATCTGTTCGGATGATGCAGCAGTACCAGTTTTTCCCCAATTAAGTAGCCCACCCCAAGCTGGTTAGCTTGTGGGCCAAGAGGTTGAATTGACGTGGTTGGTCATTCTGCACTCTTGGGCTTAGTTGTGAGGAACCAGTATCTGGGCGTCCTTCAATTAAGTAGTGCACCCCAAGTTGGTTAGCTCGTGGGCCAAGGGGTTGAATTGACTTGGTTGGTCGTTCTACACTCTTGGGCTTAATTGTGAGGACAATCTCCAGGCACCCTACCAGGCCTTCCGATTAAATTCTTACTATGATTGGCTGTTGGAAATATGCTACTAATTGAATTCAAAGCATTTAGGATACTATGTTTCAATAGGAATTATTTATTATTTGTATATGATCATAGATCTTTGATATTAATTGATTACAATTTTCCCTAAATTGAATTGCAATTATGGAATAGAATACTATTTGTATATAAATTGTATTGTGGGAATTGTTATTTTAGACAACTTCAGGTATATCCCCAAAAGAGGGCATTACAATAGCAGTTGAAATAACCTAACTCTTTTTGGTGATATGAATAGGCCCAGTCTGGATAAACAGTAAATTAAATTTGTAGCAATTGGCCTCAATGAGACTTCCGAAAGAAGTGCAACTGCCTGCAACCAAACAAAATCTCAAACTCTAGAAGGCTATCCAATTGGCTAGCAATTATATATGAAGAGCTCCAAAGTGATAGGAGTTTACTCTAAAAAATTCCTATGGCCCAATATCGCAGCAAGAGTTTCTGTTGGAAATTCCTAAAGGCCTTCGAACATGTTTGATTGTTTAGAAACTGGATTGTGGACAGGGATTTTAATGCTATTCTATCATCAACCGAAAGATCTCAAGGATGTTATGCTATTCCTCCATCTGCCAAGAATTTCAACCGAATTCTTTCCAAGCAGGGACTGAATTATTGTATGAAATGTTACTAGTTTGACAAATTTCTAGTTAATATAGATTATAGACTAAATCCAAGCAGATAAAACGATTGAGTCAAAAGTCCTGCAAGGTTGGATACGATCATTGGCAAGCCCAGTTTTTAATAAAGAGATGAAGAGAAGCCTGGGGGTGCCATTTCAAATTTGAGCACAGTTGGTTAAATGAATAATACTTTGAAAACAAAATTAAGGACTGATAGACCTTTAAGACCAATGAATTGATAATCATCGTGGTGGCTGAAAAAACAAGGCAAAATTGAAATTGCATATAGGTAGAAGTTCAAAATTGACAGGGATGGGAAATGGGAGATCCAAACTGCTTTACAGTTGGTGCTATATGAAATTCAGCATCGAGGATTAAATTAATAACTGAAAGGAAATGATGAAAAGTTGACCGTAGATCTGAATAGAACCTAGTTGGAAGAGGAAATTCCCTACTTGAAGAAAATATGGACTTAGTGGCTAAAGAAAGGAGCTAGAAACACAGATTTCTTTTACAATCAGTTATAGACAACAGGAACCTCAATACAATAACCAAATCGGTCAGCTTAAAAGGAAATAAGATCGACAATCAGTAACAGATAAGAGAAGCAACAGTTAAATACTCTGAAAACCTCCTAACTGAAGATCAGATAGATAGGTAGGAAGAAGACAGAAAAAAATTGTATAAAATCCCTAGGCTTGTAAATAATGAAGGTAATAAAATAGTCACAACAGAAGTCACAGAAAAATAACTCTATGAGGCAGTTCATTAATTTCAAAAACACAATTCACCAAGGCATTATGCTTTTTCTGCTAGATTCTTTCAAAAAATTTGGAATATTTATTTCAAAACACTGTTGGAGAAGATGTTGTAGAGGCTATTCAACTGCCAAGAGACGTCATAGAATGTTACAAATTGGATAAGATTATAGTGCTACATCCATATTTTTCTTGTTGGGTGTGGCATGCCTGAGCTTCCAAAGCAGATCACCAGGTTCAACTGTTCAAGAGACACGATAATATGTTAGAAAGTAGAAAAAATTATAACTACCACATCCACATGCTCCTCACTGGATAGGGTGTAAATGAGCTTCCAAAGAAGAGCCTCAATTCTAGTCTCCAAGAAACTAGATACAATGTTGGAAACTGACTAAAATTATTAATACCACATCCAAAGAGTTGGTTGTGCCATATCACCAAGGACAAAAGTAACCACAAGTTAAGGTGATTACAATCTACGAAGTCAAACTATGTAGTAATATACAATGCAGTCTAATCAGAAAACTCAAAATTAATGAACAAAATCCATATTTCATGGGGTACACTCTCATTTTGTTTCACTTTCTGTCTCTATGCCATTAATCTGGCATGAAATCAAACAGAAAAATGTATTTTTCTAAAATTTAAAAAAAAAACTCTGCCTTTATTGATTTCCTTAGCTTTCCCAATAACTTGAAAAACCATCCAAGGGGTTAAGCTCAATTAGTTAAAGTGTTGTGTTCTCATTGTGGAGAACCCAAATTGAAATCCCTAGAGGGCCATCTACTGTGGAATTCTAAATTGTGACTCTTGGTCTTCCAAAGTTGCCTTCTAGTGTTGGAATGGTTTCTTAGTAAGTGGATTTTTAAGTTGCGACTCTGGTCTTCCAAAGGTAATTTCTAGCGTGGATTTATAATTAGTGCTTTCCGGAACTTGTATTAATCTCATTACATTGCTCAAAAGGAGCTTGTTTAGTCTCACAATATTGCTTGAAATATTTTCACTATCAAGGATATAAAGTTTAAATTGGATAAATACCACATCCACATACTTCTCTTTAGGTGTCTGGTACATGTTCTTTCAAAGAAGAGCCTCAGGTTTCCAGTCTCCAAGAAAGATGGTAAAACATTAAGAACCGGCCAACATTATAAATTCCACATCTAATTAGTTGTGGCATAGCTCCAAAAACAAAGCTGAGTGTGAGTCCAAGGTGCCTCCAACCCTCAGTTTTGTAATCTAAGCAAAAGCATACCCCACGGGAAATTTGAAAGATATACTACTCAAAAAAAAATTGTAAATACAGTATGAACACAATCACTGTAAAGAATTAATTACATTTTATGAAGAGAGTAGGCAGGGGTCCTATGGGGGGCTTAAGTTCTATTTTTAAGGAAGAGGTGGTCTTATGAAGAATTTTTTTTTTGCTATGGGATTATTTGGAATCTTTTCCAAAAAAAATAGGAGCCCCTACTTTTTAGGCCTGTAAATTTAAGCAAGTGAAAATGGGGTGGGGCTAGAAATTGCCCCACTAGCTAAGAAATATTTTATGCCACTTGTCAATCATCTGAATTTTAGAGCGAAAACTAAATTTATTTACCACCAGCTTGCTTAAATTTAGGAGTTTAAACTCAAGTTGATCTGCAATACAACAATTCACGGGACCATCAACATCCTTAAATTTAGGAGCTTAAACTTTTAAGCTGAACTGCAGTACAAAATTAATGACACTAATAGCTTTAAAATATTTGTAAAAAATCTCAGCAGCTCCAGTTCTATGTTTTAGGAAACCCCCCTCCATGCGACCCCAACCTTAGCTACAGGTCACCAAACTGTTTAAAACAAAAACTGTCCAAGTAGCTCTATGTTGCCTAGAACGTTGTTAATAAATGATCAACTTTTAAAACCTGATCATGGATTCAGCAGAGACACTAGAAACACTGGAAATTAAACAAAAATTGAACAAAATATGATGGAGGGTCAATTAGCTAAGTAACATTGCTACTAACTAATCTTAGAAAGGGAGAAAAGAACTTTGAAACCCTGATGATGGATTCAGTAGAGAGACTATAAATGCCAGATATTACACATAATACGATGGAGAGGCAATTAGCAAACAAACATTGCTTCTAACAAACTAATCTTTAAGAAAGAGAGATTAATGAACGTTGAAATCCTGATGACGGATTGAGCAGAGACTAGAAACCCCAGAAATTAAACATGATACGATAGAGGGGCAACTGCAAAGCAATATTGCTTCTAACAAATTAATTTGAGGGGGAGATTAATGAGCTCGAAACCCTGATGACGGATTCAGCAAAGAGACTAGAAATGCCAGAAATTAAACATAATATGATGGAGGGCCAATTAGCACGGCTACATCGCTACTAACTAATCAACCTTTAATGAAAGATATCAATAAACTTTGAAACCCTGCAGACAAATTCAATAGAGAGAATAGAAACGCCGGAAATGAAACCTTGTACGATGGTGGTCAATTATCAAAGCAACATCACTACTAACTAACTAATCATAGAAAAAGATATTAAAGAGAATCGGAGTTTCCGACCTTATTGTGCATGAGAATCGCACAGCCAGGCTCAAGTTGGTCCTTGTCGACAAAAGACAAAATCCCCACATAATACTCAGGCCCCACGGAGGACGAAACGATGGCATGATTTTCATCAATTAACTCCTCTAGATTCCCAACGCTCATGGGAGAGCCGCGCAAATCGTCGACCTTTGACCTGTCTTCCTCGTTCTTCTCCTCCTGCGGTTTGAGGCGCTCCTGGTTCGCCACGAACTCTTCTTCCATCAGCAGGTAATCTTTGATTCTCTCAAGCTTTAAAAGCCTCAGCTTGCATTTTGTGAGCGGGGTTACCGTGGGGAGGCGCGCAGCCGCCTCAGGGCCCTTCTGCTTGCGCTGCTTTCTACCAACGCGCGATGGCGGTGCTGCCGGCTCATACTTCTTTTCTTTCTTGTCATCCTGCTTGCGCTCCCCTGGTGCGCCTCCCTTGCTGAATCCTCCCGAAGGCCCCTGCCCCATTGTTTTTCTTCCCTTTGCGCTGCTTCAATTTGGAAAAACCAGTTTTCCTTCCCTTCAGTGCTCAGATTTGCGAAAAATATTGCTTTTTGTCTTTGATTTGGTTCGACGTTTTCTTTAATGGTGGAAATTCCCCTTCATTTTCTTTTTGAGGGTGGACACTCGACTCGGTAGGTACAATGCTTTTGGTTCTGCTGTGATTTGGATAATGTGATTAGATTTGGAGGTGTGAAGGTGTTTAATTGGTTATACAAATTGTGATTGGTAACATTTTTGAAAGGATATTTGTATTAATTTTTTTTATTTTTTAACCTCTCATATTTAATTTTTCAATTACTAATTTTTAAAAAATTAAAAGACAGATAATTAAAAATTCATTGATAAATGTCACATGTATCAATAATCGTGTCTATAGTTCAGTTATGTATTTTTATTGACATTCATAGCATACGACTACTTGAGCATTTGTGCATAAGTATTGACAATTTTAAGTGCACTGTTATGCGAGCATATTTGAGTAGGTATCGAGTGACACTTTGAAATGTGTACTTTTCTACTCTTGCACCAATAATGCATCCCATAGCGTGTATCATTACTACCCAAAAGCCAAAACAATAGCTATAAGCAGTTAAGTCGCATGCGGAGACGATTAAAAAAATTTGTCAAAATCCAATGTACCGTTTAGAATCTATGGGTGCGCAAAGTTAGCTATAAATGCTTCCCTTGATTGTACTTGATAAGTTATGGTAGATTTGTTATAAATTTGTTAGTTATTATATAAAAAATTGAAGAGGTTTTAGAAGATTTAATGTATAAGAGTTTCTATTTTCAACAATTGTGTAGAACATAATTAATTTTTAAATTATAATTGATTGATCTTTTTACCTCTATGTATTAGTTGATATTTTTACCTCTATGTATTAGTAGATCTTTTTATTAACTTTCTTAGAATAGAGAGGAATTTAATGGAGGGGCATCAAGTCTTTGGCCATTTTTGGAAAGAATTTGTTTTAGAACAATTATAAAGCAGTTACAAATGGTTAAGAAACAAAAAATGAAAATAAGTGAATAAAGGAAGGTGGTGCGATAAAGAGTAGAGGGCAAGAGACCCCTTCCATGTGAAATCGATAGAGTGGAGGAGGACCCGAGGGGTCGAATTAGAAAATGTAGTGTAGTGTTTTGTTTGGTAGTTGTGAGGTGGAAAGGGAAAAAGTGGCGAAAGGAAGATGCTTGGCAAGAATTAGGTGAAACAAATGAAAGGAAAGATCAAAATAGAATAAATATGGGAGAGTACAGTTTGTTTTTGGCTTTATTCTCTTAGATTTACAGTTGAATCATTGGGCTCATTACATATTTTTGTTTTGTTATTATGTGCTCCTGTCATTTGAATTGATAGAGATAATTGGCATTAGTTATTTGTTTGGGTATAACTTCCATCATAATTGTGTTTCTATCAATTTAACGAGTTTGTGTTTGCATTCTAATTCTTCTCACCTTGAGGGCAAAGATGTTTGGCGCTTGTTTATGATTATGGAAATTGTCAATATCAATTGGTATCAAAGCCAATGGTTCTAAGTGTGTAGGCCCAAAGCTGAATGGGAGGCAGTCTATGCTAGGACCTATGGGTAGAGAAGAGAAGAAGTGTGAGTGAAGATTGATGAGTAAGAGAAAAGGATTGTAATAGTGAGAAGGATGGAGATTAGTGTAAGAAGACTCATAAGAATTATGTCTTGGGATGAAGTGGAGAAAAGGAAATGCCATGAGACGTTGAACATGATTGCACGAAGAATGGATGCATTGGAAAATAATTATTTTCTTAATTTTGTTGTGATTGCAAGGAATCTGAGAGAAGTCAAAGACAACAAGTTTGTAGCAGAGCCATGTCTCATAGAAGGCATTAACAAAAAGAACGAGGACAATGTTTATGAAGACTATGAACAATTAGTAGATGTTAAGGAAGAAGATTGCCAAGTGAAAGAAAATGATGAAAATTTTAATTATCAACATTTAGAAACTTCAAACTTTGGTCACCTTGAAGATTTGATGAAAGGTGGTGCTTGAAGAGATTCAAAGTCCAATTATGGAGAAAATCATGTTGTATGCCTAAAATCATCATCGTTAATCATAAATTCAATAGGCAACCACCAAACCTATCTAATTAACAGATTTTGAAATACAAACAATAAGAAAGATACTAAAATCAACAATTAAAATCAATCAATTAAACGTAATCCATTGTTGATCACGAGCATCAAGTCTCCCATTGCTCTTCCCCTCCTTATGGAATGTTGGCTCTCAGAGTCGCGCTTGAAAACCTACATAATGTTAGCACAAGAATTTGAAGATGGTGGTTGTTGAAAATGAAGGATAAATGTTGAATTTATAGATTCTAGAATGAAGATTCGAATGGCTAAGATCGATTCGAAGGCTGATTCAATCAATAATTGAGATTACTTAAGACAAAGTTGATTGGAGATTATTACAATGAGAACTGACTGCATGACTGAACTAATTGATAGATGATTGGCTTGATTGATCAGATGAACCGAATTGATTGATTAGTTAACTGAATAGATTAAGGAGATGACTAAATTGATGGATTTGTTTGAAAAAGTTGATTGAAGAGTTAACATAATTAACTAATTAGTTAACTGAATTAACTAATTAGTTAACTGGATTGACTGATTAGTCAAAAAAAGCTGATTGGGAGTCAAAGTTCTTAAAGTCAGTGGTAGTTGGAATTTTAGCACGTGTTGTAGGAAATTTGGCATGAAATTGAATTTAAATTTGAATTTTGGATTTTCGAAAACATGAAATGACATGCAAATTTTTTGAAATTAATTAAAATTAGAATTTGGGGGATTTGAATTTTGAAATTGAATTTGGTTAATTTGAAATTAAATTTGAGAAATTTATTTAATTTGGAAGACATGATTAAATAATTTAAAGAAATTATTTAATTATAGAAAAATGGAAATTGAACTTAATTAAATAATTAAAATTATTTAATTAAGGTAATTAAATTGCAATTAATTAAATAACAATATTATTTAATTTATTTTAAAGAGGAATGGTTAATGATTGATTGATTAAGATATAAATTGAGTAATTAATTTACGATGAGAAACGATGAATATTAATTTCAAAAGAATAAAATTAGATGAATTAAATAATCAAGATTATTTAATTAAGTGAGAGGAACAATTAGTGATGTTAGAACGAAACAATTTTGAGTGCCTACATATTGTCCCTCTTTGAGACAATGTCTGAAGTAACGTTGTTTCAAAGAAAAGGTGAAAAATATGCCCTAGTATGTTGAGGAATGGAGGTAGGATGCCCCCTCGAGAGATTGTTTGTGCATTAATGGTATGAATGATCTCTCGAAAGAAGAAGAATGTGTTATATGACAGATAGAAGAGTGGTTAGTTGATGACATGTATGGGTGTGCTTAGGTAGAAGAAATGGTTGGAGTGATTTGTAGATTGATTGATCGATCAGATTGATTGGATAAAGATCAAGTCCAATTTTAGGAAGGACGCAACTTGTATAAGACAAATGATAGATGATTGTTTGATTTTAGGAAAGATACATCCCGTATAAGACAAATGATTGATGAAAGTTGGATGAACAATGAAATGTTATGAAAGTGAAGAATGATAGGAAATAGAATTGATTGATGGATAGAATAGTTGATACGAGGAAATTAAACTGTCACGAATTCTTGTGTCTTTATTATAGCGCAATATTTTCATCATTGAGCCTTATTATGTATCAATGGAATTGTGTACACCAGGATATGAAAGGCCAAGGTGCAAATGGTATCCTATTGCAGTAAAAAACATGTAGCAGACAAGGAGTGAATCCATCGTTTCTAGGGTTGTTGTATTAAGGGTTGAGGTATGTGCGATAGTCACAAGCATGGATATCCTTGACTTTCATTTGTGCATAGGATACTTGCCAAATGAGCGTACCAACACAGACACCCAAAATACCTGTGCCCCAGAAATTCATGGAAACACACCATAGACATCAGACAAATAAAAAGGATCATGAACCATCTCAACTCCTCTAGTCACTTGTGGACATCCATGAGTAGCATAAGAACATGACTTGTCATAAATCAATAAAGATAAATAAAATAAAAGATAAGACTAACTTGACCAAACAAGTCATCATCCATACTGATCTTCTTGCCAAAGATAAGTGTTTCTAGATAGGATGATTGTTTGATAGGATGCCCATTATAGGAAAGATGTATCCGTTAGGACATGATATCCAATAGGGTGCCTATTTTAGGAACGATGTATCTTTAAAGGCACGTTGTGTGATAAGGATGTTGAAAATTGATAGCCATTTGATTAGTCGGGTTGTAGACTAGCTTGGTTATTTGTGTGTTGATACATGATTTGTTAAGCTCAATATTGTTTTGGTTGTGTTTTGTGTCTGTTGAAATGCTTGTCATTTGGAAAGGATAATTTATTGTGAATCGTGATTGATGGATTTTTATTTTGTTTTTTGTTTTTTCTAGTTTTTAGGGGTTTTTAGAGTTTATTTGATGTTTTGGGGATTTTTTTCAAGGCCTTTTTTTTTTTTCGAGACATTATTTGATTTTTTTTGACAATTTATGATTTTTTCAGGACTTTTTATGATTTTTTTTGTATTTTTTTTGTATTTTTTATGTTTTTTAGGGATTTTGAGAGATGTTTGTATCACTAATTGGGGTAAAAGACATGTCAAGATTTATTCTTAAGCAAGATGTATTTATTTGTCCCAATGTCTAGCAAGGCATAGAGCATTATGAATGTATGGATGAATTGGTGGGATGGAATGGACAAGTGAAAGATGGAGGTGGCTTATTATGAAATCGGAGTTGATTTGGTTTCCAAGGACTATTTCGCAATGAGATAGCTTGTTTATCCAAGCTAGGGGACTAGATATAATGAGGTAAGGTGATAGCTTGGTGCAATGAATGGTATATGGTCCATATGCATGGATATGTCAAGGGGATTCTAAAAACGTGTTTTATATTTTATGTCCTTAGTTTTGATCAAGACCAAGAGATGGAAAAGTGAATATAAATATAGATAAGGTGATGGATAGTGGACAAAGAATAAGAGGAGATATGGTAGGATGGGATAGAATGAATAAAATTTGCCCCCAAGTATGGAGGTCTCCATTTGCAAAAGGGGGATGTGTGAAGTTGTCACAACATCTAGCACTGCTCAAATAAGTGTTCTTGAACATTTTAAAGATAGAGAGCCAACCCACTCTTGGAATCTCTAGGAAATTCAACTGAACATATCTAGTGACTAGCAAGCATGCACAAAAGGGAAGAAGAATCCCAAACTAGGTCAAGGTACTTAGTCTTTGATTACCCGTGTGTGTGAAAATGCATTCATTCTAGTCCATATGATCATTGTAATCCTTAGAATCTGGCGTGACTAGCTACGCGAGTTACCTTAACTTCAAAGGACGCGACGAAATTGGCTCCAAAAAGTTCATGTTATTAACTTTTTCAATAATCCAAAGTCCCAGCTTGTTTTATCGATCACGATCAAGGATCTATAATTTTCGACTAGCACAAAGGTTATGTGGAAATCATACTTTTTGGTGACTTTTTGGAGCCAGTTTAGCCACTGCCACTTCAAAAGCATCCTCGAAAGAGTCTCGTTGCCTGCGAGCATCCATAGCCCTAATGAGGTTATCATTGTAATCTCACGAACATTGCTCTATTTCTAGTTAGGTGTTTATAGCCCCGATAGAGCTATTCACATGTTCCCAAATCAAAGCATTTTGAGATTGCATTTTTGCTTTGCTTTTCTCGATATTTATTTGCTTGCTCATTATTTTGTTTTGATCTTTTGATATTGTGTTTTCTCTTGTCATTTATTCTTTTGTGTGTTAGCTCGAAAGCAACGAAGCTCACATGGGTTCGAAAATTACTGCAACGCTGAAGCGGGATTTTAGATTTTTCACTAGTCACGTCTTCACCTAAGAAACTACAATGACCTGGATTGATGTATTGAGTGTATGAAATTATTAATCAAAAGATGTCGGTATCAAGATACAAGTGATTCTCTTTTTGGATCAAGTATGCAACCCAACCGAAAGATAGCGTTAAAGAGAAAAAACCTTGGATTTCGAAGTGTTTCATGAATATATATCTAAGAAATGGATTGAACATACGATTGAGCATGGGTGAGCGTGTGCCAAAATGACACAAACGCCTATTTAACAGATGAAGGATTTATGCAAAGGATTGAATGGGAGGGATGGAAGGATGGAAAATAGGTGTTGGATAATAAATAAGATATTGGAAGATTTGCTCAATGATAGATGGAAATATCCTCAAGATCAACATTGGCACACACCTTGAGAGGTGGTGGAGTGATGGGGGACAAGTGGATCTTGGATTTTGAGATTTTTATAATGGAGTGGATATGGAATTCGGGACATAAGGACCCAAAATGGATGAAGGAAATGATAGAAGAATAAATTTAGAAAGTGGGAGATGTGTAGATGGATGATTGAAGGAAGCTTTTGGAACAACAAGTTTGCATGCCAATTGTGATTTCTCTTTGGGACACAATGCTCTTATGGGAATCCACATTATTTTTATTCCCTTTTCTTTCTGGTTCTTTGGAATGCATTGCTTCTATGAGCGACTTAGGAATCCACATAGTTTTGGATTTTTCTTTTTTCTTAATGGGCCTTTATGGCCTTTTGGATATTATTGTTTGCTTTATGATCAATTTTTGCTTTATTTTTACATGTCTTTTAGATGGGACATGTTGATCTTTTGATGAATATGGATTTTTGGACTTATGGATATTATGCTTGACATCCAAATTACTTCCAAAGGGAATGGGGTTCATGGATGGATAGGAATGATATGGAGGTATTTTGGATGAGTTGATGTAGGTAGATGGCTAGAAGGTGCTCAAAGATGTGTCCCTTTGTCGATCTTGATTTATAACAAGGTAATTAGATTGCGAGCTAGGGATCATATGGATAGTGGATGGAGGGATGTAAGGTCCTAAGATAGATGGAAGAGACAAAGGCTTTGATTTTGGGATAAAGACCCAAAATGGATTTGGAGGATAGGGACTATGTATGTTGGGATTTAGATGGAAGAATTGTTGGCATTACATTAAGTTTGTTGGTATGATGATATTGAGAAGGTTGTTGGAGATTGATGAAATAATTGATAAAGGATGATTACTGTCTTAATGATATTATTTTGTCATTGATGTCAAGCAATTGATTTTCTGATTCGGTATGATGTTGCCATATCTCAAAGAGTATGTTTTGATGAGTATAAAGATGTCGGTAAGTGACACAGAAAGAATGTGAAAATGAAGGGGAGTAATAAGTTATTCAATGGGCAACTATTACCAAGTTAGACAGTGATGAGATTATGTTATTTTGATTGTTTTGATACCTATATATGTGTATTCGAAGACTGAATAAGAAGGAGAAAAGATTTCATGTAATAGAATGAGTAAAGGTTTGATACTATTATATTTTACCGAGCAAGGAGCCAGTCGGTAAATTCCAAGGTTATCGATGTCGGTTAAAGAAGAAAGAAGTCACCGAGCATCGTCAGCAAGCAAAGCTACCGAGACAGTAACCGAGATGAATACAGAATGTCTACCGAGTAAAGTTTAGAATTAACCGAGTATCAACCAAGCAGTAACATAATGCATTGGATGAATAAATACATTATTAAATGAAGGATGCCAATGAGCTAGAGATTTATAGAAGATTGGAATGTCGTGCAAGAAGTTTGTTAAGGATCAACGACAATGAAAATTCAAGAGTTAGATCTACAACACAAATTGAACGGTCATAACCGAGCACAAGTACCAAGGAAGGAATACAAGTTTCAAGGCAAGATAAAATGTTTTTCAGTTCGATGGATTCAATGAACCTAGTCAAGTTTGAAGATCTGATGGCTAAGATTAATCATGGGCAATGTGATCAAGGAGATTAAGCAGTTAGGAATTGCTTATAAATAAGGAAAAGTTGATGAACAATGTATGCGGGCAAATAGAAGAACAGTGATGTTGTTGAAGTGATTACAGAGTACAAAAGATTGAAGATCTGATTGAAGAACAGAGTGAGAAGCCCAGCAAGGAGGAAGATAAGGCTTATGACAAGATGATTTTGAGCACATAGAGTCTGCCATAACATTTCAGATGTGAAGTTGCAGATATATTTTATTACTGTTATTTATTTTTGTAAGTGACAGAAAATCTCTTAACCGAGTGGACCTAACAGTCTTATTTCAAAATCGTCTAGCAAGGTAACATTCTAATTGAGTGTTTGAGATCCTTTGACAAGGTCACTTCTAACAAAGTGCAAGATTCTGATAGATTTGAGGGAAATCCCTTGACCAGGTCACATCTAGCAAATGTGTTTATGTAATCTTTAACAGGAGAGCTTTTAACCGAGCATACTCTAGAAGAGTATATTTTCTTTGTGGGTTCGAAATCCCACAGTGGTTTTTCCCTATTTGGGTTTCCACGTAAAATCTGGTGTTAAATGTGTTTTGATGTTTCAAGTTTATCAGTTTATGAGTTTGAATGATTTACATTCATAGTTGCATGTCAAGTAAGTTCTACTGAGGTTGAATTTGATGAAGAGTTTGTATTGTGAGTTTATCTGATTCACCCTCCCTCTCATTTAACTAACAAGAATGTGGGATTTAGTAGGGATACCAATGTTTTGAGAGTGATTTGTGTAGCCAAGGCCATGATAATTGAGATTTGATTTGATATGAAGGGGTTCTACTATACCTTGTTCATGCAGGCTTAACCCTTTGCCTTGATAATGCATTTTTTGACAAATCTTTTTTGGCAATGGGATACATGTTATTTTTTAAACAAGATGTGAGTCCATATTGAGGATGATATGGTATGGATGGAATGACATGATCACTAAGTAGACCAAATTGGATGAAAGCAGGGGAACCCATTTGATAGATAAGCGGTTCATGACTCGCTTTGATAGGGGTGATGGGATCTTGTGGAAGATTATGACCATGAAGGGGGTAAGAAGGGATGATGGGATCTTCAAGTGGATATGGAGGATAATGACATGGAGGTGAAGAGAAAGTCTAATCTTGATTTGGAATAGTATCATTGGTATTTGCATTTTGCTTCTGATTTTGAATGGATTTATTGGAAAGGATGGAAAGAATATCATGATCTTGCTTAGGAGGTGGGTGTTGAATGAGACTTGAAAGGACACTTTGCTCTTGAGGTGTAATGGAATCATCTTGGATGAAATTAAAAGGGATAAGGGGATCATCATAAGGATCTTGAGAGATGGGATCTTGGTAAAAAATTAGATGGGATGGAAGGGTTTGTTGTTGATCTTGATTTATTCCAGGACTTGTTTCTTCTGATAGTGGATTATCCTCTTAACATGGGGTAGGAGTTTAGATATGTGCAGGGGATTCTTGGAAGGATTCAACATTTTGGCATGATGAGAAAGGATTTTGAATAGGGCTTTTTGGAGTAGGTTTAACTGGGAATGAAGCATATGGTGGCATTAGATCTAGGATTTACGAATTGTACAAGGGATTAGCATGAAGAAATGGATCAACTTGGATTTCTATTTTGGATAGTCCTTGAAAGATTTCATCATTGGATGCATTGTTTGATGGAGATGGTAAGGATTGATTATGGGATGGAAAAATGGTGGGAGATATGAGGGCTACTTGAGAGTTAATTTCTTTATGAGAGGATAAGCCATTTCTAGACACCGGTATATGCTTTTGATCTTGCTTGGAAAGTGTATCATGGAAAGCCTCTATGAGAATTTTTAGTATATGATTATTATTTGGAGGAGAATGTGAATTATTTTGATGCCTCGACATGGTTGAGTTTTGGTTTTGTGTTTGGTTGTAATGAATTTGGTTTTGGTTATGGTCTTGATTGCTTGGGTTTTGACTTAGGACTTGGTTGAAGTTGATTTGTCATGTTTGTTTGTGAGAAGGGTGTTGGTAGAATGGATTTGTGAATTGTATGTCTTTTAATTGGGATTAGAGTAATGAAAATGAGGAGGTTTTGGGTCTACTATTTTAAATGTCCATTATTTGTTGTTGTAATCTGTAGACCTGTTGCACTAGGATTTATGTGGGTGATGATGGAATAGGGAAGTAAGGGGTAAATTCTTCGCCTTCCCTACAAAACATGTAGCGCCATTCCATGATGTTTATTATATTGGTTTTGGACTAAGAATAAGGATGTTTAAGATCAAGAGGATGACGCTTTGGATGTGACCATTATAATTGGTTTTGATAGAATGTTTTGCTTTTTGGGATTTTGGATGATAATGCAACTAAAATGCACCTATGTTTTTGGATTTTTTGGGGATTAAATATGACTAAAAAAATAGGAACTAGATGCACCTATAGACTCCAAGAGCTTGATTAATCACAAGGTTTGAAATGATTTGGATCTCCTAGTTGACAGATTCTAATTGACCCTATAAGGCACTAGTTTACTAGTCAGATGCAAGTTTGGATTAGGACAAATGCAAAATTGTGGCTGAGTGAATGTGAAATTCTGAGGTATTTGAGTCTCCTTTTGATCCTCTCCTCCTTGTGGAATGTTATCTCTCAAAGTTGCACTTGAAAACCTGCATAATGTTAGCACAAGAATTTGAATATGGTGATTGTTACTGAAGTCGAATTTTCTCAAACCTTTGTAGAAGGATCTCTCTCTCAGCTGCAACTTGGATTCTATGAGATTTTCTCTCTTCCTTGTCTAAAACAAAGGTGAATCCTATATATTGGGGTGCATTTTTATTTAGTCTCTAAGAAAGGTTGTTCAGACCTAAGATAATATCTTCCTAGTCATTGTTGTATCCTAAGTTGGGTTGCAAGATTGAGAATACGTCGTTATGGGGCAAGACCATGTTGATGCATACTAAGGAACTGCTAGTTAACAAATTTGTTCTTCTAAAATAATTATACAAATAAACTCAAAATGCCCAGAATGAAGGAAAAAAAGCACTAACAAATGGATAGATTATCATTGAAGTGATAATCTTCCTCTGAATTGAGAGGTACAACTTTCTCTTAGAAGATTTACAATGAATTAAATTGCTGATATGCTTTTAACCAGAAAGCAATAAAGGAAAATAACATTCATCCATAGCCATGAAAATGAATGCCAAAGATTTACAAAATAGATATAAATGAAGACCATTAAATCATAGTTTAATTGTCTGCACTTATGGATAACATTTGGACTAAAAACTAACAGAGAATGTTGTTGCTCCAATATGGCTTACTTTCAAGCACACAGTCTTGTAATAAATCCACATACACAATCGATTATAGCAAAAAAGCCATTAATAAACAACTGCAAAGGCTCAAAGTCCAACTACAGTCATGAGAAGAATATCAACAACACAAAGATTGAAGATATCATCTGCATTCTATTCATGTCTGAAAATCAACTCAAAGATTGATATTTTTTGTACAAAACATTGCTTAGAAAAGCTTCAAATCGTCCCTTACAAATAAAAAAAATCCACTCCCTCTCACCCATAGGCTGCTAGAAAAAAAGAAAAAAAAAGAACCCCACCTCTTTCAATGATTTTGCAATAAATAGTTACATGAGATCTTTATTCAGTGTTATAACTGAATCTTGAAAAACCTTTTAACTTTTTCCTTTTCACTTTCCCCATTACTCTTATTTATAGCATCAAATATTTATAAAAATTAGAAATATAATTCTCTAAAGTTTATAAGAATATTTGGACAAGTGGCACTTGAATATTTTAACCCAAAATGAAAATATTCTTTATGCTGGACGAACTGAAAATGTTTGTGACAGTCAAAATTTGCCTCGGTGCGGGGTCCGTAACTATTGTTCGCACCGCTGGATCTTTCTCAATTTTGGATATGTTAGCTAAAACCTAGTTTTCTACATTCTGACCAGAGAGATTTCAAAAATAATGTCTGAGTCGAAATATATGTGCTACTGTATGCGGGTCTATATGACTATCATAAAATCAGACTTGTCAAAATAATGTTCTCAGTGATTTTCACATCTTCTGCTCTCAAACACACTGCACCATAACTTCCTTATCAGGTTGTATGTGGAGTACCTCACTCATCATCATTTTTTCCCAAGGTCATAAACATTTTTTTTTGCAGATTATGTGTATTCTTTCTCTCTGCACATGCGACATCCAGATATGCTCATGGTGCTTTCCTTGGGATTTCTAAATGATTGCAGTAAGTGTCACCCATGTTCTGGTTATGATGACTTTCCAACAACTTCCTGTTGAACTATTTGAACTGGTTGAACTTGGTGAACCTCTGAACCAATTGAACCTGTTGAACCTCTGAACTTGATTGAACCTTTGAACCTGATTGAACTGAATGAACCTGACTGAACTGGTTCAAGGGGGTTCAATGGTTCAGAGAGTTTTAAAGATGTTCTTTTTCACTTAACTGGAATTTAACACACAACTTTAAAGGGAAAAAGTCTATGGAGACATGATACACAACTAGAGGGGCCCGACTTAAAATTTTTCAATTGGGTGGACCACAAGTGGGCCAACAGGAACTATTCTAAATGATATGATGTGACTGCTAAGATGATGAGGTTGACAATAATGATGACATGATCAAGGACCAAGTTGTAGACACTATGCAAGAGATATCAATTATTGTTCTGACCCAGGTTGAGACTAAGATTGATTATAGATAAAAGACTACCCTATACTAGACTTATGAGTATGGGCACAAAGATTGTCTGATTATTGTTTAGTAATAAAGAGTCTTTTGATTTCAATGACTCTCTAGGAAAGTGTTTAAACCTGATTCTTGGATGATGAGGACAATTCTAAGATGCCAAAATGATGACTGCTAAGGATTTGCAACCTATGGACAACTAGGGATTCTAAAGGACACTTTTGATCATAGAAGGAATAAAAGAGTATGGAATTTAACAGTGACTTGATGGTCGTCAATTCAAACACCAATTTTGTCGAGATTCAGTTCAGGACAAGTGCAAAATACTAAGTATGCAGATGCGATGCAGGATGAAGGCAAATGCAAAATATTGTCAAAGAGAATGTGAAGGACTAACAGGTCGAATGCAGAAGACTGACAGATAAAATGCAAAATATGGATAGGTCAAATGTGAAATACTAAGAGGTTAAATGCAAACTTCTAAATTTTGAGCTAATTTTTGGGAAATGTTTGACTCGTCTTTGGTGTTTTTGGTCTAATGGTGAAATTCTAACAGTTGGAAAATATAATAGACGGTATGGCCAGTGGACTTTTTTGAAAGCTTTGAAAATCAAAGTTACACATGAAAGGGCCTAGATTGGCCTAAATCTGGACTGAATCAACGGGTTTAACACATTAAAGTTTTTATAAGCAATCGGAAGACAAGAACATGCCTACTCAAGATACAAAGGAAATTATTCAATGGGGCCTCTATGATAAAATACCTCAAATAGAATAGACAAATAGAGATTCTAATGACATTGGCTTCCCCATCGCGACACTCACTTATTCATTACACTAGATTCTTTTACCCCAAAGATTTGGAGATCTTGTAACCAGGGGATTTGTATCTCATTCTTAAGGGTATACTCCCTAAACCATCAAATGTAGGGATTTTGGCCTCTAAGAATACAGTTTTTAGTTAGAATCCAGGGTTGCCAACACTCTACGTGCACCAAGGTAACCATACTTGGGATGTGAAATCCCTTTCGAATTAACAAGAATGGTAGGAGTTAATACTAGCAGGGCTTGACTTGAACGTCGTACCCTTATTTGTAAAGTAGGCCAAATTAAAGTCCTACTTGAGTCATTCCCTCTCACCCGCCTATTGCATTGGGAGGCAGGCCCTCTATTGGGGTTTGAGCAAAAATGAGATTAAGGCTCCAAACACAACAAACAAAAGTTTATTTTATTGCACCAGTTGAAGTGTTATATAATCTTAAAAAAAGGCAGTCACCTATGCTACCTCTGCAACCATAAATTATTAGTAGTTTGGGTTCTTATTTTTCTTCGACTGATTGTGAATTCATCTCTGCTCACTTTATCCGCCACATGCTAAAATAGACAATAAAAATGAAAAAACAACAAAGCCCTATTTAAAAAATATATATATGGGTGTGGAGCGGCAAGGAGAGCAGCGAGCGGGAATCCCAAATTTCAAATCTGGGAATGGCAGATTCCCTAGGGATGGCAGTCTTTCTGGGGGTGGAACTGGCAATCAAGCTGGCTTCCAGGCATCCCAAGGTACAGAAGAGGACAAGGAGACAGTCAAATCAGTGGAAGACAAAGATTCCAAAACCGGGGAGCCACACGATAGAGGTAAGGAAAAAAATGGTCTTCGCTTTTTGGAGTGAAGCCGCTGGTAAAATCAGGGCTACTGGAAGTTAAAAACATTTCTGATCCAGTAACATGGGTTGTTGCTATCTCTGTTCTGGATAAGCTAGTAGATCTTACTGTCTCTGGTTTAGCTATGACATTAGTTGGACGATTTGCTGGTTTTAGGCCTAACATTGATGTTGTAAGGAATTTTATAAGGAGGAAATGGGTTCTCAAGGGTCAAGTGGATGTGGCGGTGTTGCCTAGGGTCTTTTTTTCCTTTTCTTTTAACTCTGAAGAAGACATGAATAAAGCTCTATGTGAAGGCCCATGGATGTTCGACAAGTCAACTTTGGCGGAGAAGGGTAGAGAAGGTCTTGCTTGGAGTTTTCCACCTCAGGGATGGATAAAGGCCAACTTTGATGGGGCTTCTAAGGGGAATCCGGGTAAAGCTGGTTATGGGGGCATTATCAGTAATTTTGCTGGAAGTTGCCTAGTGGCGGTTGTTGACCCTTTGGGGAGTCAAACAAGTCATTATGTTGAAGCCTCAACTGCGTTGAATACTCTAATTATTGCTAAGAATCTAAATCATGATAAATTATGGCTGGAGGGAGACTCACTTAATATTATTAAGTGCTTGAAGGGGGAAACCGAACCATCTTGGTCTATAGAAAACATAATTTTGAAAGCTAGGGAAATTATTGCTAGTTTTAAAGTTATAATAATAGAACATGCCTTTAGAGAGAAAAATATGGTGGCAGATGTGAGATTCTGCGAGAAGCGAGAATTGAGCCAAGATCTGATGTCGGTCGTAGATCACATGCAACTCCTAACGCAATAGATGATCAAAGATCAAAATAGCTAAATGAAGATAATTTCGATATGAGAGAGAAATAGAGACAAAGAAGAGAATTTGGAGAAGACTCTCACCGAGCTATCACTTCACCTGCTTGACTAGTGAAGGTGAGAGTATAGTGCTTATTATATAGAAAAATATAAGCATATACATCCAAGGGGTGCATTAACTCCTATTCCCCATAAAAAGCAGGAGGTTTTACCTTCTTGGTAAATGCCAAAACATGTGGCATAACCTCCTTACATGAAGACAAAAAAGGAGTTGAGAAAGTTGGCACATAAGGCCAAAAGAGGGTGTGAAACCCAACTACCCCATAACCCACTTAGGAAATGACAAAATAGTGGTTATGAGAGGTGGCACAACAAGCCAAAAGAGGCTGTGTAACTCAACTACCCATGTGAGGTGGAGAGTTACACATGTAGCTGAAGTATTTTGCCACGTGACCTCATATAAACCACTCTTATTAACCTAAGCAAGCTTAAATAATATATGTGTAGGAAAAATAAATACCCCATAACATAAGGAAAATAAAAAACTCACACTAACACCCCCCCTTAAGTGTAGCTTAGGTGGGTGAAAATATGGGTCCCGACAAATGCAACCATGTTAGGTACCCATGTACATAGATAGCCCCCCCAAAAGAAGAATCCCCCCATAAGAGGAATAGCCCCCCCCTAAATAAGGAGAGAAAGAAAGAAAGGAGGACTAAGAAGTCCCTCCTGCAGTAGACACTTGTCGTATCCCAAGCAGAGATCGCAAATAAAGGAACTTGCTTTCAGTGAAGGGTTTGGTGAAGATGTCTGTAGTTTGCTCCATTGTAGAACAATACTTAAGATCAATGATGCCTTCCTGAATGAGCTCCCGAATATAGTGCATATGTATCTCAATGTGTTTCGTCCTTTGGTGATGAACTGGATTTCTTGAGATTTGTATAGCACTTTGATTATCACAAAAGATGATAGTAGGCTTCCTAACTGGAATACCAAACTCAGTGAGAATATTATGAAGCCAAATAGCCTCAGTGGTGGCATTAACTGCCCCTCAATACTCAGCCTCTATTGATGAAAGAGCAATTGCAGACTGCTTCTTACTCGACCAACAAACTGGACCAGAACCAAGTGAGAAGCAATACCCTGAAGTGGATTTGCGATCCTGAGAATCACCCACCCAATCTGAATCCGTATATCCCACCAAGTCAATATCCATTCCTACTGCATATTGAATTCCATAATTGTGAGTACCCTAAATGTAGTGGAGAATCCGCTTAGCTACTTTCCAATGCAACTCATGTGGCTCCTGCATGAATCTAGAGACCATGCCCACCGCATATGAAATGTCAGGTCTCATATGAGTCAAGTAGATGAGGCTCCCAACAATTTGTCAATATAAAGTGCTATCAACCAAGGGTGAAGAGCACTTAGCCTCAAGTTTGACCCCAGACAAAAAAGGAGTAGGTGCAGGCTTACAGTCAGCCATGCGAAATCTAGAGAGCAGATCGAGTGCATACTTGGGTTGTCCAAGAAAGATGCCTGAAGAAGATTGAGTAATCTCAATTCCCAAGAAGTAATGTAGAAGACCCAAGTCTGACATCAGAAATCTATCATGTAGAGCAGTTTTCACTACCTTGATGGTGGATGAGTGACTCCCTGTGATCAACAAGTCATCAACATAGAGAACTAGAAATGTGAGAGTATCATCCTGGTGCAGAATATAGACGTTTGGATCAGAATGGCATCGAGTAAAATCAACTATCAGAAGGAAGGAGTCCATCTTGGCATACCAAGCTCAAGGAGCTTGTTTGAGGCCATATAAAGACTTTCGAAGTCGACACACAAGTGAAGGATCTTGAACAAACCCTTGTGGCTGCTCCATATAGATTTCCTCCTGAAGTTCACCATGAAGAAATGCACTCTTGACATCCATCTAATGAATTTCCCAACGATGGGTTGCAACAATAGCAAGGACAAGTTGGATGGAATTCATCTTAGCAACTGGAGCAAAAGTCTCAGAGTAATCAATCCCTGGAACTTGGGAAAAGCCTTTTGCTACCAAGCGAGCCTTATACTTATCAACTGACCCATCTGCTGCAAATTTTGTTTGATAGATCCACTTGCATCGAACAAGTTTCCTTCCCTTAGGAAGAGGAACTAAATCCCATGTGTGATTCCTTTCTAAGGAATTAAACTCTTCTTGCATTGTAGCATCCCATTCGGGAACACCTGTAGCTTCTCGAAAAGATTGTGGATTAGAAGCTGAAGCAATGAAGAGATGTGGAGCTTGCTGAAATTGTGACCTAGTTCTTCTAGAATTTGATGGATCACCAAGCCAATCTCTTGCTAGCTCAAAAGTTTGTCGAGCCCAAAGAGGCACTGAAGCTGGAGATTCTGGGGGAGAATCCTCAACCTCTAAAGGATGACTATGAGAAGAATGTGAATCCTCACCATCACTATCACCATCTGAAGTGGAGGAAGAAGACTCCTGAACAGGATTAGAAGGATTAAGATCCTCAGAAGAACTGTCAACATCATGCAATGTCTCCAATGTGATAGTGGATGGAGAAGTGGTATGAGAAGAAATAGAAGAACTCTCCTCAAAACGAACACTCCTCTCAATGAACAACTCATGTGTAGAGGGATGGAGAAGTCTATACCCTTTGACATCATCTGGATACCCAACAAATATGCAAGGCTTGCTCTGTGGATCCATAGCCTTGTGTTTCTCTGCTGGAATGTGGGCCCATGCAAGAGAACCAAACACTCTGAAATGCTTAACTGTAGGTTTCCGACCGGTCCAAGCTTGAAAAGGAGTTACCCCCTTCACAGCTTTATGAGGAACTCGATTCTGGATGTAACATGCACAATTGATGGCCTCTGCCCAATACTGAGGTGCCAAAGACTTGGAGTGAATCAGACAATTTGCCATCTCCTTCAAGGACCTATTCTTTCATTCTGCGACACCATTCTGCTGAGGACTGTATGGAACTATGTGCTGCATGTTGATACCTTCTGAAGCACAAAATTGTTCAAACTGATTATTAACATATTCACCCCCATTATCTGTTCACAGAATCTTGATGAACTTCCTAGATTGTTTCTCTCCAAAAGCTTTGAAATCTAGAAAATTCTCAAATACCTCAGACTTTTGTTTGAGAAAGTAAACCCATGTAAATCTGGAAAAGTCATCAATAAATGTTAAGACATATCTAGCCCTACTAAAAGATGGTTGTGGAAATGGTCCTGCCAAGTCACTATGTACCAACTCCAATAGCTGTGGAGCTCTCCATGCTTTGCCTTTATCATACTTCTCCTCAGGATGCTTACCAAGAATACATCCCTGGCAAACTCCATCAGAAAATCGAATAGAAGGCAACCCTGAAACCATGTCTTGTTTACTGAGTTGTTGCAAGTAACGATAGTTCAAGTGGCCAAATCGTTGATGCCACAAACAACTAATCTCATCTACATGAGTGAGTAAAACTATCGAAGGAGAGTCAGGAACAAAGTGAGAAAATTGATATAATCTGGATTGATGATCTGCTTTTCCCACAACAATAGTAGACTCATTATGCATTTCACTAATTACCACTGTATCTGGCGTGAACTCAACTCACTTGCTAGAACCAGTGTGAGTGATCTGATAAACAGATAGGAGATTAGTTGATAAAGATGGAACATAAAGGACATCCTTAAATGTTCCTTCACCCACATCAACAGACCCTCTCCCATGCACTTCAACAGGAGTGTCATCACCCATTAGTATGGAAGGCATAGAACATGGCTCTAAAGAGGTGAAATCATCTTTTGAAGAAGCCATGTGGTGCGAAGCACCCGAGTCAATTATCCAAGAATTGGGTTGTGAAACAACAACAACTAGGGCCTTACCCTTTCCTTTCCCTTTACTCTTATTTGTATCCTTAGAAGATCCTTCTGATGAACTCTGTTTGACTGAATCAGGCACCTTGATATTATTCTTTTCAAGAAGATTTGAAAGGTGATCAATTTGTTTCTTTAAACACTTATGTTCATCATGACCAGGCCTCTTACAATAAGAACACTTGACCTTCTCCTTCTTAGGTTGTTCACCTCTTGATGAAGAGGTCTGATTATCTGCTTTTGAAGTAGCAGATTTTTGATCTTTTTTCTTCTCTCCTTGGTTCTTTTATTTCTTATCTTGCTTACTAGACCCTTTTTGTTCTTTCATGCCTTGATTTACAACTAAGGCATGTGACTTAGAGGGTTTTATTGTACCCATTTGAACCAATTTGTCTTGCTCCCTAGTGAGTTCTGCAGCAAATTCATCCAAAGAAGGCATTTTGAATGTGGTACCTAGGGCACATTTTGTAGCATAGAATGTAGAAACAAACACTGAATAGTTAGGACCAAGCTTAGAAAGAATACTCAAGATCAGTTGCTTATCATCTTTCTTAGTTCCACACCGTTCCAACTACAATCTTACAGACTTAAGTTTAGTGAAGAAGTCTTGTATAGTATCAAAATTGGTTGGATTCAACCCTATGAGTTCATTCTCTAACTGATGACCTCTTAGCTCATCCTGCTTACCAAAGAGGTTTTCCAAAGTGGTCCACACTGCATTTGGTGTAGTGGCAGATTCAATGTGAAAAAGAAGGTCTGGAGAGACTGACATACATAGAGTACCAAAAGCTTCATCACATTTATTAAACCATTTAATCTTTTCTGCAGCATCTTGAGGTTCAGTTTCAAGTCCCATAGTAACATGATGATATCCATGTCTTTTCAGATATATTATCATCTTAGATTTCCATTCAAAGTAATTATATGGTGTTAAAAGTGGAACTATAGATGCATCCATGATAGTAGAAAAGAAGATTGCAAAGAATCAGGAAAAGTGCAAGAAAGAAGGCACTATTGGAAGAAAGTTGATTGTAAAAAAGTGGGGTAGGCTTCTGACTGTGTAGATTTGGTATTGTTCCATAATGGGTGGTGAGAGGAATAGGAAAGAGCCTATTACTTGTCATGATGTGAAGCAAAATGCAAAGTTCTAGAAGATTCTAAAGAAAGGTGGTGTAACCCCTTACCTAGAACATCTTCATGGGCATGGACCCTAAAGCTTCAAAGATATTCTGCAAGGGTTGTAAAAATTGTAATCTTACTATCTTCGACAAGAGTATTGATCAATATCACATAAGAGTTAATTGTGAAGATTATAGGGCTTCCCATGGAAGGTAGGAAAATTTTCCGTGATAGAAAGTCTTCTAAAACTGTGGTGCACATTTTTCTTAAAGGAAAGGAGGGGATCAAGTTAGTGAAGATGGATAATGGTGGTTACCAGTTTAAATCTCTCAAACCCCTTTGGGTTGCTCTGGTTAAGGTTTTAATGCAATATTTTACTCTTGAAGGTAGATTTACTATAGTCTTTGGCTTCCATTTTACATTGTTGAACCACTTCCAATACAACAAAAGGTGTCTTTTCCTTATTATTTGTTGGTGTCTCTCGAATTTAATCAGTATAATTGAAAGGAAATAAACATAGTCTTCCAAATAATATATGGCACTATAAAGTAAAATATGCAATGATTAGTAAACAATCTAAGATTATATGGTTGAGACAATACTAGACATTGTTCTTTGAAATGGGAAAAACATAGTTTTAGAAGCTATAATAAAGTGTTTTATTGAAGATTGTGTTTTATAATTTAAAATTATGTTTTGTGATTATATTTGATCTTGTTATGTTTTAATAAATTATAAGATGATTTTTTTATATTTTTTATTAAATTTGTGTATGTAGACATGAATCTTATTCATATATTCAACGCGTAATGATATAAATGGTTTACATATATTTTGGTGTTTAAAATCTATATACTTTAATATATTTAATCAGTATAATTGAAAGAAAATAAGCATAGCCTTCTACATAATATATGGCACGATAAACTATATGAACAATAACTAGTGAACGTTCTAAGATAATATGGTTGAGACAATATTAAATATGTTTGAAATGCTAAAAAATAAAAAATAAAAGTTTTAGAAGTTACAATGGAATATTTTATTGAAGATTGTGTAAATTGTAACTTAAAATTATGCTTTATGATTACATTGGATATTGTCTTGTTCTAATAAGTTATTAAGATTTTTTGTTTTATATTTTGGATAAAATTTCATATATTCAGAATTTGATGATATAAATGATTTGTATATATTTCGATGTTTGAAATTCATTTACTTCAACATTTAGAATTTGAGTCTAAAAGTAAGTATTGATGAAGAACATCTTTGGAAGCTTGTTAATTAATGGTTTGAACAATGATTGAAAGTACATGCCAAATAACCATGCAATCACTATGACCTTGATGCTGGTTACTGTTGTAATGATATGATACAATGCTCTTTAACTAATGATACAAATAGTCTAATATTTAAGCCCTTGGATAGATAAAATTTAATCAAGGTTTGTTATTTTATACAAGTCATGCATTTGATACTCAAGTTAGCAAATAACAACTAGTAAAAAAGAAGTTGATTTGGACTTATATTTAAATTTATATTTGGTAATTATGGGGAACATTTTTATATTTATCCTCAAAAAGTGGATGATTAAAATATAAATCAAGTGTAGACTCTAGAATGTATGGAGGTATGATCAAGTTAGGTTCAATTTAATTGAAAACTTTCACTTTTACTCTAGTCATTATCTAGAAGAGGACCAAATGTTGATTCAAGTTCTTACAATTGTTGTAGGAATTGATCATGAGATCCCAAGTTACTTAAACATTTTTAATTAAATTTTATTTAAAATATATCTTTCTTTTTTATATTTTATTTTATAACTTGAAATGTAAAGTACTGATATTCAACACAATGGAACCAATTATTATTTAATCTTGAAATGTTCAATGAAATTAGAGAAAGACAATTCAATTTCATTTAAATCTTCAATAAAATTGTGACACGTGTAACATAAAGTGTATTTTCCAATTGTATACAAATTTAAAAATATGTAAAAGTTTCATGCTACTACACAACAAAGTATAATGATAATAATATTCTCAAATACTTATCCATCACTATTTTCAATGTATGTATTCCTAAAAATAGAATGTGTATTCATCAATTAAAAAATTAAAATCAATTATTGTTGGTATATTTTGAGCATGCATCTATTCAAAACCATATATTAATTCCTTAATCTTAAATGCATTATTCCTAACTTCATTACATTAGTTATTAAAATAATACAACATATTTTAATACAATTTAATCAAATTAACTACACTAATCAAGAAAAAAAGTCTTATGAATAAGATATCTATAAAAGCATCATATTTTCAAAGAAATAATTTTAAAAATCATAGATTTAATTCATATGCCATCTACCACTAGCCTTTTCAATTGTATGTTAACATTCACATTATTTTATTTTATTGTTATTAATTTTTAATATATATTAATATTATGTGTTAAAAATTCATTTTTATTCTAAAATAATTTATTTATACTTTACAAATTTCTATTATATAAATATTTGAATTAGAATTTTTTATTTTGTATTTTTTTTTCTTCATAAAAGTGGAAATTCCACTAAACTTTTTTTTATTAATTTTTATCTTATTTTACATAGGATTCAAAGAGCATATTGGAGGAAAGAACCTTGGCAAGAAAACCTCTGGTCACGACCCATAAAATAAACCCATAATATCCCACATATTAGTTTATACCAAAGTCCCCAACCCAAAATCCGCTAGCAAGGTGTGGTCATAGCAAAACAAATCAGATACATAGAGCCCAATGGCTTAGTTCATCAGTTACATATATGAATGAAGACCCCATAGCCGATACCAATTGAAGGAAACAAAAAGCATTCCAAGTACCAGAAACCAAATATCATCCTCTTTCCTGCAAAAACAAAATATCAAAAAACCCATGGAGAAAAAACACCAATATAACATTATACCAAATGCCACGAGCTCGAGCTCTCCTCCAGAGGAATGCCTGTAACTGCATAAGGAACAACAACCTATAGTAGAGTTCCAGGAAGAGGAGGGGTAGACGTAACAAAACAAAAATTAATCAAAACATGTAATGCCTTTAGCACATCAAGAGCCCTGTTCACAATCTGAGAAGGAACAAACACTCCCAACCTTTCCAAAGCCTTCAAAGCATCATCAATGCTGTCACAAATTAAACCCATTCTAATTTCAAATAACAACTCCCCACACCACCCATTATCTAATAAATCTTGACTAGAAAGAAAACCACCATAAGGGAAAGAACCCATATTAAACATGTAATTGTCCAAAGTTGGCTCAATAATACCCAAATTATGAAATGCAGGAGCCAAGAATTTAGTTGCCAGAAGGCGGACCAATGCTTTATCCAATAACACATCAAAACATATAGTGAGAAATCTAGACACAACTTCAGAGAAAGAGATATAAGCATGAGAACGCAGCCAATGATTCCCCACCACCCTACGAATTTCAGACTCCAATTCCACAGAATGCAAAACAAAAACTCTAGCAAGTTTTTCAGAACAATACCCATAATCATCCACTACTTCTGCCAATGGAGACACAAAATGAATGTGATACCCAGATAATGGAGAAGACATGAATAGTAATCACCTTTGTTGCAGACCAGAGCTTCAAAAAAACCCCACCGATGTAGATGAGAAGCAGAGAAAACAAAGAACAAATAAAAACTACAGTCGACAAAACTATAAACCCAAAATGCACCGTAGATGAAAATAAATAGCCACTTCCTAATAATCATGATAAAACCACCCTTCTAGAGCACTAAATGACCAGCTCATGTAAAAACTAAAAACTTTTAAAAGAAGGCACCTCAAACCATGATGTAAACATAAAATGGCGGCTGAGAAAAACCAAATAGTTCCAAATATCCAACGCTATAATGCCAACAACATACCAAAGCCACTGATTAAAAGTACATAAAAAATAACACAGTATCATAGCAATCAAAAAATAAACCCAAATACATACAAAAGGATCTAGACATATCGAAAAATGATAGCTCCCATCACTTATCTCAAACCAAAGCAATGATAACAAACGTGCGAGCCATAAATGACAAGACAAGCCCCATTGAATACAACACCAAGTCGTCACCCCTAATCATTGTAGATACCCATCCATACTGCCTATTGTAGGAATTTTTTATTTATTTTGTATTACTTACATATCATTCTATAAGTTTTTTAAAATTAAAGTAGACTATAATTCAATGAATTGGAAATATTTTAAACCTATTTAATTTTTTATTTTTTAAATCTATTCAATTTTTTAATAAAAATAAAAGTGAAATTTTATAATTAAATTTATTTAGTTGTTAGTGAATTTTAAAAAGTGAATTTATTAGTCAAGGTGTTTAAAAAGTGATACATGGCAATAAAGTTTGTGTTATGATTAGTTTATTGAAAATATGAAACAAAAAAATTGTTTAGTAATAATGTCTTTTGTTGAATGAATTGACGTTGTAAATTTGTGCAAAGATTTCTTGTTTTCTGTATAGATAAATGGAAAATTTGGTTAGTATTTAGTAAATTATTATTATTTTTATGTAAAGAAAAATGTAAAGTTTCAATATAATAACGATATAAAGATATTGACCCATTCATGGGTTTCCTAGGGTTATTCCATTGAGTTGTCCTCTTGAAGCTAACATAGTGACATGATCAAAGCCTGAGAGGGGTTGGGTGAAGATTAACTTTGATGGGGCCTCAAAAGGGAATCTGAGCACTTTCGGTGCGGGGTGTGTAGCCCGCAATGATGAGGGGAAGATCCTTTTCATATGAGCTAGAAGATTACAGGACAAAACCAATAATGAGTTGGAGGTTCAACGATGTTGTTAGCGGTTGACTTGGTAGTGAACATGAAGGCATTGAAAGTCCACTTGGAAGGGGATTTCCAAGTAGTGATTAATGCCTTGATCAAAGGTGACACCCTGTGTTGGAAACTAAATAAGTTCATACATATTATTTGTGAAAAACTAAAATATTTCCAAGATTTTTGTATTTCCCATGTGAAAAGAGGTGGGAATGTCATTGTCACTAATACATTTGGCCTAAAATTCCGACGGAGGTTTCTGACGAAGAAGGTATATTGTGATCAAATTTGATTTTTTTTTGAAAAATTTGTCCACATTCATCGGAATTCCAATGATAATTCAACATCTGGTTTCGACAGAGAAGGAATTAGCAATGAAATTTGTGTTTTTTTACAAAAAGTGCCCGCATTCGTTGAAATTCCGACGACCATGGGCATTACTTAAAAAAAGAAAGAAAAAGACCAAGACATTTCAAACATTATTCCCACCTCTTCCCATTCTCACGTTGCTACCCCCAGCAGCGTAATAATGGGCAGGTTTGTCTTAAACATACATTTCCAGCGTACTCCCTGCCTGTGCCAATATGGGAGCTTTTGGACAGGTAGACATCCATCAAACCATAATAGAAGGGCTTATTAACGTCGAAGCTGCTCTTTCATTTTATTTATTTCTTGCCCTCAACTGGGTAATTCCATCCATTTGATTTTCTGTTGACGAACAGAGCCCTACAATTCTATGGGGCGACAATTGGAGGAGTAATGGTAGGAACCATCGATGAGGCATGTGAACCGTTTGACCGATTAATGCCTCCAAGCAATGTCGGCTCATGGAATAGGGTTTGCAAAAAATAGGATCTTTGCAAAAATGGGAGCAATCTTGGCTCAAGGAATAGGGTGTGCAATTAGTAGGTGTAAAGCTTTGACAACATCCCCCAGCCTGTGCGAAAATGGGAACTTTGGAATAGGGTGTGGACGTCCATCACAAGATAAACAGTAGAGGAATTGTATTAGTTGGTGTAGCTGCAATTGCCCTGGCAGTCATGTATGCAAAATGTGTGAGATGAGAAAAGGCACGCCGACTGTTTGACAGAATGCCTCAAAGAAATTGCTCCCATAGAACACCTGATTACAGGATATGAACAAAATGGGTTTGTGGGAAAGTCTTTAAAGAATTTCAATTAAATGCGATTGTCAGGTATAAAACTTTGCTAGTATCCTCCCAGCCTGTGCTAAAATGGAAGTTTTAGAACAAGGTATGAACATCTATCATAGGATAAATAATAGAGGAATTTTGTCACATGTTGTAGCTGCAATTGCCCGGGTACATATTTTAAAGATGTTTTATATCATAGATAATTTTAGTTAAAATTCAATGTGCCAACTATTGAAGAATATCTGAGATTAAGAAGGTTTATCATAAATGATGAAATGCTTAGGTTGAAATTGATGAATTTTTTATTTTGTCAATGTCAATTATGTGTGAGATTTTTTATGTTATTAAATTGTAATCATCTATGTTCAAGCTAAAGTTATCATTCTAAAGTTAGATACTTTTTATTCATTTAAGTATGTTTATAATGATTTCTTATATCATTTCTCTTGTCATCATATGACAACTCTTCATTTTTAGTGTGATTTTTCCTTCCACTACCATGCCATTATGTTCCCTCTTACTTCTCACCCTCTTTAGACATCCTCTATTCTTCCCATGTTTCTCATACCACATCCAAACCTTCAATACACTAATGAAGTAGTTTGATCAGCTTAAGAAAAGAATGGATACTATGCTTGTAACTCTAATTATATTATATTAAATATGTGTTTCTTATGGACATAGAGATTGAATTTAATAATTAAATCAAAATAATATATGGCAAAGAACCAATTAAAAATTAATAAACAAATAAAATAAGGAGAAAATGAAACCCTCTTCATTGCCTCTTGATTCTCTTAAGCGCAAAAATCCAACTTCTAACTCTTGTTATCTACCAATAATGTAAGAGAAATAGTATTTTCCCTCCATATATATTAAACCAAGGAAGCTTTCATCTTTATGCTCCAAAAAAGAATAAGAGAGCAACTTTCAAGAATCCTAATGCCATCGTATTTGAAGATGGTACTTTCACATGGGTTGCAAAGAAAACCCAAAATATTTTTTAGTTGAGCTATTAGAAATAGTTAATTAATCTTGGTCTAGTAAAATAGTATTGTAATAATCTATTACATATTAAATAATCTTTCTACATTTATGTAGTATGCATGGAACATTGTTGAATTCACATAATGTGGTGGTTTTTAACTATTCTATCTTATTATTGGTAATAATCAGTGATGTGGTATTTTGGTGCAATTTATATTTTCATTCTTTGGGTGGTATATAGTGTAATCACCATGAAAATCAAGCATCATTATTAGAAGGGATATCTTAAGAACAAATCAACTCATGGATACAAGATTTATTTAAACCTTCACTTCTAATGAAATAGTTGGCTCAAGGTTCCTTAAGTTAGTTTTGGGTAATAGTAATTTTGTTAATCATGTCCCCTACATTAAAAGTCTTGCATATGGGAGGCTTTCATATTGATTGGCAATATTTATCCCCATTGTAGCTTAGAGTGTAGATATTATATGTTTTCTATGTCCTACACATTTAAAGATATGAATATATTGAAGTTTAAGGACGAAGTGGTGATAAATATGGAAGAAAATTATTAGTGACATATGATGTTAAGAGCCATTCAAATCCTTTAGGATTTTTAACTATAAACAATGAATAATTGAAACTAGTGCATTGTAAGTTGCTATTTCCTCATAATTTTTATGTAATTGTATGGTAGGTGTTGACTATTTTCATGGTGATTCATAATAAGTGGTAAGTAGATGTCTCTATCATCTCCACGATTCTATTAATTTTTAGATATAAGATCCATAGAGCTTGGGATAGGGAGGATTTGTTTCACGAAATAGGTTTCATTACTTGATCATATAGTTGGTAGTGTCTTGACAAATGTAATGTAGAACTCCAATGCAATAGAGGTTGAATACCTAGTGGATTGTAATGTGGTATAGTGAATTCAATATTTTGGAATTATTAAGTTTTTATTTATCCCTTGCTATTTATGATTTTTTTGGTTATGGTTGTGGTGTTTGTAGGGAGACATTTACAAATTTATATCCATTTTCACTATTTTATGGTTTATGGGTTTGTAATGGTAATTTAATGTTCTTTCATATTTTTGTATAGATATTTTATAATAGCCTATTATGGTGATTTGTTCTATTATGGATGTAATCTCTATATTATATTCATTTCATGGGAAATGTTCCTAATAGAATCCGTAATTAATTAATCTAGAGAAAGATAACACTAAAGAAAGAAATCTAATCATCGCCTTTCTTTTTAATTAAAAAAATTGAGATAAAAGACCAATTAGGGAGAATTAAGACATAATATTCTATCATGCAATGTAGGATACATTAATGATAGCAAATAACAACTAAATTAGTTAGAGATCTTGAATAAACGTTCTAATTAGAAGGCCCTTATCTTCAAACACATCACTATATGAAGATACTAATAAAGGATTTATGATCAAGTAAAATTCTATTTTCTATCACACTTTATGATAGTTTAAAAAAAAATATATAAAATAATTCATCATTGTAACATATCTATTATGTGACTTAACTAGTTCCAATTCAAAAAGGTCACACTAGAATGTTTTGAATTAGTCTAAAGACTAGGTAATTGGGACAGTGTCCAAATCCTTATATAACAACCAACTAAGTAAAAAGAGGATCTCAGAAGTAGTGAGAAAACCAAAACTAAAAAAGAGAAAACCCTTTTTTGAAAGAGATGCTTTTGATTGGAGCATCAAACTGGCAGGAAAAAGGGTCCTAACCGTACATTAGATTAAAAAAATTCAGATCAAAGGCGTTTAGGTAAGAACCCCAAACCAGATTCCAAAAAAAGAAACTTAAGCCAAGACAAAAGTAGCTAAGGGAATAGACAACAAGCATCTGAACCTTTCCATTAAAATCATTTTGTGCATACCCTACACTCATACCATTCCATAAACTAACATTTCTTGGAGGTATTCGGTCAAAC